>NC_065586.1:17272402-17915110 GCF_024542745.1 Macaca thibetana thibetana | reverse complement strand
CAGTTTTGCTAGAATAGTAATGAAGGCAACGGAGACCAGGTGGGAGCTGGGAGAGAGGAGAGGTATTTGAATAGACCCTCTACACAGGCAGTACAAGTCAAAAGCCACAAAGGGATACCATCTAGGGCTGGCAACCATGAGTAATGCTTTTTGCAAGCTGCTTCTTCAGTGAAAGAACTAATGATAATTTATCTCTTTCAAAATGTCTCTGCCTTCTCCTTTCCCAGCCAGAAGGCAAGGCCAAAAGAAACATTGCTCTCCACCACTACAGCTCAGTCCTTGGAAACTGGTCAAAATGCCTTGGGGTCACACTGATTTGAGTACTCAGAGGGACTCAGGAGAAGACAGCTGCCGTTTCACCTGGAGTGCCTGTCCACCCACCCAACTTCTGGCAAAAACTCCTCTTCCAATTAGTCATTACATTTCCTCTTTTGGACCTGGAATTTTAAATTATGTCATTTAACATCTCATAACCAAAACCCACAAATACTTACCTCCCTTAGAAGTTCTTGAATGTCTTTGAAATAAATAAGGAACAAACAATAAGGCTCTAGGACTGTATCTCAGTAGCAGAACCAGTTAGCCATTTTGCCTTCTTACCTGGCTTTGAGAAGTGTCAAAGTACTGCCTGGTGAAAGCCAAGATATCTTCTGTCTCATTCTGTGAAAGGAAAGAGGAGTCTTCATCCTGCCTGAGGCTCAGTAGGCTGTGTAGGTAAAATTTATACTCTTTATTACTCATGTTGAGCTTTGAAGAACAGATCTCTTCCTGATGAATAATGTAATAGAGAAGGAGAAGAGAAACTCTCTGGACTACTTCTTCTCTAAGCTGATCTTCAAAATTTCCTCCAGCTATTAGTAATAGTGCATCTGGTTCAAAGCACTGTGGAAGAAAACAATGACAGCAACAAGAGAAACAAAACTTAGCAAATAGTTCCAGAACACTAATGACCACCAGGGTCTTTGCTACTTATCATTTTATAAATAGAAAGGAAAAGCAGGCAGGATCAATAGCCAGATTCAAAGAGTTGGACTCCCATATAACAATGATGCCCTTCCATGAAACCCTCTTTTTCCACTAAGAGTAATTCCTGACTCCAACTAGGGTGGCCACAAGTTGTTGACCTGTTGCCTGTGTAAAACAGATTATTCTTTGGCTTTTAAAGTGATGCCCATTTGCTTTTAGAACAAAATCCAAACTCCTGGCAATCTTCTTTTTGTTCTGGCTCCTGTCTACTCTACCCTTCCTTCTCTTAGCCTTAGTCCAGCACCTCACTTAACTTCTGCCCCTGTGATTTTATGTCAATTTCACCAAGTTCTTTCCCACAATCTTCCAGGTCTCCTTGTTCCCCTCATTCTTCAGGTTTCAGGCTAAAATGTCACCCTCTCACAACACCTTCCTAAAGATTCCCAACCTGCGTTCCCTAATACAGAACTATCTGATAGAAATACAAGTCACACCGCAAATATGAGTCACATATGTCATTTGAAGTTCTTTAGCAGCAAGATTTTAAAAAGTAAAAAGAAACAGCTAAAAGTAACTTTTGTAATATTTTAACCTTATGTACCAAGATTAAATTATTTCACCATGTAATCTAAATTTTTAAAATTAAAGATATTTTATATTTTTCTTCTTGAACAGTCTTTGAAAACTGGTGTGCATTTTATGCTTACTAGCACATCTCAGTTTGGATGAGCCACGAATCAAGCACCCAACAGTTACATGCAGGCTAGTGATAACTGTGCTGGACAGCACAATTCTGGAATACATCATTTAAAAATTTTTCTTCATAGCACTCGTATTGTAAAATTGCTTTGTTTACTTGTTTATTCTCTCTCTTCTCTATGAGAACCAGTGGTCCATAAAGAGTAGATTTTGTCTGCTTTTTGCATAGTTCTATCCTCAGCATATAGCACGATATCTGGCACTTAAGAGGTGTAAAAATTTTACAAATGACTTCCATCTGCCCCTCTTCTAGCCTATTTAGGGAAATTGCCAAAAATGATTTTGTTGAAGGGAATCAGAACATACTGCCCCAAAATATGCCACCATAGCATATTGATTATTTTGAGCTGAAGGCAACTGAGAAACAGCAGGCACGGGAAGGATTCTCTGCCCTGCCCCTTACTATCTAAAAGCGGGGCATAAGTTTCCCATGAGAAAGGTATCCTTGCTGTATCAGGAAGAGGAGAATGTTCTTATCACTGGAGATGGGGAGTTAATGCTGAGATGAACCTATACAAACGAACCTTGCTAAAATAATCCTCCATTGGTATAATTGTTAAAAAAAAAAATTTGGTTTCACATATATATTTCCTAGTCACTTTCCCACAATTTACCATCTCTAGTCCAAATTCACTTTTTTTCTTACTCTTGTCAGATCCCCACAATTTATTACTCTTTGTTTAAATGATTTATAACCCCCTGGGTCTAACCACTTCTTTGGAGTTTTCACTTTCTTTATGATGCCCCTATTCCACATAAAAATATTAACATCAAACAAAATGTGTGTGCTTTTTCTCCTGTTAATCCATCTTTTGTCCATTTAGTTCACAAGCCCCAGCTACAGAATTTAAGACGTTAGAGGAAAAGTCTTTCCTCCCCTGCACTGTGCTGCCTTATTGGTTTCACAAACCATAAGCACATGCCCAGCTCCTGCAATCTGAGAAGTTTATGTGGCATAAGGGATTTGGATAAGTGTTGTGGGACAGTGAGAAAAAGACACAGGAATCGTGGACCAGAAGCTTTCTCAGCAAGAGGGAAGCTGCCTTTCTTCAGAGACAGTTGGGGAACTCCTGAGAATTCTCACAGGATCTGAGAAGCAGCCCCAGGACACAGCCACAGAGTGAAAGCATTGAGAAACGCCTGTCCTGACTCCCAGACAGATTTGTGCCATGGTGGGGATATTGTACTACAATATATTTTAATCTAGTCTTCTTTGAAGTGGAAGTTTTGGGGGTTCTAATTTCAGTTCTGCTGTACAACCCACTGTGTAGCATCTGCTATGTAATCATCTGAGTCAGGAAGAAACAAATGTCATCCATCTCCAAATCAAAGCATAATCACATTCTTCATAAAACCACACAGACTTTAATCACTCCTGAACCCAACTGCAGGGGGTCAAGTACTCAAACAGAGGGGACCCAGGGGTTCCACTAAGACCAACTCTCAATGTGGATATTAGGCTCCACTTCTAAAACCTCGGCATCCATTTTCTGTTCCCTAAGTAACCCAGAAGAAAAGTCCACACCTTGGTAGCTGATGGCAAGGCTGACACCAAGACCCAAAAGGCGGATCCATTGAAATAAAAGTGTAATAAAGCTATTCTCTGTACCAAATAACCTCCTGAAACTAAACTATTGGTATCATTAACTACAATTTGCTGGTAGCCATGTGCCCAGCAATGTGCAGAGTACCTTTTACATTCAGTTATGCCTTGCTGTATAATCTCATTGGTTCTGAAAAATGCCCAAAGTAATGAATTTTTTAGTAATAAGAAACCTATTTTATTATTTTAAGTGTGAGAAACAAAATGTCTCCGGCCTATGTAATAAGCCACCAAATATTTCTAAATATTTGATTTTTATAATATAAAGCAACTAGAAGACCAATTACTCAATTATTTAATGCACAACGAATTAATGCATACATTTGTGTACAGTATGCAAGGATATTGCAAAGAACATATGAGTTACATCTTTCTTCATGAGAAAAGTTTACCCATAGAATATGTGAAAACCAAGACTAAGGTGGTAAGAAACTTGCCCAAAGCTACACAGCTAATGGTGGAGAGCACTGTTAGTCACAATTCCTGCTCTTCCAAGAACAGGACCCATTCTTTTATTCCTTCCTTTTGTGCCATGGAGAACACAGGCTGTGGACCCATTGACATACTTGATGGGCAACCCCTCAACCAGTAATTTTCTCTCCCTCCTATTTGATGGGAGTAGAGGTCAGTTAGGTGGCTAAGAGATTGGTCCAAGCCTAACATCAATAAGAACAAGGATATGGTACAACCAGAGCATGGAATGAGTTTATGTTATACTTTCAAGTGCTGCTCAGGTTGTTTGATGGGGCTGGGTAGGTAGTAAGAAGAGTGTCTATGTCTACAATGCAAGGAGTAGCACGCTCATGAGGCCATGAGACCACAACCATGTGGCAAGGCTTGGTGTATGAGCACATGACAGAACATGTGGCCACATTTCAACCCATCTGAGATGCGGAGACTCCTGTCCATGCATCACTCTTCCTCAATGTCTTTGCCATGTACCTTTCCAGGGTTGGAATTGGAATCCATGGCACGGAACAGCAGAGAGCAGGGTCCGCATGTAATCGTGTGGGTAGGCATTCCAGAACTGTGTATAAAAGGTATACAATATGGAAGGTACAATTGGTTTCTAGCTTTGGGAAGCTTGAAACAGTTGTAGAAGCATCTTTTGTCTGAACAGAGATTTTGGTAACCTTGAATGCACAGGTGTTGTGTCACATTTGCTTTGATTTTTTGAGGCCTGCTACACTAAAGCTTAATTGTGAATCAAATGACCATGGGCTGGAAACCTTTCTCCCATTTATAATATTTGAATCTTGAAGAATGTATTTTAATACAGAAGGCGGTGGCTTGAGGAAAGAATACAGGTGGAAGCCTCAGAAAAGCTAACATAAAATAAGAATTCCTCCCCTGGACATAGATATGACGAAAAGCACACTACTGGGACTGTTGGATGAGGACAGAGCTGGAATTTTCAGTTCATCACCACTAGATTTGTTTTGTTGTTAATGTTTTTAGAAGTTGGCTCAGTTGTGTTTGGGAGAGGATGTTTAGCAAAATGTTGCAAATACTGCCACCCCACAGGCATCAGTATCTGTCCAAGGCTGCCTTCTCTGGTGAAGCAATTCTTTGTTTAAGAAGAATGGACTCATTCAGGAATAATCCATTGATTTTCCTTTTAATCTTGTCAGGTGGGGGAATAAGGTTTAAGGAGGGGAAAAAAACCTCAGAGATTCTGGGAATTAGTTTTAATGACTTTATAAGGAAATAAACTTTGGGAAAAGACTGATTAAAATGCAAGGAGAGGCTCCCCTTACAAGCTAAACAGGCTACTAGGATACTTGGTAGTAATGGTCCACCACACCCTGTCGCCGCATCACATGGCCTTCCCCAACCTTGAAATTCAACTTTGCTTATGATCTTCACCAGGTGAGGGACTCAGTGGACAAAAAGCAACATGGTAGCTATCTTCTCCTACATCAATAAGACAGCTGTCAGGCCTCCAGGATAAACTCTAGGGTTTTAGACTGAAAGGTATTTAACATTTGATTTTGAGTAATGGGTAAATCTTAATTATAGAAATCTAAGAACTTAAAAGAGACTGTCTTCTTTTAAGTTCTTAGTTCTATAAGGTCTTTTTTTTTTTTTTTTTTTGCAGGGGGGTGGTGGATGGGGCGGTGGCTAATAATTGACTGTAAATATAAGAGAGAAAGTGTATTTCTTTTTTTCCTGACAAAGAGCTAGAAGGATGTTGCTGATGGCAGGTACTGGCTCTTTAGGGTCTGTACTAGATTTAGTGGGTCTTCTGACTGACAAAAAGTTTTTAACTGAGAAGAGTTCAGATCAAATTGTTAGATAATAAGACAAAGCTGGGTGTTTTCCACACTTTATTCCATGACAGTTATGACAAGAGAGTCAGGGGCTAGGGCTAGGTGTGAATTAAATGGAGACCCTTAAAGCAGTGGTTCTCTGCTTTGAATGTGTCTAAGAATCGCCTGGAGAACTTGGTTTAAAATCCTCAGAATGTAGGACAGTGGAGGGGGGCCTAGGGCACAGGCGGGTGGGAGATTCTGAGGAATGGCGCTGCTCTAGTGTCTCTGGAAAAGGAGAAATCAGACATTGCCGTGAGATACAGGGAACAGAAGGAACTTGCGCTCCTATATCTGACTTTCTGCGTATGTATCCATGAGATTCTCATAGAGATCTGATTCCTAAGGAGAACATGCATATCCATGAGATCCCCCACAGAGATCTGATTCCTAAGTAGAACATATATGTCCATGAGATCCTCAGAGATCTGATTCCTAAGAAGAACAAGTATGTCCATGAGATCCTCACAGAAATCTGATTCCTAAGGGGAACATATATGTCCATGAGATCCCCACAGAGATCTCCCTGAGGAGCACGTGTCAATGAGATCAACAGAGATCATCCTGGGATGTGATACATGACTCAGACGTGACTCAGAGATTTGTTCCCTGAGAACATATGTGTCCATGTGATCCTTGCAGAGATCTCCCTGGGGAGCACACATATGTCCACGTGATTTTCACAGGTATCTCCCTCAGGGGCATATACACAACCATGTGACCCTCACAGACATCTGACCCCTGAGGAACATGGGTTTGTCCACGTGGTCCTCACAGACCTCCCTGAGGAGGGGCTCATGATCCCAGCCTTCCGGGTGAGGAAGCTGAGGCTCCACATGTTTCAACACTAGAAGGTGCCAGAAAAGGGCTCTTTTCCTCTCAGAAACCTGTGTAGGGTTATGGTTCTCATAGTTATTGAAGAGGAATGTATTGTTTTTGGAGTTATTTAACCCCTCATGAAGTTCATTAAAACTATATTCTAACCATTCTCATTAAAGAAAGAAAAAGCCAGGATCAGCCCAGAACTATTCATTTTCAAAGACTGCAGCGAGACTGAATTTATTTTAAATGTGCAGTGCTCTCAGATACTTCAGATTGACTTTTTAAAAATTCCACTTCCTATACAGACCTAAAATTGGAAGCATTTTTCCTCCCAACAAATCCAAGATACCTACTTCCCTCTTTATTCAGACATTTAGGGATATGAACAAACCCCCTTAACCTCTCTTTTTACCACAGAATTTGTAGCATGAACCCTTCCTGTCAGCAGACAAAGTCCTCAAATGACAGAACAGACTCGGCCACAAGCCGAAGCCCTGTGGTTTACGCCAGAACCGGGGCGTTTGTGAAATCCAGAGGACTCTGTTTCCTCTCTCTTTTCATGAATGATGGGAGACATTTCCTAAGTTCCTTCCTGGTGGGTGACCGGGGTGAACTGAAGGCTTCTGAGCAGGTAAAGCTGAGACTCACTTCTGCTTCACCTGCATTTCTTTCACAGAGAAGGAGGGTGAAGCTATTAAAGATGGTGTTTCAAGTCCTAGGAATGGAACTGATTCAAATGGAGACCAAATTAGCTAAAGTCCTGATACTGTCACAGAAAACAATAAGTGCTCAACAATCCTTCCCCCAGCCCTGAAAATGGAGAACAATTTTGCATATTTACCTTCCTCCCAGCAAAACTACTATTCAAGCAGCCTTAATAAGGCACTTCACGTCATTAAAGGAGAACATTCCCCTGAAGCGAATCCTCAGAGGACATGAATAAGAGATGACTTCTGGTTATTTCCAGTGGGACGTCTTGTGTTGCTATCTATATATATTAATGTCATCACAGATGAGTTGCCTATTATAACACATTTCCTCTGGGAACCATTGGGTATTTTAATAATTACTGAATTATTTATTGCTCACACAAAGCAGAGAAAAATTCTCTATGAGCAAGACCTCTTCTGTTACGAAAAAACAAAACACTTGGTCAGAAAATATTCCCCTCCCCTCCCTCCCTCACCTCAGAGCTATGCATGATTGAGAAAGTCTGCCAAAATGTATTTTGGAGACAGTTAGCTTTTGTTTTACTTATTTATATATGCTTTCATTTATGCATTTATAGGTTCATCCTAAAAAATCTCATGGGTCAGGAATGGGATGGAGCAGGTTTCATTTTTTCTTTTGTAGTCATTTAAACACATGAGTTCTCACCTCCTTCCATCCTACCCCACCCTTCCTAATGAAGAGAGTCTCAGCCACCGCTGACATCATATTAAAGTGACCTGGAGTCTGGGCACCGCGGCTCACACCTGTCATCCCAGCACTTTGGGAGGTGGAGGCGGGCAGATCAAGAGGTCAGGAGTTTGAGACCAGCCTGGCCAACATAGTGAAACCCTATCTCTACTAAAGATGCAAAAAATTAGCTGAGTGTGGTGGTGGATGTCTGTAATCCTAGGTACTTGGGAGGCTGAGGCAGGAAAATCACTTGAACTCGGGAGGCGGAGGTTGCAGTATGCCAAGATCATGCCATTGCACTCCAGCCTGGGCAACAGGGCGAGACTCTGTCTCAAATAAAATAATAAAATAAAAAATAAATAAAATAAAATAAAATAGTGACCTGGAGAGACTTTAAAAAGTTCTATCCTAGACAAGTAAAATCTCAGTCTCCAGAGGTTGAAGCCCAAACATGGGTATGCTGGGAAACCTACGCAGCTGATTCCAGTCAGGGTTGAGATTCACTTTGTAGGCTAAGATCAGGCTGTGATTCAGGCCTCAGGAGCCATGGGTGCAACTTCAGCTCCACCTGCAGCATCTGTCTCCCCAGCTCAGATTCCTCATTGTTAAGATGATTATCCAATCATTAACTACCCACCATGCATAATATTAGAAAATACCATGCCAGGAAAAAGTACTCAAAAATCCAATTTTGGACAAATATCAGATCACATTATGCTCCAGCAAACAAATAGCATCTAAAACTAGTCACATGCAAGTGCACTGAAGGCTTTAAAAAAAGATTAGTCAATCAAAAAAGAAAAGAGGACTAAAAGTTCACGCTCACAAATAAATACCTCTATATATGCAGAAGGACTCTAGAAAGCCTTACATAAACATCATCCTTTCAACAACAAAAATGTCCCTAGGTGCTATACATAGAACGCTGAATGATTTGCTGTATCTCAGATATGGAAATTATTTTGCCAGAATGCATTTCCCAATTGCATATTGGAAGATTAGCCTGTGATTTCACGTTACTGAAATAAATCCCTATAGGATCCATTGCTTTCTTTTGGACATGCCCTGATACCTGACCCCATTCTATTTCACTAACCAGATGGCAATCTCCTTGCATTCCGTTTCTCCTCCGTGGGCACCCAGTTTTCTCCAACAATGTTTTGATGAGGCTTCTTGAGTGGTTGTGGGGTGGGTGGTCACCAGCAGAGAGAACCTGTAGCAGGTCTGCCAGTTGGCCTGAACTCCCACGGCCTCTGCTGTCCTGGGCTGAGGGTTTGTCTGTCTCAGTAGAAAAAACACGGCTGAGTAGAAGAAACAATGGCACCCAGGATATTGAAAGCTTTGTCTGGAAGCACATTTCCACGCTTCCTCCACCTTGAGTCTGTCTTGGATGGAGATAAGTATGTTGCCGTGTACGGGGTAAACTTGTAACCAAAGGAATTTCTGTGGTAAAGGGGAAAAATAAAGCCTCAATTATTGTGCCTGCAACATGTTTGAAAGGATTCATTAATTGGGTGGCTAAGCTGATTTGCAATGACAAGCTGTTTCTACACAACAGGCGGTCTGTAGGTAATTTCTAACCCCAAATGGCAGGAAAGTTCCATGGCTGTAGACTTTCAAACTGCACAGGCAGCCAAAAAGCTTGTTAGATTGCCTCTCCCTAAACATAGTGTCACATATTAGGAAGAATAAGCTTCTCCATTTTCCAACAGGTGGTACAAGCTATAGGACCCAGGTTGGGAAACACCTTATGTTTATCCCATTATAAAGAACTCCAAGTGATTTGTGGTCCTCGCCCTAAATAAAAAGAGGCAATAAATTCTACTAAATGACCAACATGATGTTGAGTGTAAAAGTTTTAGGCCAGGCGCAGTGGCTCACACCTGTAATCCCAGCACTTTGGGAGGCTGAGGCGGGCGGATCATGAGGTTAGGCGTTCGAGACCAACCTGGCCAATATGGTGACACCCCGTCTCTACTAAAAATACAAAAGTCAGCCGGGTGTGGTGGCGCATGCCTGTAGTCCCAGCTACTCAGGACGCTGAGGCAGAAGAATCACTTGAACCTGGGAGGTGGGGGTTGCAGTGAGCCGAGATCGTGCCACTGCACTCCAGCCTGGGCGACAGAGCAAGAGTCCATCTCAAAAAAAAAAAAAAAAAAAAAAAAATTGGGGGGGGTTAGACAAGGAAAAGTATTAGAAGAAAATAGTAATGTTCAGAAAACGCAGGTCTGTTTTTTCAGTTTATTAAGAGTTGAGATTCTAGAGTAGGAAGCATCTTAGAAAAATAGAATCTCAAGACCTCAAGAACATGACACACGCACTCACTCAGTGGTGACTAAAGGAGTGGGGGATGACTTTAGAGCCAATCAACTTCCTGGAAAAAAAAATTATCTTTCTGTTGATGGCTTGAGGCATCTAAAATGTTAACAGCATCTCATGTCAGATCTTGGCCCAGAGATGAGCTGGTAAATGACTGTGGGCTAGTAACGAAGGTACTGGGATTACTTTTATGAGTTAAAAACAACAACAACAACATTTTCAGGTTGTTATGTTAGCAATTTAAAAGTGACAGAGGATGATGCAACCATTTCTAACCCCAGTGCTTACCTTCAGAAGAAAGATAAATGATTCTTTATCTGGAGCTCCACAGCCTTTTAAATCCTGGAGAGTATTTCACAGTCACAGAGTTCCCTGTTTTTAAAATTCTTTGACTGTGCACTGGGAGCTAGAGAGGATTATTTCAGGCCAGAAAAGTTTTCAGTTGCTATGGAGAGAGCTGCTCTGAAGGTAACAATGAAGGTGGATAAAAGGGAGAACTTTCTGTCTGGTAGATTTTCAGGGTAATCAAATCAGGGTGGTTCATGAATTTAACTTTTTAGATCAAGATTTAACCAATTTTCGTAGGCTCGCCTACTGTCACTCGCCTTTCAAGGGACAGAATCTAGGTCAAAGGATTTCACCTCGCAGAATAGAAAGACTTTAGCGTTAGATGAAGATCTTTTTTTCTCTCCGGTTGATTCTGTTTCATCCAGGCTCAAACCAAGGATGTGTTGAAAAGATAGGCTCTTTGGAACCCTATTTGTTTTGCAAGATGCAGAAGCCTAAAAGATTGAAGGCTTTCGTAATGAGATGTTTTCAAATGAAAAGTATTGGTTGAAGGAATGAAATTCTTACCAGGGAAGTAGGTAGTATAAATGAGAAACTTTAATCAGCTGCACATATTGTGATCACCAGCATCAGTGGTCGGAGTTATTATGTCAGATCCTTCATGCTCCACAAAACAAAGCCTTCCAACAAATTATTAGTGAGTAAATAACTGAATGAACAAAGTGGTTCATTTTCTAGGAGGCAAGAGAAGTTAAATCCTAAGATTTCAGAGTGGGAAGAGTACATGCCCACAGTATAGGGGTTTAAGTCAGCTGGTGGGCAGGTAGAGGAAATTCGAGATCAGGATAATTAGCCTCATCACTAATTGGATATGAAATCTGGGAGCCATAGGGTGGGATGTTCCTGACAGAATGCTGGTCACTGATGGAAATACAAAGGCAAATATTCCTAGAAAATTCCAGGCTTTTTTTTTTTTTTTTTTTTTTTTTGAGATGGAATCTTTCTTTGTTGCCCAGGCATGAGTGCAGTGGCGCTATCTCAGCTCACTGCAACTTCCGCCTCCTGGATTCAAGTGATTCTCCTGCCTCAGCATCCTGAATAGCTGAATAGCTGGGATTACAGGTGTGCGCCACTACGCCTGGCTAATTTTTTTGTATTTTTAGTAGAGACAGAGTTGCGTCATTTAATGGTGGCCAGGGTGGTCTCAAACTCCTGACCTCAGGTGATCTGCCCACCTAGACCCCCTCAAAGTGCTGGAATTCCAGGCATAAGCCACCATGCCCAGCCAGGGCTCCTCTGTGATAAGCCCTCAGGGAACAGTTGGACTCAACTAAACTGTCAAGGAAAGGGACTTGGCTTGTGCCTTGTGAGCTCTGTGCTGAGATTAACTGAAGTTAGAGTCTGGAATCAGCAGTCAAAGAGAGGAGCAGGGAGTTAGGACTGAAAGTCACGCCCTTTAAGCCGAGAGTCTAGTTGAGGCAGAGAAGTGAGGAGAGAGCAGGCTCAGGACCAGAGTGGTGCCCGACCACCGCTCCCTGCCAGCTCCTCTCAATGCCAGCTCTCATCCCCATGGTGGGGACCACTTGAGCATCTTTTTTTTTTTTTTAAGATGGAGTTTTGCTCTTGTTGCCCAGGCTGGAGTGCAATGGTGCAATCTTGGCTCACCGCAACCTCCACTTCCCAAGTTCAAGCAATTCTCCTGCCTCAGCCTCCCGAGTATCTGGGATTACAGCGTGTGCCACCACACCCAGCAAATTTTTTGTATTTTTAGTAGAGACCAGGTTTCTCCATGTTAGCCAGGCTGGTCTCAATTGAGCATCATTTATTAACCATGTCCCAGTCTCTAAGACTTAGTGATGAGATCACTAAGGAAAAATAGTCCAATCCCTATTCAGCAAGTTCTCTGGTCCTACTATCACCTATGTTAAGTTGAAAAAAAGTCACACAAATTTAGAAAAGAGACTTTATTTCTTACAAATGGGTTACAGCCTGCAAGGTGGCCATTCTGATAGGCTGGGAATCACAGCGTCGGCCATCTACCATTTGCAGGCACTTCAAAGGAGGAGGCATTGGGGCAAGAGCTTTATGCTGAACAGGTTAGCAAAGCATACATATTCAACAGGTTACAGGAGGTCCTATGAATATTCATTAAAGATCATCCTGATGCATGGATATTGAACATGCATGTAACACACAACTCATGTTCACCTTGAGGTGGAGACTTAACATTTAAGTGTATTACAATTAGGTCCTGTATGTCAAAAGGTGAAGGAGAGACACAAAGGCATTCAGTGTGTAGCTTCTGAAACTGGCTAGAACCAGTCCATGGCCAGTGGTCTCCAATCAGGAGAAGTTACTGAAATCAGTCTCTCATCCAAACAAAGCTGTAGTTCTGGCTGGTAGAATGGGGTGTCAGTCAGTGCCTGCAGGCTGGATGAGTTGTAATTGTTTTCATATTGCGTACCTCAAGGTCAGAGCTTGTTTAGCTGCTAGAGAAAAATAAAAACCTAGTGGCAGTTAGAACATAGCTTAGGGTATGGTATTCAACCCTGGTATGGTGTGGCCTTAGGTCCTGTTCATAATTTGACATCTTATTGCCACAAAGAGTCCATTCCAACAGTCTTACAGTCTCCAATGAGCAAATCCTGAAATCTGCTCAAGTCTCACTGGATAACCTGCCTTGTTGCTGCAGGACTGGATCCTGATTGGCTTTGACCAGTGCACTCCTGAGACAGTGGGGGCTTCTCCTCCTCAGCACCCAGCCTACCTCTTGTGGGGCCTTCTCTGGCAGTTGTATGAGATCCCTCAAGTATGATCTACCTCTAGGCCTGGCTTCTCCCCATATCTCCCTTTATGCTGTCATCTTCCCTCTTCTCAAAGGCACTAATCTTGCTAAATAATTATAATAATGTTTATTAACATTGATCATCTCTTACGTCTAGGCACTCTGCTAAGTAACATTATGTTTTCTCAATAATAGCAATGAAACCTAGTTTACTTCTCATGGTACAATTCAGAAATGCCCAGGGTCACACAGCTAGTAGGTGCCACCAGAAATCCAGGTCTCTCTGCCTCAATTGGTGCTTGTACTACTGGGCAACTATCTGTTGCAATGGGACCCCATATTTTTATCTGTAATCTAAGATTCTTTTTACAATGCTGTATGGACACACAAATGACTCAGATGAACACTCATCCAAAAGGGAAATAACCTACTACATTTTAATTTTTGCATTCTCTCCAAAGCCTCTTCAGCCCAAAGTCTCAGAAAAAAATGAATTTTAAAAAAATTGTAGAACTTTGTTAGTCTAGCTAGTGGTCCTTCTTTTAATCTTTTCAGAAAACAAGCTCCCAGGAGGCGGAGCCTGAAGTGAGCTGAGATCCGGCCACTGCACTCCAGCCTGGGCGGCAGAGCGAGACTCCGTCTCAAAAAAAAAAAAAAAAAAAAGAATTTTTCCTGTCTCTATCTCCTTCAGTCGTGCTCTGATCTTAGTTATTTCTTGTCTTCTGCTACCTTTTGAATTTGTTTGCACTTGCTTCTCTAGTTCTTTTAATTGTGATTTTAGGGTGTCATTTTTATATCTTTCCAGCTTTCTGTTGTGGGCATTTAGTGCTATAAATTTCCCTCTTAAAACTCCTTTAACCATGTCCCAGATACTCTGGTACATTGTCTCTTCGTTCTCATTAGTCTCAAATAACTTCTTTGTTTCTGCCTTAATTTTGTTATTTACCCAGTAGTCATTCAGGAGCAAGTTGCTTAATTTCCTTGTAGTTGTGCAGTTTTGAGTGAGTTTCTTAATCCTGAGTTATAATTTGATTGCACTATGGTCTGAGAGACTGTTAATTATGATTTCCATTCTTTTGTATTTGCTGAGGAGTGCTTTACTTCCAATTATGTGGTCGATTTTAGAATATGTGCTATGTGGCACTGAGAAGAATGCATATTCTGTTGATTTGGGGTGGAGAGTTCTGTAGATGTCTGTTAGGTCCACTTGGTCCAGAGCTGAGTTCAAGTCCTGAATATCCTTGTTAATTTTCTGTCATGTTGATCTGTCTAATATTGACAGTAGGGTGTTAAAGTCTCACACTATTATTGTGTGGGAGTCTAAGTCTCTTTGTAGGTCTCTAAGAAGTTGTCTTATGAATCTGGGTGCTCCTTTATTGGGTGCATATATATTTGGGATAGTTAGCTCTTCTTGTTGCATTGATCCCTTTACCATTATGTAATGCCCTTCTTTGTCTTTTTTGATCTTTATAGGTTTAAAGTCTGTTTTATCAGAGACTAGGATTGTAACCCCTGCTTTTTTTTTTTTTTTTTTTTTTTTTTTTTTTTTTTTTTTTTTTTTTTTTTTTTTTTTGCCTTCCATTTTCTTGGCAAATACTCCTCCATCCCTTTATTTTGAGCCTATGTGTGTCTTTGCACATGAGATAGGTCTCCTGAATACAGCAGACTGATGGGTCTTGACTCTATCCAAAGAAGAAAAGAGAGAAGAATCAAATAGACACAATAAATGAGGATATCACCACTGATCCCACAGAAATACAAACTACCATCAGAGAATACTATAAACACCTCTATGCAAATAAACTAGAAAATCTAGAAGAAATGAATAAATTCCTGAACACATACACCCTCCCAAGACTAAACCAGGAAGATGTCGAATCCTGAATAGACCAATAACAAGTTCTGAAATTGAGGCAGTAATTAATAGCTCATGAACCAAAAAAAACCCAAGACCAGACAGATTTACAGCCAAATTCTACCAGAGGTACAAATAGGAGCTGGTACCATTCCTTCTGAAACCAGTCCAAACAATAGAAAAAGAGGGACTCCTCCCTAACTCATTTTATGAGGCCAGCATCATTCTGATACCAAAATCTGGGAGAAACACAGCAAGAAAAGAAAATTTCAGGCCAATATCCTTGAGAAACATCAATGCAAAAATCCTCAATAAAATATTAGCCAATCGAATCCAGCAGCACATCAAAAAGCTTATCCACCATGATCAAGTAGGCTTCATCCCTGAGATGCAAGACTGGTTCAACATGCACAAATCAATAAATGTAATCCATCACATAAACAGAACAAATGATGAAAACCAAATTATTATCTCAATAGATCCAGAAAAGACCTTCAATAAAATTCAACATCTCTTCATGCTAAAAGCTCTTAATAAACTAGGTATTGAAGGAACATATTTCAAAATAATAAGAGCTTTTATGACAAACCCATAGCCAATATCATACTGAATGGGCAAAAACTGGAAGCATTCCCTTTGAAAACCAGCACAAGACAGGGATGCCCTCTCTCACCACTCCTATTCAACATAGTATTGGAACTTCTGGCAAGGGCAATCATGCAAGAGAAAGAAATAAAGGGTATTCAAATAGGAAGAGAGGAAGTCAAGTTGTCTCTGTTTGCAGATGACATGATTGTATATTTAGAAAACCCCATCGTCTCAGTCCAAAAACTCCTTAAGCTGACAAGCAACTTCAACAAAGTCTCAGAATGCAAAATCAATATGCAAACATCACAAGCATTCCTATACACCAATAACAGACAAACAGCCAAATCATGAGTGAACTCCCATTCACAATTGCTACAAAGAAAATGCCTAGGAATACAACTTACAAGGGACATGAAGGACCTCTTAAAAGAGAACCACAAACCACTGCTCAAGGAAATAAGAGAGGACACAAACAAATGGAAAAACATTCCATGCTAATGGGATAGAAGAATCAATAACATGAAAATGGCCATGCTGCCCGAAGTAATTTGTAGAGTCGATGCTATCCCCATCAAGCTACCACTGACTTCCTTTGCAGAATTAGAAAAAACTACTTTAAATTTCATATGGAACCATAAAAGAGCCCGTATAGCCAAGACAAACCTAAGCAAAAAGAACAAAGCTGGAGGCATAACACTGCCTGACTTCAAACTATACCAAAAGGCTACAGTAACCAAAACAGCATTGTACTGGTACCGAAACAGAAATATAGGCCAGTGGAACAGAACAAGACCTCAGCAATAACACCACACATCTACAACCATCTGATCTTCGACAAACCTGACAAAAACAAGCAATGGGGAGAGGATTCCCTGTTTAATAAATAGTGCTGGGAAAACTGGCTAGCCATACGCAGAAAACTGACACTGGACTTACTACTTCTTTAAACTTTTTTTCTGAATAGATGCAGAATAATCAACTGAAAAGGCAGCTCCTGGATGTGGAATCAGTCTTACATATCTTCTGTCTCTGTGATCCTTTCAAAATAATATTTTCATCAATTAAAAAATGTCAGTTCTGAATGTAGCCCTTTGTCTTTGATTTGGAAGCTGATAGTAAATATGATTAGATAAAAACTATAAATTTTATGTGCAACTCTCAAAAAAATATTCTTATAAAAGTCCTATATGATCACTAATAAAAGACTGTAGAAAATATCTAAGAGTTTTAAAAAAGGCAATCTCTCCAGAGGTAACTGATATTATCTGTTATTAGGTTTCTCTCTCTTTAGTCTCTTGGCGTATTTGGATTATATGTGTAATTTTGCAGTTTGTTTTTACTTTTTACAATGTTATGTCATTCTCATTAAATATGGATCTGTTTTATTGTCAAGTTTTTTTTTTTTTTTCTTTGAGGCGGAGTTTCCCTCTTGTTGCCCAGGCTGGAGTATAATGGCACAATCTTGGTTCACTGCAACCTCCACCTCCCAGGTTCAAGAGATTCTCCTGCCTCCGTCTCTCAAGTAGCTGGGATTACAGGTCCCTGCTACCACGCCTGGCTAATTTTTTGTATTTGTAGTAGAGACGGGGTTTCACCATGTTGGCTAGGCTGGTCTCCAACTCCTGACCTTAGGTGATCCACCGACCTCAGCCTCCCAAAGTGCCAGGATTACAGGCTTGAGCCACAATGCCTGACCTTGGATCTGTTCTATTAATCATTGCAAAAGTTCACCTTTCAGAGAAGGAAAAGGAAAGGAGGGGTCTGGGCCTTGAGGAACATCCAACTCACCCTGTGAGCTCCTGGCTACCTATCCTTGAAGTTTTGGTTGAACGAAACCAATAAACTCCTATCCCCAAGAAATTGTTTTCATCAAATTTTCTGTTGATGTGAGCCAAAGGCAAACACTCGCAGAGCTTGAGACAATGATATGAAATCTTGTTTCTTAAAGTGACACTTTCAGGCATAAAAGAGGCTGGTGGAAATGGAGAGTTGGTATCAAGATGCCTGGTGGGTGTGGGCACTTCATCTCATAGCTATTCTGAGTCACTCTGAGTGAATCATTGTGCACACAGGTGTATTCATGATCTATTTCTGCATGGAAAATTGACACAAACTTAGTCACTTACAACAAGTCAAGTGGATTATTTCATAATTTCTGTGGGTTAGAAGTCCAGGCACAGCTCAGCTGGGTCCTTTGCTTCTGGGTCAGAAGCCTGCAATCCAGGTGTCAGCCATGGCTGGCATTTCTTCTGAAGGCTCCACCGGGGAAGGATCCCCTTTCATGCTCATATGATTGTTGACAATCTAATGTAATCTAATCACAGAGTGACATCCTGTATTTTACTGGTCAGAAGTGAATTGCAGTCCCCACTCACACTTAAGGGGAGGGGACACCATATAGGCAAGAATACCAGGAGGTGGGTGCCATAAGATATTGAGGGCAGGGGTAGAAATTATGAGTCAATATGACAATTTACATTCCAAAGCCTGTGTTTGTTACCTGTACTCTCTTCAGGGGAGGTAGATGGAACTTCTAATGACATTTTCTTTCTCTCCTAACCCACTCTCTAACCTTGTCTTTAAGTCCCCCGAATTAGCTACAAATATTACCAACCAAAGGACGTCTTCAATGTTTGATATTTATTCAGAATCTTAAGTATTAGTGTAAAATACTGAAAATTTTTTTCTTTTTAAATTAGCCTTATTTGCTTGATCCTAAAATTAAGAACTCTTATTTCATATTAAAGGATATTAAAGTACAGGACTGTCAGATGTAGATTTTTATACCACAAACCAAAAACAGTGCTGTTTTCAGAAATTTTTTAGAAAAACAGAGGGATTATATTTAATGCTTTATCCTGCTTTTAAGATTTTGGTATCAATTGATGGATGTATCAAAACTGTGTGACTCATGCTAAAATTCCTATCTTTTAAATAGCCTTTAATGATACTTTTTAAAAAATGAACTCAATTATTTCCAAGAAAGAATAATTTGATGTTATTTATGTGGATTGAACTAATGGCATTGACAGCATTCTACCAAATAAATTATTCAATGATTATTCAACGGATTTTAGTTTCAATATAAAAAGGGATCACTCTAATATTAATTATTAGCACAATATATTGAATGTAAAGCATTTATGCATAATACACAGATTAAAACTATGTAAAATATATTTATGGCAAAAACATTGGGTATCAATAAAGTATTAATAGTAACCCACTGGTGGTAGGAATATAGGTGATTTTTCCTTCTGTCTTTTATATTTTCTAAATTCTATTGAAAACTTGTATAATTTAGTACAGCCAGAAAAAAATCATTGTCTATTTAGTGCTGCTATAACAGAATACCATGGATTGGTAATTTAAAAATAAAAGAACTTCATTTGACTCATGGCTCTGGAGGTTGGGAAGTCTGAGTTTGAGGGTCTGCATCTGGTGAAGCCCTTCTTGCTGCATCATGACATGGCAGAAGGCATCACATGGTGTAAAAGCATGAGAGCAAGAGGGTTGACCTTGCTTTTATAACAAACCCACTCCCATGATAGTGGTATTTATTCATGAGGGCAGAGCCCTCATAATCTACTTCCCTATTAAAGGTCCTACCTCTCAACACTATTGCATTGGCAATTAAGTTTTCAACGTATAAATGTTGGGGGACACATTCAGACTATAGAAATAATTTTTTAAAGACAATTATCCAAAATCAATGGTATTTATTGCTTATTTGTTTTAGCATCAAAACTCTTCTTTTAAAAGACATCTTGAACTCTAGTATATAAATTTGAGAACAATTATTGTGTCCTGGGAAGTACTTTTTGTTTGTAGAACTCCACAAAAACGACTGGCCAGAGGGTTTCTAAAGTTCCTTAAAACAGGCTGTAAGAATTCTGTGCTCCATAATATTTTGTTTTTAATCCTACTTGTCCCATGGTGTAATTTATACGTTCATATCTATATCTCATCCATTATTGGGGCATGAGTCTCAGGCATCTTTGTGTCCCCTGGAATCTAGTACTGTATTTAATGGCTAGTAAGTATCCATGAATCAGAAATAATGGCCACTATTAGTCAGTTGTAATATAGACACTTAACAGCATTAGACAGACTATTACCAGTTTGTATGCGTGTGTTTTGTTTTTTTTTTTTGTTTTTTTTTTTTTTTGTTTGTTTTAAGTACGAGTCCAACAGACCTAGGGAAAAGAATCCCGGCTCCAGGTAGGACATATTAAGGGGCCTCTGAGCCTTATTCTCTTCATTTTTAAAGTGTGGGCATCATCTTTCCTTATGACATCTTGGTACCTAGCACATCCATGAGCTCATCAAATAGGACTATGATCACACTGCAGTTATCATCCAAGCTCTACGGCATTATTCTAGACAAAGATCCCACTCTTTGGCTCCTTCTCTAAACTCTTTCCCTCTGCTTCTGCCACACTGAGCTTCTCTAGATTCTGGTATTCATATCTTCTCTCAGGCTGGAATGGCCTCTTCTCCCCTCAGCTGCCAAATCTATATGTTTTATTTCAAGGACCAGCTCAAACACTACTTCCATTTAAAAGATGTCCATGATTCCTCTGCAGCAGTAGAATCCCCATCATCTGTGCTCCATAATACTTTGTTCTTAATCCTACTTGTCCCATTGTGTAATTAAATGTTTACATCTATATCTCACCTATTAGTGAGGCATGGGTCTCAGCCATTTTTGTGTCCCCGGCATCTAGTACTATATTTGATGACTAGTAAGTATCCATGAATGGGAAATAATAGCCACTATTAGTCAACTGTAATGTAGACACTTAACTCCATTAAACAGACTATTACCAGTTTTTACAAAAAGAAGAGGCAAGTCAACATTGTTGGTATCTACTGCTAAATGTAGAATCAGAAGATATCAATGAATGAATGGAATTCCTACTATTAGGGGAAGGGCTGGAACCAGCAAATGGAAGATTCTAATACAACGATAATACAGAATTATCAAAATGCCCTTGAGCTGGAGAGGTAAGCAAAAGCCCCACACTATGGACATGGACCTCAAGTGAATCCAGCAACTTTTCTTACAAGATGTTAAATTCATTGAGGAAATGGTACTTCCCAGTGAGTTGGTTAAACCCATCTATCCAATATTGAAGAAACCCATTGCTTTCTCAAATGGCTAAATCTGTCAGTCAATAATTACCCACAGTACTATGACAGAACAGTAAACTCATGTGAAAAATGTGGCTTTTCTTATGTCACCTTCAGTCTAAATCTGAGCCTTCATGGAGGCTGATGGTGGGGAATTCCATCCTCAGGTCAAACACCAAGGAAACTCATCAGTGGTGCACCTGAGTAACTGCTGAGACCTCTCACATCTTAATCCCTACAGTCCGGTTTCATTCATGGCCTCTGCTATTTCCACTCTGCACGTGGGGCTCAGAATCTTTGCCAAAACTGGACATTTGTCTCGGTTTTAGGCATTCCTCTGAGGCCTGGCCTCAGAGGTGGTGTCACCCGGGGCACAGTTTCAGCACAGTGGGTTAGGCTCTGGTTCTCACTGGAACCAATGCCTGTGTGGGTGACATTTCCTTTCCTTTTCTTCCTCTTCTTAAAGATGCTTTCATCTCTCCCCTCATCCTCAGGGCCCCTGGCATCATCTCTTTCATGAAAGTTGGCTGTTATAAAAGCCAAAAAGACCCTTTGATATCAATCAGTTCTGCTTGCTCTGTGCAAAAATTCCCAAGGCAAAAGAACACTAAGATTCTAGCTACTGGTTTGGAACAGGAAAGGGAGTAGAGCAGTTTTTTTTAAAGAGATAATCCCAGAATGGTTAACATTATAAAAGTCTATAAAAATTATTCTTAACATTTATTAAAGAAATGCTTCCCTTAATATATTTTTCAGAAATAATTTCTAGAAAAACTTTAATTCAACAAATTATTCAGCAAGCACATGTTTACAGCCTGTGAAGTGAAATGTACTGCTATAGCCACAGTGTTGTATAACACAAAGATGTATAGCATCAAGACCCTGTTCTCTCATGTGCTTGGTCTAGTGGGAGATCCTGGCCCATCCTAACACAAAAGGGTTGAGGATATCCTGTGTTCTACCAGTAAAGAGAATTTTCCTTTTAATTGAACTTTGGAGAAATGAAAAGAATTATAAACAGATAAAACCAACTGGGGGTTCATAAAGACCCAGAGCCACAAAATGAGGCAGCCTTACCTTAAGCAGTCGGTCTTGATTTTGTTTTGCCTCTGCACCTTCTTCCCACATACTTTTCCCAAACTACTTCCCAACCTTTCATTCTCCATTTCTCTGAACTGACTCATGCATTATCATTCAGTTTATGCATTACTTTCTCATGCCTTGCATAATTCCCATTACACACCTTCATGGCTTCCTGTAAGTTTCCTTCATTGTGTTCCATTCAATAAAAATAAGCTATTTCTGTTGTTATTTGTTTAAACTCTGTCTACCCAGCAGAGCTATAAAGTCTCCAAGGATAGGGACTATATCACTGCTATATCCCCAGTTTTCACATCATGCCTGGCATATAGTGAGTGATCAACGTATATTTGATAAATAACTGAATATATGAGCCAAAGGAGGGAAAGTTGATTAGAATTGATTGATTCTTGAATGGATAAAAGGGAATTGATGTGATCAGGAGATCTGAATCTAGAAGAGGGGAGGGCTAGCTTAGAAAAATATGACTCAACCACTGAAAAAAAAAATTCCGTGAAAAAGATAAGGTGCTGAATAGAGAAAATGGTGACATGAGAGCCAGGCCTTCATCTCTTGTTTCACTCACAATCCCCTTCTTCTGAAGAGAAAAAGTAGCTCTAGCTAATGGCTGTGCCTCACTTGCTAAACTAAGCACCTTTGTTTAAATAGCCTTTGTCTCCCACATTCCTGCTACAAAAACTGAGATCAGATCTTCCTCAAACTGGAGGGTATTGTGTATTATAAGGAGGGATCTCATTGGGATCCCATAACTACTAGTAAAGAGCCCTACATTCATGAAAGTAAAGGTAAGTAGCCTCATAGACTGCATAACTACTAGATGTCATTCACGTAGTCCACAATGTATGTGGCACCCCTGAGAGATATGTGATACAGTGTTCCAGCATGCACTTTGGGAGGGCCAATCCAATTGTATTAGTTAGGGTTATCCAGAGGAATAGGAGACGTAAATATAGACATAGACACAAATAGACATACAGACATAGATAAAGATTTATTATAAGGAATTGGCTTTTAAGACCATGGAGGCTGAAAATTCCCAGGATCTACAATGTGAAAGCTGAGACCCAGAAGATCCCATGGTATAGGTTCCAGGTCCATTGCAAAGGTGGAAGAAGACAGATGTCTCAGCTTGAAGACCACCAGGCAGGGGGAATGAATTCACCCTTCTTCTACATTTTGGTTCTAGTCCAGCCTTCAGTGGATTGGACGATGCTGACCCACACTGGGGAGGGCCAAATGTTTTAGTCAATCAGCCAATTCAAATGTTTGTCTCACCTAGAATTATTCACCAATTATCTGGGCACCCTGTGGCCCAGTGGACACTAAAATTAATAATCACACCAACGTGATATTATTAAAACCCAGCATCCTATTATATTAGAACTTCTGGAAATTTAAGCTTCTCTTTGGGGATACACAGCATTTCCCATTTGATATGGTGTGACTCTGTGTCCCTACCCAAATCTCATCTCAAATTCTAATTCCCATGTGTCAAGGGAAGGAGGTAGTTGTATCTGGGGGCAGTTTCCCCCCATGCTGTTCTCATGATAGTGAGTTCTTATGAGATCTGATGGTTTTATAAGCATCTGGCATTTCTGTGCTTGCACTTGTCTCTCCTGCCACCATGTGAGGAAGGTCCTTGCTTTCCCTTCACCTTCCAACATAATTTTAAGATTCCTGAGGCCTCCCCAGCCATGCAGAGCTGTGACTCAACCTATTCCCTTTATAAATGACCCAGTCTCAGGAAGTTCCTTATAATAGTGTGAAAACGGAAGGGACTAATATACCATCTGAACCTCTTTAGACTTTAGAGTCTAAAAAGATATAAAATGATGAAGGCCAATCTAGGGGAATACTGGAAGTACAGTGTGTTTAGGATGGCACTGGAAAACATGGATGGAATGTCATCAAGTAGAACTAAACAAATTCATTCTTATCAACCAGTTTCTAAGTTGGCACTGTTTTTATTTCTTAAATGCCATTTGAGGAGAATAGACCCTGGAAATCTGCACTGAGCATCCTTCTCTGGCATACACTGTTCACCAAACTGAAGTTTGATCCTGAATCTATTCTTGGTCAGGAATCTGCCATAGGTGTAAGTAATAAACAGGCCCAAGAGTTAAATGTTTCAGGCAGATGTAAATATAAGTCCCTGCCACTGTCATTCATAAGATTTGTGACCTTGGAAGCCTTCTGAGGTTCAATGTCTTTATCTCTAAAAGGCGGATAATGATTTAGTACCTATCTCATGTGAAGATTAAATGATGTAGACCATGTGAAGTATAGCATCTGGCACTGAAAATGCTAGACATTATTAGCAAAGCCAGAGTTTTGTTAGATTCATTTATTCTTTAAGTTGGTTAAACATCCATAGATAACCAGGATAACTGCCCAATTCTGGGTCCAATTTCCAGTTGTGCTACATCAATACCATCAATACCTCTTTTCAGGTTACAAATATGTAACAAGACTTCTGGTTAACGTGATATATATTTATCTCAAATCTTTCCTCCAAACATATTTATAATGAAAATAGGGGATTATTAAAAAGCATAAATAATTGAATAAAGAGAACAGAGAAGGGACAACAGGAATAAAAAAAAACTAAAAGCTGAAAATTGATGAATAGACATGGCTTGACATACCAAATTGGAAATCTACTTGCATGAAGAGGAGGGAACTGAGAGATTGTATAATAATTTCTTCAAGAGAAACTAAATCCTGTATCACAGTCCAACAAGGAGGCGCAGGAATGGAGCACCTGGTACCTTTGAAGACCTGGACTAGGGTGAATGTAAAATGGAGACTGGCTGGACGCGGTAGTGTGCCGATTTATGTGTAACTGATGTGAAAGGTGAGGAGCGCCTCCCAACGATGGCTGAGTTCTGTAGTATGATTACTCCTACCGTGGCTCATTTCAGGCTACCAGTAAGAGAACACTGAACCGTCTATTGGGAAGAGCCGGGTCTGAGCCAACTCTAGCACACCACTAGCTGAAAATCATAGCAAGAAGTAGTTAGACTCTAGTCCCCTTCTCCAAGCCACGCCACTGCGTAAGTACTTTTCCCTCACCCTGGAAGAAGGGTCAAAGTTTACTGTCTGGAAAGGGTGAGTCAGAAGAATTCTGAACTTAGGGATAATAGATGTGCTTGGATGTATGTGGGAGATGGGGGTAGGAGAGGAGGGTAACTCTACAAAGAAAGGTATAAATGTAATACTGTATCCTAAATGTTGGCTCCATTCAGGGACAGCTTTTATTCCTAGAGAAGATATTGTATCTATGAATCAGAAACAGAATAATGTAAAAAACTTTCTCAAAACAAAGAGCTCTTGAATATTACTAATGTGATAGCAGTAGTAAATATTTCAATAATAGGGTTAGAAAAGAAGTATTATAGATGAGCAGAGAGAAATGAAAAAAACAAAGATAACAGGTCTAATTTTCGAATAGTAGAAGTTCAGAAACAGCAGAGAAAAAGAGATGAAATTATAAACAACACAAAAATATTTCCTAGAGTTGAAGGACATGAGTTTCCAGATTGAAAAAGGCTAGTAAGTCCAGCATTGTAAAATTACTGAGCACTGGAGATGAAGAAAAGATCCAAGTCACCTCCAGAGAGGGGAAAAAAAATATGTCATACAAAAAAGGTACAGAATTGGAATAGCACCAGACTTCTTGATAGCAACTCTGGATGCTGAGATTGTATAATAATTTCTTCAAAATTCTTAGGAAAACCAATTCACAAGAAAGGAGAAAAGAGTTTAGAATGAATATCTCCTAGAAAAATCGTAAGTCTAATAGATGGCGCTATATGTTTTGGTGAAGATGAAATTAATCATTAAGTATTAAAATTAAATTAGGGACAGAAACTTCGAACAAAGCAAAAAGAGAACATTTTAATGGAAAGCAAAACAAAGTCATACAAAACATAAAAGCCTTTATATGTGGCTTTATATATGCTCATGATAGCATAATAATCTTTAGATATCACTCATGACAGTGTAATGTAATAGCACTAAATATAGGTTTAACAAAAAGAAGTGATAACTTCGTTGAGAGGATGGAGGTAAAGGAACTCTTGAGGGCAATGGTTGAAAGAGCTGCTAAATAAAATGCTTCTGGTTATAGATCTCAGAGAAACACTTACATCTTTCTCTCAAAGAGGCAGGAACATGTTAAACGATCTTATAAAAATCTAGAACCTCCTAGTTGACCATCAACAGGGCTTTAGAATTTATATTTTTCAGTTGACTATATGTAGCAAATAAATAAAGTCATTTTATATGTACTAATAAGAAACAATCACTAAAAGTAATCATAGGTTGGGCACAGAGGCTCACACCTGTAATCTCAACACTTTGGGAGGCTCAGGTAGGAGGACTGCTTGAGACCAGAAGTTTGAAACCAGCCTGAGCAACATAGTAAGACCTCCATCTGTACAAAGTTAAATAAATAAGCTGGGCACAGTGGCTCAAACCTGTAGTCCCAGCTACTTAGGAAGCTGAGGTGGGAGGACTGCCTGAGTCCAGGAATTGAAGACTGCAGTAAGCTGGGATTGTGCCACTGCACTCTGGCCTGGGCAACAGAGCAAGACCCTGTCTATCTATCAATCATAATCATAAGCACAAAAATAAGGCACTTATTCTTGCATTTGTGTAAAAAGAAACATGAGGGAAGGTAAAGCTTGCTTTCTGTCTCTCTCCATATGTATGCATATATGTATATATACTACTGTTAAAAGTTTACTATATTCTGCCAAAATGTTATATACACACAAATATGAGTGTATGTATGTATATCTATATATTATATACACAATTTGCATTTTAAAATGTGTATAGCATGTATTTGCGTCATTTATTCGTTGATGATGATAACTATAACAAACGTCATAAGATACCTAATTTGTTGTTCTCGGGGCTAATATTGGAAAAGCAGCCTGAAGCTCTTGTATCACACTCTTCCCTCATGGGAAGGCCTCAAGGACCAGCCATATCCAGGCAGGAAGAAGTGGAGTGGCATTGGGAAGCCCACGAGCCCTTGCCTGTCACCAATACCCCCACCCTCACCACCAACCCTTTGCTCTGGGTCGCTGCCTCTGGTGAGTACAGCTTTTGCTCTGGGGCCTTTGGCCTGTGCTGGCCTTCAGTCTGGTTTTCACCAGGGCTCTATCCCAGGGCTGGTTCTGTTTCTGACCTAGCCTACCTTCAGTGACCTGGGCTCCCTCTTGCCTAGGAAAAAAATTCAGACAGAGAAAAGTGCTGGTTCTCCTTCCTTCCTTTTTCCTCTTTCTTTCAAAATCCACTTAGTGACTCAAGAGCCAGAATCCCCAGGCTCAAATTCTGGTTCTGCCACTTGCTGGCTGTGGGATGAGCTTCTGAAATTTTCTCTCAGTTTCCTCAACTCTAAAGTAAAGGTTATAATGAAACTTACCTTCAGAGCGCTGTTGTGAGGAGTTAAATAAATAGTAATGAGGCAAGGGTCAGTGGCTCATGCCTGTAATCCCAACACTTCGGGTGGCCAAGGCAGGTGGATCACTTGAGGTCAGGACTTCGAGACCAGCCTGGCCAACATAGTGAAACCCCATTTCTATTAAAAATACAAAAATTAGCCAGGCATGGTGGTGCACACCTGTAATCCCAGCTACTCGGGCGGCTGACACAGGAGAATTGCTTGAACCCAGGAGGCAGAGGTTGCAGTGAGCCGAGATCATGCCACTGCACTCTAGCCTGGGCCACAGAGCAAGACTGTATCAAAATAAATAAAATAAATAGTAATACAAGTAATGACATACATATCACACAGGAAATGTTCATGAGGCTTAGGAATTATGTATACATTTACATAGTATCATACTCAGCTATTTGAGCATCTACCTATGTTACTAGGTTCTAGGTGCTGGTGATACATGGTGAACAGGACAGTCACTGCCCACACTGAGTTCGCAGTTTGTCAAAGAAAGCCTGGTAATCAGTCAGCCAGAATGTAGCAGGGTCAGTACTATAATATGGGATATTCAGTGTTTGCTGTGGGGATCCCTAACCCAGTACCGAGGCCATAGGAGACAACACAAAGCAAGCTGGCTTTTAGCACTGTAATACAATGTAGAGGTCTCTATGACATCAAATGCAGCAGAGAGGCTAGAAGTGTCCGTGAACAAAGTGGCTATCACTGGACACGAATCACCATCTAGCTACAACCCAAGGTTTCCTCTGGTGACAAATAAATAAGACCTTCAAAATGACCCACGCATGAGGAGTCACAGCTGATACTGACTCAGCAGAGACCTCTGGGCGCCTACTTGGTTTAATGGCTTGGGCTGTGCAGGTTTTTCCTGAGAAGAGAGAGAGGGAGTGTTGAGAAAGGCACATGAGCTTGAATCTTGAATTCACATTGGGGTTCAGATTTCTATAAGTATTGTGCTGGCACACTTTAGAATGTCTCTTGGGCACAGGAACGTGCCCCATAACATGAACTTTATGGGTTTTTTTCCATCTATAAAATAAAATCTTCCTGCTCACTGAAGCAGGAACTTGGAAAGGTTTTTGTTTTTTTTTTTCCTCTCATTTAGATCTTTAATTTTAAGATCTTCACAATATAGGTTTATTTAACAAAACCCAATCATTGTACAAGTACTTAAAAAAAAAATTTTAGATACTTGCATTATTCAAGGTTCTCCAGAGATACAGAGCTAGTAGTGTGTGTGTGTGTGTATGTGTGTGTGTGTGTGTGTGTATGATTTTATTTTGTTGTTGTTGTTGTTGGGATGGAGTCTCGCTCTGTCACCTAGGCTGGAGTGCAGCGGCACGATCTTGTCTCACTGCAACCTCCACCTCTGGGGTACAAGCAATTCTTGTGCCTCAGCCTCCTGAGAAGCTGGGACTGTAGGCGCCCACCACCACACCCAGCAAATTTTTGTATTTTTAGTAGAGACAGGGTTTCGCCATGTTAGCCAGGCTGGTCTCGAACTCCTGATGTCAGGTGATCTGCCCGCCTCGGCCTCTCAAAGTGCTGAGATTACAGACCTGAGCCACCATGCCCAGCCAATGAAGTGATTTATTATTAGGAATTGGCTCACGAATTGTGGAAGCTGAGAAGTCCCAAGATTTGCCATCTGCTAGCTGGAGACCCAGGAGAACAGGTGGTGGAATTCAGTTTGAGACCAAAGACCTGAGAACCAACAGAGTCAGTGGTGTAAATCCCAGTCCAAGGGCAGGAGAAGACCCAGCTCCAGCAGGCAGGAAGAATCAAAAGCCACAAACTCCCCCTCCATTCTTCTGCCTTTTGTTCTATTCAGACTTCAACAGATTGGATGACAATCACCCATACTGGGGAGGGCAACCTACATTACTAAGTCCAGCATTTCAAATGCAATCTTACCCAGAACCACCCTCACAGACACACTTAAAGACAATGTTTAATCTGGGCACCCCATGGCCCAGTCAACTTGACACATAGAATCAACCATCACAAATACCAAATGTCGAGAGGGTAGGGATATTGCTGAAAATATCAAAACTAGACTTGGGGAGGGCATCATTTTGAGGTCTCTGAGTGTCAATACAAGGTTTTCAAATAGACCTAAAAATGTACAGTTTAATGAATTATTTTCTGCCTAGGTCATGAATCTTGATGTGGAATCACAAAGCAATCACCGTATCTACTCTCATTCCTAGTCAAGGAGTACTTAGATGCAAGCGTCAAGCATCTAGCTGAAATAAGTTGCAAAAGAACGAAGGATGTCTTTTTTTTTTTTTTTTTGGCTGGGCGTGGTGGCTCACACCTGTAATCACAGTGCTTTGGGAAGCTGAGGGGTCAGATCATTTGAGGTCAGGAGTTCAAGACCAGCCTGGCCAACATGGCGAAACCCTGTCTCTATTAAAGTGTGAAAATTAGCTGGGTGTGGTGGCTCACGCCTGTAATCCAGCTAGTTGGGAGGCTGAGGCAGGAGTATCACTTCAACCCAGGAGGTGGAATTTGCAGTGAGCCAAGATTGTGCCACTGCACTCCAGCCTGGGCGACAATGAGACTCCATCTCAAAAAAAAAAAAAAGAAAAAAAAGAAAAAGAAAAGAAAAAAGGATTTTTTCTTTAAAGGATCCAGAACTATCTCATAGACTCTAAGAAAGCATTGAACAGGCCGAGCGCGGTGGCTCACGCCACCCAGCACTTTAGGAGGCCACGGCAGGCGGATCACAAGGTCAGGAGTTCAAGACTAGCCTGGCTAACATAGTAAAACCCTGTCTCTACTAAAAATACAAAAAAAAAATAGCAGGGCGTGGTGACGGGCACTCTAGTCCCAGCTACTTGGGAGGCTGAGGCAGGAGAATCCCTTGAACCTGGGAGGCAGAAGTTGCAGTAAGCCAAGATCGCACCAGTGCACTCCAGTTTGGGTGACACAGCAAGACTCTGTCCAAAAAAAAAAACCAGCCTGGGCGACAGAGCGAGACTCCGTCTCAAAACAACAACAACAAAAAAAGATATATATATATATATATAATAAAAGATATATATGTATATATATAAAGCATTGAACCCTCGGGCCTGAGAAACCAAAGCCCTATCAGGGTCTTCCTCAACAGGAGGCTACCGAGCTGCACCCCCGTGCTGCACCATTACAGCCACTTAGCGCCAGTTCTCTCTTGCTATGTTCAAACTCCAAAAAAGATATTGAGTCCGAACTGGCCGGTCAACAGAGGGCATAATAGAGTAGTGGTTGGGTAACCAGAATCTGGACACAGACTTGGGTTGAAAGCCTGTCTCTACCATGTACTAGCTGCATGAACTTGGGCAGAGAATAAAGACCCAGTTTTAAAAATCTATGAAACAGTATGTATATCATAAGTTACTGTCAAAATGTGATGAGATAAACCATGTACAGTTCTCAGCAGCATTTCTTTCACATATTGGACATATGTATTTTTAAAAATCTCTACTCCTGAACCCGTCAGTAGGCACTCTTAGTTTTCTCTCCTAGCCCGATGCAATTCTGCAGAGATAAGGCCAGAGAAAGAGGTCAGTAGCTTGGGCCCCCTGTTCCCTTGCACACTTCGTTAGCCTCTGGCCAACTGGACCCTGTGAAAACTTAGCAGCACTGAAAAGTAAAATCTCTTTTCCTGACATGTGTAGAAGTCCAGGGAAAAATTTTCCTGTTATCCTCTGAAGGTTTTCTTAAAAATAAAATTAAATAAAATAAATAAATAAAAAGCTGACAAAAGGAAGGTTAAAATGAAAAAAAAGTCATACGAATTTATGTGCTTGGGTAAGAACCACAGAGTGATTATCCCAGCCTCTAATGGGTTTCAGAAACACATATACCATCTTGAGGTTACGGAAAGAATGAGAGCTTGGAGCGTGGCTGGAAAAAGATTATGGTGGTAAATCAGGTTATACTGGCAAGGCAGGTTATGGGAGAAAGACCACAAGGCCTGGCTTGCAAAGGTGGTCTTCTTATGTAGATGAAAGCCCATAGGTAGCTGCTCTCAGAACAGATGGTAAATGTTTCTTTCAGACCTTTGAGGTGTCGGACTCTCAGTTAATCTTTCCTAGATTCAGGAAAGGGAAGGCCAGGCTGTGTCAGTGCAGATTTTCTGTACAGATGCAAGTCTCCCCTACAAAAGACAGCTTTTCAACTACTCTTATATTTCCCCACTTCTGAATAGCCGTCTTGAAATATTAGGTTGATACAAAAGTATTGCGGTTTTCTCCATTACTTTTAATGGTGAAAACCACAATTACTTTTGCACCAACCTAATATGTCAAAGTGGTATATTTGGGGGCAAAATATTTTGGTTTCCTTCACATATCTCTAGGCTTTAGAATGAGAGACAACTTTAGAGAAGACTATGTGTACATGTCTTCCCCAGAGAGGGTGAATCTGGTGGCAGGAGATAATTGGCAAATATATATATACATTTATATATATATATACACACACACTTATATATATATACACACACACACACACTTACCTGTCGCCAGACTGGAGTGCAGTGGCGCAATCTCAGCTCACTGCAACCTCTGCCTCCTGGGTTCAAGCAATTCTCCTGCCTCAGCCTCCCTAGTAGTTGAGACTACAGACATACACCACCACACTCAGCTAATTTTTCTATTTTTAGTAGAGACGGGGTTTCACCATGTTGGCCAAGATGGCCTCGATCTCTTGACCTAGTGATCCGCCCACCTCGGTCTCCCAAAGTGCTGGGATCACAGACATGAGCCACTGCGCCCAGCCTCTTTATTTTCAAAACATCAGAAACTTCAACTTAAAAAGGGGGAGGGGGAAGAGCCAGGACATTGCTGAAGTCCAATGGCCCTTCTCCTGGTCCTCCGGAGAGTAGATGGTCATTGGAAAATGCAACAGCACCCACCACACCCTGACTCAAGGAGTTTAGAAAAAAACTAAACCAAAAGAGAAGGGATGCAACCACCACACACCCATTAGGATGGTTATTACCAATGTTTTAAAAGAAACTGGAAAATAACAAGTGTTGGCAATGATTGTAGAGAAACTGGAACCCTTATGCACTCTTGGTGAGAATGTAAAATTGTGCGGCTGCTACGGAAAACAGAATGGAACACTTCCTCCAAAAATTAAAAATAAATTTACCAAATGGTCCAAAAATTCTATTTTGGGGTACATACTCAAAACAGTGTAAAGCTGGGTCTTGAAGAGATATGTGTATAACCATGTTCATAGCAGCATTGTTCACAATAGCCAAACAGTGGAAGCAACCCAATGTCCATCAATGGATGACTGGATAAACAAACTTGTCCACTCATACAATGAAACAGTTTTCAGTCTTAAAAAGGAAGCAGGCTGGATGTGGTGGCTCATGCCTGTAATCCCAGCACTTTGGGAGGCCTAGGCAGGCGGATCCCCTGAGGTCAGGAGTTCGAGACCAGCCTGATCAACATGGAGAAACCCTGTCTCTACTAAAAATACAAAAATTAGCCGGGCGTGGTGGCGCATGCCGGTAATCCCAGCTACTCGGAGGCTGAGGCAGGAGAGTTGCTTGAACCCGGGAGACGGAGGTTGTGGTGAGCTGAGATCAAGATCATGCCATTGCACTCCAGGCTGGACAACAAGAGCAAAACTCCGTCTCAAAAAAAAGGAAGGAAATTCTGATATGCTAGAACATGGATACACCTTGAAGATATGCTAAATGAAAGTAGCCAGTTATGAGAGGACAAATACTATATAATTTCACTTCTATGAGTTTCCTAAAGTAGTCAAAGTCATAGAGACAGAAAGTAGCACGTCGGTGGCCAGGTCTTGGGTGGAGGAGAAATGGGGAGTTGTTTAATGGGTGCGGAGTTTCAGGTTTGCAAGATCAAGAGTTCTGGAGATGGATGGTGGTGACTGTTGTGCAAAAATGTGAATGTACTGACTACTGAACAGTATGCTTGAAATTGGTTGAGATGATAAGTTTTATATGTATTTTATCACAATTATAACAAAATGAATGTGTACATGGACTCCAGGCAGCTTGGCTGGGTGGAGGTAAAGGTAGCTACCAGCTTCTTTCCCACTTCCTGCTGGTGAATCTGCCCACTACCCTAAGTTAGAATTTGTCTCTCTTACAAGGCCAAATCCCTCTTTCCGACAGTTGTTTCAATTAAAGAAAACACTGCCACCACCAGGAAGATGGTTATTTAAACCAGTGTTTCAACCATGGGCTGCCACTGGATGAGCCTGATGTTTTATAAAAATACCATCTCCAGACTCTACCTCCAGGGATTTGACTTAATTATATTGGGGAGGGGTAGTAGTTTCACAGAATGGGACCCTAAAGGAAGTCTCTTCTTTCTTCCCCCCTGGGCCCCGGGCTCTCCTCCCACCATCCCAGGGAGGCCACGTTCTAATGATTACAGCCTCCCACCCATGGGTCCTTACACTTTGCCCCTCCCCTGGCTCCTTTTCCGTACTCAGGTATACTGAAACCTTTCCCTTTAGCTGCTTTTGCTTGGTCTGTCTCCTTCAAACTTCTTGAAACTGCTTTTGGCGAGGTCACGATGACTTTTCTAATGTTACATCTAGTAGACACTCTCAACTCCTGTCTCCCTGATGCAGGGCAACCTTTGGCAGACACTCTTTCCTTGGCTTTTGGAAAACTCTTGTAGAATCCTCCCTGACTGCTTCACCCAAGTTTCCCTGTAAGTTTTTTTTCCTGCATCTCAAATGGTAATGTTAGTGCTCTCCTAGATTCCATCTAAAGCCCTCTTTTTATTCCAATTATTTCATTGATTCAGTGGAGTCGATAAATACTATCAAGCACCATCATGTACTAGACACTGTCAAAGGCTCCAGACATTTCACTAATTAACCTAACTAGACCTGGTTCTTGCCTTCATGGAATTTACATTATGTTGCAGGGGAAAGGAACAGAGCAGAAAAAAAAAGAATTAAAGAATTCTGATCAGTGTTATGATGAAAATAATCAGGGGGCTGAGTTGAACAACAGGGTAGAAGGCTGCCTTAGGAAGAATGACCTGAGAAATCAAAAGGGTTGAAGATCTTGAAAAGTGAGGATAAATATATTCCAAGAGTGGAAACAGCATGTGAAAAAGCCCTGGGGGAAGAGTTCAACTGGTTTGAGATGCTGAGGGAGGACCAGTGTGGCCAAAGCATAGAAAATAAGCATGTTGCAGGCCAGGAGCCAGTGACACAGGTCCTCTAGATTGTGGTAAGAAGGTTGGGTGCTCTTCTAAATGAAATTGGAAGATATTGAATGGTATTAAATTGAAGAGTGATATAGTGCGACTCACATTTCAGGAAGACCACTCGGTGTACTGTGGGGAATTATTGGAGGGTGATGGAAGTAAAAGTAGGGAAGTAGAAGGTTGTTGTATTTCAGGCAAGAAATAATGGCGGCTGGGCTAGGGAGTGGCCAGGGAGAGACAGACGTGGACAAGTAGAAGTGAAAAGTAGAACTGAACACACTTGGTGATAGACGTGGAAGGTGAGGAAAGAGGGAGCAAGAAGGGCTCCAAGTTTTCTAGATTCATTGGCTGGGTAGATCATGTTGCCATTCACTAAGATGGAAACCATCAGAGTGGTAACCACATGGGGAAAATACCGCGTTCTCTTTGGTTAAATTTCAGATGTCTATGACACATTTAAGTAGAACAGTCAAGTAGGCCAGTTAGATGTTCCAAGTAGAAGCTAAAGCTAAAGATGTAAATATGAGGTTCATCAGCATGAAAATTACATTTATTCATTTGTACATTTTTTAGGATCTTATTTTTCTTTTAATTAAATGACTATTTTCAGAAACAAAACCTATTACTCATCTTGCATGTCGCAGGCGTTCTAACTAGAATGGAGTATAAACATTACATTATATCAAGAGAAAGGAAAATGTCAAACTCCCCAAGAATTTCCTTCTTAGATCTCATCAAGTTGAAAAATGACCCAATAAACAAAGTCCACAGTGAGGTTAGGAACACCTACCACCTACCCTGATGGAATTATTTCCTGTTTCTGGTCAACATCATAATTTTAATTTTGAAAAGAGAAGGAATGATTCAGTAATAAAGAAATAATTTCGCGTCTATTATCTGTCATTTTTCTTAAATTGCAAATAATTCATAAGACAACATTTGGTTTAGACTTACAGACCAAAAAAGAGAAATACCCTCAAATCTTTCAGGCACACTTAATACAGAAGTAGTCATTTGGCTAAATGTCCTTCCAATGACTCCTTCATTATCTGTCTACATATAGTCACTACTTAAGTACTCTGATGGTTATAGTCCTACTTGTAGCTTTTAAAGGTAACTATGGCAAGGGAATTAAGAGGGTCACCAAAGGCAAACCTGTTTATCAAGCACCATTCAGAAGTTTTTGTGATAAGGAACTGGCACTGCCTGATGGATCTGCACTTCCTTGGGTTTGCCCCTGGCACCTTCAACTTCTCTATAAGCTCTGCCATGACAGTACTGAGTGGGCCTTCCACCTCAGACTTTTCTGTCATCAACAATCTGCATAACATCTCAAGTTTCTTCTTGAAAGGTTTAAGTTTGGCAGTGTCCATGTGATACTGAACACGACCTTCAGCTCTTTGATCAGAGCAGGTGGCACAAATACCGTTGACTCAACTCTTCATGTCTTGGTGGTAATCACTGATGTCTTAGATATAGACTATAGAGGCAATGGTGTTGATCACCCCTGTGGTTATAGTTTTGGTCCCAAAGCTCGAGCAGGTGCATTCAGAGCTGCTTTCTGTGCTAACTACAAAACAGCCTGCCAGGACCTCTAGGGTGATAGTGTTTGCTAATTATCAAATGTTTGAGGAGTTGTGATGTTATAATTGGTTTTTTAAGAATGGAGTGCATGTATTTGACCACTTGCTGTCAGCTAGGGCCCAGCAATAGCTTTGGAACTCATAGCTTATGCTACTATCAGTCTTCTGTTTTGGTTCTTTACAGAATTTTACAACTTGACACTTCAATATTAGATGCAGTTGGAATGGAAGTTCCATTAGTCAAAGAGACAAAATCAGAGCTGAAAAACGCATGAATTATAGATGTTGTTGGCTACCCAGGTGTTACACCCACTATAGTCCTGGAAACACATTTTCACTTTGATAGTCTTTTTGTGAGTTCCTAGGGGTGGATGGCAGGTACCTAAGGATATTTGGTAGGTGGATAAGGGGAACTGCTGGAGAATGAGTGACTGTAGCTTCTCCAGTGACTGTAGCTCATGGTCCTTGAGCATTTTTCAGTTTGTGTCTTAACCTATGTGAGATTTATTGGCAGGCATGCCCTCTTGGCTAAAACATTCTTTTTCTTATGAAGGAACACATATTTTATAAGTAGTTCTTTGATATCCTGAGGCTTGGCACCAGGGACTATGCCTGGCTGAAGATCATCCAAATGAACCCAGTGGCTTGGATGCTCTGAGGATCAACTTCAAGAAGTGGTTACCCGATACCGCCTGGCCTCCCTAAGCTTGTTCCGCCTGCGCCTCTCTACCCACATGGAAAACCCAGAGATTTCACTGCCTTTCAAGGAAGAAAACTGGCTTTTAAACAAGAACAAGGAAGAAGCAAAACAAGCCCAATGACTATACCCATGTTGAGGGGGAGCTCAGAGGAAAACTATGGCTTCAGAAATACCAGTTGGCTGAGACATCTCAGAAACTGTGCCAGATTCCTGGCTGCTTGGCAGTGGAGTTAAGTCAGCTGCTCAGGCGAAGGTCCCAAACTGGTTCTGCTTCCTTCTTCATGCTCTGCAAGTCTAGCCTGCGCATCTACACTGGCTGAGGGATGGCCGTGCAGATAATAAAAGCAGGAATCCCAGTACCTGCTTCATGACCAGTAAATCACAGGTGCTTGAGACCAGTAGCAGGTGTATCCAGCCAGGCTGCAACTCACACAGGGAGGGGACTCACAGCAGAGGTGCTGGGCTCCAGGACACATAAAATACTGGAACAGCCTCTTCTGACAAAAGCATTTCTTACATAATCCATCTCTAGTTACAGCCTACTGACACACGGCAGCAAGGGCCCAGAAGGGAGCCTGGCACGGCTAGATAAAGTCAGGGTTTTCTTTTTATTATAAGACTCAAGATCAATAACACAAAAAGCTCAGAGACTGTAGAAGCTTAGCTCCTCTTTTAGCCTAGAACTTCCTTGAGGGAATCAAGCCTTGCCAGATAAACCATCATATTCAGAGAAGTGGTTCCAGCAGATGATCAGTCCCACACCCTCCCTTCTTCTCTGCTGGAAACTTTAAATCCACCTCCTGTCCCCATCCACTCAAGAGCCAGGACCTCTGAGTTTTGGAAGTAACCCTAGGGTCTTACATGGCAGCCAGCAGAACACACTTGGGGAATGTATGAAATCCCACTTGTTTGCACACCACTGTGCCTGGTATATGATAGGCACTTAGTTTCCCTATTACTTTTATAGCCAAGTGTTACTCTGACTTTCAGAAAATTGAGGGAGAATAAGAGATGGAACTCTCTTCAAAATATTTATTGCAATTTTCCTCCAAGAACTGGATGTATTTTCTTCTACCCTCTAACTTTGGGAGAATAAAGCTGAATTATCTAGTTTTGATAGTTACGAGTATCAGAAAGTTTCCATTAACTTCCTTTTAGAAGGTGCGCAAACCTTGGCCCAAGGAGACTGGCACTTTTTATGACGGGTATCCCCATGGGTTAAACTGATACTGTTGGGCTGGGTGAGGTTCCCGACTGCCGGTGGGACCTCAACTCCAGTCAATGTCCAGGCTCTTGACACCACCATGGGAAGAAATTCAAGGATGATTCAGAAAATAGTGCAAGTATGGCGATTTACTGCAAAGTGTAAAGTACACACTCCAGACAGGAAACGCTGTACTTCCTTCCGTATACTCAAGAAAAGTCACGCAATGGGGTTTAGGGTTGCTACCTCTATGGGTTTTTTTAACCAAAGGGTGGACTATTCATGAGAATTCCCGGAAGCAAATGATTTCTCTGAACTGTGGTGCCAGCCATTTTTACATCAAATATGGATATTCTCAGAACTGTCATAGTACTAGTGGGTACGTCATTTGTATGCTAATGAACATATAATGAGGTCCCAGGTGAAACCTAGGTCAAATCCAGCGCCATGTTGAGTCCAGTCTGTCTTAGTCAGCTTGGTTCACACCCTGGTTTTTCAGGATCTTAGCCCCTAGCCTCTAGTCACATGAAACTGCTGCCTGGAATCTTTTGATTCTCCTGTGACCATCGTGTATTATTCCTGTCTCAAACCAATATACTGTTATTATTCATAGCCTGGAAAGATGGTTCTTTTCACAAATACCTAGGGTTCTGCCCAGGGCTCTATGATGTCTGGCCTATGGCATCCGACTCTTGGAGTTCATATTCTAAGATTGGATAGGAGAGGGAAAGCTTCACTCACACATACTCATTAATGGTGATTACGAAGGGTATGTGAGGAGTCGCGCACTGGGAGAGAAGTAGGGGTTTAGGGCAAAGTGCGGGAGTGGATTTTAGTATCTGTGATTCCTGATTAATAGAAGCATGGAGAAGCTGCAGCTTTAGTTAATTCCTATGCTCTTGAGCTCCTGCTTTTACCTCATGGATTAGGTGAGATTTCTAACAAGCAGTTTGGGGAAATGCAATTTCAATGCAAAAGGGTTCCACAACTGAATGCTCCTCAAAGTCATAGTCTAAGGGCTGTGCGCCTCACAGTCTTTTGAAAAATTTATTCAGATGCAGATTCCAGGGCTCCACCCCAGGTCTACTTAATCAGAATCACAAGCATGGACCCAGAGGAATCTGAGCTTTAGAATAAGCTTCTCGTGTGGTTCTTAGGCCTAGCAGTGTTTGAGAATTCCTGCTAGAATCCTCAGACAGGGACAGGCCCACAGAGTCTTAAATTTTCTTGCACTTAAAGAAAAAAAAATAATAAATCCATGGGAAAAAAAGAAAGAACACGGTACCTTTGTAAAGTTCTTTAAAACTCTAAGGCAACTGTGTGTACATGAGCTATAATCACATCCATAAGGAGAATGCTCCCACAAAGCTAGTTGAACAAGATCAATAACCACTGTCAAAACCTATTCTTGCAGAGCTGCCATGAATAGTGTTAATATTTTAAAGCACCACAGAAGAGTCGGATCTCCAGCCAACTCAAGGAGCCTTTCCAATGTCACTGTCACTTTTAAAGAAAGTGCCTGTCAGGGGACATTTCCGAATAAAGAACATTTACAGAACACCAAAGAAAGACCAGTACCAAAGTATGTGTTTCTGGTATGTTGTGGAGCAGTTTGGGTGGAATTACCAGGGGAAGCGGTCTCCTGATACACTGTGTAACACCTATTGCAGCTTAACAAAGAACAATATTTTAAGGAAGCTTTCTTATTTAGTATTTAAATATAATCCATATTTAAAGCCATGCTATTTTCTATTTAATATTTAAATATAATCCATATTATATAATCCATATAAATATTAACTGAGCAAATTAAATACTAAGCAAACTTTTAGTTTCTTATTGAAAACTTCTAGTTTCAATAAGAAAACTTAATTCCAATCACCTCTTGAACACCCCACCTATCAATATTATTGCACTGACCTGTAAGTTTCAACATCTGAGTTTTAAAAGAAACACATACAAAAACTAAAGATTTTAAGAAAACTAAAAGGTTTCTTACTATTTAAATATGGATTTTCTTTAAAAAAAATCACAGGAGCATGAAAAGGTGATAATGTGAATTTTTTTGGTTATATCCTCTCTTTGGTTAAAAAAGATTTTGGGTAGCCATTCTACATCAGAAAATTTACCAATTGCTTTTCCACAATTGTGGGAGAGATTTACTCTATTCATGTTCTGAAGAATTTGTACCAAAGAGAGAATACTGAGGATTAATACCTTCAAACCAGTACCAGTTAACTTTATTTCTCCATGTCTCAATCTACTTGTGCTGCAGATACAGGGGTGATTTATAAAGAACAGAGATTCATTTTCTCACAGTTCTGGAGGCTGAGAAGCCCAAGGTCAAGGCACCTGCATAGGTCAAGAACCTTCTTGCTGTATTCTCTGGACGGGAGAAACGTCATGTCCTCACGTAGTAGAAGGCGGAAGCGGGAGAGAGCTGAATGCTCCCAGAAGCCTCTCTTACAAGGGCCATAATTACATTCAGGAGGGAGGAGCCCTCATGTACAACCTAATCACCTCTCAAAATCCCCACCTGTCAATACTATCACACTGACCCTTAAGTTTCCACATCTGAGTTTTAGAACGTACTCAAACCATAGCCCTCAGGACCCAGTTCATAGAAGCACCTGGAGTTTGTTGGTTTGATCTGTTCTGTTAATTAAGAAAATGCCTGAGTCCTACTCCCAGATTCTGATTTAATGGGTCTATAACCACCCAGTAGGTTCTCCTTGCCTATTGCCCAGATAGTGAAGATTTATCAAGACAGGGGAATTTCAACAGAGAAGAAGTTTAATTCATGCAGAGCCAGGTGAATGAGAGACCAGAGTTTTATTACTTAAATCAGTCTCCCAGAAAAGTCAGAGGATGGAGTTTCTTAAGGATCATTTGATGGGTAGGGGCCAGGGAGTAGGGTGTTCTGATTGGTCAGGTTGAAAATGAAGTCACAGGAGATCGAAGGGGGTTCTTCTTGCTGTCCTCTGCTCCTCGGTGGAATCATAGAACTGGCTGAGCCAGATTACCAATCTGGGTGGCACTAGCTAGTGCATCAGAATGCAAGGTCTGAAACAATATCTTGAGCACCAACCTTAGATTTTACAATAGTGATGTTATCCCTAGGAGCAATTGGGGAGGCTCAGAATCTTGTGGCCTCTGGCTGCATGAGTCCTAAACCATAATTTCTAATCTTTTGGCTAACTTGTTAGTTTTACAGAGCAGTCTGGTTCCCAGGCAAGAAGGGGGTTTGTTTCAGAAAAAGGCTGTTATCTTTGTCTCAAAATTAAACTATAAACCAAGTTCTTCCCAAAGTTAGTTCAGCTTATGCTGAGGAATGAAGAAGGGCAGCTTGGAGGCTGGAAGCAAGATGGAGTTAGTTAGGACAGATCCCTTCACTCTCATAATGTTCTCATTGTTTTAATTTTTGCAAAAGCCGTTTCAGGTCTGGGGTGAGGTCAAGGTGATTACAATGGGTACCAATGTTGAGAACACTCATTTATAGTCAATGAAGTAGATTTTCCATAAGTTATCAGCAGAGAATAAATTCTCATGAATATAGATATTCTTTATAATCTTAATAATACAAAGGTTTCCAAGTTAAGACAGAATTTTCCAGCTCCAGTTTTGTTATGGAGAGAAGTCACTTGTTCAATGCATCCCATAGTTATGTGGCCTAAGCCTTCAAGGGTCTCTAATTCTTCATGAGTTTACTTGAGTAACTTTATGACCTCACGTTTGAATGTCTGTGTATTTGTCCATTCTCACGCTGCTAATAAAGACATACCTGAGACTGGGTAATTTATAAATGAAAGAGGTTTAATGGACTCACAGTTTCACATGGCTGCGGAAGCCTCACAATCATGACAGAAGGCAAAGGAAGAGCAAAGTATCATCTTACATGGCAGGGGGGCAAGAGAGCTTGTGCAGAGGAGCTCCCCTTTATAACCATCAGATCTCATGAGACTTCACTATCATGAGAACAGCCCAGGAAAAATCCACCCCCATGATTCAGTTACCTCCCACTGGGTCCCTTCCATGACACGTGGGAATTATGGGAGCTACAACTCGAGATTTGGGTGGGGACACAGCCAAACTATATCAATCTTCATGTAAAGGGGTATGATTTCTGCTCTCTTTTAAATTAGGCCAGATGACATGTGTAGCTTTGATTATGTAGTGAAACATGTAATCTCCTTGCTCGAGTCACATGGGCACAGCCTGACACCACATCAAAGGGCCCTGAGTGCAGATGAAGTAGGAGGAGGATCGAATGGAAGAATGCCTCTTGTCATTATTCAAGTGCGTGATCCCTTGCTCACCTCTCAACATTCATCTCACTTTATGTCTTACATAAACCAGCTGTTTCTCATCCCAGTGGCTTTTCTTAAGCTTCTCCTCTGCCCAGCGTCCATTCCGGCCTTCCTTTTTCCCTTATGATGCTTTCTTTTCTACTCGTCATTGAATGTCTGTTCTGGTTTCACTTCAAGTGGCTTCGCTCAGAAGCTGTCCTTGGCATTCAGAGTGATTCTATAGTGACGCTACTGAGGCTTAAGTTTCAGGGCCACTCTGTTGCACGGGTCCCTTCCAAGACCCTGGGAGGGCTTCAGCAGTGTTTTCACATGGCCATGTTTTTTAAAATAAAATCTGTAGTTAATACTTTAACCATAATTGTTTTAGACTCTCCATGTCAACTACCCTTCCATCACACTTCCTCTGGTGAAGGGTGGCATTGGAATGACCAAGGACATTTTGGGGAATCAGGGTAAAGAGGTGTTGACTTTGGAATACATTAGTTTGAGTTTTAGTGGAATAATATATTTATGTGGTTGTTAACATAGAAATGGTGTGGCCAGGCGCAGTGGTTTATGCCTGTAATCTCAGCACTTTGGGAGGTCGAGGGGGGAGAATCACATGAGGTCAGGAGTTCGAGACCAACCTGACCAACATGGTGAAACCCTGTCTCTACTAAAAATACAAAAAGTATCCAGGCGTGGTGGTGTGCACCTGTAATCCCAGTTACTCTGGGAGGCTGAGGCAGGTGAATCACTTGAACCTAGGAGGTGGAGGTTACAGTGAGTTGAGATCGCACCATTGCACTCCAGCCTGGGCAACAAGAGTGAAACTCTGTCTCAAAAAAAAAAAAAAATTATATATATATATATATATATATATGAATGGTGTATTAATGTGGTTGTTAATAATGGAATGGTTTATTAGAGTTCAACCAAAGAAACCGAACAAGTAGGAAATATAAAAATAGATAGACTGATGATCATTAATACATTCATAGATACACATATATAGAGACATATTACAAGGAATTGGCTTATGCAATTGTGTCAGACTGGCTAAGCAAGTCCAAAGTCTGTAAGACAGGTCCTCAGAAAGGGAAGATTAGGCCAGGCATGGTGGCTCATACCTGTAATCCCATCATTTTAGGAGGCCAAAGCAGGGGATCGCTTGAGGCCAGGAGTTTGAGACCAGTCTAAGCAACACAGGGAGACCTCATCTTTACGAAAAAAAAAAAAAAAAATTAGCCAGGTATGGTGGCACATGCCTGTAGTTCTAGCTACTCAGGAGGCCAAGGTGGGAGGATTGCTTAAGCCTGAGAGTTTGAGGCTCCAGTGAGCTATGATCATGTTACTGCACTCCAGCACAGGAAACAGAGATCCTGTCAGGAAAGAAAAAAAAGGAAAGAAAACAAAAGGAAAGAGGGAAGAGAAAAAGAAAGAAGGAAAAAGAAAGGAAGGGAAGGGGCGGGGCGGGGAGGGGACGGGACGGGAGGGGAGGGGATCAGGAGCAAACTGGAACTGGAACTTCATGTGGAACTTCTTGAGCCAAAGCTGTGGTCCATAATCAGAAACCCTCACCCTCAGGAAAAGCCTAAGCCTAATTTTAAGACCATTCGACTGATTAAACCGGGCCCTCTCCAGATAATTTCCCTAATTTAAAGTCAACTGATTAGGAACTTTAATTACTTCTGCAACATCCTTTCACAAACCACATAGATTTATCTTGACTGAGTCACTGGGTACCATACTTTAGCCTAGTGAAATGAACACATCAGAAGGCCACCTTGTGAATGGGCTCTAGCAATACACCTATCATTCCTTTTGCAAAAGCATCCAACTATATTACTAGAAGGTTGAAGGCCAGATTTTACAGAGTAGTATTAGTGTATCCTAGAGTACCCCTGAGCAAAGCAAGTGGGGATTAGAGGAGGAACAAGGTTTGAAATACGGGAAACATGAAGCTAGTCTATAGAAACTATTTTACTCACCAGAGTGTAAAAAATGTAAGTAGAAATTTCAATTATCAGTTCAAGACCAGCCTGGCCAACATGGTGAAACCCTGTCTGTACTAAAAATTAAAAAAAAGTTAGCCTGGCAGGGTGGCAGGTGCCTGTAATCCCAGCTATTCAGGAGGCTGAGGCAGGAGAATTGCTTGAACTTGGGAGGCAAAGGGTGCAGTGAGCCGAGGTGCGCCACTGCACTCCAGCCTGGGCGACAAAGTGAGACTCCATCTCAAAAAAAAAAAAAAAAAAAAAAAGAAATTTCAATTATCATCAATGCTTAATCAAAATGGAAGGTTTAAGTAACACAAAAAGAAGGTCTAAGTAATTAAATGAAAGGTGTATTATTGTCTATAATAGACAATTATAAAAGGACCGCATATTTTTCTTTTTTCTGTTTTGATAGGAATGTGGTATTGGAGTTTTGTCAAGTATGTTATTTTAACTGCAACTTGGAAAAACATTTTTGGAACATTTCAACTAAAACAATTGAGAAGTTATTCTATAAATACTGGCAGACTGAAGGTTTGGATGTATAGAAAGTATATCTCATTTTTTAAATTATTAAAGAAATAGCCGGGTGCGCTGACTCATACCTGTAATCCCAGCACTTTGGGAGGCCGAGGCGGGAGGATCTTGAGGTCAGGAGATCGAGACTATCCTGGCTAACACGGTGAAACCCCGTCTCTACCAAAAATACAAAAATTAGCCGGGCGTGGTGGTGGGTGCCTGTAGTTCCAGCTACTCGGGAGGCTGAGACAGGAGAATGGCGTCAACCCGGGAGGTGGAGGTTGCAGTGAGCAGAGATTGCGCCACTGCACTCCAGCCTGGGCGACAGAGTGAGACTCCGTCAAAAAAAAAAAAAAAGGAAAAATGCATATGAGATTAATAGGGATGTAAAACAGCAAAAAATTGGCCATGAAACCAATATAAATTATTCTGAGATCAAAAAGGAAATAGTAAGAGAATTTTCAGCTCATTTCCAAAACAATACTTTGTAACAAGAAAGATGTTTCAAATTGAAGTACTGAAGAGATTCTTAGATTACATAATTTTAGCTCCTAAAGAAAAGTAAATCATACGAACATATTAGAAAAAGATTTAAATTTTTAGCTGATTTGACATAAAATAACAGCCTTCCCCAAACTCATAGGCCATTATAAAAACAATATCAATAAACTGATTAATATCATCACATCAAAAACTGTTTAAGATTACTTATTTCTCTCACACCCAAACTCGAAATTAATGTCCTAAATTATTAGTGCTCATATATGAAAATACGTGATAGTTCTCCCATATGTGATAACAATCCTAAAAATTAAACATTATCAGTAACAAGTTGTATAGTTGAAATTAGCATTTCTAAACTATCAAATATTTTTAAAATGTCTGATTGACTGTGCTAAAGATGGAATTATCTTTCTATTCCCTCTACAAAAAATATTACAAAATCATTGCCATATAAGAGAGTGTGATGGTTAATCTTATGTGTCAACATGGCTGGGTCACAGTGCCAAGATATTTGACCAAACATTATTTTAGCTGTTTCTGTGATGGTGTTTGGGTATTAAGATTTTAATTGATGGATTTTGAGTAAAACAGATTACTCTTCATGACGTAGGTGGGCTTCATTCAATCAGCTGAAGGCCTGGCCTCCTGCAAGCAAAAAGGAATTCTGCCAGCAGACTGCCCTTGGACGTGAACTGCAACCCTTCCCTGGGTCTCCAGCCTGCTGGCCTGCCCAGTAGACTGTGGACTCCTCAAACCTCCACAATTGTACAAGCCAATTCCTCAAAATAAATCTCTCTCTAGGAAGAGAGAGATACACACACACACACGCACACATATATATACTGTACATACACATATACCATACATACACATATATATACCACACATGCATATACTGTACACACACAGGTATACTGTACAAACATATACTGTACACACGTCACACACACTATACATGCATATATACTGCAAACTTACTGTACATACACATATATACTGTATACACATATGTACTGCACACATGTATATACTGTACACACGTACTGTACAGATATAGAATGCATGCATACACATATACTGTGTACACACACATACTGTACACATACATATATGCTGCATACACACATACTGTACAGATATATACTATACAAACATATATACTGCACACGCATATATACTATACACACACTACACACATATACATGTCTACACATACATACTGTACATGTACACATATATACTGTACAAACACATATACTGCATGCACATATACTGTACATACTGCACACACATAGATATCTACTGCATGCACACACATATACTGTACACAAAGATGTGTACTGTATACACACATATACTGTATACAGATATACTGCACAGATATCTATGGCATGCACACACATATATACTGTACACATGTATACTACACACATATATACTGTACACACCCATACTGTACACACACATATCTACTGCATGCACACATATACAGTACACACACAAATATGCTGCACACATACTGTACACACATACTATACACACCCATGTACACACATATACTGTACACACACACACTATACACACATACGCATATTCAATTGTTTTCATTTCCCTGCAGAAGATATTGGAAAATATCTCTCTGTTGTTTAAGCCACCCAGTCTGTGGTATTTTATTATGACAGCCCAAGCAAAGTAATAGGAAGTACATCAGGAAGGTAATTACTAAAAATAATGTGTAACTGTCCCCAATGTGTGATGTTTGTTGCAGTTACCAGCTTTTAAGAATTTGCAATTTCTCCTGATTTCTTGTTCTGAATACATTTTCACTTTTGTACCTATTTTTTAATATTCTTTTTCTTTGTTTTGTTTTTGTTTTTGTTTTTTTCAGAGACAGGGTCCCACTCTGTGGCCCAGGCTGGAGTGCAGTGGTGTGATCACAGCTCACTGCAGCTTTGAACTCCTGGGCTCAAGGGATCCTCCTACCTCAGCCTCCTAAGTAGCCAGGACTACAGGCACTTGCCACCATGCCCGACTAGCTTTTTAAAAGTTTTTTGTAGTGACAGATTCTCACTATGCTGCCAAGGCTGGTCTTGACCTCCTGGCCTCAAGCGATCCTCCTGCCTCAGACTTCCAAAGATCTGGGATTGCAGGCATGAGCCACCACATCTAGCCCTTTTCTTAAAGAGGGCCCTCAAGAGCAACATCTCCAGGCCACACAAAACCTGGTTCTGCCCCTGCCAATAGCCCTCTCTACATTTCTTGCTGCTCCATTAATACCTTAAGCACATTCTACCAATGCATCTGCCATATGGTTATTAAACGGTCTGGATGGCCACTAGACTGCACTATGTGGATGGGCCCTGCTTCTTAGCTATATCTGAACATACAGGGGTGAGTGCAATGTCTGGCACATGTATTAGATGCTCAAGAAATATGTAATGAAAAAATGAATAAAGGGATAAATAGATGCAGGAGTGAATACTGAGAAATAGATGCGTCATGTGTCCACCAGTCGGTACTGACATCTCCATTATTTTCAGAGTTCAGCTTACACACAATCCACACTGTCTGAGTCCAACTGGGAAAAAACAGCCTTAAGAATCTTCCAGCTCCTGAACCCTGATGAAAACCTCAAGCAAGTGCAATCACATAAACTACAACCACCTAAACCAAAAACAAATGAATAAATGAACAACACGGAAACTGCTCTTCTCTACCCAATACCTCCTCCCGGCTCCACCAAAAAATATCCTTGCTATTTTAGTACAGTACTAAAGAGATACACACAACTTATCTCGTTGAGTATGTGTTTGGGTGGATAACGTGAGAGTGTGAAATACAATACTCAGCAACCCTGTCAAACACAGACTGTTTTCTGAAATAAGACATTCAGTCTGAGATATATGTTGCACGGAGTCCAAAATATTTTCTGTGAAACTGCAGCTCTGAATGATAATGAAAAAGATTTGTGTAAAGAATTTGTAAACCGTACTCACTCAAGCATTTCTTCTCATTCCATATTTCTGTCTTTTATCTTTGAGGGGAAAAAATTAGATAGTTAGCTAGCTAGACAGACAGAAGGAAAGGGATTGCCTTAGCGTAATTCACCACATACTGCTTTGACACTGCAGCCACTGCTTCTATTGGAACTTCTTCAAGTCGAACTTGCTTTGTTCTTATCAAGAAAATGAAAAGCAACTTGATTGCTATTATTTGAGGTGTTGAAAGGAGTTGTTTGTGCTCAGAAACCTTTCCAACAGTTGCCCACTTACTTTTTTTCGTTTTGTTTTTGAGACAGATTCTCACTCTTTTTGCTCAGGCTGGAGTGCAGTGGCGCGATCTCGGCTCACTGCAACCTCTGCCCCCCAGGTTCAAGTGATACTCCTGCCTCAGCCTCCTGAGTAGCTGGGATTACAGGAGCCCAATACCATGCCCGGCTAATTTTTGTATTTTAAGTAGAGATGGGTTTTCACCATGTTGGCCAGGCTGGTCTTGAACTCCTGACCTCAGGCAATCCGCCCGCCTCGGCCTCCCAAAGTGCTGGGATTACAGGTGTGAGCCACTGCACTCAGCCTACTTCTTACTTCCTATTTGTTTCTAAGTTGGAGTATTGGAAACTCCACCCTATGCCAAATACTATGCCATTTCTTATTCTTTTTTGAATGATTGACTTTCTTGAGAATCTAGCTGTTTTCTTTCCAGAAAAATAAAGGCACAAAACAAACATGACATTTTGCCCTGCAATTTGGGGGCCTTCCTAGATCCCTTAATGCCATCCAAGGAGTCCCATCCAGTGATTCCAGGTAAAGACTTCTGCTCGTGGGCAATCTCATAAAAAAGTGAAGGTGAGCTGGCAGTGTGGTACCTGTGCGAGATACTGATATGGTTTGACTGTGTACCCACCCAAAACTCATCTTGAATTGTAGCTCTCATAATCCCCATGTGTTGTGGGAGGGACCCAGTGGGAGATAATTGAATCATGGGGACAGTTTCCCCCATACCGTTCTTGTGGTAGAGAATAAGTCTCATGAGATCTGATGGTTTTATGAGGGGAACCCCTTTTGCTTGGCTCTCATTTTTCTCTCTTGTCTGCCACCATGTAAGATGTGCCTTTTGCCTTCCACCATGATTATGAGGCCTCTCCAGCCCCGTGGAACTGTGAGTCCATTAAACCTCTTTTTTTATAAATTAACCCAGTCTTGGGTATGTCTTTATCAGCAGTATGAAAATTGACTAATACAGATGTAAAACCTCACAAATATTTCACAATACACCTCAAACTTTAAGGCAAAATTGTTAAGTGAAAAGAAATCATTAAAGGGAGAAAAGGATATTCTGAATTCTGATTTGCAATAGTATTAGTGGCTTTGATCGTTGAATTCTGATTGAGTCCATGTTATGGGGAAGATCTGGCAAAATCATTATGGTAAAAAATTCATTTTACACACAGCATTTTAGCAACACTCCTTTTCAAAATAGTTCATGAGTTTCATTTAAAGAATTTCTCTACAAGTAATATCATAAGCGTCAAGTTAAAGTGTAAAGTGAGTGGATAAATACATCTCATTTAAAAGCAAATTTATACTAAGATCACCAAAATGCAAATCTATTAAAAATAGACCTTGTCTTTAATGTTTATTTCACATTATCTAAGTACATCCAGTTATGCAAATTTACATTTTTATTTCACATCCTTGTATTCCTGATATACATATAACAGGACAAAGAACACATTTGCAATACTCAGCCTGTAAAACTCTCTTGGGGGAAACAAGATTCTCAGCTGCCTTATTCTTCTGCACATGTACAAATAAAGTTCTAAATAATTGGAGTAGAAATAAAAACTGGTAAAAGAGAAAACTGACTACATTTTTATGCCACCTGAGGATATTTGTACCTGATTTTTCAAATGGTCTTCTACTTGCCGAGTAACAATTGAATAGGTAACACATTTTCAGAGCTCCTTAAAATATGCCAAGAAGCCTCATCGTTTCTAGAGTGCTTAAAATCCACATGAAGCTGACATCAGCTACACATCACTAGTGCCTAGATGTTGGTACTGTGGTGCTGTGCGTTTATCTAAGATATTTTAAAAGGTAGTAATCAGCATTATTATCCCTCTTTTATGAGAATATCTTGCCAGGCTAGAAAACAAGCAATTATTTCTTCAATTAGGCAAAGAAAAAAAGGACAGAACAGTACAATTCAGTACTCATTTTAAAGAAAACAATCACATCGAACTAAAAATTTTTAATTTCAGTTACAATTTTATGACATTCCAATATCTCAGAATCGCATTGAGGTACTAGATGACTGCGTGTTCATTCTGTTCAATGTTGCCCACGAGATCTTTCATATCACTAGTTCCTGGGCTTGACTGACTATTGAAATACAGAGTGTTTTCAAAGGCGCCCTCTTGAGGTAGGTGCACACGTCTTTTCTTATAAAAGAAATAGGCAGCAAGGCCAGCACCCGTTAAAATCAGGAGGATCACAATGATGACTACTCCAGCCACACTGGAAGACGGTTTGGAAGGGTCCATCTTCCTTGTGTCAGCTATAAATAAATAAAATCATTGCGGAAAAGGTGGAGGGAAGCAGAGGGTTGAATGCTATGCAGAACTTTGCTTGTTGAAAAACTAAAAGGCATAAATATTCTTTCAAGTGACATTTGTCAAACAGAAACGAAAGACATGAAAACAAGAGTCCCTTTGGTATAGAGGATTATTCAGAATAGTAAGATGATTATTCAGTTGCAAGAATAATCCATCTGTCTATGTAGCAGTGTGCTAGCTCATCAATATATTAAAATATATATACCTTATTTCAAAATAATTTAAGGCTGTTAAATATATGGTATAAGAAGATAAATAGATTAGTAATGATATTAAAAGAAAATGAAAAATGAAGAGAAAAAGAAAATAAGAATACTGAAAACTTGAACTCATGGATGTAATTAGTAAACAAATAGCACTCATGACGTTAATAAGGAGGTTACAGGAAAGCCATAAATCTCACTTTCAGTTTTTTTTAAGCAGTCAATAAAATGAGTGAAATGGGATCAGTTACCTAATTCAAGTAGTCTATAAAAATTAAAACAAAAAAATTCTAATAAAAGAAAAAAAACCCACAGAGATTTTTAAGAGAAATTTCTTCCATGGGTTCAAGGCAAATTCTACTGAGAGAGCAGGGGAGTTGGAAGGGATTACTATTATGCCTTTCAAAACAAACAGTCCAAATGTATTACTAATACAGAACTTGAAATTTTGCAGTGGCCTTACCTTTTGTTGTAAGTAATTCATGAGTAGGTTTAGCATCAATAACTGTGTATAAAAAAATAAATAAATATTTATAAAAACCCAGAATAATTGCAGGTAGATAGCAAATATTATTGGCTCACAAATACATGGAATCCTCCACATGTGATCTGTGCTTGACATGATATATGATATTCTGATATGATAGATATAAAAATACAGGTAGAAAAAAATCTGTATCTTTATCTATGTGTCTACCCATCAATCATCTATCTATCTCTCTGTCTGTCTAACCTATAGCAGTCTCCTATGGCTGTATGGTGAGTTTGAGTATATTAGAAGATCTGGAAATGTGATTCTCCAAGTTGCATTTGAGCCAATGATACTCACCCTTAAAATCTACCAATCTACCCATAATTAAAATATTCAAGGCTAGGGGTTTTGAAATTAGCCCGCTGAAGCCTAAGATGTTACAAAGCATTTGAATGAAAAGTAAAATAAGACTCCAGGTCTGGAGTGGTGGCTCATGCCTGTAATCCCAGCACTTTGGGAAGCCGAGGAGGGCGGATCACCTGAGGTCAGGAGTTTGAGACCAGCCTGGCCAACATAGTGAAACCCCGTCTCTATTAAAAATACAAAACTTAGCTGGGCATGGTGGCGTGCACCTGTAATCCCAGCTACTTGGGAGGCTCAGGCAGGAGAATTGCTTGAACCCAGGAGGTGGAGGCTGCAGTGAGCAGAGATTGTGCCACTGCACTCCAGAGTGGGCAACAGGGCGAGACTCTGTCTCAAAAACAAAAACAAAAAACAAACAAACAAAAAAACAAAAACAAAAACAAAACAACTCCAACATTGCACCAGAGGGTGTGGTGTGTCTTAGAACAGTTAGAGAAGGTTAAAGACCTGCCAAATTTTAAAATGGTAAACTCTACCCCATCTCTACTAAAAATACAAAAATTAGCTGGGCATGGTAGTGTGCTCCTGTAATCCCAGCTACTCGGGAGGCTGAGGCAGGAGAATCACTTGAACCCAGGAGGCAGAGGTTGCAGTGAGCTGAGATCGCACCAAGGCCCTCCAGCCTGGCGACAGAGTAAGACTCTGTCTCAAAAAACAAACAAACAAACAAACAAAAAAAACAACTCTACTATCTAATCAGTAATTTATTGGGAGGGATATTATGCGACATGGCATGGCAACGAAATAATTTTAAATTCCAGATAGAGGCACCTTGTGAGCACTCAACACTATCAATTCCCCGGTCCCGTTCCTTTCACGGTCTCGCTTTCCATCTTAAAAGGAGACTGAATTAGTCTGACATGACTCATTCCACAATCAATTCTGATCCCTCTCCAGAACCTTGGTCTCCTCTGGTTTGGGCTGGTACTGGCTTTACCACCTTTTCCCTCAAGCAGTAAGGCTTTGCAGATGAGCTCTCCTGACTGTTTTCAGCTTGGCAAATCCTTCAGATATCCCATTACAAATGCATTGATAAGCAAAAATCATGACAACAGTTAAGCAGACAGAGAGTGTCTCTCAATCACGCAGAGCTGCAAACAGTAATGAACTGCAATGGCAGAATGGATTTTTCACGGATGAAAAGAGAGAGCTTGCAATGGCCTCATAATCGCATTATGATTCCATACCTGATATCTTACCATTTGAAAGAAATGGCAGTCATTTGCACCATGCAATGAACTTCTTACTTACTTTTTGGTCTTTTACAAATATATCCTTTGTAGGAAGAACAGTGAATATTACTCCAAAACCCAGAAGACGCATGTAAAGCTACACAATCGTTCCGTTCACCGGAGGGATCTCCTGTGTTCCAGTTGACAAAGGAGACTGGACTATTATTTATCCACAGCCACATTCCTGATCATCAGATAAAACGAATAAAGACAAAAGTTAAATATAACCCGTCTTAAAATAAGTTCAGCCAATTTATGCAAATTTCTAAGCATATTCTTTTATACTAGAATCAACAGTCATTTATAACCAGACTTAACAGGCGAGACTATAATGACTAATTATTACAGGGAAGGAAACCAAAAAGAATAGGTTTACTATATAGCTTTAGTTAAAAATGTATTTCTAATTAGTACAAATATTTATACTTATCCTTTCCTTAGCATTTTTTTCCTGGCCCCATGAAAACATAGAAAATGCTTTTCAAAGCTTCTGAAACTATCTCAGCAACAAAAGACATTTTTTAATTAGCAACTTTGAGGATAGCATGATATGAAAGTCATTTTAAGTTTCAGTTCTTAAATAAAAATATGAGTTTGAATTTTCAAATTCTTCATGAATTAATCATTTTTAATGCAACACATTTTGGAAACGAAATCTTGTTTTACATACAACATTTTACAATATTTGTGATTAAATAAGCATGCTGCAAACATTACCTTCAACATTTCTGAACAATCCTATCCAAAAATTGGTTTTACTTTTAAGTGGCTCAACCCGATATGACAGAAAACTGGATTCTGCAGCACTTTCAATGGAAACCAGAGAGGAACCTGGAAAGCATAAAAGGATAAATGCAATAGCTGCACATTTAAGTAGCTGAAAATATTTTTGTAAACAGCACTGCTATTAAGAGCAACAAAAATCAGTCTAACATCTGCACGTAAGGAGAAGAATTTCAAAGGGCAGATGTTTGTCTTCTCAGAATTTTAGTTTTCATTCTGAAATATGTTTTTAAGCATCATTAGCATCATTTGAGTACAAGCACTGAACTAGTTCCCGCAGGATATTCAAAGATTAGTAGGATGTAGAATATGTCTTACAAAAGTTATGGTTCAGTGGCCAGTAATAAGAGTACAAAGAAATATTATAGAAGGGGAATTAAGTGTCATATGCTATGGACATGTCAATATTCATTCTTGGTGAAGCAGCTAAAAGGGAGGATAGAGGAAACCGAATTTCAGTAGAGAGAAGAACAGGATTTCAAGTAAAAAGGATAGAAAATAATTCCAAGAAAAAGAGGTGATAAGAGGAAAGACAAAGAGGAAGGGAAGCATCAGGAACAGAGAGAACTTGGTTTGACTGGAGTGTGGCACCAATCTGGTCCATCGGCCCCACCCCCCCCCAAAAAAAAAAAAAAGACATGAGTTAGGTCGCATTACAGAAGGCTGGAGGTTGGTATTAAGGGCAATGTGGTGATAAAGAACACTTAGGTTTTTTTCAGGCAGCTGAATGATGCAATAACCCATCGTCTTGCTTTGATTGGTCCTATACATAACAGTTAGATTCTCCACTTAAGAATGGTCCTATATTAGCTATTATTAGAATCCAGCTGTTGTGTACAGGACCAGTGAAAGCAAGGAGATAAAACAGGAAGACCAGTTAGATGGCTATGGAGGTGACAACCCACATTACATTGTGAACATTAAATTTTAGAGTAAAAATCTCTAGCTTTTTAATAATAACTAATATCTTTTAAGCGTTTCATGCCGAACATTTTGCTTTGGACTTTACGAGCATTAACCCATTAAATTTTTACAATCACTTCGTTAAATAGGTACCATCTTTGCCCCATTTTATAGATAAGGAAACTAAAGCACAGAGGATGAGTAATCTGCCAAGATCCTAGCACTAGCAGAGGGAAGCTCATGCTATGACCCAGGCTTTCTGAACCTTGAGGGTCCGCACCTAACCATATGCCTATATCCCATATTACTGAGTTCTGAATTGTCGCCTTGTTTTCACTGCATGATTACATAATCCATTATTAAATATATTTCACAAACATTAGCCATTTCAAAATATTTGTGACTCACATTTTGAGAATGAGAATGAGAAGCATTCATTTTATTTACCAGAAAAGAGTCACCTAAAATGGAAAACAAAGTTCCTACTTTTTTTTCAAAAAAATACTTAGCGATATGAAGAAAAACATTTTTTTAATTACAAAAGTTCAAAGATGGCATCAGGTGGCATCATGAGAAATGTTGACTTTCGAAAGAACCTGGAGGATATGAGGCTATAACCTGTGCATATCACTGTTGGATGAAGAACTCTTGAGTGAGGGCATTAAAAACATGAAGTAAAAATAATTCAGTAAAATATTTAATGGGATTTAACTGACTTTTAAATGTACCCTAAAAATAAACTTTATTTGACATTTTTTACTTCGGGGGAAAAATCATTCATCTTTGTAGTGTCTATTTGAGTTTTGTTTTATTTGTCTTCACAAAACAATAACTAAATAGAAATACTTTTCTATTAATGGTAAAACAAAATGGTTCCTGGGCACTCGTAAAACTTCAGCTTATCAGTGATAAGAGGTGAGTACAACGCTTGGAATAACTGAGAATGAGAATCCTAACAATTTAGAACATGAAGTCTGAAAGGAAGAAACCATTTAGAACATGCTGTTTTCTACCTGAATTCTCTAAATTCTTTAAAATTTGAGGCTACAAACTTAGAGATCACATTTGGGAAGCATGATATTGGCCATTCTGTTATAAAATACATCATTAAAAGTATAAACAGGTATTTTTACATTCTTCGTATATTTCATGTATAGTGTCAATGGAGCCCGGAATAGATGGTTACAGCGTTTTCCTTCAGGAAATGTGGCACTCACCCATTCGAAGACATTCCAGAGAAGCTTGGCCCCAGTTTCTTGTATATGAGGACTCAATATAGTAACAGTGACCATGGAAAGGAATCCAGGCCGTGTGATCTGACTCCGGACATCTGCCAGGCAGTTGTGGGGGTTCAGTAGCAGGGATTTCTGTTAATAAAAACACATTTTAAACAAAGCAAAACCTGAAGTTCCTGTAGTATGTAGCATCATATATTAGCAGCTACAACAATTGATCATTGATCATTATTTTTAAAAAAATCTTCCAATGATTATCATTCGGATCACCATATTTATTACTGGGTTTCTTTTTATCAATTTTTCCACTTTGAATATATTTCAATAGAATGTGCTACGGTATAGTGGCAGTCAATTACACTCATCGTTAAGACAACACATCCATAGATACCTACAAAGATAAATGTTTTAAAAGTCACCACAAAGTAATTTGTAAAGTGACTTCCCTTTTTTAAGTCCCTGTTTTCCTTTTCTGGGATCCTAATCCCTATAACCCTTTCTTAGCTATTAGTAGCACCTGGGATATAACTAAATGCTATATTTAGAATTCTAGTATGGTGTCCATCATTGACTGTAATGAATCTACATGTATTCTGGTAAAATTTCTTTGATATAGATGTGTTGTCAATATCAAATGTAAGCAAAATTTCCTGGGGAAATGTTTATCTCCATTATTTTGATCTATGTATATTGGTTTATAAAGATAGTCTTTTGTTAAGTGAGGCAGTATGTTTTATATTATTCTTAGCTATCCAAGATACATTACTGTTTAATAATATCAACAGTGGTAAGTAGTAGCTTATTCAGAAAATTTCAGATCCCCTGATTGTTTTTACATATTCAATTACCATCTGATCTTTTGCAGAGAAAGTAAAAACTTTCATTGCAATATGCTGTCTTCCAGTAGCCATCGAGATCCAGATAAGCACATGCTGATTTCAATTTAGGCTCATCAGCAGCCCAGTTAGTGTACCTCACCCTCCACTTATCAGTCCAGGTGTACTGACTATCAGTCTGCAACAACAAAAACAAGCATAAACACGCAGCCTTGCTTCACTTAGAAAACACTAAAAGAACCAATCCAAGAATACAAAGTATATTTAAGACTGTGATTTGACATAGAACCTGGAACATTTGAGAATAAAAAGAACACTATAAATCATTTCTGTCCACTCAAATTCAGTAAATGCAGCGTTTCTTAGAAACAGTTATTTCTTAGAGATCCCCAGGAATACATCCTTGGAAGTAATTTCAAAAAATACTGACAAAAAAATATATATCTCTTATTCCATGAAACTCTCTTTGTTTGCAGGTTTTCAGGGCAAAAGAAAAGTTTTATCTTCACAACGAATAAGATAGTTCTTATATGATTACTGAAATTATAATAAAAATTAAGTAATTTTCATTAAATTCATGGTCCCCTGAGAGAAATACTAATCTCTTCATATCTTCTCGTTATTCTGCTGTTGAAACAGCACCAATGGTAAATGGCTTAGCTAAGGTCATATGGGTATGGAAGAGAGAAGCCTTGGTCCCTTGATGTCTAGTGAGGCAGTCTTTCAGCTATATTCTAGTGAGATGGTCTTTCAGCTATATTCTAGTGAGGTGGTCTTTCAGCTATATGACATCATATATATATGATGTAAAAAGTCAATCGTTTTAGTCTACTTGCACAGTCTCTTTCTTTCTGTCTGTCTTTTTCTTCCTTCCTTTCTTCTTTCTTTCTTCTCCTTTTTTTAAATTTTTTTTCAGAGAAGTCTCACTCTTGTCCCCCAGGCTTGAGTGCAATGGCTCGATCTAGGCTCACTGCAACCTCCACCTCCCGGTTTCAAATGATTCTCCTGCCTCTGCCTCCCAAGTAGCTGGGATTAAGGGGTCTGCCACTAAACCTGGCTAATTTTTGTATTTTTTAGTAGAGACGGGTTTTCACCATGTTGGCCAGGCTGGTCTCGAACTCCTGAACTCAGGGGATCCGCCTGCCTCGGCCTCCCAAAGTGCTGGGATTACAGGCGTGAGCCACTGTGCCCAGCCTGCACAGTCCATTTCTTATTAAATTTAGTGAAACAAATTTATGCTCACATACAAAATATTGATAAACATCAAACATATTATTTATCAATAATATCCTTTTAATAGTCTAATAGAGATTTTACAGGTATTGTCTAAGAATAGATGATAGATAACATTAATCAGAGGTAGCTGAATTTTTCAAAGATTCAAGCAATTATCACCCTTTTGACTGCATTATTTAATTTACCAAGCCAATTGCCAAAAATCCAGTGACAAAAATTAGAAGTATGTGTTATCTCAAATTAGAATTTTGTAGTATTATACCATGTTTAATCAAATAATGCTTGTATAATCATTAACTCTTAGAGATAAGGAAGGTAATACTGTTGTAGTGATAAATATTGCTATAATGAAAAACTAAGCTTTCAAAAAATAAAAGCTCACTTTAAACTCATAAGAGAATTGTGAACATGTCTGTGAGAAGAAAACAAATGACTTATCAAATGACTTAATTATAAAAACTTAGTCAACAGGGACATAAAAATGTCTTGCCTAAGTTTAATCACAGAAATCATTCTGGAACTACTTACTTTTAAATATACACTTCCCTACTTAGGAGATACTCATTGTATAAATTGCAAATTTCTCTCTCTGCATCATGGCCTTGGAAGCTCTATAACATCTGACACTCATCTACTCTCCAGTTTATCTCCTATTTTTTTTCCCCTTCTTGATATTCCTTCCTTATGTTCTACCATCCTAGACTGTATCTATAAACTTTGACTTTTTCTGACGAACCTTCTTGGTCCTCCCCACTAGCCCAACTGGTTCCTTTTCTCTCTTCTCATGACACTTTCTATATGCCTCTCTTTGATATGTCTTATATCTTAATTGCTGACCGTCATATCTACTTCTACTAGGAAGCTTGCTGGTTGGCTAGCTAGAAGGATGAATAGAGGGAGGAGAGATGGATGACCAGGCATCAGAGACAACTCCTTTTAGGAATAATTTGGCAACTCTGTCAGCATTCTTAGTTTTGTGCTTCATCCCTAGTTTTGTCCAAACTTTGTCTATTATGGAATACAAGGAACGACTGCAATGAAATATTTCTCACAAATGGATGGGAGCTCCACAACCTCAGAACCTACAACAAGTCTAGAATGTCTTGCCACAAAAAATAAAAAGTGTCCCCATCACTGGCAACTATGTCCCTAACCTGCTTTCTTAATTCTCATGCCATAGTTATAGTCATAACCTTGGAAGCAATAAGTGAATAAATTAAACTGTTGGGATTTCGAATATAATTTTTAATAGGAGAGTTAACATTCATCAGATAATTCTTACTTTGATTTCTGACACACATCACCAGCTTGCCAGATTCTTAAAGGCATCACGTCCCTGAAAGATTGGATCTTGTTGACGTTAGTATCATTCACGTGGCCTAGCACAGTCTCTTACACATGATGAGTATTCAACAGAACAAACAGAAAGAGAATCATATTCAACCATAATTTACTGATCATGTCAAGTTGCACATATTTCCAGCATCTTACCAAGTTACTGTTCAGGGCAATCCACACACGTTCATTAGATGTTTCCATCTGCAGCCACGCAAATGCATTACTGTAGGGATCCAGAATGCTAGCTATAAGGGAATTGTGAAGCTTGCAGTATATCTCTGCTTCATGCCATTGAAATTTTTGTCTCATGAGTGAATAGCTGCTTTTGCCATATTTAATAAAGCCATCTGTTTGAATTGTTGCTGGAGGATTAGTCAAGGAAGGATCTAGATAAAAACATTATTTTCATTAGCATTATCAATAAACAGTAATTGAGCCCTATCAGTAATGACAAGTGGATCTCATCTATCAAAAAATAAGCAAAATAGCATAACTTCAAACATTTAGCTATTAGAATGTTTATTATTAGCTATAAATGTTATTAGCTATTTTATAAGCCATTTCACACTAGAAAACAAACATTTTTTCATCAGTATCCCCGATCAAATTAAATTAATTCCAAACTATATTTAGAATATTAAGGCAAATATATGATCAAGTTTCTAAACTAACAAACAAAACATACGACAAATTCAATCCAATCTAGTATCTTGATGAAAGAAATGCCGTAGTTTAATCCCACAAATTAAAGAACATAGATGACTGCGTCATTGTTAATCTTTATTTTTCCATGTAGGTTAAAAGTCAAGGTCAAGAAAAGTCTTTCTCTTCCTCCCTCATTTTTTCTACTTGATCCATGAGTTTGTATCTGTTTGACTTCACTTTTGAGTAATGCACCTTCGGGTGACGGGTTTAGGTTCAGGAATGAAGCCATACACAAATCCCTGGCTTGTTTAACCTTGATCTCAGGATCAAGCTTTACTCTTGATGATTTTCTATGCCCTTTGCCTACGGGTAAAGCCTCCCATAATCTTATCCAAACTGGCCTAGGGGTTAGAGCCCCTACAAGACAAATCGCTTCAGCTTTCTGATCTTTTGTCTTCAAGCTCCTAGCATGTGTTTCTAATCACTGCATTGTGCCCCCTGAACTCTGAGCCACTCCATGTCAAGACCCCCAAAAGAGCTTGTTTCTGCCTGTCTTAACTGATGCCTTAGAAGTCAGCAAATAACAGCCAGAGGATGAAATCTGATGTGTTGTCTGTCTTTGTATCCTATGAGCTACAAAAGTTTTTAAATGGTTGGGGATAGAGGCGAATCAAAGAATAATAATATTTCATGACGTGTAAATATTACATGAAATTCAAATTTGTGTCCATAAATAAAGTCTTACTGGAACACAGCCACATTCATTCGTTTATGTATTGCCTGTGACCATCTGTGACCACAGCAGAGTTGAGTATTTGCAGTAGAGACTGTATGTCCTGCAAAACCTAAAATATTTGAATCTGGTTCTTTTCTCTGGTCTAGGGATCTAGATATTCTGGCTTACCAGTGTGTATCCTGGCCAATTCTCCAACGTGTCCCATTTTATGCCTCATGACCTGCCATCGGCCTTGTCCTGCACTACAGAAGTGCCAACTTCTATGTTTCATTTCATTTCATTTTATTTTATTTTAGAGTCAGGGTCTTGTTCTATTACCCAGGCTGATCTTGAACTCCCGTCCTCAAGCAACCCTCCTGCCTCAGCCTCTCAAAGTGCTAGAATTACAGGCATGAGCCACCACACTTGGTGATAATTTATAGTTTATAAAAGTTTATATGCTACCTTTTTTCACTTTAATACTGTGAATCTTTCCTTAAGTCATTAAAAATTTGCAAGCAATTTTTATTTGTGGCAACATATTCTGTCATGTATGTGTATAAGGAAAAGAAAGAGAAGATTTTTAAATAAGTGTGTGAATCACCATTCACTTCTGGAAGGAGTGTCCCCTCTTGGCCCAAAGAACAGAGGCAAAGATGGTATGCTTTGGTATTACTGGTGACCTAAGATTCTGGTGCTATAGAGTGTAGTATAGAGAGAAAAATGACATGCACTGGGATGGCTTTTGGATTAAGAAAAGGTTAGGATTTCTGGAGTACTTCTCAACCATCTGAAAATATCTTAGATGGTTTTCAATTATTGTCATGAGTTGACATTGCTTCCCTGATTTCCCAAATAGTATAGAAAAATTCATTAGGTCTGGGAGAATAAGGACCTTCCAACTCAAACCCATCCTTTAAGAACTCTCTACTCAGGATGACAGCAGCCCTCCCCACCTTCAACCCTCTTGTCTAATCTATTTTTAAATTTCTGACCCTTTTGTGTAGCTATGAGGTAGGAGCCAGGACTCGCTCCAGACCAGATTGAAGACTGGCTGAAACCGCTCCATAAGGCACACCCACCACTGCTGTGGCAGCCCTCAGAAGTTAATATTCCTTTTCCAAAAATGTGGATGTAATTAAAAGTGGGCATAAATATGAGTGCAGAACTTAATGTCTATGGCATAAGCTCTGCTCCACAAGAAGCAGTATGTCTGCTGCTGCTGCGCACTGTTTCTTTAATAAAAGTTGTCAACACCACCAGCTCGCCCTTAAATTCCTTCCTGAGTGAAGCCAAGAACCCTTCCGGGCTAAGCCCCAGTTTTGGGGCTCACCTTCCCTGTCAACTAGGCATTTTTATTCTAGTTTCTCTAGAAACGAAAATGTATTTAAACACCATCTTAATTGACAGCAAATATCTGCATATTGTGTTATTTTCATTTAACCATATTCTGGCTTTCTAAGATGAAAAAAGAAACTCAGATCATATATCCATATGTTTAAGGCACACAAGATACAGGACAAATAATGAGGCATATAGGATGCTTTATGCCAAAAGTTCTCAAATTACCTGAATTAAACGGAAGTATTCCTATTCTGACATTTTAAAAAGGTACAGGCAAGCAAATATCCCAAATTTCTAATAGAAAGTTTTAGTGACAGGTTTAGTCTGCCCAAAACTGTCTGGTTAAAAAAAAAAAAAAGAAAGAAAGCAGATTCCTGGATTAAGTACAGAAAATATCACCCTTTTCGTCTGTCACAGGCTTCTATGGATTAAAGCAACAATCAAACCTGTTGCTATGGAAGGGAATGATCATATATTTTATTTGTTTGTTTTTGTTTTTATTTTATTTTTGTGAGACAGGGTCTCACTCTGTCACCCAGACTGGAGTGAGTAGCATGATCATGGTTCACTGTAGTCTCAGCCTCTCTGGCTCAAGTGATCCTCTCACCTCAGCCTCCCAAGTAGCTGGGACTACAGGCACAAGTCACCACACCTATAGTCCCAGTTAGAAAAGGAAAATAATTTTGTAAAAGTACAAAATAATTTTTGTATTTTTTGTAGAAATAGGATTTCACTGGGTTACCCAGGCTGGTCTCAAACATGGGGGCTCAAGCAATCCACCCACCTCAGTCTTCAAAAGTGCTGGGATTACAGGCATGAGTCACAGTGCCCAGCCATGATTATATATTTTAAAGTACATTTAAAAACATAGCTCTTCATCAGGACAAATAGCTAATGCATGTGGGGCTAGGTGATAGGTTGATAGGTGCGGCAAACCACCATGGCACATGTACACCTATACAACAAACCTGCATGCTCCGTCCATATATCCCGGTACTTAAAATAAAATAAAATAAGTGAGGTTGGGCACAGTGGCTTACTCCTGTAACAGCACTTTGGGAGGCCGAGGCAGGCAGATCACCTGAGGTCAGGAGTTCAAGACGAGCCTGGGCAACATGGAAAACCCCATCTCTACAAAAAATACAAAAATTAGCCAGGCATGGTGGTGCATGCCTATAATCCCAGCTACAAAGCAGAAGAATTGCTTGAACCCAGGAGGCGGAAGTTGCAGTGATCTGAGTTCATGCCACTGTACTTCAGCCTGGGCAACAGAGCGAGACTCTGTCTCAAAAAAAAACAAAAAGAAAAAAAAAGTGAAAAAAAACCCCAGCTCCTTCAGGAAGGTGAGGTTTTGGTAGAACTTACCAGATCGTGTCTGGCATATGTAACCTCGTTTACCATCACAGGTATCATCCATCCATTTTCCGGCTTCGTTTGATGCACCTCCAATAATAACAACACAGTCAGCCTGTATATTTATGGAGAATGAAAAAGAAAACAATCATGAATCAATGACTATTGAAATCAATTCATTAATATGCAAAAAAAATCTTCCATTATCCCTGATTTCCAAATTTTAAGATTGTCCTAATTTAAAATATGCTGAATCCATCATTACTTTCTACCCAAGTGTACCTACTATGCATATCCTCCGCATTTGAACTCTCGCTATATGAATTGAAAACCCAACCGATTTGGATAAATTTGGGAGACAGGCCTTAGAAATTTTGCTATCAGACCTTTTATTAATCACTTTCAAAACTTAGAAACCAAAGAAACTAGGAGAACGCAGTATCTTCTCCATACACACTACCAGTATCCAAACGCAAAAGTAGGTAACATCTTTTTAAAGGGAAATGAGCACAATCTATATATTTCATTGCTAAATTTATAAAAGTATTATTACAGATTCATAGTATGTGACTGGTATAGCCAGAAAGTTTCACATCTTATTTATAATCTTACAGGGGAGTATGCCAGGACTGGAACAATACTGTATTTGTTTGGTTGTGAATGTGTTTGCCATTCCAAATCCTTCTTTCCTTTAAGTACTAAATATATCTCAGATTTTTGTTTTTTGGTTTTTTTTTCCCTGAAATGCCATTATTTCCATCTAATCCTCATATCTGGTCCTGTTGGAGTAGAGGTGAGCGAAACACATGCTGCCTGCCCCATTTCAATATACAATCTGAACTTTAATTTGAAATATGGTATTTTGCTCATGTAAAGTAAGAGAAGGCCAGGCGCAGTGGCTCACAACTGTAATCCCAGCACTTTGAGAGGCCAAGGCGAGAAGATCGCGTGAGCCTGGGAGTTCGAGATCAGCCTGGGCAATATAGGGAGACCTCAACTCTACAAAAAATAAACAAAATTAGCTGGGCATGGTGGTGCATGTCTGTGGTCTCAGCTACTCAGGAGACTGAGGTGGGAGGATCACTTGCGCCTGGGAGGTTGAGGCTGCAGTGAACTATGTCCATACCACTGCACTCCAGCCTTGCTGAGAGAGCAAGACCTTGGGAAGGAAGGAAGGAAGGAAGGAAGGAAGGAAGGAAGGAAGGAAGGAAGGAAGGAAGGAAGGAAGGAAGGAAGGAAGGAAGGAAGGAAGGAAGGAAGGAAGGAAGGGAGAGGGAGGGAGGGAGGGAGGGAGGGAGGGAGGGAGAGAGGGAAGGGAGGGAAGGGAGGGAGGGAAGAGAGGGAAGGGAGGGAGGGAAGAGAGGGAAGGGAGGGAGGGAAGAAGGGAGGGAAGGAAGAAGGGAGAGAGGGGCTGAGGGAAGTCAGAAATAAAGACAAGAGACCTAGTCAAATCATTTTACTTTTTTGCTGGAGCCCCCAAATTTCACTATGTTTATTTTCACAGTTATCTTCATTTTTGTTTGTTTGTTTGTTTTTGTTTGTTTGTTTTTGAGATGGAGTCTCGCTTTCTCGCCAGGCTGGAGTGCAGTGGTGCAATCCTGGCTCACTGCAACCTCTGCCTCCTGGGTTCAAGCAATTTTCCTGCCTCAGCCTCCCAAGTAGCTGGGACTACAGGTGTGTGCCGCCATGCCCAGCTAATTTTTGTACTTTTAGTAGAGATGGGGTTTCACCATGTTGGCCAGGATGGTCTCGATCTCTTGACCTCGTGAACTACCCCTCTCGGCCTCCCAAAGTGCTGGGATTACAGGCATGAGCCACCACACCTGGCCAGTTATCTTCTATTTATGGTGACTATATCAATTTTCCACTTTCTCCTAAAAAGAAGTTTTCTTTTAAAGTAAACTTAAGCAAAAAAAAAAAAAAAAGGAGTACACTTAAAGAAAATGTTGAGGACTTTAAGTTTCTAGTTTGATATATAAGGAGTTTGGAAGTTGTCACTCCCATCCACAATGCAAGAAAAAGGCTAGAAAAGCTGAAAATCAACAACTTCTTTTAAATGCATTGGAAAATGGAGGTCACAAGACAAACGGCTGCCCCCCAAATTGGAGAAACAGACTGATGGATACAGGGAATCAGAACTGACCAGAGCAGAAGCCCAGGAGCAGAAAACGGGAACCAGTATTGAGGCAGGAGATACTAAATGTCATTGACACATTGCTGGAGGTTCAGTGTGGACCAGTTTGAAAATTAAAAACTATTGGCAGAGGAGTACATGGGGAGGCAGTCCTAGGGAGATTCCAGAGTTTTGTGAGTTTTCCTTCCAGGAGCCCTACCGGATTCTTACAGTGCAGAATGGAGAAAAATCTCCACTTGCTTCCAACAGGAGAGGTGGGAGAAGAGCTATTTTTAAATACGACAGAGCATTCATTCTGTTCTTAATAAGACCAGCACTCAAGAGCGACAACTTTACCCGTCCTTAACTGACCGTGGTTTCACCACATAAACTAACCTAGGAGAAAAGAAATACTCAACTCCAGCCTCTCTAGCTTTCCTGTCTCACCCAAAAGGAAAAAACAATAAAACAAAACTGAGAAGCACTTTTGAAGGTCACAGCACAGATTCCCTAAAAGTTCGAGTCCCCATCCTAGGACTACGAAATACTTCCCCTCCCCAATATCTTACAGCCATATCCTTGGGGCTCCCGTATGACAACAGGCAGATACAGCCGCAGAACTGTGCCTCTCTGACATTATTTAAGAAGTCTTTAGGAGAACCCAAAGACAACAGGAGAGACAGAAACAAGGACACCAGAGATTTTAACCTCTGACACCTAAAGCGACAGCAAACAGCAAACACAGCCTAACTCGTAGCTAAATAAACACAAAACCTCACGCTAAATGTCTATTTACCTCTGTTCCCTTTATCCACTACATCAGCAGTTCCCAACCTTTTTGGCACCAGGGACCAGTTTCATGGAAGACAAACTTTCCACGGACTGGGGTGGAGGGTGGTTTCCAGATGATTCAAGCACATTATGCTTATTGTGCACTTTATTGCTATTATTATTACATTGTACCATGTAATAAAATAATTATATAACTCACCATCACATAGAATCAGTGGGAGCCCTGAGCTTGTTTCCCTGGTCAATCTGGTCCCATCTGGGGGTGATGGGAGACAGTGACAGATCATCAGGCATTAGATTCTCATATGGAGTGCGCAACCTAGATCCCGCGCATGCACAGTTCACAATAGGGTTCACGTTTCTATGAGAATCTAATGCCGCTGCTGATCTGACAGGAGGCGGAACCCAGGCAGTGATGCGAGTGACGGGGAGTGGCTGTAAATACAGATGAAGCTTTGCTCACTCGCCTGCTGCTCACTTCCCACTGTGAGGCTCAGTTCCTAACAGGTCATGGATTGGTACCCATCTGCGGCCCGTGGGTTGCAGACCCCTGCACTATAATATATACGCAGCTTTCAACATAAAAATATAAGACGCACTAAAAGATTTTTTAAACATAACACACACAGTTTGAAGCGAAGAGCAAGCATAATAAGCAGACTCGGATGTGACAAAGATAGTGGAATTATAAAAAATTTAAACAACTATGAATAATATGCTAAGGACTCTAATGTAAAAAGTGGATAACAAGCAACACTGGGTAGCTAACATAGGCAGAGAGATGAAAATGCTAAGAAAAAATCAAAAGGAAATTCTAGAAATCAAAAACACCTTAACAGAAATGAAGACTATCTCCGATAGGCTCACTGGGTGTGGCCCAGGAAACGAGAGAAAGGAACAGAAGAAGTATTATTTGAAGCAATAATGACTTAGAATTTCCCAAAATTAATGACTGACAGCAAATCACAGATCCAGGAAGCTCAGAGAACATCAGACAGGATAAATACTAAGATACGACATCTAGACACATAATACTTAAATGGCAGAAAATCAAAGATGAAGAGAAAATCTTGAAAGACGCCTGAGGGAAAAAAAACTCTTATCCATAAAGAAGCAAGGATAGTAATTACATTGGATTTCTTTTCAGAAACCATGCAAGCAAGAAGAGTGGAATGTAATATTTAAAGTGCTGAAAGAAAAAACCCACCAACCTAGAATTCTGTCTCCAGTGAAATTATCCTTAAGAAGTGAAAAGAAAACAAAGACTTTCTCAGACAAACAAACATTGAGAAAATTTGTTGCCTGTAAACTTAGCTTGAAAGAAATGTTAAAAGGAAAAAAGAAGGAAAATTATATATGTCAGAAACTCAGGTCTATATAAATAAATGAGCATTAGAGAAGGAATAAATGAAAGAAATACAGAATTTTTCATTTTCCTTATTCTGAATTCATCTAACAGATACCAGTTTGTTCAAACAACTATAGTTGTTGTTAAACAACTATGAATAATATACTAAGGACTCTAATGTAAAAAGTGGACAACAATGTATTTGGTGATAATAGCTTATAGATAAGTGAAATAAATTATAGCAATGTTACATGGGAGAGGAGGAAGAAGTAGGAGATGCTTTCTTACATGCTATTTGAAAAAGGACTCGAATTAGTTGTAAATGTATACTGTAAACTCAAGAGCAACCACTAAAGAAAGTTTGTTTTTGTTTTTGTTTCAGGCCAAGAATGGTGGCTCGTGGCTGTAATCCCAGTACTTTGGGATGCCAAGGTAGGAGGATTGCCTGAGCCCAAGAGTTCAAGACCAGCCTGGGTAACATAGAAAGACCCCATCTTTATTTATAATAAAAAGAAAAAAGAAAAGAAAAAAGTTTTCTTAAAGTATAATTGGTATGCTAGGAGTGGAGAACAAATAAAATCATACAAAATATTGAAGTAAAACCAGAGAAGGCAAGAAAGAGTAGAAGACAAAAAACTGAAATACAGAATAAAAACAGAAAACAATACCAAATATGATAGGTGTTAACCCAGCTATATCAACAATCATTTTAAATATTAGTGGTCTAAATACACAAATTAATAGCGACTCATATTGGTACAAGAAATTCACTTTAAATATAAAGATACACATAAGTTAAAAGTGGAGAAAAATACACTATACTAACACTAATCAAAAGGAAGCTGGACCAGCTATATTAATTTCAGACAGAGTAGACTGTAGGGCAAGGAAAGTTACCAGAGGTAAAGAGGAACATTACATAATGATCTAGCAGACAATTCCCCACGAAGACATAACAGTGTGTATTGCGTATGTGGCCAACAGTAGAGCATCAGAATACATAAAGTGAGAACTGATCGAACTGCAAAGATAAATAGATAAATCCATGATTAGGATTGGAGACCTCAATACTCTTCTATCAAAAATAGACAGATCCAGCAGGCAAAAAATCAGTAAGAACATAATTAAACTGGACAGTACCATCAATCAAACAGATCTCATTGACATCTGTAAACTACTTCGTCCAATAACAGTAGAATATATATTCTTCTCAAGATCACATGAAACATTCACCAAGATAGACCATATTCTGAGCCATAAAACATGCCTTAACAAATTTAAAAGAACAGAAAACACACAAAATATTCTCTAAGACCACAATGGAACTAAACTAGAAATCAGTAACAGTTGGAAAATTCCAAAATACCTAGAAATTAAAGAAAATGTTAAGTCAATAATAATACACTAATAGTGATACACAAAGACAACCAAAAAAGGTGACTGCAGTTTTTCTGAATGAAAGTACATAAGAGACGTGTCACTGTGAAGTCAACACATCTTTAACCCATGCCTTGAGCTACAGAGAATCACAGCCTACACTCCAGCCACAGACATCTTGTCAACCTGCAGTGTCTTCATCCCATGTGATACAACTATCAGGCAACCTGAAACTTACATTTCAAAAGTTCTTCACTCACCCCATTTCCTTTCTTAACTATTTTTATCCCCCATTATCCTGGCTCAGAGTCTCTGATCCAGAAAACCTGTTACAATCCAAGCATGTTTCCACCACAAAACACATATTAAAAGTTCTCTCCCATTCTCCTTTTCTAACTATATTCATCTTCTCCATTTTAAAGTCCTGAAACTGTTTTTAAAAAACCATTGCCGGGAACGGTGGCTCATGCCTGTAATCCCAGCACTTTGGGAGGCCGAGGCGGGTGGATCATGAGGTCAGGAGCTGGAGACCGGTCTGGCCAATGTAGTGAAACCCCGTCTCTACTAATAGTACAAAAAAAATTAGCCAGGTGTGGTGGTGTGCTCCTGTAATCCCAGCTACTCAGGAGAATCACGTGAACCCGGGAGGTGGAGGTTGCAGTGAGCCGAGATCGCGTCATTGCACTTCAGCCGGGTGACAGTGCGAGACTCCATCTCAAAAAAATAAAATAAAAAGCATTATGTGTATTTTGATTCCATTTTTGTGAAATATAAACTTTATCTGTTTATATGCACTGCGAAAAAGTCTGGGAGAAAAATTCAACAAAAAATTAGCAGTGTTTTTTTTCTGAATTGGTGAGATTACAGATTTTGTTTGTTGGTTTGTTTTTATTGTTTCTGTCTTTCTTTATGTTCTAAAAACAACAAAAATGTGTATGATAATGAATGCTTTTGATTTACAAGAAATTCATCTCTCATCCATTAAATCTGTCTAAGCAAATACTGTCTCACTCCATTCTACTTTCACCTCTTCAGTAAGTCTTCAGTCCTCACCGGTGTCATGAAAATGAAAGAATTTCTCCACAGAAAATTATTTACCCATCACCAGTTATTTTTTATCTAGAGTAGTAAAAGCAAGTTTATTCAAGAAGTAAAGAAACAAAAGAATGGCTACTTCACAGACAGAGCAACCTACGGGCTGCTGTCTGGCTCCATCACCAAAATGTATTCACCTGGCAAATAGCTACCAAATTATTAATGGTCATAAAAATGCCATGTTGAGCAGGTCATTTTCCAATTTTTTTTTTGTTTTTTTTTTGTTTGTTTGTTTGTTTGCTTATTTGACAAAGTCCAAACTCCATCATAGGGCATCTACATTTCTCTAAATTCTACTTTCCACCTTTTGTAGCTTACTCCGACTTCTTTTTCTGCATAAAACTCCTGCTACATTCAAAGCCATTTACTCCATTTGCCCAAACACATCATGTATCTCTTGCTTGAAGACTGCCCACCTTGACCATCTAACATGGCCTTTTCATCCTTTTGCTAAGTTCTCCTGATTATTATGTTTTAAATTTCTTGAAACAAAACCCTGGATGGGCGTGGTGGCTCATGCCTGTATTCCCAGCACTTTGGGAGGCCAAGGCAGGTGGATCACTTGAGGTCAGGAGTTGGAGACCACCCTGGCCAATATGGTAAAGGCCCAACTCTACTAAAAATGCAAAAATTAGTCAGTCATGGTGGGGGACACCTGTAATCCCAGCTACTTGGGAGGCTGAGGCAGGAGAATCTTTGAACCTGGGAGGTGGAGATTGCAGTGAGCCGAGATCATGCCACTGCACTCCAGCCTGGGCAACGGGGTGAGAGACTGAGAGAGTGAAAGAGAGATAGGGAAAAAGAGAGAGAGAGAGAGAGAGAAAGAGAGAGAGAGAGAGAGGGAGAAGAAGAGGGAGAGGGAGAGGGAGAGGGAGAGGGAGAGGGAGAGGGAGGGAGGGAGGGAGGGAGGAAGGACCCATAGCTGATTCTTTTTCATATTTCTTTCCTCCATCATGGACAAAGACAATGTCCAGCACATAGGACACCATAGATGTGTGTCGCCTGATTAAGTCACCACCTTCCACAGTGAGTTTGTTTCCTCTTAGCTGCTACAGTTTTTATAGCTGATCCTGTCATTAGACATGTTCATTTCTTTCCTATCTTCCTTCTTATATAAGACTTGTGGTCTAGTTTAAGTGTACACACTTTTAAGGTAAAAACAAAATCTTCCATTTCGTCACACATTTTACAATCCCTAACATGGTGTTGATGTTGATAAGTTGGTTGTTCAATTATATAAGAAAAAAAGTAGTAAAATAAAGTAGCAATCTGTCTCCCAGGTTGGCGTACAAAAGCATCTGGCACATAATAAGCAGTCTACAAATATTAGCTCATGATCATGATGGTGATGATGATGGATGATGATGATGTGATCTTTAGAAGCAGTAGTAGCTTCCAGGCCTACACCCCAACTACTACAGCAGCTGCAAGGGATAAGGGGAAGGTGACACAAAGAAAGTTGATAACTCTAGGTTGAAGGGTTTCTTTTGACTGCAAGTTAGGCTTAGAATGGAACTGGGTTTCCTGACCCCTCACTATCGCCACTTCCCCAAGCTAAAGATTTTTTAACTGAATATATACTCCCTCCCTCCAAGTCAGCTCAGTCTGAAATAGGTAAAATCTGCAAGCATGGACCAGACCAAGGAGTATTCTGGTAGATTCTTTCATGGAAGAGTAATCAATAAGATGATAACCCTATGCAAGCTGATGGTGTGTAGAGAGGTGACCTGAATCTGATATTTACATCTTCATAAGAAAGACTGCTTCTTCTTCCACCGGGGTAACCTTTCCCCCAGTTTGTGTAATGAACTCCTCGTCCATCCGTCCAAAGGAACGTGTGTTCTGAATTGACATCATTCAGCCCAGTCCAGGCACTGAAAGTGGAGTCCTTCATGTGATAGGTAAGAAATGCTGAAAGAAAATTTCATGAAATAATTTTAAACTTTGAGGGTTAATACTCAAAATATGGAAAATATTCAAAATATATGAATTTCAAAATACTGAGCATGTGATTTGTGTCACTGTTACTTAAAAACACTTACCATGGACACACGAACATTCTAATATCAGCATTGTGTTATCACTTGAGCTTTGGACTTTGAAAAGTTTCATACAATAGAAGTCTAGGTTTTATCTAGGCCATTGAAGACACTTGTGCAAGCTGCACCCTGCCTGAGGGCTCCATTCTGTGCACCCTTATCTGGGTTGTGGCTGCCTACAACCACAACTTTTTCTAATTCATAAAAAGTCACCATATGGATTAGTGGCTGTCCTGATTCTGTAAATAAGATAATCTGATTTATATAATAACCATGGGACAAAGGACTCTTAACCTAGACAGTTCGGAAAAAATAAAAACTGTCATAACAAGAATCATTAGACTGTTGATATGATTTGGCTCTGTTTCCCCACCCAAATCTCACCTGCAATTGTCATAATTCCCACATATTAAGAGTGGGACTAGGTGAAGGTAACTGAATCATGGGGGATGTTTCTCCCATTCTGTTCTCATGATAGTGCATGAGATGAGTTCTTACAAGAGCTGATGGTTTTATCTTTTAATGCTTTGCTTTGCACTTCTCTGTCCTGCCACCATGTGAAGAAGGACATGTTTGCTTCCCCTTCCACCATGATTGTAAATTTCCTGAGGCCTCCCCAGCTACGTGGAAGTGTGAGTCAATTAAACCTCTTTCCTTTATAAATTACCCAGTCTTGGGTAGCTCTTTACAGTAGTGTGAGAAGAGACTAACACAGCTGTCAAATTCTCAGTATCTCAGATTGCCAAACCAAAAGTTTCCCAACTGAGATTCCTCCTGGGAGGTGGGATAGAAATCCCTGGAGATCAGTTGTCCATCTACTCAGTGTGCTTGGATCCAGGGGACCATCCTGATGCTAAAACGCTCACATCAGGGGCTGGGGATGGTGGCTGGTGCCTGTAATCCTAGTGCTTTGAGAGGCAGAGACAGGAAGATTGCTTGAGGCCAGGAGTTCAAGAGCAGCCTGGGCAACTTGGTGACACCCTGTCTCTACAAAGAAATACAAAAATTAACAAAGCATCGGTGGCATGTGCCTGTAGTCCCAGCTTCTCAAAAGGCTGAGGCAGGAGGATTGCTTGAGCCCGGGAGGTTGAGGCTGCAGACAGCCATGGTTGTGCCACTGCACTTCAGCCTGGGCAACAAAGGGAGACCCCATCTCTACACAAATCAATCAGTAATAAATTGCTCACATCACTGGATGATACTATAGAATATGGCTTCTTGTTTATCAATTCTGTGACCAAGCGGATGGTGGCAAACATCCAAGAGACATAAAAGGTTGAATTGTACATGTGTCCCTCCCCTTCCCTCGGCCCACCAGCAGGCCTCCCATGGCAGCTGCCATCTGGGGCCAGAACCACCACCTGAGCCATTACTTCCAAGACCGACAAGTACCTACTCTACTAAACAACAATTTGCAAACATTTACACTTAAACACGTCTCCTGAATGTAAATAGGAAATAGAATGACTAAGCACTCAGGGTTACTAATAGAAAATACAAAATAGAAATCTGCAGAGATGTAATTATCTGTGTATTCATGAACAAACAAGTTCATGGAATTTCAAGCAATTCCATTGCTATACGCTTACTCTTTCTGCAGAGTAGAAGAGGCAGCTACCATCTCACTCAGAGACTTCTATTTTCCTCAATTAACTAAAGATTTTTTTTAAAAAATCTTCCAACTTTTTCAGAAAAGAAAAAAGAGCATAAGTACAGCTAGATATGGTGGCTCACATCTGTAATCTCAACAATTTGGGAGGCCAAGGAGGGAGGATCACTTGAGGTCAGAAGTTTAAGGCCAGCCTGGGCAACATAGAAAGACCCTCTCTCTACAAAAAAATTTAAAAATTAGCCAGGTATGATGGTGCACACCTGTAGTCCCAGCTACTTTGGAGGCTGAGACATGAGGATTACTTGAGCCCAGGAGTTGGAGGCTGCAGTGAGCTATAATCACATCAATGCTCTCCAGCCTGGGTGATCAAGCGAGACCCCGTCTCTAAGAAGAAAAGAGCATGGGTAGATAGTTGTTTTGGTTTTGTTTTGTTTTCCAAATAAGACCATAACTTTTGCCTCATCCCCAGCTTGAAATGAAACATGGAAAAGCTCTACCTGCCAAGATTCAGCACTTTTTTCTGCCAACAACCACAATAAGAACTCAACGACGTGTGCCTGTTTTGCCAGGAATAATGTTATTTTATCTGAAAATTGTTTCCTTCTGCACATCTCTATTATCCAGTTTCAGTTTCATTGTGCCAGGAATCAGCACTTTGTGGTTAACAGGGGAAATCAATTATTGTGTTTCTCTGCTGGGTAGCTAAGCCCAAAATGGGGTAGGCCAGTTGGAGAAATGTGAATGTTATGTTCTTGTACTGTGTGCTTTGGTTTGACCCTTTTCTTTCAGTGCCTGACAAATTGCTCAACTTGTCAAACGTTCTCAGTGAAAGCTTGGTTGGGATTTATTGTACAATGTGTTCTCAGAGAGCACATGGCGGCATTCACAAAGCCAAATAAGACTTTTGAGAGAGCACCCTACATGTTTCTAGTGCCTTTCTTACTTCCTATGTTTTTCTTCTATTTTCTTTCTCGCACCATTTTTGAAATAAATGATTCTAGAAGTCAAAGAATCTCAGAACCAAAAGAGAGCTTACAGAATATTCAGTCCATATGTCTCCTACCATGTCCTTATAAAGTTATATATAAACCAAACAACTGTTGAGCATCTTCTGTACTGCATACCAGCTAACATACAGGATGCTCTAGCATCCATCTGAGTATCTTCCAGTGTAAGCATTTTCACAGCCCTTTAGAAACTTCACCTTCCTCACAAAGCAGTCTATCCAATCAATTCTGTAACAATGGCCCCTAACCCCTAATTTTAAGCCTAAATCTATTTCCCTGTGACCATCGCTCATTGGTTCCGGGTCTTGTATCTGAGGCGACACAGGGTGATCCTTCAAAATCCACATCCTCTCTTTTCCAAGTTGTATAACCTGAGAGTCTTTCAACACTGACTCACTTGCACTGATTTCCAAACCCTTCATCAGTTTAGTCTGAATCTCCTGCAGTTGGTCAAAACTCTCCTTAAAGGGCAAGTCACAATTTAACCTAATACCTATTTCAGTGGATGCCTCCACAGAAAGATCAGGTACAAATGGTGGGTACCTTTCTTTTGATGACAATATCATGATTTTTCCATCTTCTCTATGAATATGGTGAATATTCTCCTTCATAGTTCTTTCTTATTTTCATGTTTTATCAAAAAATGTTTCAAAGCCAGGTGTGGTGGCTCATACCTGTAATCCTAACACTTTGGGAGGCTGAGATGGGAGTTAAGACCAGCCTGCGCAACATAGTGAGATTCTATCTCTACAAAACAACAACAACGACAACAACAACAACTACTTTAAAAAAATTAGCCGAGCATTATGACTCAGGCCTGCCCTAGCTACCCAGGAGGCTGAGGCAAGAGGATTGCTTGAGCTTAGGAGTTCGAGGCTGCAGTGAGTTATAATCCTGGGCAACAGAGTTAAGACCTTGTTTCAAAAAAAAAAAAAATCAAAATTTGTTCAAACTTCATATTTAAAATATCAATTGTGTTGCATTACAAGTTATACGATCAAGTGACTAGAAGAGTAATAAATGGGAAAGCAGCAATTTTTCATCTTATTACTGGAAGTACTCTTCTTTGACTCTTTGGGAGCAAACTGGTTTGGTAGAAAGCTGGACAAGCGTAGGTTTCATTCCCAGCTCGACTGCTTAACAGGCAAGCTCCTTCACTCAAACCTGTCTATGCACCATTTCCCCACTCACAAAATGGGGTTATAATACCTGCTTCTTAGAGTTGTGATGACTTTATATAAGGACTTTATATAAAATAAACAGCTTAATATGCACTATAATTGAATAAAATAGTTTTCAATAAGCATTTGATTTTTTCCACTTTCTTAGCTTTTACACTGGAAAACCAAAAAGTCATTTACTGTCAGCAATATTTTACCATTTTGCAGTCAAAATTCGATATTTAAATGCACAACTAATTGCAAAATGGCCGCATACCTTGCTCTTTTTCATTTTGTATGGAGACCAGATTCCCTCCAAAGCCTATACAAGCTTTTCGTGCCTCTTGCCAAGTTTTTCTTTCTTCTTCAACAAATCCAAAGATTTTGAAACACTGGGATGGAAGTGGGGGCAGAAAAAAAAAAAAGAAAAACCATGGGGGTTAACTAAAGATGATCAACTTTGCTCTACCAAAAGCAAAATTATTCATGAAGATTATAGCTAAATCAGAAATTTCTCACCACCAACTAGAGATTTAAAAAACTGTTAGTTTTATGACCCACTCACTTTCTTTGCAAAGTTTTATTTGCCCTCGGGAGAAAGGGTACATCAATGTGGGTAATATCTCAAGTATGCTCTCAATTTCCATAGAGAGTTTGTCATGCAAATCTTCACCTAGTCTTGCCAAAAATTTTCTAAAGTGATGAGGCTAGCAAAAGTTAACTTTGAGCTGAAAGATTTGCGTCACTCTCCATACTGATCAGTGCCAAGATTGCAACTAATTCTCCTAGTACCTTGTTGTTGTAGAAATTCCAGCCTTCCTTGCACCCTGATGGGACCGAGGGTTTCGTAGGCATAACCGTGGTAGCATTGATACTACTGTTATGTCGCTGGCAAATGAAGGCATTTGGATAGCCACAGTTAATGTCATTCCAAAACCCTAGCAAAGAGAAAAATAGTTAAATTAGATTCACATGTGTATGTTTTAAAACATTATTTTAAAAAATATATTTATATTTTACAAGAATTCTCAAAACTTATTTAGACTGTAATCAAACTTGGCTTTTACATATGACTAGAGGTATGCAATATCCTTTTGCTGTTTTACTTAAACTAATAATAGTTCCACTTTATAGAGAGCATCCTATGAAGCAAACAGGTACTTGATGTTGCAGATATATTACCTAAATGGTAATAGCTAATAATAATAACCTAATAATAGCAAACTTTGTATACACCAAGCATCTACATAGTATTTTAGATGTATGATTTCATTTCATCTTCTCAACAATTGATAGATTCTGTCATTATTCCCATTTTGCAGAATAATAAGGAGCCAGAGAGAAATAAAGGAGATAGATAAACAAATTCTGGATAATTTTTTTCAAATCAGAACATGAAAAAGTGGTTCCTAATTTGGGAAGAAGTGAGAAGATTAACTATGTCATTTACTAGTGTAAATGTTAAGCATCCATTCTCCTTATAAATTGAACTGCTATGTTGCTAAAATTAGAATTATCCTTTATTCTCTCTCCTTATCTTGCCTGACATAGCGCACAACTTGCTACTTTTAGTCTAGGCATGTGGCAAATGACACGCCATGCCACAAAGCAAATTCAACATGCATGACTTGCCTACCTGAATTTGAATACATGGTCACACAGTTTTCATCCTCATTTGCAAAATTGGGTTCACCTGTGGCCCAAGACACGTAATCCACTTTGCTTCCATCCATCCAACTGGAAAAGAAAATTCAGGCATTTTGCAATGATCCAATCATTAGAATAATTGGATACAGGTCAGGAACAGTGGCTCACGCCTGTAATCCCAGCACTACAGGAGGCCAAGGCGGATGGATCACCTGAAGCCAGGAGTTTGAGACCAGCCTGACCAACATGGCAAAACTCCATCTCTACTAAAAATTAAAATTAAAAAAAAAATTAGCCAGGCATCGTTGTGGGCTCCGGTAATCCCAGCCACTCGGGAGGCTAAGGCAGGAGAATCGCTTGAACTGGGAGGCAGAGGCTGCAGCGAGCCAAGATCGCACCATTGCACTCCAGCCTGGGCAACAAGAATGAAACTTAGTCTCAAAAAAAAAAAAAAAAAAGTTGGCTACAGCCTACTGGTGGGGCAGGACAAGTCAACCCAGAATAGGGAGACCTCCAGAGAATGGCAGGAAAACCCCCAATGCCTGAGTATTTGGTGTGTTCCATGCATCGCACTCAGCAGTGGGAACCCTCATGCCATGTCTAGGCTGTCTTCTTTTCCCTCCCAGGAAGAAACCACCTTTAGTCACAAAGTGGAGACCCTGATTACTCTGGAAATGAGCCAGAGACAAAAATCCTCCCATCGTGCTCCCTGGGCATGATTCCCACAAAACCAAACCACCCATGGAGAGGCAGAGCGTATAGAATTTCTCATTAGGCTCACTCTCTGATTCTCGTGTTTACTCTAGTTTCTTGTAATGTAGGTGGCCTAAACTTATGTCTGCAAACTACAGAAATTCAGAGACTGTGAGAGCCAGAAGGGGACCAGTCATGAGATCATCAATTTGACTTTTTCACATTAGAAATGATAAAATGACGTTCCTTGTCCAAAGGAAGATCCAGCATTTGTACTCTTTAAAAATAATGACCCTGTGGGGTATGGTGGTGCATGTCTGTCATCCCAGCTACTTAGGAGGCTGAAATGGAAGGATTGCTTGAACCCAGGATTTCAAGGCTGCAGTGAGCTGTGATTGACCCATTGCACTCCAGCCTGGGCAACAGAGCGAGACCTGTCTCAAATAATAATAATAATAATAATAATAATAATAATAATAAGGACCTTGAATTTAGGTCTCTATTGCTCAAAGATGACAATAGCAGTCCCCTGGAATACATGAGGCTAAAAAAATCTGTATATGAGCCAGGAGGACATATATGCCCTTCAAACTCTAGAGGACATATGTATTAATGTACAAGAAAAAAAAACTTAAATGTATTAATTTCCTCATGTCCCTACAGCTTTTTCTGGCTCCTATATCTAATAGAAAATGGGACAATCACTCTTTTAAAGGGAAAGTATTTCCTGCAATTTGAAAGTGTGCTTCAAAATAATGCTGCTAACACGGGGAACAGGGCAATAGGAAAGGATACTGTGGTTCCCAGCAGCAAGGTTAGCAAGGTTCTCATCCCAGATGGGATTACAATGTTTTAAATAAGTTCAGTATTTGTATATGTCTAACACAACTTTTTAGTAGATGATTTCCTGACAGATGATGACATCTCAAAACAAAGAAAAGTGTAGTTTTGCAAAACTGAATCCAATTTTGAGTTGTGTGTTTGGCATTTGTAGTGCTGAAAATATTTAATAGAATTATTTTGAATTCTTTTTTTAAAGTTGCTATTTCAATTGAGAATGCTGCAGGATTTTAAAAAATGCATTCCACAAAGAAAAATCTCAAAATAACTCCTAGGTTTCGGTCAGAACACTAACCCAAGCAGAGCTGTTTCCAGCTTGATTTACTTACGCAAACTTTTTATCCAAGCTGATCAATAAACCAATGAAATACGCGGACTGTGCATCATTTCTGTTTACCTGAAACAAGGAAGTTTACGTATAATTTAATTTAGAATCACACAATCGGCAAGTTCTTGAACAAAACATACATATTAATGAGGCAGCCTAATCGAAACCTTTTCTAGAGAGGAATTTCTACAGAAATGTAGGACATTCTATATGACGTTCTTCCTAGAAATAAAAAAAAATATGCACACAATTTAATACTTTGAATTTGTAAAGCAAGAGTCTTTTCTTTGATGCGTAATCCTATAATCCTGACTGGCTACTTTGTTTTAAAGAATGTCTTCAACAATGTAACTATTGTAGGCATTTAATATTATAGAGAATGATTTAAGGCATTTGCTTTACAAATTCAGGTTATTAAATTGTGTACAAATTTTTTTATATAAAAAAGAATCATATATTAGATTTATTTTATACATATCATGTTTATAATTTATCATATGTTTATAATATATCATATGTTTATAATTATAAATGTAATAAATATAATTATATATGTAAAATAAATCTATATGTCAAATATATATACAAAATATATATATGAAAAATAGTCACCCTGTGGGAGATGGTCGTGCACACCTGTAGTCTCATCTACTTGGAAGGCTGAGGTGAGAGAATTGATATGTATAATATATATTATACATACATTACATATATTTCCTATATATATTTTACATATAGATTTATTTTAAATATATTTATTTCATATATATTATTTAAATATTTGTTTTTATACATTTTTATGTATATATTACATATATAATGTATATCTGTTTTTCAAACTTGGGAGAATATGTGTATTCATGAGCAAGGAAAGGAACCCCAAAATGTATTAATTTCATTATAACGTACTATTTCACTATATATAGATATATTTGATTTTCATATATATATTTGTGCAATATTAGAAAACATCTTGAGAATTTCAAAGCAAGCTATATCCACAAGATGATGGTAAGCCGGAGTATACTCTAGTACCTTTATAAATCAAATGCATTTTTATTATTTCAGTATTGTTCAACTTATTTTTTCCTGCTTCTCTCTGTTACCTCCTCTCTGGCAATGAGGCCATGAAGAATTTTAATCAGAAAGATACTGAACAAAGCACTCTTGGAAAAAATAAATTATAAAAATAAATTATACCTTCAGTGATAGGTGTATTGATGGTATCACAATTTTGTTACAACCAAGAAAGATGATTATAATAAATAATCAAACTGTGTTATATGTTGGCCAACAATTTGGGCCAAGTAAGCCAGATTTTTAAATTAAAAATTAAGCTATATGATACACAAAGGGTCCAGGACTGACATATAACAACTAGTTAAGAATTACAATCTTTGCAAATCAAATTAGTGAACTCAAAGCCAACAAGTATGGATCCTCACAAAATCCAAGCTAAAAAATGGTTCTGGGACTGGGCACAGTGGTTCACGCCTGCAATCCCAGCAATTTGGGAGGCCAGGGCAGGCAGATCACTTAGGGTCAGGAGTTCAAGATCAGCTTGGCCAACATAGTAAAACCTTGTCTCTACTAAAAACACAAAAATTAGCCAGGCATGGTGGTATGCACCTGTAGTCCCAGCTGCTCGGAAGGCTGAAGCAGGAGAACTGCTTGAACCCAGTAGGCGGAGGTTGCAGTGAGCCAAGATCACACTACTGTACTCCAGCCAGGGCAACAGAGCGAGACATTGTCTCAAAAACAAACAAACAAAAAAATTATTCTGAGTTCTGCAATTCTGCACTAAATATTTAAACAATAGGGCATAACTTGTGTTATGACCTCCTCCTCCTCCTGCATTTCCATCTTTACCTGGACCTTTGGAGGTGCAAATTCAGCACATAATTAGAAATTGTGCTAGGGGGTACCAATGGTAGACATTATGTTTATCATATGTCACTGTTCCATCCTTAAATCAATGATGCTCTATGAAAAAATGCTCAACATCACAAATTATCAGGGAAATGTAAATCAAAAATCACAATGTGACACCACCTTACTCCTGCAAGAATGGCTATAATTAAAAAATAAAAATAGAATAGATGTTGGCATGGATGTGGTGAAAAGGAAACACTTTTACCTTGCTGGTGGGAATGTAAACTAGTACAGCAACTCTACAAAACAGTATGGAGACTCCTCAAAGAACTAAAAGTAGAAACACAATTTGATCCAGCGATCCCACTACTGGGTATCTACCCAGAGGAAAGTAAGTCATTATATGAAAAAGACATTTGCACACACGTTTTTAATATTTGCACAATTTGCAATCACAAAAATATGGAACCAGCCTAAATGCCCATCAGCCAATGAGTGGATAAAAAAAAATGTGGTATATATATACTATGGAATACTACTCAGGAATGAAATAATGACATTTGCAGCAACCTGGATGGAATTGGAGACCATTTTTCTAAGTGAAGTAACTCAGGAATGGAAAACCAAACATCGTATATTCTCACTCATAAGTGGAAGCTAAGCTATGAGGATGCAAAGGCATAAGAATGATACAATGGACTTTGGGGACTCAGGGACAGGTAAGAGGGGGGTGAGGGATAAAAGACTACACATTCAGTAGAGTGTACGCTGCTCAGGTGACAGGTGTACCAAAATCTCAGAAGTCAACACTAAAGAACTTTTCCATACAACGAAACACCACCTGTTCCCCCCAAAACTGTTAACTTTAAAAAATGTATTGATGCTCTTACATATTTCCATAGAAATTTCTTTTCACTTTCACTTTGAATAGAAACAAGATCACCAAAATTCCTCTTGCAAAATGCTCGTGCATTGTCCATGGTTTCCTTCTCTTTGCTGAAATAATACTGGTAGTCTTTGTAAATAACCCACCCATCTTCAGTGACTGGTGGATCTGAAAAGTTAACGAGAAAAGGCCGTGAGTTTTACACAGACAAATTCAAGAATTTGGTGTGTGTAGCACGCAAAGGTGAAAGGGATAGAGCTGCTATATCAAGAGGCGTCTGCAACTCTGAGAGACCACAACAGCAGAATGTCCACGTCAAACACAGACATTTGAATCCTCAGCCAAAATATCCACTTTCTACCAACCCAGTAAAAAGGACCCATTTTGTATTCCCAGCTAAGTTCCATATGTCATTACCGGGTAAAAGAACTCTGGGTGTCACTCTCATCAATATGATAGCATAGCTGCCAGGATTTATATACAACGCACCCATAATGTTCTAGATCAGAGGAGTGGGAACTATGAGAAAGCAGCTTTTACCCCAGTATAAGAAGGAAAAAAGAAAAAGCAAAACTTCTAATAGATGGACTTGGGTGCCTCAGGGTAGAAGCAAGGAATTCTCTTATCAAGTGGGCCCCTCAGGCTTTTTCCACCACATGGGGTTCCATAGTTCTGTGCTACAGTAGGTTGAATAAAAGCCCCCAAAGATATCTAGTTCCTAACCCCTGGAACCTATGAATGTTAGCTTATATGGAAAATAGGACTTTATAGTCATGATTAAGTTAGGATCTTGAGAGATGGGAGGGTTCTCCTGGATCGTCTAGGTGGGCCCTAAAGGTAATAACAAGTATCCTTATGCAGAGGGGCGGAGGGACATTTGACTAAAAGAGAAAGAGGCAATGTGATCACTGGAAGAAGATGCTACATTGCTGGTTTTGAAGGAGGAAGGGGCCACGAGCTGATGAGTTCACAGAATGCAGCTCTAGATGCTGGTTTATAAAGGCAAGGAAAGAGATTCTCCCTTAGAGCCCCTAACGGGAGCGTGGTCCTGCCAACATCTGGATTTTGGCCCAGTGAAATTGATTCCAGATTTCTGACTTCCAGAACTGTAAGGGAGTAACTGCGTGTTATTTTAAGCCACCAAGTTCCTGGTAACTGGTTACAGCAGCCAGTGGACACTAATATATGTGCTAAAGAAGAAGAACCCGGGACCTTGGAATTGATTCATGAACCCTTGAGAAACTGTATTAACATGCCTTATGTTTGCGCATATGAGCTTCTGTCTGGAGAGGAAGACTCAAACTTCCATGACATTCTCACTCATAGGTATTAAGGACTTCTGCCCTCTACCCTCCTAGGGCAAGTAATTTTTCATTGAGAAAAAAAAAAAAAAAAAAAGGAGGCAGGGAAAGGGCTATCAGTACAGAGATCAAAAAATAAGAAAACACCTACTGTCTTGAGGAGCTGGCGTTGGCTCAGGTTTTGGTGTTTGTCCTGTAAAACAAGAGCAAAGTAGAAATAAAGCGTACTTAAACTTTCTGCTAATTACATTTCCTTCTATATTCACTATTTTCATGAGTCAATATTGCTAAAAACTTAGTTGTTCTCTTTTTTCCCTTCCCTTTCTTTCTCCAATTTGTACATCATGTTGTGGAGAGCAGAATGAAGGAAAAGAGAATTAGAAGTGAAGACTTAAACAAATCAGGTGCAATCAGAGCCACCAGAAATTACAGCCACCACAGTTTTCGGGCACAAGTAGCGTCACATAAAGGAAAGGGAAAAAAAAGAACATGAGTTTTAGAATCAGAAAGCCTAGCTTCAAATCCCAAGCCTGGGTTTCAATCGTTTAGCCGTAATTTTGTCAACTAAACCAAATAGATTAGTTTGTGAAAACACGTGAGTTATTGGTATGTAATAGGTGTTTAACAGATGTTCGTTTTTCAGTCAGACATCTTATAATCTGTGAAATTATTTATGATTTCATTAGTTGAAATGATTAAATGTGAACTATTTGTTTATAAAATATTTATAAAATAGAAAATGTATTTTCTTTAAGAAAATCTGTTTTTCTGAAATGTATGATTTACTAAAAGTTAAATGAAATATTTTTCTTTCCAATTACTTAATGACATATCTGGATGTTGTTGAAAGCTGATAAAGGGACTCAGGTTACCTAGCTTTTGGGTTGCTGAATTTAACATCTGCAAGAGCAGAGCTACAATAATGCAAAAAGGATACTAGCCATTGGTAGCTAAGAGACCGTTAAAGGACAATGGACCACCACTGACTACTTGTATTCTAGAAACTCTGAAAGCAATAATAAGCAGGAGGATGGAAAATAAACAAAGCAGTAAGTCATCTCCAGCTATAGAGCTGAAATGGTTGCCAAGATTCCCCAATAGCAGAGGGCAATGTGGTTCCATTTATCCATTTACAACGGAGGTATTGAGGTATATTTTGGTTTGAGAGTACGTTTGTTTATTTGATGGTTGGTGTGTTGGTTTCTCTTAACATTAGAACTCGGATCCTCTGGCCTGACTTGGATATGTAGAACTTTCTAAGTCCCAGATAATGACTGTCAGCATGCATATTGTTTGACCATCAATAACATGGTGGGGCTCATAGCATCAGAGGCCACTTCAAGGTGATTGTTCACTGTGTTGAACGTTTATCTGAGAAATCAATACTGAGAATATTCAGACTTGGGGAAATGTTCCCCTATTTGACGATTAACGTAGGTCAGAAGGTGAAAATTCCAAAACGGCAGTTGCATTTGCATTATTCTGCTTACGGCGTAGGACACCCACAAAATTCTACTGCTATGGAACCTGGGCCAGGATCAGAGCTGCTCTTGGGAACTATTTGGGAGGATGTGACTCTTGCCCAGAACTCCTGGGTGGCCTTTTGATCTTCTCTATTCCTTTGGCACATTTATCTGTGCTTACCAACTTCATGCTTATCCTATGCAATCATGGCCACTGACAGTTCCCTGATTCTGTTATTTTGTTTGTTTGCTTCTGCTAATAAAGGAAAGACACTGGGGTGTCAGGAGGTTAGTCTACCAAGCTGAGATAAAGGAGAGAAGAGCTGATCATACCTTTGTGTATCTGGCAAATCCAGTTGTTGAGGTGTTCACAATTAATATCATTCCAAGACATACTAGGGTCTCCTTTCAGCTCACCACAGTATTCAACATTCTGATAATTATTAGGTTCTCCATACGCCCAGTTTTCATATGAAACCTATATTAGAAACATCAAACTACAACCATTAACCATTTGTATCAAGCCAATGCCAATCATTCATTCAAATAGAAAACGAAAGACATATTTGCATTGTTTTATCAATTTACTTTTTTTCGCAATAGTTTTGCTTTGAAAGCACAGTTCACAAACACGAGTAGAAAAGAAACAGCTGCCGGGCGCGGTGGCTCAAGCCTGTAATCCCAGCACTTTGGGAGGCCGAGACGGGCGGATCACGAGGTCAGGAGATCGAGAGACGATCCCGGCTAACACGGTGAAACCCCGTCTCTACTAAAAAATACAAAAAATTAGCCGGGCGTGGTGGCGGGCGCCTGTAGTCCCAGCTACTCGGGAGGCTGAGGCAGGAGAATGGCGTAAACCCGGGAGGCGGAGCTTGCAGTGAGCTGAGATCCGGCCACTACACTCCAGCCCGGGCGACAGAGCAAGACTCCGTCTCAAAAAAAAAAAAAAAAAAAAAGAAAAGAAACAGCTTTTATCACATGGAAACTTGCAATGTTGAATTGCGTACACAATTGATTATTATAACATTTTCTTTACTCTTATTAAATAGAATGGATCCAAGGGCCACAAATGGGGGTTTACATATAGGAAAAACTTGGCAACAAAGTTCCACTTCTCAGAGTTGGGAGTTCCTAAATTTTACAACCCATTGGAAAGGATAATATTTCAGTGCGTTATTTGGAATTTTTCTCTTTATTAAATGTGTAGGATAAAGAAATAAAACTAATTCTTCTTGCAAAAGAAAAAGACCCAGAAAATATTGCTAACAGAGCTACTAAACTTTGCCAAAATGAACAGCAGAAACAAATGGAGGCCCTGGGTCTAGGACCTCGATGGAGTTTTCAGTGTGGAGTCATAACCCACAGGGTTTTGGACGAAGCACGATGATGTATTTTCCAGAGATGTAAATATAAAACCCAAATGTCAATGAAGCCATCAAATAAACCACCTCATTAAAGTTCCTTGAAAAGTTGCTGGTGGAGGCAGAACTGAAATTAAGAGGTAGAACTGAAATTATACAAAATCACTTCTTGTGATGACTAGGGCTTCTAAATATTGCCAGCACGTGCCAGAAGCTCTCACTTCTTCATTCCTGGAAATGGAGAAGTCCAACGAAGCCTAATCATTATTAGTGGGAATATCAAAAATGTCTCCATTTCTATTGTTCTAGAAGAGGGTATAAAACATTCAAGTTTTAGGAAGTTTACCTGCACATCAACTTTGCATGGCAGGATAGTGGCTATCATAATGACCTGTCTTACTAAAAGTTTGGATTAAATAAAAAGATAACATCAAAATAAATACACGATAATGTAAGAAAGTTATATAGTAAGTGAAATTACTCACAGGAGAACCATCACTCCAAGTAAAGCCTTCTGAAGGGCTTCCATATGTCAATCCCAACCAAAACAGTTCGTGGTAGCTTCCACTAGCTCTATGAAATCCAAAACATAAAGAAAGCATATGCTATTGCATGAAGCAAGTTCAGTAACTTATGAGGACTAACCACATTTGAAAGTTACCTCCAAAACATAAATTAATAGTACACAAGTAAAGAGATTAAACAGCTAAATAGAAGACGTATGCAATAGATGTGCATTTTGGTATGTCCCATAAATATCTTAAAAACAGGCCACTGCCTGAGAGTAAATAATTGTATAGTATTGAAAGACAAGTATGTATTAAGCATCTTGAACTTTTATAGAGCAAGTCATAGCAGAATTTACACTTATAAAAGTAAAGGATTTGAAAGTAAAACTAGATCAAACAGAGCCCACAGATTTGGGAGATGATACAGGTGCTCAAACTAGCGTCCTGAGACAACAATTTCAGAAACAGACAAATTTTCTCAACTTCATAAGCACCAACTAGATAACAAAAAGGAGTAATCCATAAAAATACCACTTACGTTATTAATCGCCATATCGTTTGCTGTTCCTCTTTGTTATTGATGCTAGCTAAGTCTCCACCCAGAGCTCGACAAAAATCTCGAGATTCAAACCACGTTTTCTTCTCGTGTTTTCCTTTTGCATACAGCTGACAATGATATGGTTACAAAAATTATTTTACACTTTGTAGTTAAACAAATTAAGAGAAACAATTATTTACTTTTGATGAGAGTTCATTTACAGAAAAACAAAACATTGTAATGACCCAAAACAATGTAATTCTTTTGCTTTAAAATCAATTTATGAGTGAATAGTTGGGTAAACAAAACTTGGGGGATTATTTTGTTGAGAAAACCTTAGAAAATAAAATTATTTTATAGCATAAGAGAAATTAGATGAAAATCTTAGGAGCTTTAGGCATGTGGGTTATGTATACAGCTCTTTGTAGAAGCCAAGATTAATTTGGTTAAGTGTAAAAAGTGGCATTGAGATGGAAAAAAATGAAAGAAGCTTTTGATACAAAGAAAGTAAACATGAATAAAAAGAATTTTAAGGAAAATAACTTTCCTAAAACTGTGCACGGTTTGTTATTGTGTTCAGCTTGAACAATGAATAACCTGGCAATGTTTCAACATTTTGTTGGTGATGTCCTTCAATACCGCCTTGTATTTTTCATTGTGGTTGTACATTTCAAGAGCTATTGAAGCACATGCAACCACAGACACCCATCTGGCAGGGAGTTATGAGCTAAATTAAATTTAAAAGATTATATGATTTAGGAATTGGGTCATAACATTCAGAGGACTGCAGAGAGAATAGTGAAATGCAGTCAACAGTGACAGTCTGGGACACACCCCCCAGTATGTAAATAGAAAGGAGGTATTTGTGGCCATTGACTTTTCTAATTCTCGTGCATTGGTCCTCATGAGTTATGACCCCCACATCACAGGCTTATGGGGAAAAAAATTTGTTTCCAAGGCACTATGGTTGCCCAAGTTGTCATTAAGCAGCCGAAGACAACCTTCACCTTGACCCTAACTTGACTCAAGCTATCTGGACAAAGGTGTTTAAGTAAGTATCTACATCAGTATATCCCAGACTCCTACGATGCCTCAACTTGCTAGACTATGATATAAGATTTTATTTTTTTAACTAAATTTACTATCAGCTGAATTTCATTAATAATTCTCACACCTTAATATTTATAAAGGTGGTCTATATATTTCCAAACAAACCCTACCCCAAGTACCTCTAAAACCATCTAATTTCTAGTCAAGCACATATTTTGATTTGTTGAACATCCATCTGAAAATTCTCTCTACTGAAGCCCCTGGTTCACTTCTCAGCTCTGGGTAAAACTGCTGATTCTCTCGAAAAACTGCAATAAATCTCCATAGCCTAACATCCTCAGGCGAAGGCTAGGAATAAGATGAATCAGACCTTTGTGTAGTAACCCAAAAGTTTCCAGAGGTAACAATAAAATACTTGATTTTCTTTGTGTTAGTCCTCAAATAATCCATTTACAAATCTCTTCTGTCTTAGCCCAATACATCGCCTTCTATTTAAATTGTGTTATTAAATCTGATGGCCAATCTGGACTGAAGACTTCCTGGATTCCTATTTCTATTAGTGGGAGTGACCAGCTCAATTAACCATACTCCTCTTGAGTTAGAAAAGACTACATAGCCTCATCCTGATGCAAATTCTTCATCAGCCTTGCCAAACTGTCTTACAGGGCATGTCATGGCCATATGCCATTCAAAGGGATTGAATAAAAGAAGTACAGAGAGCAGGACTATTAGAAAACGGTATCATTAAGCAGTAGGTAGGTAATATGGTTTGACTCTGTGTCCCCACCCAAATCTCATCTCAAACTGTAATCCCCACATGTCGAAGGAGGGACCTGTAATCCCCACATTGAGGGAGGGAAGTGGAGTATGACGGCAGTTTCCCCCATGCTGTTCTTGTGAATGACTTCTCAGATCTGATGGTTTTATAAGTGGTAGCTTCTCCTATACTCTCAAGTGGTCTTCTCTGTCCTGCCACCCTGTGAATAAGGTGCCTGCTTCCCCTTCCACCATGATGTTAAGTTTCCTGAGGCCTCTCCAGCCATGTGGAACTGGAAGTCAATTCAACCTCTTTCCTTTTTAAATTACCCAGACTCAGGCAGTATCTTTATAGCAGTGTGAGAACAGACTAATACAGTAGGTACATTTCTGTATTTGGCTAAGTCTAATTTTCTCTAGAAAGGATGTGACTTATAAAAGAGAAAGAGTAAAAGACCCAAATCCTTAATTCATTGGGGTTTTTGTTTGTTATTTTCTGGGTTTCTTTTTTTGTCTGGTTGTTGGCTTTAGTGAATTTGATTGCATAAAGAGGAAAGGAATGGCCTAAACTCTGAATGTGTTAAATAGTGGTAGAATATTGAATTGTCATTTAATGGTCATTGAAAAGCCATGTGCCCCAACATATCATTTCCTTTCCTCGCCCATCATTATACTCATCAGGGTTAAATCAGAAAAAGGGATACCTTTAGAATACCTCTGTGGCATTATTGTAGAACAGTTTATCAATTTTGTTAGTTAAAACTTGGGCTCAAGAGCATGGAAAAAAATGAATTGCAATATAACAGTGTGACAGGAAACTGAAATTTCTATCAAGACAAAAAGAGGCTGGGTGCAGTGGCTCATGCCTGTAATTCCAGAGCTTTTGGAGGTCTGTGTGGGAGGATCAACTGACGCCAGGAGTTTGAGACTAGCCTGGGCAACATAGTGAGACCTATCTTTACTTAAAATAAGATTTTCAAAATTAGCTAGGCATGGTGATGCATACTTGTAGCTACTTGGGAGGCTTAGGTGGGAGGAGCACTTGAGCCCAGAAGTTTGACGCTGCAGTGAGCCATGATTGTACCACTGTATTCCAGCCTAGATGACAGAGCAAGACCCCATTGGAGAAAGAAAGAGAGGGGGGGGGAGAGAGAGAGAGAGAGAGAGAGAGAGAGAGAAGGAGAAGGAGGAGGAGGAGGAGGAGGAGGAGGAGGAGGAGAAGGAGAAGAAGAAGGAGAAGAAGAAGGAAGAGGAGAAGGAGGAGGAGGAACGGGATGGGGAGGGGGAGGAGGGGAAGAAGGGAGGAAGGAGAAAAGAAGGAACGCAGGAAGGAAGGAACAGAGGAAGGGAGGAACAGAGGAAGGGAGGGTAAGAGGGGAAGAAAGGGAGGGAGGAAGTGGGGAAGAGGGGAGAGGAGGGAGGTAGATCTAGAAGTCCTGGGAGAAAGGAGAGAAGCAGAGAGGAGGTGATAGTGGCAAAGCAGGTGAGAAACAACTTCTGTGCGCTGTGTTTACGTTGTTGGTTACATTTGTGGGTCTAAATGCATCCACCCAAGGAGCTCTTCTAAAACACCTGATCCCCAAGTTAATCAAATCAGACTTTCTAAATACCTACGGGTGGAGTCTGGGCACAGTGTTTTGGTTTTTGTTTGTTGTTTGTTTGTTTTTTGTGTCCTTAGGTGATTCTTTAGGCTGAAGCATACTCCAGATTCTCTTATCAGCTTTATAATTGATACTCACCTTGAAACACAAACTCGTTCTACTGCTGGCGCCCCAATCCTCCGGACATTTGGGTTCAGGAGTTGTCGTGGGCTTCGGCGGGTGGGTTACTCCTTCTGCCCAGTGCTTGCACACAAATTTTGCCTTTTCATCACATTTCAAAACATCCCATAAGCCCCCTGCAATCCCGGTTCTCATGGCAACACACCCTGGCTTTCGGCCTGTATTAAATATATAAAGTAGAATTCACTTGACGAGTGCCTGCCAAAGGCCTGCCGTGCTCGCAGAAGGCACTCAGAACCCAGTGTCAGGGATGTGGTGAAACCTGCACGTGACGAGGAGATGCAGCCGGCCGTGCCAGGGGCATTCAGCAACTGGTCTGCGTTGTTTAGAATCTGTTTGATTTTTATTTGTGTGGTCTACAACCCCAACCCAAAATGATCTCAAATGTTGGAGGGTTTTTAACACTACATTTCTAACATTTGGCAAAGTGCCCTACACACAGGCATTTAATGATAAGATATTTTATATTATCAAATTCACCATAATGGCAAAAATAGTAGTTTACTCTTTCTCTCGCTCCCTCCCGCCTTCCTTCCTCCCTTCCTTCTTCCCTTCTTTCCTCCTTTCGTTCCTTCCTCTCTCCTTTTGTTCCTTCCTCCCTCCTTCCCTCCCTTCCTCCCCTCCTTCCCTCCCTTCGTCCCCTCCTTCCTTCCTTCTTTCCTTCCTTCCTCCCTTCCTTCTTCCCTTCTTTCCTCCTTTCATTCCTTCCTCCCTCCTTTCTTCCCTTCCTCCCCTCTTTCCTTCTCTCTTTCCTTCCTTCTTCCCTTCCTCCCCTTTTTGGTTTTCTCCCTTCTTTCTTTCTTTCTTAATTCTTTAAGATTATTTTCCTCCCACTAAGGTCCACATAGGTTTTCCAGCACCAAAGTTTTTCACAGATTTCAAAATGAGACACGCCTCAACTAGAGATTTTAGGTAAGTTACTCAAACAATCTGAACTTGCTTTCTCCTCTTCAAATGCAAATGCCAAGACCTGCCTCACAGAGCTTCAGGAATGCCAGCTTTAACAAAGAAGTCCATAAAACAAAATGAGGATGCACCGAGCTGAACAGTTTATAATTCTGTCTTACAGTCAAGGTTATTTCCAAATAGCAATTAACTAAGACAGAGCTTTGAAAGCATCAGGATTCCTCGCTGCTAGGATGAAGTCATTTTTTTTTTTATTATTAGACTTTGAAAGAACACGAAGTGCTGAGAAGTCATTCATGAAGTTCCGGGGAGGTACACCTTTTTTAGAATATTTTCTCTGAAATCGCTGATTCCCTGACACCTCAAGGGTTTTCCCTGATTCCGAAGATTGTCTCTTTCTCTTTGCAGCACCCAGTTAAAACCTGGTAACTGTGGAATAGATGACTACAGAGGCTATGGCGTCCCGTTAACCATCAGACTCAGTTCAGTTGACCTGATGCTCAGGCCCAAGCCCCAGGCTCCTTGCCCACTCCTCCTGAAGCTGTAAACTCAGCCAAAGAGGCCAACCACCGTCCTTGTATAAAAGATATACCATGACAACGGTTGCAACTGAGTTCGGTTCCAGTTCCAACCATTCTGATTCCCTAAGGACATTCCAGGGCTCGCTCCTCAGAATCCTGCTGCCGGATGATACCACAGGCAAACTTAAGCAGTTTCACTTACAGAGTAAGCCATAGTTCAGAAAGTTCAATAATTCCATAAACAAGAATCACACTATTTAGGTTACTGATCTGTTTCCCTTATTGAAAACTGAGAATGCAAATTATAGAACACTGAAGATGAGGACGTATTAGGTCAGGTAGTAAATTGATAGACTTGAGCTATTATTTTTTAGCTTTTCACCCAAGCACAATGAAATATTTGCTATAAGGGATGTTGAAATTTCTCTGTGTGTGGTCATACTAAACAATGTTGTGTGCTAGTGATACCACTGTATAAAAAGTCAAAGAATCTTTCAGATACTATTTCAGAAACAACTTACAACATCTTACTAGAGAAGGTAAATCAAAATATAGAGAAAGGCAGGCAGGGTGGTGCGAGTGTAAGTAGTACAGATTTGGGGATGACACAGATTAGTGTAAATCCAAGCTTGGAAACTTTCTAGTCACATAAACTTCCTAAGTCTTGAGTTTCCACTTTTTTTTTTTCTTTTAATGGAGTTTTGCTCTTGTCGCCCAGGCTGGAGTACAACGGCACAATCTCAGCTCACTGCAACCTCCACCTCCCAGATTCAAGTGATTCTCCTGCCTCAGCCTCCCAGGTAGCTGGGATTACAGGCATATACCACTGCACTCGGCTAATTTTTGTATTTTTAGTAGAGATGGGGTTTCACTATGTTGGCCAGGCTAGTCTCGAACTCCTGACCTCAGGTGATCTTCCTGCCTCCGCCTCCCAAAGTGTTGGGATTACAGCTACCACACCTGACCTCCACTTCTTTTAAATGAAGATACTGAAGCCAGGTAACTGGCAGGGTTTTTATGAGGATAAAATAAAATCCAAGGCAAATAAAAGACTAAACATGGTAGCACATGGAAGATACGGAAATAACAAGTTCTGCATGAGCAATGTCCTTTGCTGCACCACCCAAGCACTCTAATATTTCAACTCCTAATTGCACTGAAAAGTTTTATGTCCATTTAATATAGTTTTAGGTTTCCAGAAATAAGTCAACCAGGACAGGCACAGTGGCTCACTCCTGTAACCCCAGCACTTTGGGAGGCCGAGGAAAATAGATCACTTGAGGCCAGGAGTTCGAGACCAGCCTGGCCAACATGGTGAAACCCCATTTCTACTAAAAATACAAAAATTAACCAGGCGTGGTGGTACATGCCTGTGGTCCCAGCTACTCGGGAGGCTGAGGCACGAGAATTTCTTGAACCTGGAAGGTTGAGGTTGCACTTAGCCAAGATGGTGCCACTGCACTCCAGCCTGAGCGACTGAGGCTCTGTCTCAAAAAAAAAAAAAAGAAAGAAAGAAAGAAGTCAACCATTTGAAACATTTGTGACCACTGAGAATTTCACGAATGGGTTTTAAGTAGACCAGTACCACATAACCTAGCAAGATACCTAGCAAACTTTTCTTCCTTTTTTCTTTAGAACACTAAACTTATTAGGAAATTTTTGGGGAGAAAAAAGGAAGAAAAGAAAAAAACAAAAAGAGAATGAAATATAAACTGTTACTAAAAGCATGATTAATTTACCTAGTCTATTTGGAGAGGTACCCGGAGGAATAACAGACTTTATCCAACAGATTCGTAGGGTGAATGCAACCCTCAACCTAAGTGCTGCCCATACCTGGCATATCCGAATTCCAGTGGGTGAACCGAACCTCTTCCTCGATGGTCCACTGAAAAGTCCCTTTGGTTTGTATATCTGAAAGTCCTGTCCAGAAATATTTTTCAGGCCTTAAGCCAACGAAACTAGTCAGGAACGCTTGTTCATATCTTTAAAAAGAAGAGTTAACATTCAATTAAGTTTTCAAAACATTTACACCAATTTTCAAAATTGTCAATATGAAAACTATCTCAGTTCCATGTTTCAGCTATAATTGAATTGGTAATTCAAACATATTGTGTTATATCTGTATGTCATCTACATTATACACATTTTCACTAAGGAAATGTGAGCTTATGATGGAAAAATACCATATAGCTGAGTTTATAAAATCCTTCAGATATACTCAAACCAACTCCCTCTAGCCCTCGCCAGCCCCTCTGCCTCTTCTAAAAATATCAGAGAATTTTGAGAATACAAAGAAGAAAACTATTGCATTTTAAAATACAGTGTTTTAAAAAATCAGTCCACTCTTCAAATAGTTCTACTGAATTATTGATTAAGCAAGTTCAAGGTTAGTAACATTATTAAGGATAATATCCATGGAATAATCTGCATGAATTTCCCCCCTCAATTTTATTCTCTCATATCTCAGCTCCGAAACAAAAGAGAAAATTATCAAGACATATAGAGAAGGAGAGACTGAATCTCCAGAAAGAATGAGAAGCAGAGGCCGGGCGCGGTGGCTCAAGCCTGTAATCCCAGCACTTTGGGAGGCCGAGACGGGCGGATCACAAGGTCAGGAGATCGAGACCATCCTGGCTAACATGGTGAAACCCCGTCTCTACTAAAAATACAAAAAAACTAGCCGGGCGAGGTGGCGGGCGCCTGTAGTCCCAGCTACTCGGGAGGCTGAGGCAGGAGAATGGCGGGAACCCGGGAGGCGGAGCTTGCAGTGAGCTGAGATCCGGCCACTGCACTCCAGCCTGGGCGACAGAGCGAGACTCCGTCTCAAAAAAAAAAAAAAAAAAAAAAAGAATGAGAAGCAGAATCATGAATTCCAACACTGTCTCTCCCTTTGGATTTTTGTCTGTGCATTTGGCATTAATCTGGGAACAATAAAATTCGGTTGACAAGGCACCAAAAATGTGTCTGAAATGACAAACAAAACAATGGAGGCAAAATCTGTCTTTCGAGAAAAAGAAAAATGGTGTCTGAAGTTTCCAGGAACGAAGAGAGTTGTAGATGACTTCAGGGAGAGCAGGAAGAGAATACAGAGAAACCTAACAGCAATACAACATTTTATTTGACCATAGTGTAAATAATTTTATTCCCTAAACAAAACAAACCAAAAAAATTAAAAGTTCCAAACTCGATTCAGTTTCCTTAAATGTCTCTAAACCATATTTAACAACAGAGTTAGTGAACTCCTGAGGATAAATATTACAGAAGATACATAAGGAAAAATAAATGTAAAATATAGTGAAATCGTGTACATAATACTCCAATAGACCAAAAGATCAACTATAGTGCAGACCAGAGTATGATCTCATGGTACCTAAAGGTGAGCAGTTCACCTCACTCACAGAAGATAAAAAGTACCTATGTTCTGAGTTTCAGATGTCAGCATCGTATTATGGTGCTACTACCATATATTAGACATTTCATTATACATGAAAGCAGCATGTGGATAGAAATACAGTTCTTTTATAAAGACTATGAAAGGTTATGACATCTCTCATTTTTATCCAAAGATTTTTAATATCAACAGTATCCCCTACATGTTATTCGGTCTGCCTCGAAACTCCAGTAAATATAACTTATTGTACTAAAACTCCATAATTTTGTTACTTCTTTACTGCAAGTGAAATAGATACTTCTCCATTTTTGGAAACTTTCTTCTGTGGCTAATCTAGAGCTTCGCGTAGAGTAGGTGAAGAGTAAATAAATAAATCTTTAAAATAGATGGGACCGTAGAGATAAAAAAATTACATAAATTTTTCTATGTCCGTGTGATTTTCCTAACTGATGAGTCTGTTAACCTAGCAAAGCAAAGAATGGAAGAATGGAAAGAATGAATGAATTATTCAGTAAACTTCTTTGCCTTCTTTTTTGGTGGACAGAGTGGTAAAGATATAACGTGATTTTGAGCTGGTAACTTTTAGTTACTTTCCTGTTTTAAAAACTTCAACATATAATGGATCATTAAAAAGTTAGCTCTATAAACTACATTTACTAGATTATTATTTGTAAACTGTTCTGAATGTTGCTTTATATTACTAAATTTAGCAAAAACGGTTTATAATGTTTGCAATGAGGAATCCAAATAAGAATATTATTTTTAATGTTTCTACCTTTACAAATCATACCTCAAGATCACACATAGTTTACTCAGAAATTTAGAGTACGTTCATACTTGGGCTTTTCTGAAACTTTTTTCTATTTGACATATTTTTTAATGAAATTAAAATAGTTACATACCTGTCTTCAATAGTTGTTAAATAAGCATTCTCATTATTACAGGTTTGGTTTGCTTCTGCAAATGTTGAAAGCATATGTCCAATCATATAGCAGTAAAAGTGATGCTTTTTCCAGCCCTATTAATGTTATCAAGCAATGAATAAATGAACAGAGTTCATGCATATATATTGTAAAATATTATTATTATTATTATTATTATTATTTGAGATGGAGTTTTGCTCTTGTTGCCCAGGCTGGAATGCAATGGCGCAATCTTGGCTCATTGCAACCTCCGCCTCCCAGGTTCAAGCAATTCTCCTGCCTCAGCCTCCAGAGTAGCTGGGATTACGGCACATGCCACCACACCCGGCCACTGTGCCCAGCCTTAGAAAATATTATTTTAATACTTTTTCTATCATGAAACTATTGGATAAACAATAGGAATGTCTAAAGAACACAACTCTGAAGAATCTGAAATGCAATGAAAATTATATACATAAACGAATAAAAGAAACAGTAGTACATCATTCCTCTTATGACAAATTATGTACATAATTGGGGGCAGTCGTTCTCTCCGCTTCTAATGTATCCTGCAACAAAAACTATTTGTGAAATGTTCACTGAGGAAATTGAACAGAATGTCTAAGATACCAGTTTTAGAATAGGTAACCACAGGAAAGAATTTGGGGAAGCGCAAGCCTAGCTGCCTATGGAAGACAATACTAGAAGATGGGTATAAAGCTACATTATTTGGTCATAGGAGACCACTTTTCAAACTTCAGGCAGCATGATTCAGCATTGTTCCTCCTCCCAAACTCCAAGTACACAGAAATGGCCAGGCATAGTGGCTCATGCCTGTAATCCCAGCACTTCGGGAGTCCAAGGTGGCAGGATGACTTGAGCCCAGGAGTTCAAGACCAGCCTGGGCAACATAGTGAGTCTCTATCTTTACAGAAAATTTTATAAAATTAGCTAGGCATGATGGCATGTGCCTGTAGTCCCAGCTACTCGAGAGGCTGAGGCAGAAGGATAGACTGAGCCAAGGAGGTCGAGGCTACAGTGAGCCACAATCAATCACATCACTGCACTCCAGCCTGGGTGACAAAGTGAGACTCTGTCTCAGAAAAAAAGAAAGAAAGAAATGCTAAATAAAAATATAACAGTAAATGAAAAATCCATACTAGAGTTTGAGAGGAAGAAGGGGGAAATCTCCAGATACCCAAATTTAGTTGAATACTAAAAGCTGAATGGAAAATGCACAAACTAAATTGTTGTTGGCCAAGGACAGATGAGATCCTAGATTAAGGTCCTAGGGGCTGTGGTGTTAGTGTCCACACAGAATATGATATTTGGCCTTTGTCTCATTTGAGGCAGGGAGTTGGAACTGAGATCCTTGTATAAAAATCATACCACTAACCCCCATAACCCCTTGGTTAAAGGAGAACTAGAACATTCTGCCCACAGAACCAGGAAATGACAGTGTCTTGTCATCTACCTGGGGTTCTGAGTACCGGAAAAAAACAATTCCTGAGTCTGAAAATAAATACCAAGTTTGTGCCGCAGATGAGTGACAGTTTCAAGTTTATGCTATCCACATTGCATGGGAATCCACAGCCAAAAAATTAAAGTCATACTTAATCTGTAAAAGGGGAATCTCTAAAGCACTCCAAGAAGTAGAATGCAAAACCACACATCAGAAATATGCCCACCAACAAGGTCAAGAGAGACTGTGACGTTTGGGGAGACGGGTGGGGATGGAGAGGTCACTAAATCACAACCAAAACAACAAACTGGCCAGGAGCAGTGGCTCACACCTGTAATCCCAGCACTTTGGAAGGACGAGGCCGGTGGATTACCTGAGGTCAGGAGTTCAAGACCACCCTGGCCAACATGGTGAGACCCCGTCTCTACTGAAAATGCAAACATTAGCTGAGCGTGATGGCATGCGCCTATAGTCCCAGCTACTTGGGAGGCTGAGGTAGCAGAATTGCGTGAACCCATGCGGTGGAGGTTGTGGTGAGCTGAGATCGTGTCACTGCATTCCAGCCTGGACAACAGAGCAAGACTCTGTCTCAAAAACAACAACAACAACAAACAAACCATATGAGAAAGCGTCCCATTTTAAGGAAGAGTCAACAACTGAACATAATAAAACAAAAAGTTCTTATAAAAAAAACCCAGCATGTTTGAGATGACTTTGTAACAAAAGAGTAAATCCAATAACCAAAGATCAAAACAGTATGCACAAAGAACAGGAGGATGTGAACCAAAATATGGAATGTCTATAAAAGAAAAACAGCAATGAAGTTAAAAACTCAATGGTCAGATTAAATATAGTAATCAGGGTTTCATAGAAAATTAGTAAATTGGATGAAAAGATAAAAAGATAGCAAGATAGAAAAGATAGCATAGGAAGAGACAGAGATATAAAAAGAGGTTAAGGCCGGGCGTGGTGGCTCAAGCCTGTAATCCCAGCACTTTGGGAGGCCGAGGCGGGTGGATCACGAGGTCAGGAGATCGAGACTATCCTGGCTAACATGGTGAAACCCCGTCTCTACTAAAAATACAAAAAACTAGCCGGGCGTGGTGGCGGGTGCCTGTAGTCTCAGCTACTTGGGAGGCTGAGGCGGGAGAATGGCGTGAACCCGGGAGGCGGAGCTTGCAGTGAGCCGAGATCACGCCACTGCACTCCAGCCTGGGAGACACAGCGAGACTCCGTCTCAAAAAAAAAAAATAAAAAAATAAAAAATAAATAAATAAATAAAAAGAGGTTAAAAAAAATGTTGATAGAAAGCATAGACAATAGGATGAGAATGTTGAACAACCACCTATGACAAGTTTCAGAAGTTTCAGAAGCAGTGAATAAAACTAATGATGGGTCACTTTCAAGAACTGAAAGATGGCTGTGAAACCTCAAAGAATCACGCTGGGCCTGGCACAATGGCTCACACCTGTAATCCCAGCACTTTGGGAGGCCAAGGCGGACAGATCATGAAGTCAGGAGTTCAAGACCAGCCTGGCCAATATGGTGAAACTCCACCTCTACCAAAAATACAAAAATTAGCTGGGCATGATGGCACGTGCTGATAGTCCCACCTACTCGGGAGGCTAAAGCGGAAGAATTGCTTGAACCTGGGAGGCGGAGGTTGCAGTGAGCCGAGATCACGCCACTGCACTCCAGCCTGGGTGACAGAGTGAGACTCCATTTCAAAAAGAAAGAATCACACTGAGTAGCAAAGGCAACAAACAAAATAATTCCAAATCTAGGCACATGTAGTAGAATGCTACACTGCAGCATTCCACTAGGTACTTGGCATTCACCCAGGCACTGCAGAACACCAAAGACAAGGAGAAGATTTTAAAACCAATCAGAGAATCACCAGCATATCCACTTCAAAACAGAAGAATTAGTGTGACAGCAGGAATTCCAGTAGCAAAAATAAGGCCAGGAGAAAGTATAATAAAATAATATGTAAATTGCTGTCGGAAAACAACCATCAATCTAGAATTCTAAACTGACCTAGGTAAACTATTATTCAGGGTGAGGATGAATTTAAGACATTCTCAGACAGTTTGGTGGCTGAACAATGGTTTCATTTCTGTCTTTTTCTGTAAACATTTTAAAACACATTTTAATGTCATATCTGTAAATTTTCCCCATATGAAGATCCTGGTGGTATACCTTATAATTTGGGGTTTCAGTCTCACCTGTGGGGTTCCCACACCTTGAATAATGAGACTTCTTTATAATGAGGATTTACATTTCTACATGTCAGGCATCCTGGAATATTAGAAACTCATGGCCACTTTAGGTTGATTTCTTGGTTTAGGATTTCCCACACTAATAGCATTGAATTGAAAATTAAATCCCAGGTCTGTGCGACAACAAGAAGACTGTGATTTTGAATTCTTAGAAAGACCCCTTGACACCACTGCATGCCCAGGCCCAGAGAAAAAAAACATCTTATTATCTTCCTTTGTTGATGAGTAGATTTTTTTCTTCCCTAGTCTTCCCAGCCCAGTAAGGAAGGCACTGCCTCAAACAGGTGTTTTTAAAGTGGTAAAGTTGTTTAAACTCTTTGTGCTTCAGTTTCCTCTTCTTTTTAATCAGGACTATAATATTCATCCTGTAAATCTATTAGAATGCAATAATTGTACTTGATAAAGGACTGCTATTATTTTATTGTTATTATCATCCTAATGATTAAACAGGATTATTATCAAGATTTTAGATGTGTAGGAAAATAGAAAAAATAAAACTTAGATTGATTAAAAGTAATAAAAATGTAAGGTTTGTTATTTTAGAAAATGACAGTAATATACAAACTATTGAGTAAGCATATGATCAGGCAAAGAATATGAACATATGCTGGAATTGAAACAAAGATCATGGTCTAGGGACAGGAGACCTGGGTTCTAGCCTTGCCTCTGTTTCTATCAGAAAGCTACATTGCTTCTCTGAGCTGAAGTTTCCAGAATTCAAAACTTAGAAGAGGAACTTTGAAATCACCCAGGTCCTTTGTGCCTCTTCCATGCTATCATTTTCCATTATCTGCTCTATTTCTTTGTGGCTTATTTTTATAGTACCAAATTATCCGCTTTCTGGTACGTATTATAAGATTATGTGACCACAACATAATACTCTCGGGAAAAAAAAACAGCTTCTACTTCGTTTTTATTCAAAGAAAATGAGAAAGGAGAAAAAAGGAAGTAGTAATCAAACAGAAAAATGATAACCATAAACCCTGTGTTTTCGTAGCTTCTGTGTGCTTTAAAAAACTATTTCACAGGGACCACTGAGTTACTGCGGGTACCAGTTGGAGGTTGGATTTCCTACCTCCCCACTGCAGTGACCTACTGAGAAGAATCTTCTCCAGGAGATGCCTCATCAGAAATATTATAAATGGGAAAAAATGACTAAGGATCGTTTGCTATCAGCAACTTGGGGGTATCTACCGGAAATGTTCTTAACAACCCATAGGATGACAGACTGTAGTAGACTATGGATGACACCTTCTCCCATGGCCTGTCCTCAACTTAGCCAGACTCCCTCTGATGTGCCATTTTTAGTTCCTGTTCTCTCTCTTCCAATTCCCGAGACATCCTGAAAGGACCTACTGGCCTTGTGTACCTCCATATCAACTCTAGAGAATTTCCAAAGAAAGCTTTAAGGAGGACAGTGAGATCAAACACTAACAATAAGCCACTGAAGATTGAGACGGCGGAAACCCTTGGCTACTGCAATAACAAGGCACTTTCACACATAAAAATAAAGCCAACTGTATCAATTCATATGTGCTCAGCTTAAGTCACTGTGGGCATGGCGCACTCACTTTCTTGCAGCCTTCTTCGACTTCCACTATTTCTGGACCTTGGCTTCGTGATTTCATCTTGCAGATGTAGCCAAGAGGCCACTCACAGCCCCGATCTGCCCAGTACCCATCCTGCAGGGAGCAGAGAGAAAGAAAACAAAGGATTATCAGTTTTTGTTTTTGTTTTTTTTTGAGACAGTCTCACTCTGTCCCCCAGGCTGGAGTGCAGTGGCACGATCTTGGCTCACGGCAACCTCCGCCTCCCAGGTTCAAGTGATTCTCCTGCCTCAGCCCCCCAAGTAGGTAGGATTACAGGCACCCACCACGACGCCCTGCTAATTTTTTGTATTTTTAGTAGAGACGGGGTTTCACCATGTTGGACAGGCTCGTCTCAAACTCCTGACCTCAGGCAATCCGCCCACCTTGGCCTCCCAAAGTGCTGGGATTACAGGTTTGAGCCACTGCGCCTGGCCAGTTTTGGACTTTGATGTCATTTTCTTGTAACTGTGCCTCAGAGGAGGAAAATTAAGATCCAAGGTTATTGAGAGAAAACGGCATCTACCAAAAGGAAAGGTAATTGACATGTTCACATGTAAACAGTAATTTTGACTCTGGCTACAAACATGTAAAAAGAGATTGGAATCCCAGTATGATTTTATATCTGAGATGTCCAAGCCACTGTTTAGAGGAATCCAGGGAGAAATTAAAAATGTCTGTAAGTCCTTAGATGTTGGTGCTCACAAAAGGTTTGCATGCAGCCTCTTCATCAATCTCTGCAGTCAGCTCTGTCTTCAAATTAATCAAGTTCATATAAGCCATCCAGAAAAATCTCCCACACCCAACACACCAAACTTGAAAACATCATGAAACCGCACTCATCTTTCCTCCCTTCTTCTTATTTCTACCGATGAGTTTTCTCCTGGATCTGAGGCTCAATCTTCCATTTTATTTCAGATTCTATCCCCTCCCTTTTCCTTTGAGATTTCATGTTAACAGGACCTCTCCTTTCCTTCCCTTTGCTGCTAAACATCTTAAAAAAAATGTTTTCTGGGCCAAGCACGGTGGCTCACGCCTATAATCCCAACACTCTGGGAGGCTGAGGCGGGTGGATCACCTGAGGTCAGGAGTTCAAGACTAGCCTGGCCAACATGGTGAAACCCTGTCTCTACTAATAATACAAAAAAATTAGCTGGGTGTGGTGATGCACGCCTGTAATCTCAGCTACTCAGGAGGCTGAGGCAGGAGAATCACTTGAACTCTCGAGGCAGAGGTTGCATTGAGCCAAGATTGTGCCATTGCACTCCAGCCTGGGCAGCAAGAGCGAAACTCCATCTCAAAAAATAAACAAATAAATAAATACATAAATACATAAATAAAAATGTTTTCTGTATTGTCTGTCTTTAATGCCCCATCTCTTAGTTGGTCTCAGCCCAATGCAATCTAATACAGAAGCCTTTAGCCAGAGTAATATTTATAAATTGCCACTTTGGTCTTACCCCTCTGAGACAATTCATATTTCTTGAACCTCAGTTCCTACCCACCCTTCCGGCTCTAACTTCCCGATTTCAACCACACTGACCTTTCACCTCCTCCAAGCATGCTGCTTTCTGGTTTCTTCTGTCTACTCTTTGGATAGTTAACACCTAATATGTTCTTAAACTTTCAATCCATCACGATAAAAACAACCACAATGACAAAAATAATAGCCACAGTGACAAAAATAAACAACCATAATGACAAAAATTACTGAACAATAAATATGGGCTGGGAACTGTGTACTATACATGCATTATTTAATACTCACATCCTGGGCCTGGCACAGTGGCTCATGCCTGAAATCTCAACACTTTGGGAAGCTGAGGTGGGCGGATTGCTTGAGCTTAGGAGTTCAAGACTAGCTTGGGCAACATGGCAAAATCCCATCTCTACCAAAAATACAAAAACTTAGCCAGGCGTGGTGGCATGCACCTGTAGTCACAGCTATTTGGAAGGCCTGAACCCAGGAGGTCAAGACTGCAATGAGCTGAGATTGCACCACTGCACTGAAGCCTGGGTGACAGAGCAAGACTCTGTCTTAAAAAACAAACAAACTACAACAACAACAAAACACCTCGTATCCACAGGTGAGCTGACTACAGCTCTTATTTCCACTTTGCAAATAAAGGCGTCAGTCATGCAGCAAAACCCAGCCTCTTAATCACTGTGTTTATTGTCTATTAATAAAAGATAAATTTGATGACATTTTTCAGTCACTAAGGTCATATTTTAATCATAAACACCATCATTTCATATGACATCTCCAAATAAACTGAAAAAAATGAACGTAGCTCCCCAAGTACAGGTTCCAGGCCTCAACTACCATAGTTCTAAGTATGTCTGCATCTACTCAGTGTATATGTATCTCTTACATCTATACAGGGCTATGATCTCTTTTTACATATATATACACACACACACATATATATCTCTTTTTACGTCTCTTGTAATCATATATATGGCTTATAATCACTTTTTACGTGTACATACATAATCATATATATATGGCTTAATTGGTCAAATGAGAGCTTTGGTATATATATACACCATTATAATATGGCATTATATATGTGGCCATATATATATATATATATATATATATATATATAGTGCCATAGGAACAATATGAGTATTTGTTATAGGCCAATTTCATCCTTGAACCAAAAGTTTCTGTCTGTTGCTTCAGTGATCCTCTTGAAAATTTAACTTTGGGCCGGGCGCGGTGGCTCACGCCTGTAATTCCAGCACTTTGGGAGGCTGAGGCGGGCAGATCATGAGGTCAGGAGTTTGAGACCAGCCTAGCTGATATGGTGAAACCCCGTCTCTACTAAAAATACAAAAATTAGCCGGGTGTGGTGGCATGTGCCTGTAGTCCCAGCTACTCGGGAGGCTGAGACAGAAGAATCACTTGAACGAGGGAGGTGGAGGTCACAGTGAGCTGAGATCATGCCACTGCACTCCAGCCTGGGTGACAGAGCGAGACTCCGTCTCAAAAAAGAAAAGAAAATTTGACTTTGCTAGACAATTGAGAGGGATTCAAGAAATCAAATCTGAATTTTGGTTCACCTTTGATCCATGCCAATTTACGTAGAATAAAAACAATCTAAACAAACATATGTAACTGAGTGGGACAGAAGGAAAACTCCCCTGTGACTTTCATTATAAATATCAGTAATTCAAGCGGCCTTACCTTGCCTTTCATCACCACACAATCTTCCTGTCTGTTGTTTTCATGGCTTGGTTCTCCACGAAGCCATTTGGTAAATGTTACAGGGGTCCCATCACTCCACTCAAAGTACATTTGAATCTTAATGTCATTTAAGCCAATCCACAATTCATCATTTGGCTCTAAACAGGAAGAAACACACAGTAGTATATATAAGGGCTGCTTTCCAAAGGTCGGCGGGGTAAAAGGAACGGAAGGCACTGTGCTTCATCAACAGGGCTCTACTTCCCTTGATATGATCACCATCGTGAAAGATAGTCCTCATGTGTATTCATCTGAGCTACAGGCTGTCGACTTAGATGCCAACTACATTTTACCTTGTTAGTTTGAGGTTGTGTAGTGTACCCTTTACATTGTGAATATGACTGTATTCTTTAGCGGAAATATAGATTATATCTCCTGGCAGTTACAAAAACAAAATTGAGGTAGGTCTATTACTATGCTCTATCTTATGAAGCTGCTTTTATTGTTACAAATAATTTACCATGTCAACTGCACTCATATTATTGGAAATACAGTGGCCTATTTATATACATCTATTTGACTATGATTAAATTGATGAATGTTTTAAAATAACAAAAATTTTAAACTGCTTCTATTTTACTGACTGTTGTTATCAAGAAATTCTAGGTGCTTCCGTTAAAGATCAATCAGTGTACTGGGAGTGTAAAGTATCTATATAGTGAAAGAATTACAAACCAAGAGGTGAGACTTGCGCCTGACATTTGGTAGCTACTTCTTAGGCTGTACACACAAATGAATCTGTAATCATTTTCACCATGAAATGCCATGAAATTCCAGCAAAACTTCAATAACAAATGAGGTTAAAACCGAAACAACCAATATAGATTTAAAATGTGACCATTTTGCTTTGAAATTCCATGGAGAGCATTATTGATTTTATAAGTAGGTGCCACGCTAAAAATTCCTAAATATCACAACAAAAATGGGACAACGTTAAAGTCAATGAAGGTTAAAGATGTCATGGCTAAAAAATAAACTTGTCTAAATAAAAAAAAAAAGTTAAAGTGAACACAAATCAGTATCTATCTAATTCACACAACTGGGAGTCCCATCATGAATGCTTCATGTATGATCATTTAGTGGTATAATAAAATTAGTTGCCAAAGTATTGTAAAGATGATGTTGTGGTAGAAAATGAGGAAAATATCACAATATATAAGAATCTCCCTAAGCGGTTTAGTCTCTTCCTCCTGAAAGTTGACATTCAACTTTGCTTTTGGAGAAGTCTCTGGCTGGCCTGGCGCCAGCCCTGGCAGATGTTTCCAGTGCCGTGGAGAATGAATGACATTGCCAAGATGATCCTCTTCTCCTTTCACTTGATTTGCAGATCGTGATCTCTTCAGCAACAAATACAGGCTTCCAAGTGACCTCATGTACCCCTCAAAGATTTCAATTGAAGATCAAAGAAAAACTAACCTCCTAAGTCCCATAATTAGAGTATAGTATTAAGAGTTTTTTTATATACATATTTCTCACTAAATTGTTCTTCCCCTATAACTCCTTCAATTTCTAAGCACAATCTTGATCCTAGAAAAATATATAAGATGTGAGTATAAAGTTGTTATGCTGATTTTCATCAATCAGTTGGGGAAGTTGTATTCATTGGTATAATCACAACTTACTTGTACAAGTCTCAAAGTATTCACTTGAAATATACTTCCATGATTAATACAAAAGGTATCATCTCAACTATCTAAAAAAATTTCTAGGCTTTTTTTTAGAGACAATAATTTTAACTCTACAACTTTACTTGTATTAATATTATTTTATTGTTTAAAATAAAACCTTATCAATAATTTTAATGAAAGGTTTTCTAATTTATTAATTCACAAGCTGAATTTCAAAGCAACTTTGGCCATCCAATTTCCTGAAATAATTATAGCAATAAAAACATCAGGTTTCTTTCTTTTACTATAGTATGTTATAGAAAGTAGAGTTAAATGTGCACTCTAGTTCTATAGCATCCTAACTAACCTGTTTTCTGCTAAATCATTTGCAAACTTTACTGGCTATGATAAGTGCCACACTAAATTTAAGTAACTGTTATTCAGACGTATCAGTTCTGATTCCATTATTATCTTCTAGTGTGAATTTTTCAGGATAGGTAGACACAGAATACCCAAGAAATTGTTCATAGGCTGCAGCTGGGCTATTCTCATGGCCTAAGACACTCAATGGGGTCAACACAGGAGGATGGATACCATTTGACAGGTGCTAGGGGTAGGAGTGTTTCGGGGTCTTTTAAGTCTTTCTCTTGTACTACTCGGTTGTTTTCTCATCTATTTGTTAATCGCTTTTTCCTCCCCTCCCCCAGCCCCCATCAGTTTCCAAGCACTGTGTCAGGAAGCTGTCTCCACCATCTCCACCATCCATTTCCTCTTGTTTTGCTGGGGGGAAATGAAGAGCAGCTGCAGCTATGCAGCAGCCTCATCAGTGGAAGATGAAAATGATCATCATTTAATCAACAAGCACTGCTGAGTGCCCATTATCATTATGCTGTTTCTCAAGTCGCTCGTCTTCGGGACAAGCATTCGCAACTCATTTTATTCATCTATTTTTTTTTTCTGGTTAGTACATTTTCTATGTATTTTTAATTATGCACCTCAAATTGAGACATACATTTCTTTAGAAAAAATTTTTTTAGTAGAGACAAGGTCTTACTATGTTCCCTGGGCTGGCCTCAAACTCTTGGGCTTAAGCTATCCTCCCACCTTGGCCTCCCAAAGTGGTGGGATTATAGGCATGAGCCACCGTACCTTGGCCAAGAAATGTATTTCTTTAAAAGGTTTAGGTTGACATCTAACCATTTCAAAACAAAAATCCTGTATTTTTCACTGTTCAACACCCTCCCAGCATCAGCTAAATTCACAAAGAAGAAAGAAATCCAAAGTCTGAAATAGTCCATTTAGAGATCTTTTTTAGGAGATAAAATATGGACCTAAAAAAAGAAGATACATACATACACACACATAGATAATTCCAAGGAATTAATCATTGTTGACAAGCCTAAGGTAGACTGCTCTGAATCCAGATAATACATTAAAAAATAATGTTTTAAAACTATCCATAAATGGATTACACATTAAAAGAAAAAAATTGAATCATCTTTCAGCGATAAGAATTCTTTCAATTATTATACAATTTTCACATTGTGGCATTTTTAGCATTTGTGATTAAATTCACATGTTGTTCATTGAATTATTAATTTACATTGATTAAATTTGATGTTTCCAATAAAATTTTCCAGAAGTGGGTAGAGAGGGGTGCTCCCAGGATTAAAGCCAAGTATATTATCACTGTCAGGCTTCTCACCATAGCCTAGCTGGGAGATAATAAAGTCAAATTCCTCGATGGTGTGGATACTTGCTAGGTCACCGCCTTCCTTCCTGCATGCGGTCAGAGCATCTCTCTGGATTTTCTTCTCATCTTTGTGAATCTTGTAACAGTGGCCGGCATATGGCCACCACTGACTAGGACAGTGAGTAGGCACATCACTTTCTGGAAACAAAAAGCGGGGGTGGAAAAAAATTTTTAAATATTTGATTAAAACTATAACAATATTTTAATCATTTTATATAATACATGAAACAGCTTATAGTCATTAGGCAAATAAAGGTAATATTTAGTTTTAATTTTTGCGGCACACATATTCACAAAAGATAGACAAGCCATATACTATTTTGTTGGTTTTTAGACAAAACAAAAGAACGTACTTTTTAGTCAAATGGGATATGATCTTATCAATTTTCTTTCTTTCTTTCTTTCTTTTTTTTTTTTTTTAAGAGACGAGGTCTCACTCTGTACCCCAGGCTGGAGTGCAGTGGTGTGATCATGTTCTCATTGCAGCCTCAACCTCCTGGGCTCAAGCAATCCTCTTGCCTCAGCCTCCTGAGTAGCTGCAACTACAGGGCATAAGCCACTGTACTTGGCTATGGGAAATTTCTTTTTAAAAAGTTGTACCTATAACAAAACTATACTAATATATATGTTAGATTATCTAAATCTTGTCAGCAAAGCTGAACTAAGCATATGTTATGCACTGTTTAAATGCTGGAGGCCTGACAGCTTTGGGGGACTAAACACATCCCCTAAAAGATTTGAATTTACTTTTTTCTATGGACATTAGGGAGCCAATCACTCTTGAGAGGCAGATTAGTGTTGAAGTAGGCAGCTGGAATGGTTGGGGGACAAATGGTCCCCAAGGAGCCTCCGCCACCATAGCCACACAAGTCAGCCACCTATTGCCTCAGAACAGACCCACTACCATTTACTTGCTCCCCGAAACTGATACGTGCTCTTGTAACTAGGAGAGGGATTTGGAGTCAGAACTCGTAAAACCTGAATGTGCGGTGAGTTGTGTGATCTTAGGCAAGTCACATCACATGAACAGAAGTATCCATACAGGTGAAAATTTTTTAATGAGATTAATACTAACACGAATATCAAACCACCCACCCTGTGTTCTTCTGAACTAGAAAAGAATAGAGACAGTGTGCTTGTAAACCACAAACACCACACAATCATTATTTAATTAAACCAGTTGTCAACATCCTCAGGATCGCTACTAATAGCATCGAATTGTATAATCTTGATTATACACTACAAAAATTTACTTTAATAGTAATGAGCTAGGGGAAAGTGACAATAAAGACATTTGAAAGCAGAAACTCACTTTATTCATCCCTATTGCCTTGAGCCTGGCACGGGGCCTGATACATATAGATGTATTGAGTATTGGAAGAGAAAAAGAACTGAATTGAAGTTATAGCTGATATATGGCTGCTTGTTATTACTATTCTAGAGATACTATTTCAAACAGTAATTTGGCAACATGTTTTGCTTAGAGGGGGACTATATTACCAAATGAAAGTGAACTTATATATTATTTAAGCTCATATTAAATGTTTTCAAATGGCTGCCTTAGTATATGTTCATTATAGGGTAACTTTCTTCACTATTCCTTTAATTCCTGAATTGGTCCTATCTTCCCTTAAAGGTGGAAAGTATCTGAAATATCATTGTTTAAGCCCAGGATTCTGTGCCCCGTAGTCATACAAGGAACTAATCAGTCATGAGGCTCAAATGGTGTACAATTGTAATAAAAATGCATATTTTAAAAAAAATTATATTCCCTCAATACAATTTAGATTCTTTGCACTTCCGGTGGTTCAAAAAAAAAAAAAAGAAGAAGAAAAAGAAAAAGAAAGAAAAGTTAGCACAGCTTTGGAGCCCTCTGGTGGTTTCTTTTAATTTTGCTACCCAGGAAATTGACAGTAGGATCAGCCAATGCTGAGTCCTTCAAAAACTGAACCAATGAACTTTAAAAATATTTGAAAGCATGAAAACAACCGACTTGAGTGACATGAAGGGGAGTTCCCTGGGGCAGCCACAGAAGATGGTTTGTTCCTCTAGCCACAGCTCATGTGCTCAGTGCCCACATGTGGTTAGTGCCTGTTAAGCCAGACCGTACAGCCCTAGAGACCTGAGGGTTATGGATGAACGGGTTAGTGTTACAAGAATTCACAGGGTTTGAGGTTGAATTCTTGCCTAAGGATGTTGCCAATCCTGTATGTTGCATAATTTGAACTCTGATACGCTTTTCCAGGTTCTGGTTTATCTGAGTTTATAGATAAAACAGAATCATTAATCCAGGGAGTATAGAGACGCTCAGAAACTCACGTCAAGCGGTTAGCAAGTGAAGGAGGCATCACAGAGAAATAAGAATGTACTGAGTGTTTGATGAAATGAACAAAATTTTATCTCAGGAAGAAGAGTCATGAATATTTCCATTTTACAGATGAGGATCCCAACACCGGCAGGTTAAGCAGTAAGGCCAAGTTACAGAATTCTCAGTGCTGTACTAGAGAAACTATAAAATAACTATTCTCCTCTTTGGCAACATGGAAATTCCAAGTCTTAGAAAGAGAATTGTATGAAGTCTTCCAAAAAGGAAAAAATACACTATTTCTCCTAGAGGAGGAATAGTGGAGGTAAAATGCAAAAATGATGGGCTTTCCCTGAAGATACCCACTGTCATTATGGAGAGCCTGTAAAGTATAACCAAACCCAACATCCATGACCCTCATCTATATCTATTTAAGATCTTGGCCAAATCTACATCAATTAAAATCGCAAATACATCTCCTCCCTAATCCAACAAGTCCACTTCCAGACATTACCATGTGCATGAAATGATGTGCATACAATGTATACAGTTATTCACTTCAGGACTGTTTGTATTAATAAAAGATTGGAAGTAAATTAAATTAAAAATCCATTAATAGGAGACTGGTCAAAAAAATATATGTGCTGTCTCTGCAACAGCTTTTGGACAGCCATGAAAATACACATAGAAGCTATTTATATTCTATATGGAATGATGTCCAAAATTGTTATTAAGTGGAAAACTTAGGGTAGAAACTAATACAGTATGTTGTCATTTGTATGAAACAAAAATCATTATAAATGTATATGTTTATATAGTCACAGAATAACTAAGGATACACACCCAGAAACAATTATTCTCCAGGAAGGTAAACTGGGTGTTACAGGTAAGAGGTAGGGAAAACCTTATTATTTATCATGTTGTACCTTTTGAATCTCTAGCCATGTCAAGCATATTTTAAAATACATGAAATTGTTTTCAAAGCCAATGAGAAAAAAAAATCAAGAATGTCACATTGTCAGGTTCCTCCAGCAGAAAAACAGAAATAAATTAAACCATTTAAAGCATTAGTTATCCCTCCAAAAACAGGTAATAATAAAAATATGTAGTTTGTCTTTCATCAATTTGAAGAAATAATTCTTGTCTTAGTAGTTTATTCTCCTATAAAATTGTAAGGGACAGCACAACTGATTTTTTTTTTTTTCTTGAAGTCTAGCCGACATTTAAAATTCAGTTACAGGCCAGACATGATGGCTCATTCCTGTAATCCCAGCACTTTGGGAGGCTGAGGTGGGTAGATCACCCGAGGTCAGGAGTTTGAGACCAGCCTGGCCAACACAGTGAAACACCGTCTCTGCCAAAAATACAAAAATTATCTGGGCATGATGGCACACATCTGTAATCCCAACTACTTGGCAGGCGGAGGCAGGAGAATCACTTGAACCCAGGAGGCGAAGGTTGCAGTGAGCTGAGATCGCGCCATTGTACTCCAGCCCGGGTGACAGAATGAGACTCTGTCTCAATAAATAAATAAAATTCAGTTACAACTTTTTAGATATTTTATTCCAGTCTATGAAAACTTCCGTATAAGATGCTACACTGAATAGCATGGAAGCCCAAAGAGAGCCGTAAGGACCTAATATAAACATCCCGCCCAAATATTGACTTTCTCGCTTGGATTCTGGTTTTGCCAGGTGTGCAAGGTTTCTGTATCCTCTGAATATCTTTTTCCTCAACAATAGCATGTGAATAATGACACCTACCTCAGAACACTGCTTGTGAAGATAACGTTTTTATTTAGGTCAGAGGGTCTCTACAATGCCCAGACACCGCCGCACACTCAGGAAATGTTAGCAACCAGCACACAGAAATATTGCAGTAATATCATTCAGTTTACTCCATTGACTATCCACAAAACCTCTGGAGGCATTCCAACAGTCACACCTAAGCTGTAATGGTACTTATCTTTCAATTCTAATAGTTTGGGCACCTCAGACCCCATAGACCACTTACCTGAGGGAATAACAAAAGAATTCAAAGTAGTGTTGCCCTTTTTGCAAATATAGCCTAGTTTCTGAACACATTCCAGATTTTCCCATTTAGCATTTTTTCCAGGATTTAGTGACACACAGCTTTTTCCAGGTTCAGCTGATGGACTTCCTTTGAGGAAAAGGAAAAGTTAAAGTGGACTATTATAGCTATTCCCAGCAGAGAGCATCCCTCCCACGTGTCCTCATGTCTTCATCCTGGAGATTCAATGGACCCCCATTCTGTCTTTTGCTACACATTCACAAAAAAATATTTACTGACTGCAGAGCAAAAGACAAGGTGGGTGTCTATTGTTTTCTTACTGTTGGATCACTCCAATACTTAGAAGGTTGATAAAGCAAATATACTTCTTTGAAACAACCTTTTTCCCCATTATCAACTAATAAAGTTACACCTTAAAACTTGAACAGTTGTCACAATGGATTACATTATCAAAGAAAGGTACCTAATGAAAAGAATGCATGATTATGCAGCCATAAAAAAAAAAAAAACGAAATCATCATGTCCTTTGCAGCAACATGGATGCAATTAGAGGCCATTATCCTAAGCGAATTAACACAGAACAGAAAGCCAAATAGCCACGTTCTCACTTCTAACTAGGAGCTAAATATTGAGTTCTCATGGACACAAAGATGGCAACAACAGAAACTGGGGACTATGAGATGGGGGAGGAATGGAGGGTAACAAAGTTTGAAAAACGAACTACTGGGTACTATGTTCTCTACCTGGGTGATGGGATGGATCATTTATATCCCAAACCTCAGCAACATGCAATTTACCTAGGTATGTAACAACCGTGTACATGTATCCCTGAATCTGAAAGTAGAAATTATTAAAAAGAAAGAATACATGATGTTCCAAACCAACCATGTTAAACATTATTAGGGCCGGGCACGGTGGCTCACGCCTGTAATCCCAGCACTTTGGGAGGCCAAGGCGGGTGGATCAACTGAGGTCAGGAATTTGAGATCAGCCTGGCCAACATGGTGAAACCCCATCTCTACTAAAAATACAAAAAAATCAACCAGGGAGGTGGCAGGTACCTGTAATCCCAGCTACTTGGGAGGCTGAGGCAGGAGAGTTGCTTGAACCTGGGAGGCAGAGGTTGCAGTGAGTGGAGATCACACTACTGCACTCCAGCCTGGGTGACAGAGTGAGACTCTGTCTCAAAAATAAAAATATAAAATAAATGGTGGAGAAAAAGCTAATGAGAGAGCTAGAAGGGCAACATGCTGTGCTCCCAGAACTAAAACTCTCTCACTATCTTCAACTCAGCCTATTGAAGAATACTTTCAGCAGCTATGCCTTATCCATTTCTTAGTGGAAACTGACTAAAGAACCTGATAAAGTCAGTGTTGCTAGTGGTATGAATACAGGCATTGATATATTTCACATGTGTTTTGCTATTCTAATATATGATTTAAAAACCAGTATTCCCCAAACTAGCTTCACCGTCCCCCTGAAGACAGTGTGAATGAGCCACATTCTGCTCCACAAAGTCTGGAGCAGGTAATAACCTAAATAAAGGGTTTTTTTAAAAAAAGGTTTGGTGGTAATGGTTAGTAATAAGCATAAAGTAACCATAAATAATGGTTGGTAATAAGCATAAAGTTATCTTTTTTTTTTTGAGACGGAGTCTCGCTCTGTCATTCAGGCTGGAGTGCAGTGGCACGATCTCGGCTCACTGCAACCTCCTCCTCCCAGGTTCAAGCAGTTCTCTGCCTCAGCCTCCCGAGTAGCTGGGATTACAGGCACCCGCCACCACACCTGGCTAATTTTTGTATTTTTAGTAGAGATGGGGTTTCACCATCTTGACCAGGCTGGTCTTGAATTCCTGACCTCATGATCCACCTGCCTTGGCCTCCCAAAGTGCTGGGATTACAGGTGTGAGCCACCATGCCCAGCCAAAGTTATTTTAAAGTTAGTAATAAGCATAAAGTTATCATAAAGTTAGTAATAAGCATAAAGATATCTTAAATATTTGTTGATACAGTAACTAAAATAACAGGATAACTGAACTAACATATAAGGTATCAGCACTAAAAGGAAACTTTCAAGAAAAAAATACATTTTCTAGCTATTAGTTATTAATGTGTTAATTAGAAAATCATGTTATACATTTATTTATCAATACCTCTCTCAACTTTGAGACATTAATTAGTAGTTTTAATGTTTACCATAGTTATTATATATTTGAATTCACGCTTACACATCATTTATGCAAAATATTCTCACTTCAAAAGGGAATATATTTTAATAGATTCACTACTTGGTAATTATTCAATTGAATGCTTGACTGAACAATTTATATGAAACCGATTTTTAATTTCCACAAGATCTCTAATTTTCATTGGAAGAAACTCTCATACCATTTCGCAAAGCAATTTAATCTTGCGCCTACTTCTTAGGAATTGAGGTTTAATTTAAAAAAGCATTTACTTCCCTTTCTTAATCATATTCCACTTTCATTCTTTACTTCACCCAAAGTTAACTCAGAAATGTTCTCCCTGAACTTGTAGGATCCAAGTGGTTAAATATCATAATCATCACCCCTGATTGAATAAATTAAATGACTGCCTACTGTGCATAAAAATTTAGCAACACAGAAAAGAATACATTCTAGTCCCCTAATAAATTTTATTGTCTAATAAATCAGATTCAGCTCAACCAGTACTCTCTAATTGCATCTGGCTGAATGGGTAGACAGACACCTAAAATCTTCACCCACAGAAAAATAATATTTTATATGTATTCTCTTGCCGTAAGTCTTCCCATATTCCAGAAATTTTGACTTCCCGCATTCCAGAAAAAAATAGAACTGATTATTAGCTCAAGACTTGTGTGACAGCACTGTAACCATCGTTTGTTGAAGTAATGCTTTGAAACTGGAATTTCATAGTAAAATATAATTTATTTAAACCAAAATATGTTCTCTAAAAATTTTCTCTCATGTTTTAGCATCTATTTGAAATGTTGTTTTATTGCAGTTTTTCTTCTTGTAATACAATAAACCAAATACAGAAAATGGAGAGTTTGGCCAGGTGCAGTGGCTCACGCCTGTAATCCCAGCACTCTGGGAGGCTGAGGCAGGCCACATCACCTGAGTTCAGAAGTTCCAGAGTAGCCTGGCCAATGTGGGGAAATCCCATCTCTACAAAAAATTAAAAAAAAAAAAAATAGCCAGGCATGGTGGTGCATCCTTGTAATCCCAGCTACTTGGGAGGCTGAGGCACGAGAATCATTTGAGCCAAGAAGGCTGAGGTTGCAGTGAGCCGAGACTGCGCCACTGCACTCCAGCCTGGGCAACAGAGTGAGACCTTGTCTCAAAAAAAAAAAAAAAAAAGGAGAGTTTAATTTTCTAAGTCAAATACAAAAACCACTCAATGGCTTTAGAAAAGAAGTCTGACTATCTGAAGAATGCCGTATTATAATAGTATGGCCCATAGGAGAATTGATAAGTAAAGATGTGACCAATATGATACTTCCGTCCTTTCCCACATCCATGGCAGACATCACTAATCATTAATTGCACTCTTTCCTAAAAAAAAAAAAAAAAAAAAAAATGGCACTGGGGTGGGATTGAGGGGTGGGGATTGGATTCATACCCAATAGAAGGCCTCAAGTGGCTACTAACACTAGTTGATACTGGTGAATAAGATAAAAACTTTATATCTTGTTTTTGTTTTCTCTAAACAGTTGCTCAATATGTAAACTTATTTATTTCTCTAAACAGTTGCTCAATATGTAAACTTATGTAAACTTATTCTGTTACTTTTATGTTATGACAATGTGGAAACAATTAGCTCACAGCATTTTCTATCCTCTAAAAAATGAGAAAGTTGTTGTAGGTTTTATCATCCCCAACTGTTTTTCTATAAACTACAAACTGTCAAGAAACCTCTAATGAATTTTTATGCTAATATGGAATATCATAGGCTGTGACTGAGATACTATTTTTAATCCAGTGCTACTAAATCAAAAACAGGAAAGGGGGCTGTTAATGTAGATGTTAAAATCATTGTCACAAGGACAGCAAAATTGCAAATAGCTCATGACTCAAGGTACAGTCATAAAAAATTCTCCAACCCAAAATAATTTCAATCCACTTGTTCAACTTTACAAAGAGATGTTGGCCAATCCTCTCAAGGATGGTGACAAAGTCCATGCAACAGCAAGTACATAGTAACAACGCAGCTAGCATATTTAGGAAGTCATGTTTAAGAGTAGCTACAACATCTGCTTTTGAATGTAATACCCAACAAATCAGGGATACACTGAGAATTGAAACTTTAAACAGAGACCTTTATTGATTTGTGTGAGAATCCTGGCAGACAAATCCCTATCCCAGGAAGCTGGTATATAACCTTAAGGTTTAGTATATGGAAATCTAGCTGGTAGATTTCAAAGCAAGGTGAAATGAACTGTATTTGATGAAGTCTAACAATTCTTCTCTTTGAGATCAACAGGTGAGATAATAAAGGTCTTCAAGGCATCTAGATGACTTAAATTTGGATTAATTCAGCACAGACAGGCTTAACCCTACCTGGTAACCAGTTCAAATATCGGAACGGACTGCGGTCACTCCACTGCCAACCGCTGTTGAAGCTCAGACTGTTAAGTCCAATCCAGAGTCCTGAGGTCAAGGAACTGGTTAATCCTATATTTTTAAAGATAGCAAAACAAACAAATAAGAAACTGCCATTCAGAAAACAGTTGAAATTAAATTCAGAATTAAGTGTTTGACTCAAAATGTAATTGAGGGAAGTCACAATAATCATGCCTACCATGTCTCCTTCGATTCTCCTGACAATCTAAGGCAAGTAAAATATTACCTTCATTGATAGGTGGGGAAACTGAGGCAGAGGGAGCCTAGGTAACCTGGAAAGATTTTTAAGGTTCCAACCCAGATCCAATGAGGCTTCAAACCCTATCATCTTAACTATTATCTACTTTCTCAAGGATAGTGTCAAAGATAGTGTTGTGTGAATATGACTAAGTATTACCTCAACTGCGTATTTCCAAACTTATTTTAAGAATTTTATTTTATGATTTTTTAAAGTCAATTTCTCTTCTTCATTAAAATGATGATTAAATACAAATCACTAAGGGCTTATGCTAACACCAAGGATGCTTTGCTTAAGCAGTTAAGAAATCAAAATTACAATTACAATGTTTCAAATTCTGTACTACGACTGATGTGGAAGTCATAAAACTACAGACAACACGGACCTCATTTCTTCAACAGGAAACACTCTAACCTATTATTACCACTATCATTTTTTTTTTTTTTTTTTTTTTTTTTTTTTTTTGAGACAGAGTCTCACACTGTCACCCAGGCTGGAGTTCAGTGGCACAATCTCCACTCACTGCAACCTCCGCCTCTCGGGTTCAAGTGATTCTCCTGCCTCAGCCTCCCTAGTAGCTGGGATTACAGGTGATGGCCACCATGCCTGGCTAATTTATTTTTGTATTTTTAGTAGAGATGGGATTTCACTATGTTGGTCAGGCTGGTCTCAAACTCCTGACCTCAGGTGATCCGCCCACCTCTGACTCCCAATGTGCTGGGATTAGAGGCGTGAGCCACCGTGCCTGGCCACTTCTATCTTTTTTAAACCATCAATGAGAATTCTCTGTTCTGAGTTATTTTAATTGATTAAAAGCAATTAATTAAAATAATAACTATCCTTTGGCTTTTAAAAACATTTTTTAAATTTATTTTTATTTTTTAGAGATGGAGTCTCACTATGGTGCTCAGGTTGCTCTCAAACTCCTGGGTCCAAGCGGTCCTCCTACCTCAGTCTCCTAAGTAGCTGAGACTACGGGTTGCACAACACTGTACTCAACAACCTTTAAAAGAAATTCTTTAAAATAATTTTCACAAATTATTTAAAGTTGTACTAACTTGAATAATACTTATCTCTCTACTTGCAGAGATGTATTCTACAGGACATGCTCCTAAAAGTAGCATTTTCATACTAGCTATTCCCAAAACCAATTACTCTGGGATTTTAAAAAACTTAGTTAAGAAAATAAGTGTATTTAAGTTTTAAAAATTGTAAATAATTTGCTGATTAAAGAATTGAAGTCAGTTTTGTCTGAGATTACGTAACTAAATTACTGTGTTTGGCATAAGAAATGATAATAGCTCTTTAAGAGAAATATCTTTTGACATTTTTTACCAGCTCTAAGTACTTATAAACTTGTCTTGAAAAATTGAATTAGTTAATACTTTTTAAAACAAGGCCTGACATACAGTATGTGCCCAATAAATGTTAAGTTACTACTGTTATTATTACCATTATTATTATTATCAATAGCTTCATATTGAATTAAGGTTGGCAAAAGGTGTGACTTCGAAACAAAATTCAAACCTTGGATTAAAATATATCTCTTAAAGCAGATGAGTGTTGTCCACAAATAATTTTCTCTAATATGCTTTTGTAATTTTATAAAAGAACAGACCAAAATATTTTAGTATTGCCTCACAAAGCAACAATTCCATGTGCTAAATTTTTGTTGTTTGTTTTGTTTTGTTTCCAGACACCAACTCAAACCAGAAATTTTTTTGTACAGTTAGGGTCTTGCTATAGTGCCCAGGCTGGTCTTGAACTCCTGAACTCAAACAATCCTCCCACCTCAGCCTCCCAAAGCACTGGGATTACAGACCTAAGCTACCACGTCCAGCCTCACATGCTCAAGGCGTAAGTTTTCTGCATACGTTGTCTGAACTTGTTAATTGTCTGAAATGGTTATATACCAACTTTGAACTTAGATGTGATAGAAGAGACACAAAAGTCCAATATTACACTGGTATTTTTATTTTCGTGTTTTTTTTTTTTTTTTCTTATTGAGGTCCAATGTGTTTTTCAGGCAGTACCAAAGGAAACTGGTAAAAACAATCGGGAAACAAGTCAAATTTCACTTCCTATATCTTATTTCAGTTCTGTAAATCCTCATCCTGCACATAAGGAGTCATAAATCTGATTCAGGACTCAGGGACTCCATAGAGTGTCCCAACATTTTTCAGGGTAGAAACAGAAGGGAAGACGATAAAACAGCTGTGGGTAGTGCACAAACGTGTTGCCAGGCAGAAACATTTCACCCGGCAGATAATATGAAATCAGATCACCACCAATCTGGAATACATTTACTGGAGCCAGGAAATGTTGACAAAATTAAAGGTTCTCATCAGTGCTTTGGGAACCAGCGGATCCCCAGGTGTTCTGTGCGTGAGACACAGGCAGTGAAATGAAAGATGGCTGAATTCCAGTTCAGCTATTTTCTAAACAGTAGGCATTAAGCAAGTTCCCTAACTTCTCCCTCCTAGTCTGTTATCTCATCTATACTGTGGGGCTAATAATATTCATTCATGAAGTTGCTGTAGGCTTTAGAACTAAAGCCCAGAATCTACTACATGGTAGCTCTTCAGTAATGGCAGGCAATTTAATCACAGAGTCATCAAACCAGGTTCTACATTTTTAAACAATGACCCTGACTCTGGCCGAGCGTGGTGGCTCACACCCGTAATCCCAGCACTTTAGTAGGCGGAGGCTGGCGGATCAGCTGAGCTCGGGAGTTCAAAACCATCCTGGGCAACATGGTGAAACCCCGTCTTTACTAAAATACAAAACATTAGCTGGGTGTGGTGGCACGTGCCTGTAGCCCCAGCTACTCAGGAGGCTGAGGCACAAGAATTACTTAAGCCCTGGTGCCACTGCAGTCCAGCCTGGCGACAGAGTAAGACTCCGTCTCAAAAAAAAAAAAAAAAAAAAAAAAAAAAAAAAAAAAAAAAAATACTGACTTTTCAAAACCCTCATATAAAAGAAAACTTATTTAAAAGTGTAAATATTTTGTAGGTTGTTTTTTCATTTTAATGGCATGTTTTCCAAAAGAGAGTGGATCGCAATCACACACTCACACCACTATTTTCGATTCTTCCCCAATATATCTCAATCAATGCTGAGTGTCATCCCTTTCTTTCAAATAAACAGTGGGGAGAGAACATCTTTCCCCTATTTTTTAAATTCCCTGTCAGATTTTTTCTTGTTCTAATGCCTGATATTTTTTACTTAAAGAAAGGCAGGAAGTACTACAGATCTCATTAGAGATGCCATTCTTATCCAGATGCCAGTGAAAATTTGCTGACTGAAATTCCGGAGGCTTGGATAAGATTCAAGTCAGTATCTGAGGTGAACCCAGCCTCTGAATCTCCTGGGGCTTGTTTGCTGTCCTGATGGACACAAGAATAGCCCTTGCTGATTAGGGAAGCATTTCCTGCAGCCAGAGTCCGATAGCAGAGTCCGGAGACCAGGAAATGAGTCTGTGCCTGGGCAAAGCTGCTGTCGGCTCAGATCCTTCGTTCCTTCTGTGTAGCTGGTGGAGAGAGCACAAAGTAACCTGTGCTCTGTCCCCGGGCTTCCAAGAGATAACACACCCCATAAACAAATTCAAACACAAAACCAGAAGCACACCAACTGAAACCATTTCACCTCTGCATCTCTGATATATATATTTTTTTATTTTCTTTTTTTTTCTTTTTTCTTTTTTTATTTTTATTTATTTATTTTTTTGAGACGAGTTTCACTCTTGTTGCCCAGGCTGGAGTGCAATGGTGCGATCTCGACTCACTGCAGCCTCCACCTCCCAGGTTCAAGCCATTCTCCTGCCTCAGCCTCCCAAGTAGCTGGGATTGCAGGAGCCTGACATCACGCCTGGCTAATTTTTTGTATTTTCAGTAGAGACAACATATCACCATATTGGCCAGGCGGGTCTCAAACTCCTACCTCAGGTGATCTACCCACCTCGGCCTCCCAAAGTGCTATGAATAGAAGCGTGAGCCACTGTGCCCAGACCACCTCTGATACATTTTCTCTCGTGCCTGCAGGTCTGCCCAAATAACCCCAGGACTGCCTCGAATCATCTTTTCTTTTCCTTCATCATCTACATAAATTTACTTTTGTCTCTTCTGTACTTTCTCCTCTTCCTCCTTATTTTTGTGCATGGTTGTAAATATGAATCACTCCAATCCTTTGTGTTCCACTATTAGAACGGTCCTAAAGGCCAATGCAAAACAGGATAATTGAGTAGACAGAGGAAGAACCCTATCTCTAAGACTATGAATGCACAGTGACGTCATACTGCTTTCTATCCTCAGTCTCCTTAACAATAACTTATAGGAGAGAGGTGTTCTGGTTGGTGACGGGTGTCATCTGAAAATAGCTGGACAAAGGTAGGTGCTAAGAAACGAGGCCAGGTAGGGAGTATGCTCTTGCCCTTACATGGGTTCACACACATTAACTCCTTTAACAGACAAGGTCACCAAGGCACAGGTGCCTCAGGAAATCCCCACGAGCTCCCCCAGTTTCACAGAGCTAGGACCTAGGCAGTCTGGCTCCAGGATCTTTGTTCTTAGCCCCTCTGCTCCGCTGCCTGGTGTTGGCACCTGGATGCAGCAGGAACCCACACAGTGTTTTACCAGATAATGGTCTTTCAACCAGCTGCCTCAGAATCACCTGGGAGTTTGATGAAAGGCAGATTCTTGTGCCCTGAGTCACACCTACTGATCTAGAATCTTCGGGGTCTTGGCCCAGGCATCATCACTTTAACAGAATTCTAAGGTGATGAATAAGCCACTTCCCACAGAAGAACCACTGCATTTACTGTCTTCTTGCCATGAACTCTCTAGTTTTCCAAACAGGAGATTGATTTTCTAAGTATTTTTATTTTGCTGCACGTGTCAGTCAGCAAACGTTCAGCGAGACTCTTCCTTGGAAGGCTCTGTGTGAATCTCCTTGTGGGAAGAGGGGACATAGATATTCACAAGACATTCCCCATTTTCAGCTATTTCTCCCTCTGACACAATCTCCACATGGCCTTCAGTTTGCTTTCCATGCAGGACTTGTTGTAATTGGTACCTATTCATTTGTTTGTTTTCTTGTTTACATCTGTTTTTTCCCATTGGACTTGAAGCTGCATGTGGACAAGATAGGGTCAGCTTTGATGTCCCCAGGACCTAGCACAAAGCCTGGCACATGGGTACCAGGTATCTTGGGAATGAGCGAATGAATGAGTAAATAAATAATAACAAATTAATGTATTTATAGTGTTGTCGAGGAAGCAGGACATATGTGTGAGTAACTATTATATTAATAAAAGTGGTAATAAGCAAATAAGAGAAATGCAGATGGAAACAGAATTGCATTTCAACTGTATACAATTGTGAGAATTCCAGCCAAAAGAAATGACATGGGAAAAGATGTGAGGGTGAGAATGGATGAGGAAAATCAAGGAACCCAAGACTTCTCTTTTGTCGGGACTGCAAAATGCAAGACCGGGAACTGTACAGATGTTTGGCAGATGGCAACCTTGAATGTCAGGCAAAATGTATTTTGTTAATTATTTGATGGAAAATGAGAAGCCACAGGGATTTTTTGAACACGGCAGTCATAGGAGCAGAGACAGATTAATATTAATCTAGCCGTGTCCCAAGAAACCGGAGGGAGGAGATTTTGGGGGCAAGAAATCAGGGATGCTTTTGCTCCCACACTAATTTCTGGTCCTAATCTCTCTGTTTCCCCAAGTGTATATTTTAGAACCTAAGACAGATACTCTCTTCTCAAGCAAACTTTAGCTCTTTTAGTCTTCACAATCTAATAAGAACAGATGTTTTAAAAACAAACACATTGGCTGGGTGCAGTGGCTCACGCCTGTAATCCCAGCACTTTGGTAGGCCAAAGTAGGTGGATCATCTGAGGCCAGGAGTTCATGACCAGCCTGGCCAACATGGAGAAACCCGGTCTTTACTAAAAATACAAAAATTAGCTGGGTGTGGTGGCAGGCGCCTGTAATCCCAGCTACTTGGGAGGCTGAGGCAGGAGAATCACCTGAACCCAGGAGGTGGAGGTTACAGTGAGCCGAGATCGCGCCATTGCACTCCAGCCTGGGCTACAAGAGGGAAACTCCATCTCAAAACAAAACAAAACACAACACAACAACAACCAAACCAAACACACTGTGGAAAGAGTATCAATAAAAACCGAAAACTGGTAGAGCCTGGGAGTTCAAGGGACGGGAGGCAAAAAGAACTCAGGGTTTCAGGATTTCAAAGCAGCCTTTGACTTGTCCCTGCCAGTGGTAGCGCTGTTTTAATTGATCATTTTGACCTCTATGAGGCTAATGAAAGACTTGTGGCTTCAGGTTAGACCTGGATGATGGATACTTGACCAAGAGGCTTCAGGTTAGACCTGGATGATGGATACTTGACCAAGAGGCTTCAGGTTAGACCTGGATGATGGATACCTGACCAAGAGGCTTCAGGTTAGACCTGGATGATGGATACTTGACCAAGAGGCTTCAGGTTAGACCTGGATGATGGATACTTGACCAAGAGGCTTCAGGTTAGACCTGGATGATGGATACTTGACCAAGAGGCTCAGGTTAGACCTGGATGATGGATACTTGACCAAGAGGCTTCAGGTTAGACCTGGATGATGGATACTTGACCAAGATTGTTCCACTGCCTTGCATCCAAGAACGACATCATTAATCAACTGTGGCATATTTTACTCTGATTCTAGATTAGCCCTCAGAATCCCTCTTAGCAATTTTTTGCTAAGAGACTCTAGCCTCTTTTGTAAGAGGCTCTAGAGACTCTTACAACCAACAGTTGACTCAGGAGATGAGAGCTATTTGCCATTCCTGGTGTCCTTTTCAGAGTACAGATTTGCATAACATCTGCATAAACTGCTTAAGAACTGCTTCTGTCATATAACATCTATAAACACTTGTGCTGTTGACTTGTAAGTTAAATTATACAAAAATAAAGCACTCTTGATTTTACTTGTGACTTTTCTTTTCATGTCATTACCTGTCAGGTATGTTTGTTCATGTATCTCTGTGATGCTCAGGAGCTCAGCGTTTTGCTGTTGGCAGCTTTTCCTTGCCTGGTGCCACATTAAAGCGGATTTGGAATTTATCTGGTAGGAAATGCTGGTCAGCGGGTCTTTATTCCATAAGCTTTCACTGCCCTCAACTGTGAAAGAAATCAGATGGAATTTGATGCATTATGCATGGAAAACACTTTCAGTGAATAGCATTATTTAAACCAGCCTAGGAGTATTTTTGCCTGAAGCACTTTCTTTCTTTCCTTTCTTTTTTTCCCCTGCTTCTACTTCTTTTTCTTTTTCTATTTTTTGAGACAGAGTCTTGCTCTGTTATCCAGGCTGGAGGGCAGTGCTGTGATTTTGGCTCACTGTACCCTCCAACTCCTGGGGTTAAACAATCCTCCCACCTCAGTTTACCGAGTAGCTGGGACTCCAGGCATGCACCACCATACCTGGCTAATTTTTTAAATTTTTGCAGAAATGAGGTCTCGCAATGTTGCCCAGGCTAGTCTAAAACTCCAGTTCTCAAGCCATTCTCCTGCCTCGGCTTCCTAATGTGCTGGGATTACAAATGTGAGCTACCATGCTCGGACTGTTTTACTTGTTTTTAAGGTGGCTTTGAGATTTTCTTTACTCCTGAAATGAAGTAGGAGGTGGGGGATGAGGTTTCAAAGGATCAACTACATCCAGTCTCTTCCCCCTTCCTAAAGAAAGAAAGAAAGGCAGGCACCATCTCCCTTTCAGGATCAGTTGAGTTGGGAAGTGAGACAAATGGAAAGACAATAGACCTTGGATACTACAAAAGGTGGGAGGGTGAGGATTGAAAAATTATCTGTTGGGTACAATATTCACAGTTCAGGTGATGGGTACACTAAAAAACCAGACTTTGCCATGATGCAATATATGCATGCAAGACATCTGCACATATACCCCCTAAATATATAAAAATAAAAATAAAACTTTTTGTTTGTTTGTTTGTCTCTTTGTTTGTTTGAGACGGAGTCTCGCTCTATCGACTAGGCTGGAGTGCAGTGGCGTGATCTCGGCTCACTGCAAGCTCTGCCTCCCGGGTTCATGCCATTCTCCTGCCTCAGCCTCCCCAGCAGCTAGGAATACAGGCGCCCGCCGCCACGCGTGGCTAATTTTTGTATTTTTAGTAGAGACAGGTTTCACCGTGTTAGCCAGGATGGTCTCGATCTCCTGACCTTGTGATCCACCCACCTCGGCCTCCCAAAGTGAATAAAACTTGTTTTAAAAGAACAGACACCAGCCCAAATTCCTTGATCTAGCAAAGTAAGGCAGGGAAAGCAAAGAAAATAAACGTACATCTTCTCGGCAGGTAGATATTTTGCCTTTGCCTGCACATTCTAGTTTGGTCTTTCTGGAAGCATAAGGTTGTCAGCAGGGAAGGTAACAGACTCCTGCAGACAGACTGGCCTGGACCTGCACCTGAGGTCCTATAGCTCACTGGAGACTTGACTTCAGATAAATTATTAACTTTCGGAGTCTCGTTTTCTCATTGCTAGAATATATTTAATACAGGTGGAGCTCTTAGCAATAGCAAACGTTGCTTGTAACTTTTTCATTCCACAGAGTAAAAAAATCACAAGCTGATTTCTTCCTTTGCTGTGTTATGATTCCTAATAAATTCCATAAACCTGATTGTACTCTATAAGCAGCCAATAATATATAGATAAATATTATTGATAGTCTTTCACATATATGATGTTTGTGAAGCCAGTAAACAAATGAAAGGTTTTTGCATGCTTCGTATAGTGCATATTTCTTTTTTCTTTTTAATAATATAAAATTCTGCTTACAAGCCATGTGAAGTAATAATCTTTTCATTTATTTGTAAGGAGAAAAGGAAGTATTATATAACTTCTCTGAAAATGTTCTGAGAAATACTCAATTTGCTAAGAAATTAGGCAATTTTCCACAAGCACATAGCCTACACTCTTGTAAGTCTTAACTGTATCTAATTGCCCTTTATATCTGATGAGGAAGTGATCATAGACCTTTTTGTAATATGCAAACCACACACCATGATATGAAACTTGTGGTCCCATGACATATCGAAGAGGAAGAAAACATATCAAAATTTGATTCAGGCAATAGCATAGAAATTTTTAAGATGCTTTAACTACAAAATCATCATATGTTTACATAAAAATAAATTTGAATCAGTAATACTAAATTTATAATGATCTGAGCTCTTGTTAGTTTCATGTCTATGTCAGTGAGACCATTCAAATGAGATTAATTTGGGGTATATTTGAAGATAGAGATGTTTTAAACAACTCGTTTTAGACACGTGGAGGAAGGTTTTGTTTATAATATGGTAGAAAATGCCACGCGCCCTGGCTCATAATTGCAATCCCAGCACTTTCGGAGTCTGAGGTGGGTGGATCTCGAGGTCAGGAGTTCCAGATCAGCCTGACCAACATGGTGAAACTCCGTCTCTACTAAAAATACAAAAAAAAAAAAAAATTAGCCAGGTGTGGTACAAAAAAAATTAGCCAGGTGTGGCGGTACACACCTGTAATTCCAGCTACTCAGGAGGCTGAGGCAGGAGAATCGCTTGAACCCGGGAGGCAGAGGTTGCAGTGAGCCGAGATCATACCACTGTACTCCAGCCTGAGTGACAGAGCAAGACTCCGTCTACAAATATATATATATACACACACACATACACACACACACACACACACACAGAGAGAAAATATATATAGAGATATAGAAAATATATATAAATATATATATATAGAAAATGTGAGATATAAAAAAGGGTTTTATTGTTGTTGTTGTTGTTGTTTAACCTAGGAATGGAGGCAAGTGACATAAATTACATAAGAAGGAAACGCAATTGGCTTTTCACTTAAAGAAAGTATATTTTAAACCAAGGGATTTAAACATATTTCTCAATGAATGTATAGGTTTGCTGATTGCATACCATCTCCCCAAGGAGTTCAAATTCCCACAGTGAACCAACACAACTGATGTTGGAAGCTAAAGTTGCTACAGAGAATTGAGAGAACCAAGACTTTTCCTTTTCCTGTTCTCATGATACTTGAAAATAATGTCTCCATGGAAGGAAAGCATTACAATAAATGATGCAACAGACAATGGAGAGCATCTATTAAGTGTTACTAGGTTAATAACTAGTTCCTCATCCTCCTGTATAAAACCTGCCAGTTTTAAAGCTGATCTAAAATAAAATGCTTGGCCAGGCGCGGTGGCTCACGCCTGTAATCCCAACACTTTGGTAGGCCGAGGTGGGTAGATCATTTGATGTCAGGAGTTCGAGACCAGCCTGGGCAACATGGTGAAACCCCATCTCTACTAAAAATACAAAAACTAGCCGGGCATGATGGTGGGTGCCTATAATCCCAGCTACTCAGGAGGCTGAGGCAAGAGAATCACTTGAGCCTGGGAGGCAGAGGTTGTGGTGAGCCAAGATCATGCCAATGCACTCCAGTCTGGGTGACAGAGTGAGACCCTGTCTCAAAAATAAATAAATAAATAAAATAAAAAACTCTTTTGAAAAGAACACAAAATGAAACAGATTGTAAGACTATAAAGCCCTTTAAGAAAGATATTAAATGTACAAAATGTGCTCTAAAATTTTAATGCATATTGAAATCAAACAATTTATTTTCTATGATTATTTTACATTTAACAGGAAAAAATATGTAATTTGACAGTGAAGGCATAAATACAAGTAATAAGACTAAAAAATTATTCCACTGAACAAACTCAAGATATGTCTCCAACGTACATCCAAGGATTTCCAAGGTTGTGAGTTTTCTTTGTGATTAGTAACTTAGCATTTGTCCTCCACATTTCATTCATGAAATCACACGTTCATCTAACTCTTTTGTCAATTTCACTTATGTGGAGGATGCTATAGTTGGACCTGTGAAATAGAAACCCTTAAGAAACTACATGAAACAGATTAAGAAAATATCATTCTTATTAAGTAAAGGAGAAAGGCACTTTCAATCACTTGAAAACCAAGTACTGCTTTATCTTAGGAAAAAATTGCTCAATGTGTTTCGGACAAAAATATTTCAAATACAAATATTCGACATCTATAAACCTTCAATGGACATCAAATGTCTTTCTAAAGATTGACATTAGAGAGACAAATAGAACTACCTCAGTTAAGACCGAGAGAGCAGTGTTGCTATGAACAGAAAGCCTGTGGGCTTTTGTGAGTATTCATTCGGAATGGAGAGACTGCACTCTGAAGACAATTACAATAGTATACAGGTATCAGAAATTAAATTTACTTTTAATGGGATAATTAGGGATTATAAATCCAGAGAGACAAATAAGGACAATTCTTAGAATTCTGGCTTTCATTTGTCAAACTCAGATATTTTTGTAAGTCGTTCTGTTTTGCAATAATGCTTGAAATAGTGTGATTACGTGTGGGGTTGTGGTCTGGAAAGGTGAGTTGTGATTCTATTGTGACTCAGGCAGTGTCATAATCATTCCAGACCATATCGAATGCTCTTTGCTCTGCCCAGTCCCTTTGCAGGGCAGCAGGAGAAAGAGTTCTGGATGATACCAGGAAACAAGAGCTGCTCTGATCTGGTCTAAAGTAGCAGGTGAGAGGTTGGGGGTAAGAAGTTTGGGAAGGGTGGAGCCAGTGTCAGGAAGAGGGTGTCTGGTGATGGGGAACGTGAAGCACAGAGGAATGCTTCCTTTTCCTCTTTTCTCAGCCCCAGCTCTGCCTCGCAACATGATGCCCTTCTCCACCTCACCTAAAATTGGCTTCACTATTTGCTTACAGATTTTTCAGCGTGGAAGAACACCAAGAATTCATCTGCTCTGGTGCTTTCCCACCAAGATAATGCAATACTACTTATTTTGCATCCTTGCAATTAAACTTGAATTTTCATTTTAAGAAACCTTGAAGCATATAAATTACCCATTTCCATTGATTTCTAGCTGTGTGAAACTAAATGGCACTCTTCTTAATTTAAACGTAAGAAGAGTATCATGACTACCATTTTCACTGTGAAGAACGCTTTTGACGACATTGACACAAAATTCAGGACCTTCATGTCTTTCTCCATCAAACCACATGCTTGTGGCTTCCTTTGAATTCTGTTTTTGATCTACGGTTTCATAAAGGTAAGGCATTTCAGAGATGAGGGAATAATAGCATGCCTACCTACCTCCAGTGTTAAGTATATATTATATTGTGTACAGGATAATTTTCACTGAGTAACTGATAGTTGGCAAAAATACAGAGGTCATGGCCAGGCGCGGTGGCTCACGCCTGTAATCCCAGCACTTTGGGAGGCCGAGGCAGGCAGATCACGAGGTCAGGAGATCGAGACCATCCTGGCTAACACGGTGAAACCCTGTCTCTACTAAAAATACAAAAAATTAGCCGGGCATGGCGGTGGGCCCCTGTAGTCCCAGCTACTCGGGAGGCTGAGGCAGGAGAATGACGTGAACCCGGGAGGCAGAGCTTGCAGTGAGCCGAGATCGCACCACTGCACTCCAGCCTGGGTGACAGAGCGAGACTCCGTCTCAATAAATAAATAAATAAAGAGGTCATTTGATAGAGGGAATGTTGGGACCATGGGGGTGCAGTCTAGTCCTCTTAGCATGATCTCAGGGAATGCTGAGATAGTAGGGGTGAGTCTAGTCTTGCTGGCAAAATCAAAATACACATACAAAGACTACAGTAGAAAGTCCAACATCTGTGTTCTAGTCCTCAGCCAATATAGATCATTTTCTCCATTGAAAAATGGAAATAATGACATCTGTAAAAGGCTGTAGTAGGTACAATGAGGTTGTAAACATGAAATAACTTTGGGGGAAAATGCTCTAGATAAATTCAAGGTCTTTCACCACATTCTTAGACTAAATGTACCCAACTTTTCTTGGTGATAAACAGTACTTACATTTCAATGGACAATATCCAAATAGCTTGTCTGTGTCATAGTCAGTAGTGGTTCCACACCAGAGCCATCCGTCTGACCGCCCAGCACTCGTGCAATCTGCATACCACTTGTTTTCAAACTTGAATGGGAATGCACAGGTTGCTCCATTGGCGTTGCCCAGTAGTGTATACATGGCTGGAAAAACACATTGACTTGAACTTGGAATGTGAGTGATATTTCTGAACATTGACTTTCCAATCAGAAGCCTACTGAAGGAATTGGTCTTACTCTTCTGATCACACTTGGTGCACCCACACAGGGATGTTTGTTGTTGTTGTTCTTATTTTTTTTCCCTCCTCCTTCTACTCTAGTCTTTTGCTGGGTACATAGAGCAGTCTGTACTTAGCAAATAACTCTTAGTGCCACTTCATTTCCACTGTGTTTTGGAACATTTTCAAATGAGACTAATTTGTTAAGTTATACCTTTTGAAAATGTTCCAATGGTACAATTCAAAGTGGTACCAATAACAGTGGAAAATGAAGTGGTACTAGTTAAAGTGGTAATAATAATTCATAGTACCACTTCATTTTCTACTATCTTTTCCGTCTTCCTCTATTGACACCAGCTTTAACTTCTGAATTTCCTCTGAAACAGTTCTCTATCTTGATTAGAATCATTAAGCTTTGGAATCTCTAGATAAAAAATAACTCCTGAAATCAAGCAATCCTCTCTCCTTAGCCTCCCAAGGTGCTGGGATTACAGGGACGAGCCACCACGCCTGCCAGCTTTATTAACTAACTGTATTTAATAATTACTGAGCCATTCTATACACCCAACACTGATGAGGCCAAAAGAATCCCAACTACCTCACTGACACATCATGTAACTGCCGTCAATTTACTCTTCTTACAGTCTGAACTTCCAAACAACCATCAAATCCATCTAAGTATACAATTCTGGTTCCATTCTTCTAAAATAATTCCTATTTTCAAAAAGTTCCACCATTCCACCCTCTCCCCCATGTTCTCATCAGAGATAAAGAGACCCTACAATACATCCTCTCAACACTGTCTTCAATGTGTGTTCCCAATCTCATGGTCACACTGAGGAGCTAGAACTGAGAGACGGGATCATCTTAAGTGCTGGGAGATCTTTGGAGAGTTTGCAAAATGTAGTCAATGGACCCTATGCTGCAGAATCACCCAGGTCTTCATAGAAATCATTGAATAGATTCCTGGGCTTTTTCCCAATATACATATTAAGAATCTAGTAGAACGGGGAGCTTAGGATCTGTAGTTTTAACTAACTCTCCAATTGATTCTTAAGCATATTAAAGTTTGAGAACTATCAGCCCAAACCCTATGCATATTTGTCTCAAAACCAGTGGGGAAACAGAAACGGTAGGGGGTGAGGGAAGTATATTATATTTTAAAATAAAATAAAAATCCAATTTCTTAGCACCAATCTTCCTCAAGTTCAACTCCTCAATTAGCACAATTGACCCATCTGTGGAATTTGACTCAGTCAAGTTTAATTCACCCTTCTCCTTCCTTGTAATTTTCTATTGAGTTTTTCCTGAAAGGTTCTTTTGTGTTCACTTAGCTTGCTCTCATATCACTTCTAAAGCTATGTTTGAAAAATGCTTCAAAATAACTTCTTTCTGAGCCCTTCTCTCACCCTACTTCAATTCCTACTCTCCCCTGTTCTGCATGTAGATAGAAAATAGAAAGCTCACAAATTATTACAAAGAACTAAATTGCTCTGCTCAGTCTTAGCTGAGATAAGCTAGGTTCAACCAATCTTAGTAGCCCAGTAACATAGCAATTTTGGAAACAGGTTATCTCTTGCCCCCAAAAGTAGGCTCTTTCTCTGACCTTGAGGTTGTTCTAGATAACATTTCACAATAACCAAGTATCCAAACCTAAAATGTGATTATAATATCATCTGACTAAAGAGACCAGCCTTTGTAACAAGGCTGCAAGGTGTTTTGTATTTTTGTTTTATTTTCTGTGCAGCCACCAGATAATGAAATTTGGTCAATATAAGAAAGAACTAAATACTCTGATTTTATTTAACCTTCAAGAGGTCAAGAAACCAACTACATATAAGAGGATTCCTCCCACCACATTGGTGGTATCACCTTCTCTGATGGCTAACTAAATAGACTGCATATTAATTTACAAGCTAATCCTTCACATTTTATAATCGTCTAATTTTTACAGTCTCTAAATACCCATAACCTGACAAAACAAATCAGAAACATTTAGAACCCCATGTTGTCAAGGGATCTGCCAAGATTTCATCTTAGGCAATCTGAATTAGGAAAGAATGTTCTATGGATCATTTTTCCAGGGATAACTTAAATCAAAGGAAAAGAAATATTTGGCAAAAATTCATTTATCACTACAACTTTATAATGTTAACCAGGAGGCTTTGGTTCAAAGACTACAAGGAAAAAGATTTTCTGAAAAATGTAGCCCATAGTTAAAAGAATAAAACCTCAGAGAAAGTTAAAAGAATGCTTTCCCATTAATTAAAAGTAGCTGAAGTATCATTCGGGACTTTTTACCACATTTATTCACCATCATGTCTTCAAAAGAGTTCTACAGAATAGTTGAAAACACAAAGATGCTGATCAATTGATATTTCTAGTACACACCAAACAAGAACATGATGATTTTCTTGAATTAGGTTCCAACTAAAAAGATGAGAAAATTTTGACACGAAGGTAAACATTCTAAGCATCTTACCTTCATAACCTCTAGAGCATAGATTGTCTGTGGTTCCGTAGATCTTCCACCTGCTCCATAAACCCGATCCCTTGTAGAGCATAACATTCTTTTCCTGTCTATTGCCATAGTTAAAAAACAAGTCTTCTCCTTTAATCCCCAAAAGTGTGTCATTTTTGCACTCCCATTTCTGAAATGCACTTTTTGAGTCACAGGCATAGAGAGTGATAGCAACCCAGTCAGTTTTTGATGGCACTCCCAGGCATAATTTAAATGCAACACTCATAATCTGAGATTCGGACACCCATCGGAACTTCTGTGATTCAGCATCCTGGTTGCAAGCCGCGGTTTGGACGGCACTGGGACTTACTGCTTCCACACAGCGCTTGTGATCTTCATTATAGATTAAAAATTGCCTGGTGTCTGTTTAAAAAGAAAGAAGCAGGAAAAGAAGAAGAAAGCAAGCATGGGTAAGTGGATTCGTGTAACAAGGACAATATTTTAGGTTGAAAGTTTCCAACTCTTCCATTTCCCTAAAGTCTTAAGATTGCAGGAAAAGAGGTACTGATGATTATACCTGGGGCCAGCTCTCTTTAAGGATCCCTGAAGCTGGAGGGAGAACCTGGACTGAGGACCTGCCAAGGTGCCAGCACTCAGCTGGATGTCCTCAAAATGTCCTAGTTCACTATGAAGAGTCTCCTGAAAAGGCCCACCTTACATGCCCAAGGATTGTCCAGGAATGGAACACACAAGGGAGATAACAGAAAGGAATAATATCAATGGGGAAAAGAAAATTTAGGTAAAATGAATACAATAAACTGTAAAACTAAATGCATGTCTGTCCTAGAAAAGATGTGTGTTTGCTTGTTGTTTTTAAAGGACAAGGTCTCGCTCTGTTGCTCAGGCTGGAGTGCAGTGGTGCAATCATGGCTCACTGTAGCTTCCAACTTCTGGGCTCAAGTGATCCTCCTGCCTCAACCTCCCAAGTAGCTGGGACTACAGGCTCACACCACCATAATCAACTGATTTTTAAATTTTTGTAGAGATGGAGTCTCACTGTGTTGCCCAGGCTGGTCTCGAACTCCTGGCTTCAAGCAGTCCTCCGACTTCAGCCTCTCAAAGTGCTAGGATTACAAGTGGGATCTACCTCGTCCGGACTAGAATAGGATTTTGAAGTATTACACATCTCAACACATTTTGGTATTCTTTGTTAATAATTTAATAGTGAAGTTTGCAATAAAGGACAAATAAACGTAAATTTTATATCATTGGAGATAATATTTTTACGAGAATAACTTTAAAAATAACATTTTGTATATTCATAATTTGGAACTGGTGATTTAAGTAAATATGTAACGATGGCTTATACTTAACAGCACGTAGCTGCTAACTGGCAGAACGGAACTTCCTCTTGCAAAAGAGGAAAAAAGGATCTGGTAAGCATTTTTTTTTCCTTTAATTAAATCAAAATTGAATTCATGTAAAGGTTTCTCTTTTTTCTTTATTGTTAAGGAATATAGAAATGAAAGTAACTGAGTGCTTTACTTTTGTGACATAAACATCCAGAAATTAAACACATCTTGTGACATTTTCCTAAATTCCATGTACTCACCTTGTTCTTTCAAAATGAGCTGGTAGTAGTGCAGATGTTTGAGGTTCTGACTAAATGAGCTCATTATTTTTAATTAAATAACTCCAGCGAAACTAAAAGAAGTTAGAACCACACCACTAGCAGAGTCCTTCAGTGTTTCCAGAGCATTTTTGCAAGGCGTATTCTGTTTCCTGTTCCGAACGCCGCAGGGAAGTTAGCACCCCTTACACTCTGAGATCAGTGCTAGACCCATAAACTTAACGCTTATAATAAATTCTTGCCTCAAAAGATTTTCTCCTGACACGCTTCTCTATATGCTCTTGTCCACACTAGTTCCAGACCTCCTACCTCTATCCTACCTTGAAATGATCATCTTTAAAAAAAAAAAAGAAACCTTTATAGCAACACCCAGTCTGGTGCTTGATCAAATATCTGGGTGCCAAGACCCAGCCGTGTTGACACATAAAATTAACTACTGCAGTGTATTTTTGGGTATAGTCGATAGACTTCACTATTGTTTTAGAATGCAAAAACAAGCTGAAAATCCAGGAAGACGCCTATACTTTTAGCTTATGGATCTTGGGGGATGGTGGTGCCAAGAATGAGAGAAGTCTGGATGTTACACATTAAATGCTGTCTTACTTAGAGTGAGTAAGACCTACTCTCACTGCCTCTATGCTACCTGGGTTCCTAGTTCTCTGCAACTTCAAACCTCTGCCTGGGCTCCTCTGCTGGGTTACTCATTCATGCTGTTTTGATTTCTTGGAATCGGAACTCAATAAAGCCTGGATCCAGACACCTGCCTCTGCTGGCTTCTCTGCAGTTGACATCTGCCCACTGAACATGCAATACCTGTCCCAGTCTCCTTCCGTCTAGCTGAGCTCCCTTCCACACCTGATCTCATTTTGTAACTGCTCGTGACCTAGTGGGGCAAAATGAGTAATTTTTTACCTTGGCAATAAAATGAGAATGTTGATAATATAGGGCTTTGCTCACCATGAAACACAGGAAATAGGAAAATGAAAACGTTTTTTTAAAAAACAGTGACTATGATCATTTACTTTATGCAAAGGTAAATTATCTTGTCAAATCTCAAAATGTAACAAACTCTGAAACTTTTGCCATAGATATCTGCAAACTCCACTATACTAGCCTCTAAATTTAATGTAATTTGTTTGTGTTATTCCATCTACTGTTTTGTTTTTTTTTAACCTGGACTTATCTTCCACTTTTCAGATAGCTTTGCTTAGTAATACCTCATTGTTAATAATAGTAAATATATCTTCCACCTTATACTTTGGCCATTTTCATTGCATTTTCAAACAACAGTCTTGTTAACTGGTCAAATTCAGTCAATTAACCGGTTGGTAACCAGTCTTTGAAGAGAAGACATTCAAAAATCTTTATGCATGAATAGTGTTCCCTCTTCAGATGTTTTTACACTTATCTGACTTTTGTATGTTTAATTTTTATCTGCAGTCCATCTTAATTTCACTCTAAGACAGACAGCATTTAACGAGTAACATCCAAACTTCTCTTTCTCATTCTTGGCACCACCATCCCCTGAGATCCGTAAGCTAAAAACCTAGGAGTCTGCCTGGATTTTTAGCTTGTTTTTGCATTCTAAGACAATAGTGAAATCTACCAGCTCTACCCAAAAATACACTGCGGTGGTTAATTGTATTTGTGTCAACATGGCTGGGTCTTGGCACCCAGATATTTGATCAAGCAGCAGACTGGATGTTGCTATAAAGGTATTATTTAGAGCCGAGATGATCATTTCAATCAGCCAACTTTAAGTAAAGCAGCTCACCCTCCTCAGTGTGGGTGGACCTCATCAAATCAGGTGAGGGTCTTAAGAGAAAACAAACTGAGGAAAAAGAAGAAGGGGAAATTCCCCAAAGAACCTTGGCAAAGAACGAATTATGCCTCTGGACTGCTTTATTTCTGTTTTTGTTTGTTCATTTGTTTTTGAGACAGGATCTTGCTCTGTCACCCAAGCTAGAGTGCAGTAGTGCAATCACAGCTCACTGCAGCCTTCAATTCCTGGGCTCAAGCGATCCTCCCACTTCAGCCTCCCGAGTAGCTGGGACTACAGACCTGTGCCACCATACCTAGTTAATATTTTTTATTTTTACTGGAGACAGCGGTGTCACTTTGTTATCTAGGTTGGTCTTGAACTCCTGGGCACAAGTGATCTTCCTGACTCAACCTCCCAAAGTGCTGAGATTACAGGCCACCTCACCCAGCTCTAGACTGCTTCAGTCTCAAACTGCAATATCAACTTTCTCCTGAGTTTCCCGCATACTCCTCCACCCCTGCAGGTTTTGGACTTGCCAGCTTCCGCAATTGTGTGAACCAATTCCTTAAATAATTCTCTCTCTCCCCCTCTCTCCACCTTCTTTTCTTCCCTTTCTGTGTGTACACACACACACACACACACACACACACCTCTGACTAATACACATACCTTAATTCATTCTCTTTGCTCCAACTCCATTTCCATCACCCCAGGCCAAGCCACCATGGTCTGGCTCTAGTCTTCCTCTCTTAAAAATGGAATCATCAAAAAAGATAATACCTGATCACCCAGTTTTTTGGGAGGAGCGGGTCTGACTTGTCACCTAATGCCAAATTGCAAAACCTACCTAATATAATAGGTGGCCTTCACTGAGCTACCTAAGAGAGTGAGATTTCTTTCTGTTTTTCCCATCTCTCTCTCTCTTTTTTTTTTTTGAGATGGAGTCTCGCTCTGTCGCCCAGGCTGGAGTGCAGTGACGCGATCTCAGCTCACTGCAAGCTCTGCCTCCCGGGTTCACGCCATTCTCCTGCCTCAGCCTCCTGAGTAGCTGGGACTACAGGCGCCCACCACCACGCCCGGGTAATTTTTTTGTATTCTTAGTAGAGATGGGGTTTCACCATGTTAGCCAGGATGGTCTCGATCTCCTGACCTCGTGATCCACCCACCTCGGCCTCCCAAATTGCTGGGATTACAGGCATGCACCTGGCTTCCCATCTCTTTTGCAGATTGCCTATGATGCACACCACATTCTGGTTGAATGCTCACTCAATAATAAAATTCTTTTCTTTCTCATCTACCTTTATAGAGAGGTTTTCTGGGTGGGAAGGAGATTAGGTTTCTAACTACAAGTCCTCAACAACTTAAACCCTGTAAAAGGGAACCACTGTACCCAGGAAAAATACATCCAGCCCCTATACCATTGTTTATTAGAAAGGGCACAGTGACCCATCTGCCCTCACCACCAACTACACCACCTTTCAGCTCCTCAAACCCTCCAGGCTCACTTCCACACTGGTGACTTCATGTTTTGAGTTCCCTCTTCTTGGGATGCTCACTAAGACCATAGCTTAAGTGTCAACTTTTCTTTTCTTTCTTTGAGACAGACCCTTGCTCTGTCACCCACGCTGGAGTACAGTGGCGCCATCTTGGCTCACTGCAACCTCAGCCTCCTGATTTCAAACGATTCTCCTGCCTCAGCCCTCCGAGTAGCTGGGATTACAGGTGCATGTCACCACATCCAGCTAATTTCTGTATTTTTAGTAGAGGTGGGGTTTCACCATGTTGGCCAGGCTAGTCTCGAACTCCTGACCTCAAGTGATCCGCCCACCTTGGCCTTCCAAAGTGTTGGGATTACTGGCGTAAGCCACTGCGCCTGGCCAAGTGTCAACATCTTAGAAGGCTGATCATCCTAACTCATTCTATTCTTTTATTTACCATACAATATCCATAACCATCTTAAAATAAATTCTTCAATTTGTTTACTAATGTTCTGTCCGTGGCACAAATTAGATGGGTCAGAAAACGAATGCCCTGTAGGAGGAGGCCTTCATCAGAGGCCAAGGAGAACTGCTGAAGGCTCCAAATCTCTTGCACCTTGGGTGGGATGAGTCCGAGGCACCCAATCGCCCAGTCCCCTACTGGAATATAAATTTCACAACAAGGGTGACTTCAGCTTTCTGATTTAGTGCCGCAGTCTCTCTTTGGGGAGCATAAATAATCTCTCAACAAATAATTAGTTGAATGAATGAAAGAATATTTATTAAAGCGGAAGCATCTTGACTAGTAATCCAGATAAATTATTTATCTAATGATAGATTAATGATTACAGGTGTATTGAATATTCGTTTTTCCCCTGAAAGCTTATTTTTACTGAAGAGCAATTTAGAAATGTGTATACTTACGAAAAGAGTACTTGGAAATGAAAAGGTTCTATTTCAATACACACTTATCTATTCTTGTTTCCTTTATTTATCTTTTGCCATTAGGAAGCAGTGTAAGTTTGATATTGCCTTTGCCAGACAATACAAGGAAATGTAAAATTATTGCTCTATGGTGATACATTCATCGTGCATTATTCTTCTCCCCAAATAACCAGCATGTCATTTTGCTTTTATCATCATCTCTGCAACACGTCTGACTTAAAATGTCATACTTCTTCCTCTGAAGGCGTATTCAAGACGTTGGCCAAAAGGCAGCTTGTGGCATTTTTACCAATATTAACCACACTAACATTTATAAACATCCTATTTTTGTCCATACTGATTCTGTTTTTGTAATAGAAATAAGGCAAAGATCAATGGATGGGCACAGTGGTTGCTGTTTTTACTTCTCTGCAATCTCATTTGTAGGATCTAATATGTGAGTTTCTTTTTTTAATACTTACATATCAGAAATTTATTTCCAGAATTGCAGTGATTCTCCCACCATCCTAACTTGATCTTACTAATCTCATATTTATTTTTCAACAAATATTTGACAAACATCGACCACATGCTACATGCTATGCTAATGACAAACAAAAGAGATAAGTTTCCTGCCACACTGAGTACACTCTCTGCTGTGGTTAACTCAAGGGCAAAAATATCAAGGGTCAAAATACATTTAGTGAAGAAGCGATAAGTTTCAACCCAATGTCTCAGGTTAAAAATGATTAAAGACTAAACATCCAGTAACATAGGTGTGGATTTCTTTTTTTTTTTTTTTTTTTTTTTTTTGAGACAGAGTCTTGCTCTGTTGCCCAGGCTGGAGTGCAGTGGCGCGATCTCGGCCCACTGCAACCTCCGCCTCCCAGGTTCAAGCAATTCTCATGCCTCAACCTCCTGAGTAGCTGGGACTACAGGCATGTGCCCCCACACCCGGCTAATTTTTGTATTTCTAGTAGAGGTGGGGTTTCACCATGTTAGCCAGGCTGGTCTCAAACTCCTAATCTCAAGTGATCCACCTGCCTCGGCCTCCCAAAGTGCTGGGATTACAGGCGTGAGCCACCGCGCCTGGCCTGGATTTCTTTTAAGCATTTTAAAAATTATTCCACAACATAGAGCAAGTCATTAAATTTCCAAGCCTGCTAGCAAAGAAAATTAGCTTATTAAAGGTGATTGTTCAGGGAGATAAGTATGATATGCTACATTTTCTTATACATTTTTAGATTTTCCTATCAGTAAATAAAATGCTAACATTAAAACGCAAAAGAAAGTAACTTCTGGAAGACAGAGAAGCCGGATAAGAGGAAAAGCAGCAAGTAGCTGTAGCAGATGCCACCAGATTTATACTATTTCTCCTTGGCCTTCACTGATTAGGTGCACGCAGGCCCCACTCCCAAATGCCAGCACCATGTCTTTTGGCCTGGGGGCTTTTTCTGGTTATCAGAACCCTCTAGGCTCAAACATGGCACAAATTAGATGGGTCAGAAAATGAATGCCCTGTAGGAGGAGGCCTTCATCAGAGGCCAAGGAGAACTACTGAAGGTTCTAAATCTCTTATACCTTGGACGGGATGAGTCCGAGGCACCCATTCACCCAGAGCTCCTACGCTCCATCACCCACAGCAGTCACTGGGTGTCCACACACCTTCCCTTTCTGTCTCACTTCCCCATTCCCCTGCCAGTGTTTCCTGGGCTCACTTCCCAAATAAACTAACTTGCCCTCAAACCAAAGTGCAACTGTCTGAGGACAGCTTCTTGGGGAGCCCAAACTAAGAAATATGCTCACCAGCCTCAGTTAAATAAATGTACCTATGTTTTCCCCAAAGAACCCAAATTAAGTGAAAAACAAATATTTACCCTGCACCTAGTACATTCAAGAAGCTATGCCAGGTGCTGGGGGCTGATGGGGGGGTGTTAGTCAGAGTCTTAGGCTTAGAAATGTTGAACAGGAGGCCAAGGCAGGTGGATCACCTGAGGTCAGGAGTTCGAGATCAGCCTGGAGAATGTGGCGGAACCCCGTCTCTACTAAAAATACAAAAATTAGCCGATGTGGTGGCGCATGCCTGTAATTCCAGCTATGGGAGGCTAAGGCAGGAGAATCTCTTGAACCCACAAGGCGGAGGTTGCAGTGAGCCAAGATCGTGCCACTGCATTCCAGCCTGGGCGACAGAGCGAGACACGTCTCAAAGAAAAAAAAAAAGAAAAGAAAAGAAAAAGAAAAGAAATGTTGAACAAAAGAAAAAAAATGGAGAGTTACTTCATTTGTCACTTTGATCATTCAGACCCAAAATATTCAGGGAAACTACTGATTTAGGTCATTGCAATTGGTCTTTTGGAAAAGTACAGAATATGAACCCAGTATGGGTCTGAACACAAGGACAAAACAGAGGCCAAGAAACTCTTCCAACTTCCCTCCTACTACCTTAAAGATATGAATATCTACACCTTCCTGGGGCCATTCACTCCCACGTCAGTAGAAGAGGCTTCCTTCCTCCTGCCCACCGCTCTACCTGTGGATCCTGAATCTCCTACCTCTCCACAGCTAGTTTCTCCTCTCACTCCTATTTCTTCAGTCTGAATGCCAGCCTCCCCAGATCCCCCTTAAGATAAATAAACAAAACCCTTTACTAGGTAAGAAGCTGACACTACACTGCTCTTTCTTCTTCCATGCATAGCACCACTGATTAATTAGTTCACCGTAGGTATGTATCAAGCCAATCTGATCATGACATAATCAGAGCTCTAGGGTTTGGCTCCCAGGTAACAGACTCCACTGCTCGCTGGCTGTGTGACCTTGGCCAAGTTCAACATTACTCTGTGCTTCCACTTCCCCATCTGTAAAATAAAGGGGGAAATAGCAGGACCTCCTCATCGTCGTGAGAATGAAATTAGATCATCTAAATAAAGGGCTTAGAAGAGTCCCTGACACAGGAATTGCTTAATACATGTTCATTATTATTATTGTTAACTTGGCAAACTCAATCGTACAGTGTGAAATGTTTCAGAATAGGATGAAATGAAAGAGCAGAGAACTGTTGCAGCAGTCTAGAAAGAGGGACTGGCCCGGCGTAGGGGTTCACGCCTGTAATCCCAGCATTTTGGGAGGGCAAGGCAGGAGGGATCAACTGAGGTCAGGAGTTTGAGATCAGCCTGGCCAGCATGTACTAAAAATACAAAAATCAGCCAGGCATGATGGCGCACGCCTGTAATCCCAGCTACTCGGGAGACTGAGGCAGAAGAATCACTTGAACCCGGGAAGCGGAGGTTGCAGTGAGCCAAGATGGCGCCACTGCACTCCAGCCTGGGTGACAGAGTGAGACTCTGTCTCAAAAAAAAAAGAGGGACGGAACGACAGAGAACACGGAACCACGGGGTTTCCAGCCTCAGGGGGCTAGGGGCGTGGCTAGGAGGGTTATGTTCTTTGGGGCTGATAGACTTGCAATCAAATCCTGGTTCCACCATTTTTTAGCTGTGTTGCCTTAGTGCTATTAGCCGTTCTAGCCTCTACTTCCTCATCTGTAAAATGGGGATAATAATGCTGTCTGGTAAAGCTACCGTGAACTTCTAAATGAGATCATTTATGTAAAGCACCCAGCATATCATTTGTATATAATACACACTTGATAAATATTAATTCCCTCCTTTCCCCCTCTTGAAGTGAAAAGTCTAGAAAAATTGATACAGATAAAGGGATCAAAATCCTTCTTTTAACATAGTGTTATTTGAACCACATTATATCCTTCATGATCAACACACTCCAGGTAGTAAATATCTCCTTCTTAGCCTCAGAGTCTGAAGATCATAATGAAGAGTTAGCTCTGTTCCTTACTGACTACCTGACTTCTGCAAGCCACTGAATCTTCAGAGCTTCAGCTTTCTTACCTAGGGAAAAGTACACAGTGACATCTTCCCATCCGCTTTATGGAAGCTATGGGCCCCTGAGGTCTAAGTTTCTACCACAATTATTCACGTGCAATATTTGTAGATTAAACCAAAAGTTGCATAACTGTCAAAACCTAAGGTTGAGCACGGTGGCTCATGCCTGTAATCCCAGCACTTTGGGAGGCCAAGGTGAGCAAATCACTTGAGCCTAGGAGTTTGAGACCAGCCTGGACAACATGGCAAAACCCCATCTCTACAAAAAAACGCAAAAATTAGCCAGGCACGGTGGCATGCACCTGTGGTGCCAGCTACTTAGGAGACTGAGGTGGGAGAATCACTTGAGTCCAGCAGGTCAAGGCTGCAGTGAGCCATGATCATGCCACTGTACGCCAGCCTGGGTGACAGAGTAAGAGCCTGTCTAAAAAAAAAAAAAAAAAAAAGCATATATATATATGTGTGTGTGTGTGTGTGTGTATGTGTGTGTGTGTGTATATATGTGTGTGTGTGTATGTGTGTGTGTATATGTATATATTCCAAAGCATAAAAGTTAGCTCAGCCTTCTAGATACAAACACTGAGAAAGATGGAGACCACATTTAAAAAGGAGAAAGGCGCTTGTATTTTTCTCCCACTTAATTCAGTTTTGTGAAAAAATACATTGAAGAGCCAATATTTAACATAAGACATACGTTTATATTGGAATCAAAGTTTTCAAGAGTGATTGCGAAAAACCACTACTGTGATAATTACATAATAATTATCTTTCTTAGCATTTCATTGAGGGAAATGAAATAGAGGAGTATCAGGATTATACCATTAGTGTGATGTCAATGTCAGAACCAGTTGGATCCCTTCCAGCCAAATGCGAGCTCCACAAATGGCAACAGGAATAACCTAATTTGCCCTTACCTGATCTAACAGCGCAGCAAGAAATCTAAGGGGAGGTGGAAAAGTACAAGCTGTTGAGCAAAGTCCTGGATCTGTGTCTTCCTGCTAAACAGTCACCTTCTGGACATTTTACCTCCCTGAGCCTGGTGCTTCATCGATAAAATGATGTCAAAATGCATTACCTCCAACTTCCTTCTTGCTTTAATGCTCCATGATTCTAAGGCTTCTCTGTCCACCAAGTCTCTCATTTTCATTTTTTGAAGATGTTCTAGGCTTTTCGTGATACTGCCTGACCCACTGTTTGAGTGCCTTCCCAGAGCCTAGAAAGCCTCCATGTTGCCCAGGGACTGATGGCAGCAGCTAGTAAGAGCCTACTGTTGGCCGGGCACGGTGGCTCATGCCTGTAATCTCAGCACTTTGGAAAGCCAAGGTGGGCAGATCACGAGGTCAGGAGTGCAAGACCAGCCTGGCCAACTTGGTGAAACCCCGTCTCTACTAAAAATACAAAAAAATAGCCAGGCGTGGTGGTGGGTGCCTGTAATCCCAGCTATTCGGAAGGCTGAGGCAGCCGAGTCGCTTGAACCCAGGAGGCAGAGGTTGCAGTGAGCCAAGATCACACCATTGCACTCCAGGCTGGGTGACAGAGAGAGACTCCATCTCAAAACAAACAAACAAACAAACAAACAAAAGAGCCTATTGTTGGCATCTCTTCCCAACTCTGTCCCCACTGGCATCAAGTCAGTAGTTTGAAATCAACCATGGTGGGAATATTTACAGCATGGACATCAGTAAACAGCATAAATCAAATCAGTGCTTCCTTTCTTTTCCTTCTTGGAACCAGTAGTTACAGTAGTTAAGTTTGCCAATACACCACTACCCGTGAGCCAAACCCTCCCATTTCCAAGTTAAACTCCTTTGCTGTGTTCTCACCTCTGTGCCCCACCAGCTCTCATGGTACATCTACCGTGATTATAACCCAACTGAGCTCAAAACCTTGCTGCTGAGTGATAAAAAGATAGCATGGCAAGAACAACAGTAGGAAAGGTGAGCGTCTAGCCCTGATAACCTCTAGCCTCCTGTACCCCTCCAGATAGAACCAGCCCATCCGTTGGCAGCAGCCCACAGAGACTTATGGTGCTAATGCTGTGGGATGCTCTCCTGAAGGTGGAAGGAAGGATTGTGGATTGAAAAGAAATAAACTGATTGTAAGTAGGGAGACCTTCCCATGGGTTTTCCTGGTGGGCAGAAGTCAGGGGAGAGGTCTTGAGACTTCACATAGCTTTAACCTGCTGCTAAGTAAGCAGGTGCTCTGCCTTTACACAAATTCCTCCAATCACATGCTTCTTGGGCCAAGAAAAGATAAAATAAAAGTTACAGGCTGGGTGTAGTGGCTCACATCTATCATCCTGCACTATGGGAGGCCAAAGTGGGAGGATCGCCAGAGCCCAGAAGTTTGAGATCGGACTGAGCAAGTTAGTGAGACCCTGTCTCTACTAAAGTCCCAGCTACTGGGGAGTTGGGAGCGGGCCAAGGCGGGAGGATTGCATGAGCCCAGATGTCAAGGCTGCAGTGAGCCGTGATCGCACCACCGCACTCCAGCCTGGGAGACAGAGTGAAACCCGTCTCAAAAAACAAAACAACACAAATTACAGGCTTTCAAGTAACGGGCTCCCTTGAATCTTTTGTTTGTTTATTCTCCAAGTAAACAGATCTTCAGCATCCCCCCTCTCTCCCCAATATCTGTGCCTATGAAAAGGAAGACATTAGTCAGAAGAGGGCATCCTGCTGTCAGGAAGAGGGAAACACTCCTGAGCAAACCCAGAAACGCTATCGCTCAGAAGCATTATCAAGTCAGTTTAAAGAAAATTAGGCACTGTGTCTGTGCTGCCCAATATGATAGCCAGCCACCTCGTGTGACCACTGTACACATAAAATGACACTACTGTGAATTGAGACGTGCTATAAGTATACAATACTCACCAGATTATGAAGAGTTAGTTTTAAGAAATGAATGGGAAAATATCCCAAATCAATTAAATGTTGAGTGGTAGTATTTCTGAGTTACTGGGTGGAATAAAATACATTAATAAAATCAGGGCCGGGCGCTGTGGCTCACGCCTATAATCCCAGCCCTTTGGGAGGCCGAGGAGGGCAGATCACTTGAGGTCAGGAGTTTGAGGCCAGTCTGGCCAACATGGCGAAATGTCATCTCTACTAAAAATACAAAAATCAGCTGGGTATGGTGGTCTGCGCCTGTAATCCCAGCTACTTGAGAGGCTGAGGCATGAGAATCGCTTGAACCCGGGAGGTGGAGGTTGCAGTGAGCCAAGATCATGCCACTGCACTCCAGCCTGGGCAACAAAATGAGAGTCTATCTCAAAAATAAAAATAAAATTAATTTCATCTATCGTTTCTATTTGGTCTTTTTTTGTACTTCTTTTCTGCCACTGATTTTAATAGCTAACACTTACAAGGCGTTTACTATGGGTCACACTCTGTTCTAAACATTTAACATATTGTTACTCATTGAATCATCACAAGAACTGATGGGGGCAGGTAATAGTATTCTTTCCATTTTATAGATATGGAAACTAAAGCACAAAGAAATAAAGTAGCCTGCCCAAGGTCGCCAAGCTAGTGAGTGAGAGAGACAGGGTGTAAACCATACCGCCTTCACTTGTGTTTTTATAATCACTGCTACTCAATACTTATTATGATTTAAACTTTGTGGTACTAAAATACTCTCTTCCTAGGAAACTTCCTACCCACCTTCACATCAGTGCATAGAGTAGATCATAGGCACAAACCATTCTCTGCAAGTGTTTGTTGATATCACAGAAATAAAGGGGGATTGGAAACCAAAAAATCAAATTTGAAATCTCTTCTATATCATCTCCAAATAGAACCAGGAATGAAAATCCCCCAAGGCCCTCCCATCCTGAAGTTTAAGCAGTTGAGTCTAGAGACTGGCAAATGTATTTGAGAATTTGAAAAACTCTGGAGCTGTTCCTAATGAGTAATCTCTAATCTCCAGAAAAATAAGAAAAACAGGAATCGATGTGCTTATGCGGCAGTTTGAACAGTCTAGAATACAGATAAGGATGAACTTTCTAACAATCAAGTGTATGAATGATTCTGGCAGAAAAAAAAAATGAGCATGGAAATTGCTTAGAATCCCTTTTGGGGGGATGATCTGAGTTGATATCCTTGGACCTAAGACGCGGGGAGACATCAGGGCTGCCCCCCTTCCAGCCAGAGACACTCAGAGGGTGTTTGTTGGCAGTGAGAGAGAAATAGTGTGAACTGAAAACCAGAAAGAGTAAACCACAGAGCAGGAAATTTCTGCACGAAGAAAACAGGGAAGGAACAATGAGCGATGAGAGAAGTCAGGAGGAGACTGAAGGTCTGTATGACTCCTGACTGGGCAGCAACCGAGACCTGAGACGCATCCTCCTCCCTCCTCCAGCTCCAGGCCTTCCATGCCTGGCCAGGTGAAGGCAGCAGGCTTAGCTGTGGACTGCGTGGTGCAGGGGAACCCCGTTTCCTCCTCACAAGGTGTTGGAAGGAACCCGTTCACAGTAACCCACAAAACGAGGGTGTGGTTCCGGCCCCGCAAGTCAGAAAGCCCCTGCCTCACAGCGGACTTACCCAGCAGCAGAACAGCACCCGGAATCACAGAGGCAAAAACCAGGAGCAGCGGTAGCCTCATGGCCCAGGGGTTATCCTTTCCTTCTCCTGATGGAGAGGAGGGCGGGACAAAGACGCAAACAGCGGGCCCCCCGACTGCCTCTCCACCTAATCCAAGTTCCCAGAGCTGCCCAGCTGAAAAGAACTAGAGAGGAAGCCCTCCCTTTTAAAGAGCTCCTGAATTTAGGGAAAGCCTCCACTAAGGAGACATCCTGTCACATGAGGGTGGCTGGAAAACAGGAATTCAGAGTCGCAACTTTGCTTCGTAAGCTAACTTCTGAGAAAAGCAGACGCAGAGGAAGGGGAGAAAGGGACACGTGTGGGAGAGGAGTGGCGGGGTGGGGAGGAGAGAGGGCGATGGTGATGGTGAGGAGTCAGGAAGGAGAGAAGTGAAACAGCTGGGAGCTCCCGGCCTGCTCAGATGGGGCTGGGTGGAGATGAAGCTGCAGGCCATTACCTGTGCCGGAAGACGGAGCTTCCCCTGGGAGGCAGCCTGAGTCAGGGTCCCTCAGCAGACAACCTCCACTCTGAAGTGACAGCCCCACGGGCCCTGGAAAGGACAGTTTTACGCTGGAAACAGTTCAGAGTTGAAGCTCATCCCCCTGTCTCCACATTCAGTGCTTAGAGCTTTTCTTTTTTTCTTGGAAAGTTTCAAGAGAAAGTTCCATGGAGCTTCATTTCCTCCAGGCAGAAGAAAAGTGAAAGGGAGGCTATGCATAAAAGGGAATGCCAGTTAGGCCAGGAAGGAGAAAGTTCTAGAAACCTTTTGCTAGAAAGTTCTCTAGAAAGTCAGAAAAAACAGTGGCAAAGGATTTGCAGTAAAGCCTTGCTGCCCAGCCTCAACCATCGCGGTCCTCTTCAAGTTTAAGAGGCTCCCCTTGCTAGAAAAAGAAAAGCTGGCCCGGCACAATGGCTCATGCCTGCAATCCCAGCAGTTTGGGAGGCCGAGGCAGGCAGATCACCTCAGGTCAGGAGGTTGAGACCAGCCTGGTCAACATGGCAAAAACCTATCTCTACGAAAAATACAAAAGTTAGCCTGGCGTGGTCGTGCACACCTGTAATCCCAGCTAGTCAGGAGGCTGAGGCAAGAGAATCGTTAGAACCTAGGAAGCGGAGGTTACAGTGAACCAAGATCGCACCACTACACTCCAGGCTGGGCAATAGGCAGGAAATTCCATCTCAAAAAAAAAAAAAAAAAAAAAAAAAAAAAAAAAGAAAGACAGAAAGGAAAAGGAAAAGAAAAGAAAAAGAAAATCTGGTTGTTTGGTCAAACGGTGTATCTTTATTTAAAGGCAAGTGGAATTCTTAGAATAAAAAATGTTTCTACATCTTTCATTAACCCTCCAAACATCTACGTTGTCATTTTTCAAAAGTAAAACATGAATTTAGAACATTTTAAAGCAGAAACTGACGATTAGCTGGCCAAACCATTACTAGAGTGTGGAATATGTTAGTAATTCAAAAAGAAGCTACTGGAAACATTGTAATTGTTAAATTTTTTTAAATGAATAGTTTTATCTTCAAACGGAAAGCCTCCACATTCAATGTGTTTGTGATAAAGTTGAAAAGTTTCCATCCTAATAAAAATGTGATACAGTTCTCTTACTGATTGTTTTTAACATGTAAATTTGAGATTATTCTGACCAGAGGGAAAAAGATAGTGAAAATGTAGGACAGAGAACCAATGTTTCTTTGTCACTAAGCCTGTACGTGACTGAAAAAAAAAAAAAAAGAAAAAAAAATGGTGGTTATAGAACAAAACAGAGAAAACAAAAATGTTTCTTTCTAAGACATTGTTTCACTGACTTATTAAAAAAAATAGTTTAAATGGGTCATTTGTGGCTTTCAAATATAAATAAATCGTATACAAAAAGTTACTGCCTAATTTAGATTTATATGAATTTCAGAAGGAAATACAATTTAATTGAATCATGTATATAATCACATTCAGGGTTTATTTTTTGAGACAGAGTCTCGCTCTGTCACCCAGGCTGGAGTGCAGTGGTGCAATCTGGGCTCCCTGCAACCTCCACCTCCCAGGTTCAAGCGATTCTCCTGCCTCTGCCTCCCAAGTAGCTGGGATTACAAGCATGTGCCATGATGCCTGGCTATTTTTTGCATTTTTAGTATAGACGGGGCTTCACCATGTTGGCCAGGCTGGTCTCAAATCCCTGACCTCAGCTGATCCACCCGCCTCGGCCTCCGAACGTGCTGGGATTACAGATGTGAGTCGCCATACCTGGTCCAGGGTTTGTTTTTGAATTATATAAGTGTGTATATCACATTAGTAAAATTAAAAATTAAGATCGGTACTACAATCTGTGAAGTTTAAACAAAATGCAGTCAAGCACCCCACAAAGAATTTACCCCATGACCTTGACCTCGTTGAAACAAAGATTTATCAGGCTACAAGAGGCCACCAGGGCAAAAAAGAAATCCGAATCTTGGGGAAGGGGTGTCACAGAAGATGGTGGTGTAGGAAGCTCCAGGAATTCATCCCTCCATCTAAGCAGCCATCAAACGGGCAGAGACTAAACTGAAGCAACTGAAGATGCTCCTCTACTCATGATCGAATTAGGCCCTGATAAACTCATTGGGATGTGAAATATGGTAAGTCACAAATGCACTTAATACACCTGACCCACCAAACATCACAGCTTAGCGTAGCCTACCTTAAACGTGCCGAGAACACTTACGTTAGTTTCCATTTGGACACAACTGATATGGACAGGAGACAGAGAAGTGCTAGGTAGAGAAAGGCGGGATCCCTGGCGAGGGCTCCACCCTCAGACCTGGGCCCACAGACCTAAGTGAGAACAGGCACTTCTGTTTTCATGCCCAAATGTTACATTTCCAAGACCACTCTGGCTCGCCACACCCTGCATCCTGTGCCCATAAAAACCTGAGACCTTAGCGGGCACAGACACAAGCGCTGAACATTGAGAGGAGTGAAGGAACAGAGCAGTGGAGAGCAGTGGGGTGGCACAGCAGAGAAAGAGAGAAGGACATCTGGACGCCAAGGGGAGTTTGGCCAGGGATGGTTGGAGAACAGTCCGGCTGCTGGGCGGCCTGGCTCCAGGGGAAGACCACCTTCCCACTCCATTCCCCCATTTCAGCTCCGCATCCATCTCGCTGAGAGCCACCTCCACCAATCAATAAAACCTTGCACTCAACCCTCCAGCCAACATGTGATCTGATTCTTCCAGGACACTGGGCAAGAACTCAGGCTGTCACACTATCTCTCTGTCCTTGTGATAAGGCTCTCTGTCCTTGTGATAAGGGTCTATTGAGCTGACTAACACAAGCTGTCTGCAGATGGTATAGCTGAAAGAGCACATTGTAACACACGCCCACTTGGGCTTCAGGAGTCCTAGATGCTGCCATGGGGCCGGAGCCCAAAAGCACTCCCCACAGCTTCTGCACCTGCCCATCTGCATGCTGCATGCTCCCCCTAGGGGTTTGAGCAGCAGGGCACCGAAGGAGCAAGCCTCATTCCTGTCGCACGCCCTGCGAGGGTCATAAGGGAACTCTTCTATTTCAAAATCATCTAACTCAAAGCCTATTTTATAATACAGTGTTGAGTATCTCATGTCATTTATTGGATATGGTACTAAAAGTGAGAAGCAGAATGAGTGTATGGGTATTCGAAATACAATTTCTACTGAATGCATTTCTATTTTCACATCATCATAAAGTGTCTAACCATCCTAAGTCAAGGACCATCTGTATTTTGGAACTAGTCTAGTCAAAAACTTGGAGCGTCCAAGGGAGAACTTGATAAAGAGGCTGGTACATTTCAGTGAATTTCAGCCTCTCCCTGTGGTTATGGCTGTGTCAGGCAGCTGTGAGGGGAAGCAGCCCACACGCCCAGTGCAGCTTGGTGAGGCCAGGCCGGGCAACAAGAATTTAACCCTCCAAATGTCAGGGCTGTGTGTTCTGATTGGTGCTTTTATTTGCTTTTATCACTTCTCTTCAACCTAGGACTCAAAGTTCTAGTAAGAGCATGTAGGAAAGAAAAAAATAAATAAAAGCATCCAAATTAAAAAGGAAGAAGTGAAATTATCTCTGTACACAGATGGTCTGATTCTAAATATAGGAAGTCCTAAAGCTTACACTCACATGCGCACGCACACCACTCACACACAAATACACACCACACACACATACACATCACACACACACACACACCACACACACACCACACACACACATACACCACACACGCACATACACACCACACACACAAACACAAACTGTAGAGCTAATAAATTTAACAAAGTTGTAGGACACAAAATCAAAACACAAAAATCAGTTGAATTTTGATACACTTGTAATGAACAATGTGAAAATAAAATTAAGAAAATTCCATTTACAATAGGATCAAAAATACTCAGGAATAAATTTAACTACATAGCCAAAGACTTGTCCACTGAAAACTACAAATGGTTGCTGAAAGAAAAAGACCTAAATAAATGAAAAGATACCCTGTATTCATGAAATGGAACACTTAATATTGTTAAGATGTCAATATAATCTATAGATTCATGCAATCCCTATCGAAATCCCAACGATTTTTTTTTTGCAGAAATGAAAAACCCCATCCTAAAGTTCATATGGAATTTCATGGGAGTCTGCACAGCCAAAACAATTTTGAAAAAGAATGAAGTTGAAGGAGTCACACTTCCCGATTTCAAATCATACTACAAAAAACAGTAATCTAAACAGTGTGGTACTGGCATAAGGATAGCCATATAGGCCAATGGAATAGAATAGAGAGGCCAGAAATAAACCTATGTGGGCAGTTGATTTCCAACAAGGTGCCAAAAGCATTCAATGAGGAAAGAACAGCATTTGTGCTGGGAAAACTGGCCATCCAAAGGCAAGAGAACGAAATTGGACTGTTACCTTACACCAAATACAAAAATTAACCCAAAGTGGATCAAATGCCTAAACATAAGAGCTAAAAACTATAAAAGTCTTAGAAGAAAACGTCAGGAAAGAAAATCTTCACAACATTGGATCTGACAATGATTTCCTCGACTGGATACCAAAAGCACAAGCAACAAAAAAGTAGATAAATAGGCCTTTATCACAATTAAAAACTGTGTCCATCAAAGAACACTATCTAGAAAGTGAAAAGACAGCACAAAATAGAAAATATCTGTAAATCACATATCTGATTAAGGAATGAATATCCAGAATATATTAACAACTACAACTCAATAACCACAACAAAACCAAATACAATATGGTCAGTAGACCTGAATAGACATTTCTCCAAAGAAGATATACAAGTGGCCAATAAGCTAAGCACATGTAAAGACGCTCAACATCGTTAGTCATTAGGGAAATGTAAATCAAAACTACGATGAGATATAATTTCACACTCAAAAGAATTATTATTTAAAAAGAAAAAAAACAGAAAATAACAAGTGATGGTCAGAATATGAGAAATTGGAACCCTCGGATTGCTGGTGGGAATGTAAAATGGTGTAGCCATTGTGGAAAACAACTTGGAAATGCCTCACAAAGTACACATATAATTATCGTATGATCCATCAATTCTACTTCTAGGTATATACCCAGAAGAACTGAAATTAGGGACTCAAACAGATATTTGTACAACAATGTTCAAAGAAGTATTACTTAGGATAGCCAAAAAGTAGAAGCAACTCAGGTGTCTGTTAGCAGATAAACAAATATGGTATGCACATACCGTGGGATATTATACAGCTGTAAAAAGGAATCCTGATACCTGCTATATGTACAGCCTTTCAACATTTTGCTAAGTGAAATAAGCCAAACATAAAAGGACAAATATTATGTGATTCCACTTACGTGAGGTACATAGAATAGGTAAATTCAGAGAGATAGGAAGAAGAGAGTTTACTAAGGGGTGGGAGGTGGAGGATGGAGGAGAAGGGAGAGTTATTGTTTAATGGGCACAGAGCCCACTGGATGTTGGATGATGAAAACTTCTGGAAATACAGAGTGGTGATAGTTAAACAACATGGTGAATATATTTAAAGCCATTGAATAGTACAGTTAAAATGACTGCAATAATAACTGTGTTACGTATCCTTTACCACATTTTTTTTTAAATCCAACTCATGCCATCCTGTTTACAGCCTTCTACTAAGTTCTGGTTCTGAATTTTGGTTAGCTACCGATGATGGTGGTTATTTTTAACTAGTCCTTTCTTCAAGCTAAAATATAAAGGAAATTCTCATTTTTTTATTGGCAAGACAATCAACTGTGTCATTTCCTCCTAGACTTTCTCAAACATCAGCCACCTCCTACCTACTCAGTTTCATGTAAAATGAACTTAGTGTCTGCTTTGCTCTGAAATAGTTCCGAGAAAAACAGCTGGGCAAATTTTTTCATAACCTGTTACATCATTTCTCACAGATAAAACTGCTAAGCCATTCAGAAATGGTGTTTTCAGTAAGGCTATCTTTTAATGAACAAATTTATTCAAATTTTATCAACATAATTCCTATTCAGCCAAAAGAAAAAAAAAGATATTTTTGAGTAAAAATTTTAAAATTTAGATATTCTTATACCTCATATTTTTCAATCCTTACCAAAATATAGCAAAACATCAACAATGCATTTACAGTTTAATAGAAAACGACTATATCATAGCAATCCCATTTCTTTGCATTCAATTACTTACATAGAATTAGGCTTCAATTGTAACTGTCTTCAGATAATATATTTAGATTTATTGTAATCTACAGTGTGTAGATTCATACTATTTGAAGGACCTTTGAGTTTTGTATTTCTATAACCAATACTTTGTTTCATTTGGTTCTGTTTGTCTTGGCACACATCGTTTTAATATACTAAATTTTACAACGTAATTTAATTGAAAGGCTATTTGACCCATTTAATTTTTAAAACAATTTTTTTTTTTTTTTTTTTTTTTTTTTTGAGATGGAGTCTCCCTCTGTCACCCAGGCTGGAGTGCAGTGGCGCAATCTTAGCTCACTGCAAGCTCCGCCTCCTGGGTTCATGCCATTCTCTGGCCTCAGCCTCCCCAGTAACTGGGACTACAGGCACCCACCACCACGCCCGGCTAATTTTTTTTATTTTTAGTAGAGATGGGGTTTCACTGTGTTAGCCAGGATGCAGGATGGTCTCGATCTCCTGACCTCGTGATCTGCCCGCCTCGGCCTCCCAAATTGCTGGGATTACAGGAGTGAGCCACCGCGCCCGGCAGAAACAAATTTTAAGAATAAGATTAAATGTGTATTTATAATCTGAAAATGGCCTATACTTTACAGATGGAAACCAAGACACAAAAATGTTGGCCTGATTCTTCAGAACAATACTAACTATGTAAGGTTATGTATAATTTTTAGCAATTTGAAATGCAAATTTTCTATTTGTTCACTCATATATTCTGAACACCTCTAAGGCATCTGAGTTAAATATTTAAAAGAAAAAAAGTTTTGTGGCAAAAGAAGGCATTCCTTAAAAATCCATTATTTCCATTTCAAAATAAGAATAATTATGAGTTAAAATAAAAAATAATCTTATTAAAAATAGGCATATCTTGGGAAATTAATATTTGTGTGTATATAAATGCAAACTTTCACAGCAAGTGTTACTTTAGTAAATATTATCCTCAAATTCATATAAAACCATACCTAGTCTATAACGGGCACTCAAATTTGTCAAATGATAAATTAATGAAATTTCCAAAAAATAATCTTCAGAATAGATATGGTAATATTTGTAAAAGCTCTTGTAAATAATTGTTAATACAAATATCTCATGTTACTAAAGCTATTAATCACTGGTATTCAGGGATGTAGAGGTTGTGCACTGTTCAACCTGAAGGGGCGCTGTATGATTTAGAATTCATTCATTAATCTTGCCTTGTAAACAGTGGAAACACCTTTCTAATGCAGTTGGATCTGGTTCTCAGTGTCTCTATGTGGGCAGGTGTACATGGCTCTCTCTTTCTCTATTTTTTCATCTTTTGACTCTACTTTTGTGTGTTTGGATTCGATTACTACAGAGCACAGAAGGTGGATGTGAGACAGGCAACCAAGAAGCTGAAAATTGTATAAAGCCTGTGACAGTTAATATTGAGTGTCCACTTGATTGGATTGAAGGAGGCAAAGTATTGTTCCTGGGTGTGTCTGTGAGGGTGTCACCAAAGGAGATTAACATTTGAGTCAGTGGATGGGGAGAGGCAGACCCACCATCAATCTGGGTGGGCTCCATCTAATCAGCTGCCAGCATGGCTAGGATAAAAGTAGGCAGAGAAACGTGGAAGGACTAGACTTGCTGAGGCTTCTGGCCTCCATCCTTCTCCTTTGCTGGATGCTTCCTGTCCTCCAACACTGGACTCCATGTTCTTCAGCTTTTGGACTCTTGGACCTACACCAGTCGTTTGCCAGGGGCCCTTGGGCCTTTGGCCACAGACTGAAGACTGCACTGTTGGCTTCCGTATTTTTGAGGTTTTGAGACTCGGACTGGCTTCCTTTCTCCTCAGCCTGCAGATGGCCTATTGTGGGACTTCACCTTGTGATCGTGTGAGTCAATACTCCTTAATACACTCCCTTTCATATATACATCTATCCTATTAGCTTTATCCCTCTAGAGAATTGACTAATACAAATGCATCCCCTCATAATGAAGCAGACATCACAAGAGATTTGCTTAAACATAGAATTTTAATTAACATGTAAAAATAGCCCCATTGTAAAACAAAATGTCTTTAGCCATTTCACTTTTTTTCTTCTATTATTTACTATATGGAGTATAAGTAGCTATTTTTAAGTTCTATAGCTTCTAAGTGATATGTTGCTCTTTTTGTGAAAAGCATTTGATATGTTCACTGTGTAAGGTGCTGCTCCAAGGTACGCAGCACAAGGCAATTATTCGGCAAACAGCATAGTGCACAGCACATAGTAGGACTTCAGCAAGCAGTTTCATTTCCCTTTTCTTTCCTATGCCTCATTGCAATTGTCATTCAGTGAAATGGGGCCCTAATAAAAACAAGACGATAACATTTACACATTGTAATTTCAAACATTAACTTTTAGAAAGAAAAGACACTAAAAAGTCTATTAGAGGTATTAGAATTTTTTGTAAAATTATAAAATAAATAAAATTTTATAAAAATTATAGCATCAATAAAATTTTATAAAATTATAAAATTATTTTATAATTATAATGCAATAAATTATTAGACTATATATTAATGGCCTAATCATAGATTAATTTTTATTTTTTTATTGCTTCTATGTTTATTTTTACCCTGTTATTTTATCTAGGCATTTTATAGTTTTCTAAGTGAATAGAAAGGATGGAAAAATGAGTGAGCCTAGCAAACCCCTACTCAAATGTAACTTCAATTCTCCATCCACAATTATTAGCTCTATCAGGAATTTTTTTTCATCCCTCAAGAGTCTTTCCTCCAAAATTCAGTATCCCATTAGAGTAACATAACTCTCTCTGTTAAAGAAGATAAGAACTATTAATAATAACAATAATGTATAATACTTCATTTTAACGTTGCTCTGATTTTCTATCTTTTTTTTTATTATTATACTTTAAGTTCTAGGGTACAGGTGCACAACATGCAGGTTTGTTACATATTTATACATGTGCCATATTGGTATGCTGCACTCATTAACTCGTCATTTACATTAGGTATATCTCCTAATGCTCTCCCTCCCTCCTCCCCCCACCCCACAACAGGCCCCAGTGTGTGATGTTCCACTTCCTGCGTCCAAGTGTTCTCATCGTTCAATTCCCACCTATGAGTAAGAACATGTGGTGTTTGGTTTTCTGTTCTTGCAATAGTTTGCTGAGAGTGATGGTTTCCAGCTGCATCCATGTCCCTATAGAGGACATGAACTCATTCTTTTTTATGGCTGCATAGTATTCCATGGTGTATATGTGCCACATTTTCTCTTTTTTTCAATTATACTTTATGTTCTAGGGTACATGTGCACAACGTGCAGGTTTGTTACATATGTATACATGTGCCATGTTGGCGTGCTGCACCCATTAACTCGTCATTTACATTAGGTATGTCTCCTAATGCTATCCCTCCCCTCTCCCACTACCCCACAACAGGCCCTGGTATGTGATGTTCCCCTTCCTGTATCCAAGTGTTCTCATTGTTCAATTTCCACCTATAAGTGAGAACATGAGGTGTTTGGTTTTCTGTTCTTGTGATAGTTTACTGAGAATGATGGTTTCTAGCTGCATCCATGTCCCTACAAAGGACACGAACTCATCCTCTTTTATGGCTGCATAGTATTCCATGGTGTATATGTGCCACATTTTCTTAATCCAGTCTGTCATTGATGGACATTTGGGTTGGTTCCAAGTTTTTGCTATTGTGAATAGTGCCGCAATAAACATACATGTGCATGTGTCTTTGTAGCAGCACGATTTGTAATTATTTGGGTATATACCCAGTAATGGGATGGCTGGGTCAAATAGTATTTCTAGTTCTAGATCCTTGAGGAATCGCCACACTGTCTTCCACAATGGTTGGACTAGTTTACAGTCCCACCAACAGTGTAAAAGTGTTCCTATTTCTCCACATCCTCTCCAGCACCTGTTGTTTCCTGACTTTTTAATGATTGCCATTCTAACTGGTGTGAGATGGTATCTCATTGTGGTTTTGATTTGCATTTCTCTGATGGCTAGTGATGATGAACATTTTTTCATGTGTCTGTTGGCTGCATAAATGTCTCCTTTTGAGAAGTGTCTGCTCATATCCTTCACCCATTTTTTGATGGGGTTTTTTCTTGTAAATTTGTTTCAGTTCTTTGTAGGTTCTGGATATTAGCCCTTTGTCAGATGAGTAGATTGCAAACATTTTCTCCCATTCTGTAGGTTGCCTGCTCACTCTGATGGTAGTTTCTTTATGCTGTGCAGAAGCTCTTTAGTTTAATTAGATCCCATTTGTCAATTTTGGTTTTTGTTGCCATTGCCTTTGGTGTTTTAGACATGAAGTCCTTGCCCATTCCTATGTCCTGAATGGCATTGCCTAGGTTTTCTTCTAGGGTTTTTATGGTATTAGGTCTAACATTTAAGTCTCTAATCCATCTTGAATTAATTTTTGTATAAGGAGTAAGGAAGGGATCCAGTTTCAGCTTTCTACTTATGGCTAGCCAGTTTTCCTTCCCCATTTCTTGTTTTTGTCAGGTTTGTCGAAAGTTAGATGGTTGTAGGTGTGTGGTGTTATTTCTGAGGTCTCTGTTCTGTTTCATTGGTCTATATCTCTGTTTTGGTACCAGTACCATGCTGTTTTGGTTACTGTAGCCTTGTAGTATAGTTTGAAGTCAGGTAGCGTGATGCCTCCAGCTTTGTTCTTTTGACTTAGGATTGTCTTGGCAACGCGGGCTCCTTGTTGGTTCCATATGAACTTTAAAGTAGTTTTTTCCAATTCTGTGAAGAAAGTCATTGGTAGCTAAATGGGGATGATATTGAATCTATAAATTACCTTGGGCAGTATGGTCATTTTCACAATATTGATTCTTCCTATCCATGAGCATGGAATGTTCTTCCATTTGTTTGTGTCCTCTTTTATTTCATTGAGCAGTGGTTTGTAGTTCTCCTTGAAGAGGTCCTTCACATCCCTTGTAAGTTGGATTCCTAGGTATTTTATTCTCTTTGAAGCAATTGTGAATGGGAGTTCATTCATGATTTTATGTGCCACATTTTCTTAATCTAGTCTATCATTGATGGACATTTGGGTTGGTTCCAAGTCTTTGCTATTGTGAATAGTGCTGGAATAAACATACGTGTGCATGTGTCTTTATAGCAGCATGATTTATAAACCTTTGGGTATATACCCAGTAATGGGATGGCTGGGTCAAATGGTATTTCTAGTTCTAGATCCTTGAGAAATTGCCACACTGTCTTCCACCATTGTTGGACTAGTTTACACTCTCAACAACAGTGTAAAAGTGTTTCTGTTTCTCCACATCCTCTCCAGCACCTGTTGTTTCCTGACTTTTTAACGATCACCATTCTAACTGGTGTGAGATGGTATCTCATTGTGGTTTTGATTTGCATTTCTCTGATGGCTAGTGATGATGAGCATTTTTTCATGTGTCTGTTGGCTGCATAAATGTCTTCTTTTAAGAAGTGTCTGTTCATATCCTTTGCCCACTTTTTGAGCATCAAATATAGCATCAACAAAATTTTGTAAAATTATAAAATTATTTTATATGTATAATATAATAAAATTATTAGACTATATATTAATAGCCTAATCATAGATTAATTTTTAAACATACTTTCCTATAATTAACCATAGTGGACTTTTTTGTTTTTTTGAGACGGAGTCTTACTCTGTCACCCAGGCTGGAGCATAGTGGCGAGATCTCAGCTCACTGCAACCTCTGCCTTCTGGATTCAAGCAATTCTCCTGACCTAGCCTCCTGAGTAGCTGGGATTACAGGTGTGCACCACCACTTTCAATGTCAAAAACCTCAACTACTTTTGCACCAACCTAATAATTTTAATAATATATATGATATTTAATTACAGTGTAGAACTATCAATGTTTTCCCAGTGTAATCTGTTGTAATATCTATTAAATCCCATAGACCTGCACTCTGTAAACATGTATACAGTCTAAGTAAAATATTAATTTAAATTAAATTAGCTACTCAATTTTCCTCCTACACATAATCTTTTGTATATGCCTTCATTATTTGTATAAAGTGTTGTGACTTCCAAAAATATCAGGAACATTCATATTAAAATATCAGATAAAAGTGCATTCTAAATTCAAGTAATACTTTTGAGTTGATCTGAGCACTGTTGCTAAGTTCTAATATAGAGATAAATGTATGCTTACATAAAATATTTTCATATTTAGGAATATCATAAATGAATCCCTTGATTATAGACTTTTCTTAATAATAAAAAGACACCCATGGCAGAATTCAAAAGAAATTACTTGTATTATATTTTTTTTTTTTTTTGAGACTCTTGTCACCCAGGCTGGCTTGCAGTGGCACAATCTCAGCTCATTGCAACCTCCGCCTCCCAGATTCAAGTGATTCTCCTGCCTCAGCCTCCCAAGTAGCTGAGACTACAGGCGTGTGCCACCACACCCAGCTAATTTTTGTATTTTTAGTACAGACCATGTTTCACCATGTTGGCCAGGCTGGTCTCAAACTCCTGGCCTCAAGTTATCCTCCTGCCTTGGCCTCCCAAACCATTGGTGCATGAGCCACTGCACTGGGCCTTGTATTATAATTGTTTTAAGTTATATGTCTTGTAAGCTCCTGCAGGGTTGATTGATGAAGAGAGAGATGCATTGGTAAACAAGATGCCCTCAGGCTCTCCTTTAAGGAATAAAGATTAATACGCCACTCAGAAAAGTAAACACATAATGTAAATATGAATGAAGTGCTGTAATTCAGATTCTATGGGAATTCAGAGGAGAGACACTCAAATGTCCGATGAATGGAGGCTTGTGTCCATTTTAATCTATACATTCAGCAGATTGATCACTTTTGAATACAATACTGCTCAATGAAAAAGCATAGTCTGAAGTAACCTTCAGATTGTATGTATTATTTTTCACAAATGCAAGGTTTAAATGATTATTCCCAGAGGGTGAGCAGGGCCACAGAAAGAATAAAACAGGAAATTTCTAAAAATGCATTGAGATACTTGTTTCTTGGAGACTTAGTACCATTCCAATACTTAGCATTTATCAGATTATTATGGTTTGCCAGATAATGTGCTCAAAGGATTCTTTACCCTTTAACCCTCCTAACCCTATTAATGTAGTACAAGTATTATGTTCATCTTTTAGATGTGGAAACGGGGACCCACAGAGGTTAAAGTACCTACCTCAAATCAGAAAGCTGGAAGGTAAGCTTTTAACAACTCTGAGTAGGTCTTCTTTTACAGTGTGAGAAAAATCCTAAAACAGAGGGAAAGGCAGACAGGGCGGCAGGAGGAGAGGTATTTGGTGGAGCACAGAATAACACAAGGTGAAATTCTCTTTTATTTTTTTTTAGATGGGTGTCACTCTGTTGCCCAGTCTGGAGTGCGGTGGCATGATCATAGCTCACCGCAGCCTTGACCTCCTCGGCTCAAGCAATCTTCCTGCCTCAGCCTCCTAAGTAGCTGCGACTATAGGTGTAGATCACCATACCCAGTTAGTTTTTGTAATTTTTGTAGAAGTAGGGTCTCTCCATGTTGCCCAGGCTGGTCTCAGACTCCTGGACTCCAGAGATCCACCTGCCTCGACCTCCTAAAGTGCTGGGATTACACGTGTGAGCCACCATGCCTGGCCATATGTCAAATTCTTAAGCTATTTGTTATCACAGATCATTGAAGAAACTGGCTATATAATCATTACTCTTGCATATATAAGCCTCTCACAAACCTCTCCAGCATCTGAAAATTTCTATCAAATGAACGGCGCTGACGGGGAATATCAGAGAGTGTCCCAACAGGGTGAAAGCAAGTTGCATGACTTCGTATGTAATTATCTTATAACATCAATATATCCATGATATGGTATCACATAAGACACTGATACATTGGCTATTGTATTTGTAAGCTGAACTTTTAATTTTAAACAGGGCTCATACTTTAATTATTTATCACAGTATCAAATTCCACAAATAAAATATTCTTTTACTTTGAAAACTCTGTCTTCACTTTATGGCTTTTTAATATGAAATTTTATATTGGTATTACTGATGTACCTTGACTTCATTTTACTAAACAACACTCATATTAGTACTTCAGTACTGGCAACACAGCTAAGCCTTAAACTGAGCCAAATATCTATTAAAGTGAATTGCTTTTTATGCTGAAATCAATTTATTGAATAAAAGTCCCTTGCCACAATGGAATAAAGAATATAATTCCATGTTTGAAGGAACAACAATTTTCAAATTTTTAAAAAATATAATCTGGCCAGGCATGGTGGCTCACTCCTGTAATCCTAGCACTTTGGGAGGCTGAGGTGGGCGGATCACCTGAGGTCAGGAGTTTGAGATCAGCCTGGCCAACATGGTGAAACCCCATCGCTACTAAAAATACAAAAATTAGCTGGGCATGGTGGCGGGCGCCTGTAATCCCAGCTACTCGGGAGGCTGAGGCAGGAGAATCGCTTGAACCTGGGAGACAGAGGTTGCAGTGAGCTGAGATTGCGCCATCACACTCCAGCCTGGGGGACAAGAGCGAGACATTGTCTCAAAAAAAAAAAGCTTAGTCTAAAAATTATTCAATAATTTCAGGTGTGTTCTTTAAAACTAAATTTACTCAATCAATTCATATAATCCTCTCTATATAAAAGATAAAAATCTTATTCTTGGGCTAACTTGATGAAAAAGCTTCTTAGTTTTTTAAAAAGCTCTATTAAAGAGTATTCTTAGAAAAAGTGTGGTGTACATCAGTGGTCCCCAACCTTTTTGGCACCAGGGACCAGTTTCGTGGAAGACAATTTTTCCACGGTTGGGGGTGGGGGTGAGGGTGGGTTCTGGGATGAAACTGTTCCACCTCAGATCATCAGGCATTAAATTCTCATAAGGAGCACAAGCTAGATCCCTCGCATACACAGTTCACAACAGGGTTTGGGCTCGTATGAGGATCTAATGCCGCTGCTGATCTGACAGGAAGTGGAGTTCAGGCGGGAACGTTCAGTTTGAGGCTCACCATGTGCTGTGCAGGCTGCTTCCTAACAGACCAGGGACAGGTACTGGGACCATGTGCCAGGGGTTGGGGACCTCAGTATACCTAACTAACTAAAATTAACTGCTAACCCTTTCTAGAAATACCTGAAAGCCAATTTACAAGAATATTACTTTACTTAAATTTAGCACCTTTTGTATATGTAAAAAACAAACAAAAAAAAAACTGACATGCTAGAGTTAGTAAAAATGGCTTATTCTCTACAATCTAGTCATTTCCTTTATAGTGCAAAAACCTACACCCCAAGAAAAAAAGAAGGATTACAAATGTGCACACAGGTATCACAAAGAGGCCTTACTAGATCCCATTTTCTTTTTAAAATGGAGACATTTCAAAAGCAGAAAAAAACCTGAGTCTGGTTAGGTAATTGAAGTAAATGTAAGAGAGAGTCACGAGGATATTTTTACACAGGCCCAGCACGGGTGTGATAGTCCCCAGGGCAATGATTAAACCAAGTCTAACAAAAACAAATGGTAAATCTTGCAGCAGGATGCTCAGGGAATTGAGAAGAGGGTTTTGGGGAGTGAATGTAATTCGAAGGAGAGAAATAAAACTGAATATGTAGACTGGGTATAGCCAGCTTGACTTGTACACTTTGGGGTGACCAGCCACACGCACCATTTCTATTGTGTCAGACCACAGGAGAAAGCTCCATAAGAATAATTCTGCCCGGACATCTCGCCGGGACATTGTTTTCAGGATTCCAGAGTCACAGGAGGGCTCCTGGAGTCCCGTGAACACAGACACCTGGCTCCATGTCATGGCTCCTGATGGCTGCGACAACTGGGTGCTGTTGGTTGCCTGGGGAGATGCAGCATTTTCTTGACTTTGCCTCACTTGCTCTGTCACCGTTTTTATGTGTTGCAAAGAGCTTGAATGGATGTGCCCATTTTGGCTACCTGCAATGAACAGATTTATTTACATTTTAGTTTTTTAAAATGTATCCATTTTAGCTCAAATGTTATTCAAATTTAAAATTCCATTTAAAGGTGGAATTCTCCATATTCTTTTGTTTTTCACTTAATTTAATTTTATTTTATTTTAAGTTCCAGGATACATGTGCAGGACATGCAGGTTTGTTACATAGGCAAACGTGTGCCATGTTGGTGTGCTGCACCTGTCAACCCATCACCTAGACATTAAGCCTCACATGCATTAGCTATTTATCCTGATGCTCTCCCTCCCCACATATTCTATTATTTGAGGCCATTTTACCCATGGAATTTCAAGATAACACTGAAGTAGCACACTGAAAAAACATAGAGGTGGAGAAGGCTCTTGGTGTCTTGGTATTTTCCTGAATTCAGATCCGAAGTCATTTTTTACCACTCCATAATAACAAACATTATTGGTTTCTAAGCTATACACTTTCACACATTATTATCTCATTTAATCCTCAGAACAAAGCTGAGAAATAGGGATTACTATCCCATTTTACAACTATAGAAACTGGGTCTTGAGAGGTTAAAGAACGCTGATATTCAAATGCAGTTAGTATTGGGCAGAGCTGGAATTCACACCTAGATTTGTTTGACTCCGATTGACAAACTCTTAACTTTATGGCTGCTATTACCTGTCTAGATACAATAGATCATGAGTTAATTATAAAACATTTGAGCATCATAAAATCAAATGAATCTAAAAGTCCCCCAATCCAACCCTGTCATTTTGTAAGACAAACACCCTGTCATTTTCTAAGAAGGGGCTCACAGAGATGACCATACCCCAGATCTCCAGGTATGAAGTTTGGTGCTAAGAGGGAATCCATTGTTTGTGTGTTTTGTGTGTGTGTGTGTGATAGAGTCTTGCTCTGTCACCCAAGCTGGAGTGTAGCAGCATGATCTCAGCTCACTGCAACCTCCAACTCCTTGGTTCAAGCGATTCTCCTGACTCAGCGCACGAGTAGCTGGGATTACAGGTGTACACCACCATGCCTGGCTAATTTTTAGTAGAGACGGGGTTTCCATGTTGGCCAGGCTGGTTTCAAACTCGTGACCTCAAGTGATCTTCCCGCCTCGGTCTCCCAAAGTGCTGGGATTACAGGCGTGAGCCATGGTAACCGGTCTAGAGGGAATCTATTTGATCACTAGAGATTCCTAGTGAAGAGTGACATGCTGAATCCAAGGTTTTTAAGCTGTTCTTTTGCAAAGATTCTTGAAGTGATCATTAGGATTGGTTAACCTAAAGCATCTCTTCTGTGGCCATGGTCAACACACCAGTGATCTGAAAGAATAAGGCACGTGATGCAACACCATTGTGTGTGTGTGTGTGTGTGTGTGTGTGTGTGTGTGTTCCTCTCCGTGTATACATGGGTATTGAGGTTGGATTATGTACAAATTCTCAAATCTCAAGACCTAAAACAATGTTGATGGCATTGTTTTTATGCACAGAAGGGATAACGTGTTCTTTTTCAAACATTTATCCACTAAAACACCATTTTGGTTGCTAAGAAATTATCAGGACTTGACAAAGTTTACTCAGCAAACATGCTGAGCTGCCATATGACGTGATAAAAAAGGGAGTCATTAGACTGAATAGCTCTAAAGGTCAAAGAGACAAAGTCAATAAAAACTTGTTGGCCGGGCGCGGTGGCTCACGCCTGTAATCCCAGCACTTTGGGAGGCCGAGGCGGGCGGATCACAAGGTCAGGAGATCGAGACCACGGTGAAACCCCGTCTCTACTAAAAATACAAAAAATTAGCCAGGCGCGGTTGTGGGCGCCTGTAGTCCCAGCTACTCGGGAGGCTGAGGCAGGAGAATGGCGTGAACCCGGGAGGCGGAGCTTGCAGTGAGCCGAGATCGCGCCACTGCACTCTAGCCTGGGCGACAGAGCGAGACTCCCTCTCAAAAAAAAAAAAACAAAAAAAAAACAAAAAAAACTTGTTGAAGCGCATGGAGCTGAACATGAAAACATTTTACAATAAATAAATTATGATTGATAACTAATAAAATGCTTGACTACTATAAGTAGGAGTTTGTTTAAAGGACACAATACATTTCTAGTTTCTTTTATACAAGTAACTAATTAGTTTTAAAGTTTAAGTGTGAATTGAGCATTTTTATAAACTAAAAAGATAATCTAAATTCTTGATGACACATTACTTCCAGTATGAATCATTGATAGGTAAATGTCAGCACCCATGATCTTAGAAACTTCTTTATCAATATTAGAATTCAGTGGCCTGAGTGGGAATCATCTTAATAAATAATACTCAAGTAAGGGAGAAAAGTATATAACAAGTTATTATTCTTAAATTCATAAAACCATCTTTTTAAACTCAGATGCTCATTTGTATCTATTGCACTTCTTATATTATTTAAAAAATTAATATAGAGCCAGGCGTGATGGCTCATGCCTGTAATCCCAGCACTTTGGAAGGCCCAGGCAGGTGGATCACCTGAGGTCAGGAGTTTGAGACCAGCCTGGCCAACATGGTGAAACCCATCTCTAGTAAAAATAAAAAAATTAGCTGCGAGTGGTGGTGGGCGCCTGGAATCTCATGGCTGAGGCATGAGAATTGCTTGAACCCGGTAGGAGGAAGTTGCAGTGAGCTAAGATCGCACCACTGCACTCCAGCCTGGGCGACAAGTGAGACTCCATCTCAAAAAATAAAATAAATAAAAATGAATTTAAAAATCAATATAGAAAATATTGCCTTAGAATATGTCATGTCCTAGAGAACTTTTGTTCCCCTCTCTTGATAGGTGAAACTGTCATAATGAAAATCCAAACGGCTTTGTCAACATTCAGAACACAGTGTGTAATTTGGGCTTTTGAAAGATGATTGCAAATTCAGCATTGTTTCAAAGCCAGGAAGTGGAAACCCCAAAAGTGACACATTAACATTTTTTTAAACAGTCGGTGAGAGTCTTAACATTTCAGATGCTAAGAGCAGCTGCTATGAACAATGAAGTCTTAGCTGGAGTTTGGTTTTAATGAGATACATGTGTATGAGGTGAAATTAGGTCTTTGAACTTCGTATCTTTACACAGCTCAAATTAAATCAGGGGGTACACGGATTCTGCTTCCTCTTTCCAAGTGAGAAGTACTAGAACTATTAACTGGAAAGCTTTGATGGCCTCCCAGGGGACTGGGGAGAGTTAAGGAAGCTGAGAAATCTTTTGGTCATTGGAGGGGACGAGCAAGCACATCTCGGAGCAAAGTACAGGCTCATGGATTTGATGCTATTCCCGTTAGCTCCAGGATGAGTTTGCTCTCCACATGACTTTCTAAATGTCCACTTAGAGCTGGAATTCTTTTTCCTGTTGTTGTTAGTTGTTATTTGTTCTGTTTGGGTAAAACGATATTCATTGGCACGAAATCCATAGAAGACATAAGCATAAAGAGAGAGCTCTCCTCACCTCCTGAGAAGCGCACATTGCCCTTTAAAAAGTAAAAATAGGCCGGGCACGGTGGCTCAAGCCTGTAATCCCAGCACTTTGGGAGGCCGAGACGGGCGGATCACGAGGTCAGAAGATCAAGACCATCCTGGCTAAAACAGTGAAACCCCGTCTCTACTAAAAAAAAATACAAAAAACTAGCCGGGCAAGGTGGCGCCTGTAGTCCCAGCTACTCGGGAGGCTGAGGCAGGAGAATGGCGTGAACCCGGGAGGCAGAGCTTGCAGTGAGCTGAGATCCGGCCACTGCACTCCAGCCTGGGCGACAGAGCGAGACTCCGTCTCAAAAAAAAAAAAAAAAAAAAAAGTAAAAATAGCAGCCTCTTGATACAGTTTCCCACATCTGATTCTAGTTGTTTATTTATGGATTTATTTTTACCTCTAACTTTTTCCCCAAAAGTTTTGAACACCTAACGGGGGGGGGGGGGGAGGGAGGAAACAAGGCACATGGTAACAATTCAGTAGTGAGGCATTTTCTAGAGTGTGCATTCCTCTTGCGAAGAGAACAGGAAAACAGTATGTTATCCAAATAAAAACAGATGCAGGTACAGTGGCTTATGCCTGTAATCCCAGCGCTTTGGAAGGCCGAGGCTGGGGGATCACTTGAGGCCAGGACTTCCAGATCAACCTGGCTAACGTGGTGAAACCCGTCTCTACTGAAAATACAAAATATTAGCCGGGCACGTTGGTGCAGGCCTGTAATCCCAGCTACTCAGGAGGCTGAGGCAGGAGAAATACTTGAACCCAGGAGATGGAGGTTGCAGTGAGCCAGGATTGCACCACTGCACTCCAGCCTGGGCAACAGAGTGAGACTCCATCTCCAATAATTAATTAATTAATAAAAGAAGAAAAGAAAAAGGAATCACAAAGCACCTAAAAACATCCAGGAAGAAAGCTGATGCTAAAAATGCATTCATTAGACTCCCAACGGCCTGCAATGAGCAAATACGACAGTACCGTACCAAGCCTGGGCTAGACATTGGCAAATGGCATCCTAAATAGCATGGAAGTAGTTCCTAGCTTCGTGACTCTGAGTCTCCTACAGTCACACCAATAAATATGGAATAATAAATGGTGGCCGGGCTTTAAAGGAAAGTAAATTCTGTGATGAGAGATAATCAAAGGGGATTCACTGGGAAGTCAAAGGAGGCTCGTCTGAGACGTGACAGTTAAGCAGAGATAGGAAGCATGAGTAGGAATTGATTCAGTGAGGAATGGAAGAAAGAACTTGCAGGTAGTGGGAGTGGCCTGTGTAAATATCCTTCAGCTAGCATGAACTGAAAGAAAGGAGTTTGGTGAAAGGTGGGGGATGCAGAGAGGAAGTGGGAGAGGAAAAGAGCTGGTGACTACTAAGACCTTTCTACGTATCAGGCACTGTTCCAAACCCTTTATATGCTTTAACTCACTTATTAAAACCCTATGGTTTTCCCGTTTTATCTTACTTTATGTTATTTTAGAGACAGGTTCTTGCTCTGTCGCCCAGACCAGAGTACAGTGGCACAATCATAGCTCACTATAGCCTCCAACTCCCAGACTCAAGCGATCCTCCTGCCTCAGCCTCCCAAATAGCTGAGACTACAGGCTTGCACCACCACACCTGACTAATTTTTTTTTAATTTTTACTTTTAATAGAGACATGGATGACTTGCTGTGTTGCCTAGGCTGGTCTCAAACTCCTGGACCCAAGTGATCCTCCTGCCTCAGCCTCCCAACACACTGAATTACTACAGGCATGAGCCACTGCATGCCGCCTATTTTCCCATTTTAATGATGAGTAAACTGAGGCACAGAAAGATTATGCACTGTTTCCAAGGTCATACAGCTAGCTAGTAGAAAAAGCAGAACTTGAGTCCCAAACCCTTAACCCTTGTACCACACTCTCTGTGGCAGAGACAGATGATAGAGCGTCCTATGGTCCAGGATAAAAGTTTCGGATTTCGTTCTAAGTTTATTAGGTTGGAGCAAAAGTAGCTACTTAGAGGCAAGTATGAGGCAGTAGAATGAAGACACAGAAGTCAGCAGAGGCAGCTGATGTGCAAAGAGATTGTTACCAGTTCACATCAGTCAAAACATAATTACTCAGAAACAAATAGGGCTAGTCTTAATTAACAATCCCCCAAATCTATTTCTCCCGAGGGGAAAATGGTTAGAGCAATCTAAAAATGAATGATGTAGGCATAACACTGAGAAAACTATCTGGAGCAGAAGAAAATTACCAGTCCTTTTAAAATGATTTCTGAAAAAACATGCAGCACACAAAGCACCGGTAGTCATCATAATTTCAGAGGACAAGGGGAAAAAGGCAATAAATTAAAACACACCTCAAGGTAAATTAGAAACACTGTTATTTATTTATTTATTTATTTACTTATTTACTTTAGAGATATGGTCTCACTTTCTTGCCCAGGCTGGAGTGCAGGGGCACAGTCATAGCTCACTGCAGCCTCAAGCTCCTGGGCTCAAGCGATCCTCCTGCCCCAGTCTCCCAACTAGCTGGGACTGCAGGCTCACTCATTCATCCATTCATTTATTCACTGTCTCAAACACTTAGAATGTCTAAGATCCTGTACTAGGAATTGTGGAAGACACAACAATCAACAGGTAAGATTCTCACCCTTCTAGCAGCTTCCATTCAAATACAGCACTCTGGACTAAACCTTAGAAAGCAGAGCTTCAACTTCATCATTTATTTATTTATTTATTTATTATTTTTGAGACACAGTCTTGCTCTACCCAGACTGGAGTGCAGTGGCACAATCCTGGCTCATTGCAGCTTTGATGTCCTGGGCAAATGTGATCCTCCCACTTCAGAATCCCAAGTAGCTGGGACTACAGGCATGCGCTATGACTCCTGGCTCATTTTTCAATTTTTTGTAGAGATGGGGATCTCACTATGCTGCCCAGGCTGGTCTTGAACACCTGACCTCAAGCAATCCTTCTGCCTCAGCCTCTCAACGCTCTGGAATTACTGGCATGAACCTCCACACCCAGCTAAACACTGTTATTTTGACATACTCTCACTGAGGTAGGGAAGACAAGTCATATTGCCAAGTAATAAATGATGACATGGGACATCTACCTCACAGGTCGGTTCTAATGAAGGAATACGTCAGTAAAGCACTTAAAAATAGTGTTTGGCGGCCGGGCGCGGTGGCTCACGCCTGTAATCCCAGCACTTTGGGAGGCCCAGAGGGGCGGATCACAAGGTCAGGAGATCGAGACCATCCTGGCTAACACGGGGAAACCCTGTCTCTACTAAAAAATACAAAAAATTAGCCGGGTGTGGTAGCGGGCGCCTGTAGTCCCAGCTACTCGGGAGCTGAGGCAGGAGAATGGCGTGAACCCGGGAGGCAGAGCTTGCAGTGAGCCGAGATCGCGCCACTGCACTCCAGCCTGGGCGACAGAGCAAAGTCTCCGTCCCCCCCGCCAAAAAAAAAAAAAATAGGGTTTGGCATATAGAATGATCATTTATGTGTTAAATAAATAAAAAGTAGCAATAGTGAAATAATTTATTGTTTTAAATTAATTGGGACAGAATAGAATATATTAGAATGCAGTAAATAGTAAGGGTGACTGTAATTTAACTTTGGCTATAGTTCCACCATAACTCATTATCTGGTATATCAGGGGAAGTCACAAGTTTGAGAAACACTGTCACACTACAAAGACTAAACAAGATCATGAGTTTAATTCTCATATTTGCCTGTTCACATCACAAAGAAAAATGCTACCCTACAGATATAACCCACACAAGTGAAGGCAGCTTACACCAGCTAAGAAGAGCCTCTTGTACATCTCTCTTCCTAATTCCATGATCAGTGTTCAGTGATATCACTGGTAGCTTGAAATTGGTCATGGTGGGAGAATTTACACCACAGACGTTGGCAAATGCTACAAATCAGGACTTCCCCACTCCTCAACCCTACTCCACAAAGGTAACTGATTAAACACTGACCAGCATACTACTGCCTATGCTCAAAACTGTGTACAAGTTTTCACCAAATAATAATAATGAATTCAAGATGAATATTCAGCCATCATCAGTTCTGGAAAAGCCTGTGGGCATACATTCTCAGCTGTGAAATAGTTGTGGCAGCTTTCTTTACAGAAAGCATGAGATTGTTGTCTAGTAAATTCAAAAACCCTAAGATCCTATTTCAGTTCCTTGCCACTCATTGCATAAATCTGACAATAAATAAATTTCTATATTTTATACAATGTAAATGTTAAGAGAGTTATTTTGTCAGAGGACACAACTAGAAAGCTGGATGGTTTAAATTTTTTTAACTTTTTTTTTTTTTTTTTTTTTGTAGAGATGGGGTCTTGCTATGTTACTCAGACTGGACTTGAACTCCTGGACTCAAGCGGCTTTCCCACCTCAACCTCCCAAAGTGCTGGGATTACAGGTGTGAGCCACCATGCCCAGCCCACTGGATGGTTTAGAGATCATTTTTCCCTCTACCGCCGCTTTACAGACTTATCTAACACTGGACAAGTATTGCTAAAATCTTAATATTATCCATTTTTAAATATTCTATTTTTAAATATTGAAAAAATGTTCCCATCTAAAATTCCTAATCTTCAGTTTTTCAATCATATTGTGGTCCTCCTCCCCAAGAGATATATGGTTAGACTAGAAAATGTTATTTAATTTACAATATATTTTATACAAAGGTAATTATATTATTTGTGTGACTTATGACATATATTTCTAGATATATTTTACTCAAAATATATAATATATAAATAAATGCATGCTGAATTCTTCATGTTCTGTTATTCTTATCAACGTCCCTGAAACGTTTATTTATTTTATAATATATATAAAAATAATATACTATTGAATATGTGTAAAGAAAATATATACAGTAAGGTAGAATGTCAAGATGCATATGGTTATCTCATTGCCAAAAAGAAATAATCCTACACTTTGAAATGGTCTGAAATGCCTCTACCGTATTTCCTCCTTTATTCCAAATACTCAGGAGTTTTAAGTGCTTGGATACAGACAGGAGCTAGCAATCCCAGCAGGAGCTGGATGACAGGAACTGATGCCTAATGGATGAAACTTGAGTCATTGCATTCTGAAGAACCTCCGTCAGCCCAGTTTATGCATATTTATTAGTGTAGTTTAAGAGCCCTGGAGCGTCTAGACCAGGAGCTCCCCAAAAGGCAGCATCTGCCTGTTTCTGCTCAGCTTTGTACCCCCAGCACCGGTGGAGTGCCTGGTATTGGTATGGCACAGATCCACCATAAAGATTTGCTGAATAAAAGGTGGGAGGAAGTTCTTTTCTGAAATCTATTAGCATGAGGGAGCAATGAGCATCCTGGGGGAAAAACCTGCACTAAGGCAAGGAAGTCAAAGCATGAAAGCTCGGCCCAACCATTGACTCTGGTTCCCACAGAGTCAATGGGTAAAATGTGGAGCTCTGCACAGAGTCTACCACTCAGATGCCCTTCTGGCCCAGTCCTGGAGGGAGCCCCTTAAGCAAGGCCGTGAGGATTGATTCCACTAACACACCCTGGAAGACATCAGAAGCACCTGGCAGCACAGGCTGGGGACCTGCATAGCTCAACAGTAAGAGAGGATGTAATGCGATATTAGGCCCCACAGAGGGTGCCAGTGCAGTCTGGCATGGCACAGTCCGCAGTGCTTGGGCAGACAGCACCAACAGCAGCAGCAGTGCTTCAAAGCATGCCAGAGACCATCCAGGTACCAGTAGCATCAGGGGTCACCAGGCAGGAGGAAGAAAGGGCATGTTTTAATCCGTTTTCATGCTGCTGATAAAGACATTCCCAAGACTGCGAAGGAAAGGAGGTTTAATTGGACTTACAGTTCCACATGGCCAGGGAGGTCTCACAATCATGGCGGAGGGTGAGAGGCACTTCTTCCATGGCGGCAGCAAGAGAGAATGAAGAAGATGCAAAAGCGGAAACCCCTGATAAACCCATCTGATCTCATGAGGCTTATTCACTATCATAAGAATAGCATGGGAAAGACTGACCCCCCATGATTCAATTACCTCCCCTGGGACCCTCCCACAACACGTGAGAATTCTGAGCGATACAATTCAAGTTGAGATTTGGGTGGCGACACAGCCAAACCCTATCAGGGCAGATGTGTGATTTCAAGAAGATTGTGTTTATGATCTCGTAAGAAGTCCCTGAGAACCTCCAGCTCCCCCAACTACCCACCTACCCACCTATGCACACACATCCAGAAACAGAAGGATTTAGGGTCCCAAAATAGCAAGTGGAAGCAGAGCATGAGAAAAGTGGTGTTCTTCTAGATAGGACCTTACTATTAGTATACACACAATGTCAACAACAAATGATCAAGAACATCAGCTAAGCCAGTGGCTTATGCTTGTAATTTCAGCACTTTGGGAGGCCGAAGCAAGAGGATCACTTGAGCCCAGGAGGTTGAGGCTGCAGTGCACTGTGATCATGGCACTGCCCTCCAGCATGGACAACAGAATGAGACATTCTCTCAAAAAACAGAAGAGAAAAAGAACATCCACACATTATGCAGGTGATCAGCTCTCTTTGACCTAAGATATGAAAATGTAAATATTGAAAATCAGTGACCTATGCCTTTAATTTCAGACTGGGGCCATAAGCTTTTCTTGGTCCATAATAATATGCAACACAAGGCTTGGTATTATAAAGTAACACATGCTGAATACTTTTATTCCCTTATTCCTATCAGTCTCCCTGAAATATTTGTTTCCAAAGTATTCTGTGACTTACAAGTGTCTCATTTAATATACTAAAATTATTCACAATTATTTTGACCACTTAGAAAGAAGAAAAAAACAATTTAATGCCAAATTGTTAAAATCATATAAAGCTGTCAAAATCAAAGGGAGCCTTCACTGAAAATTTTTATAGCACCTGACATGCTACCTCTGTTGGCACCCAACTCACTCCAATATAGCTTTTGGCCCAATCTGTGTAATCCAGACAGCTGGCACTTCATTAGAAGATATAAATCAGAAATTCTACCCTTCTCTTACCCCAGTCTAGTAGATGGCCACTTATTTCTTGAGAAGAGGAAAAAAAATCCTAGAACTAACACACTTTCCTGAAACTTCCTTCTTCTAAATAGCAAAGGGTGGGTAGGAAAGGAAATACCCTCCTCCCCAGTTTGGCCCCGGACACAGTGTTCCTCATACTCACCCCTGAGCACATTGCAAAATAACACATTATGGAAATCTAGCTCACACTCGGGACTCATCTTGTATAATAAGCTATTTCTTAAAAAGAACTAAAGAGGAACTCAAAATGCCATTCATTTTATTCAGAAAAAAAAGCTGCATCCTTTGTTTTTTGTTGTTGTTGTTTTTTTTTGTTTGTTTTTGTTTTTTTTGGTTTGTTTGCTTGTTTTTGTTTTTTCCTTTTAACCTCTATGACATCTCTTACATACTATTTGGTTAAAATGCCATGAGTCACATTTCAAGAAAATTTGGAAAGCCAGTTCCCTTAAGAATTTGGATTGACCTGTGCTTGGATTGACCTCTCTGCTTTTAACTTGATATTTATGACAGCTCCTAGTACTTCCTATAGTAAGGGGTTCTCAGAGTGGGCATCAGAATCGATGGCAGAACTTTAAAAAATTACAGATGCCAGGTTCTGTCTTCCAGTCTGTTGAACGGTAGGTAGAGCTCATGCATATGGATTGCAAAGACACTTTGATGATCTCTGGTGGAAATCCATGGCTAAGAATCCCTGTATTTGTGATAACCAGTGGCCCCCGATTCAATGACAATAGCTTAGACGTTCAATAAAAATTATAGTTGGCATTCATTTTCAGAAATTATATTTTGGTAAGTCAATACCAAGAAGAAATAACTCAGAGAGAAACAGTTCCTTTTCCTTCTTCCTTCCTGCTCTGCAAACTCCCAAACCTGGGTCAGTCCTAAGGCTTCTATCTTTTCAACCTGCCAGGCCCAGATTTCTGAACCTCAGTGAGAAAAAACATATAATCTGGATCGGCTGCAGAACAAATTCCTGGTTCCAGTTTGTGCTGCACACTCAACATCACTCATCCATCTGTCTCCCTGTCTCTAGCCCACTTCATCTCCATTCCCCACAGCAGTTACCCCAGAGCGTCCCCCATTATTTTGGGTCCTCTCCCTTCCATCCATCTCCATTGTTCTCAGCAGAAAACTTGCTTCCTATTTCATGAAGAAATTGCAGCATTATCTGGCGTAAATTCCCCTTGCTTGCTTTCTCCCTATCCACTCCTATTATTTTCCCAATTGTCAATCATCTGGGAATTGCTAATTTTAAAGATTAGTAGTGCCTGGGCCTCACTCCAGAAAATTATGATTTCATTAACTGGGTGCATCCTAGACATCCAAACTTTCAAATTTCCTTAGTTGATTTTAATGTACAGCCAAGGGTAACAAGCACTGCTCTTAATTAGAGATATAAATCAGGGTCTCTCAACGAGGTTTCCTTTTTTAAAATCCAAATATGCCTAATCCCATCCCCAGAGATCCTGACCCAGTTCATCTGGGGCAGCTGTGTTTGGCACTGATATTTTTAAAGAACTCTATTAAGTGCTTTTTTATATGTTGGAAATACCAGAAGAAATACAATAGAAACAGAAGTCGAAAAACTTTGCTAGCTCAGGTAAATAAACATGTTGACTATCTTGTCTAATTTATTGGTTATTTATAAATTAACCAATCTGTACCCTATAGATAATTCAATTTTTCTTCATTAAACATTTAAATGTTAACTGCTTTGGGAAAATAATTGGTAAATAATTTTTACTTGTAGTGCAAAAAAGGCTTTTTAAGCATAACTACACCATACAGAAATACTAATAGCTTGGATGACATCAAAATTTTAAATTCCCTATATGAGAAACACCATAGTAAAATTAAAAGGCAAATGAGAACCCTGAAATATACACTCTACACCTATGACAGGCAAAACTTAACATCCTCACTATTTATAGAACTCATGATTCAGTAGAAAAAAAAAAAGGAAGTAGAAGAAGAAGAAGAAAAGAAAAGAAAAATGGCCATACCAACAGAAAACCAGATCAAGGACCTAAATATATGATTTTTTAAAACTACAAATAGCCAATAAACCTATGAGAAGATGGCAAACACAACTACTACTTTCAAAAGCAAATTATAAAGGCGGCAAGGTACTCTTTTGCCTATGCCTACGATACTATTTTGAAAGAGAAGAAATGGAATAAATTTCCACTGTTGCAAGGTTGTAAGGTTAAGGAGAAACAGGTATTTCCTTACATTGCTATTTAGAGGGTAAGTTCTTTAGAGGGAACAGTTTAACTACACATAGCACAAACCTTAAAACCTTGCATGGACTTTGAGCCAGAAGTTCTGCATCTAAGCATTTGACCTAAGGAAATAAATAATCATCTATACTGCTGAGGCGCCTGCAGGCACTGACTCAAGTTTCTGGTATTAAAAGACCACGCAGAAGGCATTGGATGAGGGCCATTGGGAGCAGATTTATTTGAAAGCCTTACCCTGCCAACATCATAGCCGGCAACTCTCGCTGATGTGATAGTGGAAACCGCCTCCTTTGCAGGGCGCTGAGGTTTTCCACTCAAATAGCCTGTTGACCTCACCTCTAGCCAGCCATCTCTGAACATGCAGCTCTCCCTAATGCGGCCAAACCCCTCTTGCCACACCGCATGGTACATACGATCCCTTTATGGGTCCCTCTACATTCCCAGCATGTGTAGCCAGTCCCTAGTAGTCACTTTCTTCTGGCAGTGTTCTTGCTGAGGAGTCCGGGCATGAGCAGATGCTCCAGGTCTTCTGAGGACATTCTGCAGTCATCATCCTGATATCATTCGGCTCCCATCCAGAGGCAGTTAACTCTCTCCATACCCAGCTTCTGTTTTGCCAGTCACCTCACTGAGAGGTTTCTGACTCCTACACGTAGCCCAGGGCGCTTTAAACACAGCCCACCTGCACTACACATGGACATGTGCTTTAACCGTGACTTGTCTGCCCTGCCCAACTCAAAAGCACATCGCCTTATGCATTCTAACCATATCCTTGTCCTTCTCAACCCTTTTACTTCTGAACGAGACTTATAATAGCAAGGTTTATCATAACTAAAAACTGGAACAAATCTAGTTGTTCAACAACTGGGGATCTGCTAGCTATATTATCATGGTTCATTAACATAATGGAATATAATTCGACCAATAACACCTTCTACACAATAGAAGATGTAATAACGAGGCTGGGCACAGTGGCTCACACCTGTAATCCCAGCAGTTTGGGAGGCGAGGTAGGTGGATCATTTGAGGTCAGGAGTTCAAGACCAGCCTGGCCAACATGGTGAAACCCCATCTCTACTAAAAATACAAAAGTTAGAGGGACATGGTGGTGCACGGCTGTAGTCCCAGCTACGTGGGAGGCTGAAGCATGAGAATCGCTTAAGCCCAGGACCAGAGGCAGCAGTAAGCAGAGATCATGCCACTGCACTCCAACCTGAGCAACAGAGCGAGACTGTCTCAAAAACAAAACAAAATAAAACAAAAAGAAGATGTAATAATGAGAATGATGCCCACCATACATTAAGAAAAAAAAAAAAAAGAGTTGCAGAATAGGTTTTCTTAATAGATGAATGTACATCAAGATGCTAGCCAGTTATAAATTTCTATTGTAGGGTTATGGTTCGTTTACCTTTTCTTTTTCGTTTATCTCTATTTTATAACTTTTTAAAATGAGTATGTATTCTTTTGGAAAAATGAAACATTAGAAAGAAAAAATTCAATATGGCATGTTAAAAGGGTTATCTGTTTTTCAAAGATGTTGAGCCTCAAGCCAGTGTGTACCCCACCAAGATGGGTTACTCTGCCTTCAAAGCTGAAATTGCCCAGAGCAGCAGTAGCAGTCACAAGACCTTAGATGGGGGCTCACTTTGCCTCTAGGTGGTGCAGTCATGATTGCCAGGGAGCCGGGCCTGGAGAGAGAGTTGGCAACCTATCTATCTCTCCGTAGAAATGGTAGCGTCCTAGAAACAGGTATGGTCACAATGCTAAATGAAGCCCTAGATTAATGATTTTTAAACATTTAGCAGAGGAACCTTTTTTTTCCCCCAAATGAAATCTCACATAAAACATCAACACTTAAACACACAAAAACATTGTTGATCATGATGAAGTTCTCCCTTCTCCCAAACACACACATACAACACACACACACACACACACACACACACACACACACACGCATGCATGCATGCAAATTTTCTTTCCTTTTTTTTTTTCTTTTGAGACAGAGTCATATTCTGTTACCCAGGCTGGAGTGCAGTGGTGCCATCTCAGCTCACTGCAACCTCCGCCTCCTGGGTTCAAGCGATACTTCTGCCTCAGCTTCCCCAATAGCTGGGATTACAGGCACCTGCCACCACGGCTGGCTAACTTTTTGTATTTTTAGTAGAAATGGGGTTTCACCATGTTGGCCAGGCTGGTCTCAAACTCCTGACCTCAGATGATGCCCCCACCTCGGCCTCCCAAAGTGCTGGGATTACAGGCGTGAGCCACCGCGCCCGGCTGCATGCAAATTTTCACAGTTACTCTTGAAGTGACATTATAGGTTTCTGAAACGACAAGTTAATGAACAGTAGTCGGTATTAAGAAGGCAACTTGCCTCCCAGCACCAGGTTTGTTGATTCAAGGTGTGAAATCCAACCAAGCTTAATTTCGATATAGGAGTTAAGAAGAAGTTATTCAGGCAGATATGAGGGTATGGGAGTCCTTGGTAAAGTTTCCTTTTCATGAAAAGCAGCCCCAAATCATTTTCTTTTCTAGGAAAGAGCAGCCTGTAAAATCGAGCTGCAGACATAGACCAGCAAGCTAGAAGCCAATAGGAATGGCCAATAGGAAAAGGCCACCTGGGACTAGGCATGGTCCAAATGGTGGCTCCATCTTCCTTCTCTTTGCCAGCTGTGTGTACAGTGAGGAGCAGGCAACATGGCACCAGCCAACTGGAAAGCCTATTTGCATAATAAGATTAGGGTGGGGTGACCAGCCTTTTCTGGGCACTATGTAAACATCACACCCAGTCCAACCAATCTGTGAGCCCTATGTAAATCAGACACCACCTCCTAAAGCCTGTCTATAAAACCCAGTGCACTCTGTCATGGGCCGGAATTCCCATTGAGAAGCCCCTCTGTCTCAAAAGAGAGAGAGCTGCTCTCCTTTCTTTTGTCTCTTAATCCTCCGCTCCTAAACTCACTCCTTGTGTGTGTCCACTTCCTTAATCTTCTTGGCACGAGATGATGAACTTGGGTATTTACCCCAGACAACAACACTGCTTCATTTTCACTTCCCAAACATGGCCATTTGCTACATACACACCTTAGTTCTTGGAGGCCCAACCTTTCTCCTATGTAGAAAGCTTTCTTCACCATGTCTACCTGTAAGCTCCCGCAAATCCAAGATCTTCCCTTTAGTCTTTTCTTACCTTCAACACCTTAGATAAAATGAAGTTTTCCTTCATCTGTGGCACCATAATCCTTTAGCTATTATAATCTATTGTACCACTTTGTAACAGGGTGTCTGGCCTACGCTGCAAGTCCTATTCAAATGAGTCTCGACGGTAGGACTGAAATCTCCCTCTCTAATCATGGACACTCTCATGGGTCTGTTTGCACCCACTGGTTTTGATGGGGGTTGAGGAATCTAGGTGGTGATAGGTAGAGGACTCTAATGGTGGCCAGGAATGAGGTTCAGGCCATATAGCTAAGCCTGATCTGAGGATCTATGAGACCCCCATGAAGAAAAGCTGCCTCAAAGAAGGAGTCTGGCTCTGCCACATTCAGCCACAAGGTCTATAAGTGCGAGGGGAAGTGGTGGTTTGCCGGGGAGTAGAATGGCTGTTATCTGAAATCACTGAAGCCCAGCCAATCTGTTGGTACATATACACTCTAAGGGCTAAAAGGCTGTTGTTTCCAAGCAAAAACAGTTATTCTAGTGCTCTGTTTGAGACCTCTTTAGAAAACTAGAACTCAGTGGCAGGAAGCCAGTATTCCCACTAGCAGAAGAAAGGAAGTCAATCTAAAGCACCAGCAGCACATCCACCAATATCCCAGACACAAGCAACCGCAGCACCAACAGCATTTAGAGCAGAGCCAAGCAGGAGTGGTAGAAAACAGCATACGCCGAGGGGTTTGCGCATGAGAGTAAGAAACTGAGTGCAAAGCAGATGCAGCAGGGTCGCCAGCAGTCTAGACCAACAAATAAGGGCACAGGAGACCCACCGTGGGTCTGGTTTAAAATGGGAGCAGTAGGTGGGCACAGTGGCTCACGCCTGTCAACCTAGTGCTTTGGGAAGCTGTGGCAAGCAGATCACTTGAGGTCAGGAGTTAGAGACCAGCCTGGCCAACAGGGCGAAAACCCATCTCTACTACAAATACAAATATTAGCCAGGCATGGTGGTGCCCTCCTGTATTCCCAACTACCCGGGAGGCTGAGGCAGGAGGATCACTTGAGCCCAGGAGGCAAAGGCTGCAGTGAGCTGAGATTGTACCACTGCACTCTAGCCTGGGCACCAAAAAATTAATTAATTAATTAAATGGGAGCAGGAAGAAGACAGTGAAGAAGAGGAGACAGAAGTCCTCTTCTTTCACAGGCTATTCTTTGTATTCTTATTATTTGTACACGTGACTGGGGGTTGGCATTCCTAGGTACCACATACATCTGTGAGATTGCCGTGCTGCAGAGATCCACACGTCAGAAAAATGCTCCCATACGCGGTGCAACCACCATGAAACGCGGCAGTTAGAAGCTGCTGCATGATAATTACTTGATACTGAGAAATTTCCACTGGTAATAGGAGGTTCGTAAAAAGGATTCCTTGGTCCAGTGAAGACTGTTTTAAGCATAAGCATATTTCATCTGCAGAATAACTTTTATTTAAAATTTTTGAAAAGGAAAAGCTACACAAAGATAAAAGTTTTGTAGCTTGGAATGAAGATGGTTAGGATGCTGTAAGAGTGTCCATAAATCCATACATTGTAGATGATGTTAGTTTCATCTAACGTAAAGTCCAGACTGCTACTAGCTAACAGACATGGATGCATTTCAGACTATCTGGAAAGAGCAAAGAACATATTCACTTTTCCCACATTCCTAAAGGGAGTCAAATGATTCTAGATCTTGTTCATCCCCCACCTCTAGTCAATTTTTTTAATTTGCAAGTACCACCTGTAGTGAAACCATATTTATGGTATACTTGCTTAGGTTCAGAATTATGTATTTAAGATTTACACGTTAATGTATTTATATATTAATTCACATTCCAAGGAATAAATGATAAAACCTCATGGATTCAAAAATTACATAATTTATATCATTAATCTCATGTTGAAATCAGTGTAGGAGACTATTTGGGTTCGAGGTTTGCATAAAAATTTAAAGTATGTATCATTCATATTTACAAAGGCATTTCAAGTGACTGCTAGTTTTTTTAAGTGTGAATTTATTAAACAGCTGAACTATCAAATCAGACACTAATCTTCCTAAATTTGGATGGAGAACAGCTCAAGAAGAAGGCTCTTCAAGTGAGAAGCAGTTGTACAAAATATTCTAGAGTCTTCTCCCCCAGATCCACTTCTTCTTTGTCTTATTTCAGTTCTCAGTGTCATTGTTGAAGTTATGGATACAAAGAAAATTCCCCTTTAAAAATCCAACTAATGGCTGGCCACGGTGGTTCACACCTGTAACCCCAGCACTTTGGGAGGCCAAGGTGGGTGGATCACCTGAGGTCAGGAGTTTGAGACCAGCCTGGCCAACATGATGAAACCCTGCCTTCCCTAAAAATACAAAAATTAGCCATACATGGTGGTGCATGCCTGCAATCCCAGCTACTCGGGAGGCTGAGGCAGGAAAATTGCTTAAACCCAAGAGGCAGAGGTTGCAGTGAGCAGAGGTCATGCCACTGCATTCCAGAGCAAGACTCCATCTCAAAAAATAAAAATAAAAAATAAATAAATAATTCATCACTAACAAAAATAAAATGTCATTAACTTATTCCTGAAAAGATACACGTGTCTTTCTTTTTTAAAAAGACCTTTAAACTTGCACAGGAAATTTATATTAATATAGAAAATACAGAGTCATCAGAAACCATCCAATTTAAAGCTGGGTGCAGGTGTGCACACCTAGAATCCCGGCTACTCAGGAGGCTGATGCAGGAGGATCTCTTGAGCTCAAGAACTCTAGATCAGCCTAGGCAACACAGCGAGACTCCAGCTCAAATTTAAAAAAAAAAAATCAAATTTAAAAATAGATTTGAATTTCTAAGGAATCTAGAGATGTAGCAAAGGATTTGGAGATTCCCAGCTCTCCTGAGTTTAAGACAAATACTCCTAACTCTGGAGGGCAGATGTGACTTGGGTGGGCTTTCTGCTCAACAGATGGCCCCAACTGCCATCTTATCAACCTACATGTCACCTGTGTTATGTTAGACATAACAGACCGTCATCTCCCTCCCAAGGATGAAGTAGAAAGTGACAGGTTCAGATTCTGCAATTTCCTAGTGGCCTCCACCTCAGTTTTGTTTTCCATCTGAGCAGCAAGAGTGACTGGAAGGTACTGGTATCTGACCGATAAATGACTGACGGGCTCCAGTGGTGACCCCGTCACTCTGAAGCTGTCTCCTGAGCCTCACTCAGTTGACTCCATTCACCCCATCAGAAAACAACTGACAAACCTTACCCATTTCAAATGCACAACATGACAAAATCTTAGCCACAAGGTAACTAGCATACAAATATTGCCAATTAAACACAGATACTACTGCATGAAATTTAATAAAAGTTGGAGTAATTTATGACTAAATAAATAAAATATTCTGTTAACAAAATACCTTTTTGTAAGGGCCAATCTGTATTTAGTTTCAACTCATCACTTTGGAGGAGATGTGGCATATCTTGTTGGGTTTTCTTTAAATTTTATTTTTTTTATAGGGATGGCATCTTGCTATGTTGCTCAGGCTGGTCTCAAACTCCTGAGCTCATGCCATCTTCCCATCCTGGCCTCCCAAAGTGTTGGGATTACAGGCGTGAGCCACCACACCCAGCCATAGCTTGGTTTTATTAGTGCGATCTTTGGTATTTTTATAATTCACAATTAAAAACACATAATTGGGGAGGGGGGAGGGACAGCATTAGGGGATATACCTAATGTAAATGACGAGTTAATGGATGCAGCACACCAACATGGCACACGTATACATATGTAACAAACCTGCACATTGTGCACATGTACCCTAGAACTGGAAGTATAATTTAAAAAACACACACACACACACACACACATAATTATCTAGGACACAACTACCACAGTCATATTAATTCCTGTAGTAAAAGTCTCCAAACTAAGCTTTTTATTAATTCATTTAAACATATGGTTTAGGCCGGGCGCGGTGGCTCAAGCCTATAATCCCAGTACTTTGGGAGGCCAAGACGGGCGGATCATGAGGTCAGGAGATTGAGACCATCCTGGCTAACACGGCGAAACCCCGTCTCTACTAAAAAAATACAAAAAACTAGCCGGGCGAGGTGGCGGGCGCCTGTAATCCCAGCTACTCGGGAGGCTGAGGTAGGAGAATGGCGTGAACCTGGGAGGCGGAGCTTGCAGTGAGCTGAGATCCGGCCACTGCACTCCAGCCTGGGCGACAGAGCGAGACTCCGTCTCAAAAAAAAAAAAAAAAACATATGGTTTAAAAGACTTCCTAGAAAAATATACATCTAAATAATTTACTTGGATAATTTCTTGCTGGAATAAACATTAAGGTTTTTGGTATTAACTATTTGATAATTTTTAATTTATCAGTACTACCAAAATGCAGATAGGAAACAAAAGCAGCTATCTAGCTATCAAGGTAGGTTTAAAAATAATTATGTTTAGATATCTTCGTTTACAGTCTTCTATCAGTAATGTTAGCCCTAAGAAAAGGTATCGTCAAACATGTTGTCACATAACAGAGTGGCAGAAAGGTGAAAGATATATCAAACTTTAAAAAATATTCATATTTAAAAGAACACTTACTCTTTTGACTCCCTCTAAGAGGATATATCCTGAGTTTTTCAATAATATCAACCACGATCAGGGATAACAGAACCAGAGACACGGGTAGGTCAGGTAACATATCAGGTAAGACATCAGGGGACCCATTAATGCTCTTTTGAACCTGTTTAGAGAAAACCATTCAGAAGCATTAAATTATTGTGCTTTGTTTGCTCAAAATGCTTTCAATAGTCTGAATGCAGCACTAAATTAATTATAATTACATTTACTAAAAAACTAGAAGGTTGGTTTTTAACTTGTCAGGTTTTAAACTCCACAAGATATTGAACCATTTCTAAAGCAATCATAAAGATTCATATCAATGGAAGCCTATTTTCAGTTAAAGACAGACCTTGGTAAATGCATGTAAAAATGTAGTAGTGGGCTCCCTGTAATATTGAAGGGGTAACTCCTTCCAACTCTACTGCTGAGCAGAGTTTCTAAGAATCCAGTCTCAAAGAGCTAAGGGAACAAATTTTAACATTTAGGATCTTCCAAGAAGACAGAACTCAGATAATTCCGGCTAGACTTTGGGATACTTCCTTCGCCTGCTTAAAGTGTTTACAAAAAGCTATGGCAAGACCAGGTGTGGTGGCTCACACCTATAATCCCAGCACTTTGGGAGGCCAAGGTGGGAGGATTGCTTGAGCCCAGGAGCTCGAGAGCAACCTGAACAACAATTTTCCATGTCTATGAAAAATTTTCCATGTCTATGAAAAATTTAAAAATTAGCTGGGTGTGGTGGCACACACCTTTGGTTTGAGCTACTCAAGAGGCTAAGGTGGGAGGATCACTTGAGCCCAGGAGGTTGAGGCTGCAGTGAACTGTGATTGTGGCACTGCACTCTAGCTTGGGTGACAGAGCAAGACCCTGCTCCACCAAAAAATAGAAAGAAAAACAAACCACAATAACAAAAAACTATGGAAAGCATTGTATCAATGATGAAATATTGAAAGTTTTCCCTCTGAAATCAGGAATAAGACAAAGATACCACTATGGCCATTTCTGTTCAACATTGTCCTGGAGGTCTTAGCCAGGGTAATGGGCCAGAGAAAGAAAGAAACAGTGTAGGCTGGGTGCTATGGCTCACACCTGTAATCCCGACACTTTTGGGAGATGAGGTGGGTGGATTACCTGAGGTCAGGAGTTCGAGAACAGCCTGGCCAACTTGGTGAAATCCCGTCTCTACTAAAAATACAAAAAAATTAGCCAGGCATGGTAGCACATGCCAGTAGTCCCAGCTACTCAGGAAACTGAGGCAGGAGAATTGCTTGAACCCAGGAGGCGGAGGTTGCAGTGAGCCGAGATCACACCATTGCACTCTAGCCTGGGTAACAGAGTGAGACTCCGAAAGAAAGAAAGAAAGAAAGAAAGAAAGAAAGAAAGAAAGAAAGAAAAAGAAAGAAAGAAAGAAAAAGAAAGAAAGAAAGAAAGAAAGAAAGAAAGAAAGAAAGAAAGAGAGAGAGAGAGAGAGAGAGAGAGAGAGAGAGAGGGAGGGAGAGAGAGAGAGAGAGAGAGAGAGAGAGAGAAGAGAGAAAGAGAGAAAGAGAGAAAGAGAGAGAGAGAGAAGGAAAGGAGGAAAGGAGGAAAGGAGAAAAGAAGGAAGGAAGGAAGGAAGGAAGAAAGAAAGAAAGAAAGAAAGAAAGAAAGAAAAGAAAGAAAGAAAGAAAGAAAGAAAGAAAGAAAGAAAGAAAGAAAGAAAGAAAGAAAGAAAGAAAGAAAGAAAGAAAGAAATTAACAGTGTAAATATTGGAAAGAAGAAAAACAAAATGTCATTATTCATAGACTATTTGACTGTACACAGAGAAAATCTCCCCCAAATGGATAAATTATTTCTAAATACCAAAGACAAAAGAGTTCAAATATATGAGTTGTTTTTAAAAAAATGATACTATTCAATGCCACTTCAATCAATATTGCAACTTTTTGTGGAAAAAGACAGGCTGATACTAAAATTTATATGGAAATAAAAAAGGCAGGAAATTCTAGAAGAAAAAGAACCAGCTAGGAAGATTTACTCTTCTGGATACAAAGAACTAGTAGAAAGCTGCAAGAACTAAGACAGTGTAGTGTTGGCATAGGAATTATGTATATCTGCACTTGATTTATAACAAAGGTGGCACAGCAGAGAAATGTGGGCAGGATGGACTTTTTAGTAAATGGTGCTTGGTTCATTGAATGTTATATGGTGAAACAAATTAACTCACTGCTGCACAACATACACAAAAATCAATTCCAGACGTATTGTGAATCTCAAAAAGAATGAAGAAACAATACAGCCTTCAAAATATAATTAGAAGGCTGGACACAGTGACTTACACCTGTAATCCCAGCACTTTGGGAGTCCAAGGCGGGTGAATCACTTGAGGTCAGGAGTTCGAGACCAGCCTGGCCAACATGGTGAAACCCTATCTCTATGAAAAATACAAAAATTAGCTGGGTGTGGTGGCACACACCTGTAATTCCAGCTACTTGGGAGGCTGACAGGGGAGAATCACTTGAACCCAGGAGTTGGAGGTTGCAGTGAATAGAGATTGCACCACTGCACTCCAACCTGGGTAATAGGGCAACACTCCATCTCAAAAAAATAAAATAAAAGAAATAAATTATATGTATATGTGTGTGTATATATATTTTATATATATAAATAATGTATATAATATATATTTTATATATATATATAAAAAAATTAGGGAAAGATGTTAAGACTTTGAAGTTCAGATTCACAATGACGAAATCTTCTGCAAGTGACCCAAGCACTATCCATAAAGGAAAGAAATAGATAAACCACACTATTTTTAAGTTAAGAACTTCTTTTCATGAAAAAGATATAAAAGTGTGAACACAAGTTACAGAGAGGAAAGATATTTGCAATACATATAATCAAAAAGGGCTTGTGTAATCTGAATATGAAAATGAGTCTTCCAAATAGATTTTTAAAAGATAAGCAACACAATAAAAAATGGGCAAGATGAAAAGATGCTCAACCTCATTAATTACGGGAGAAATGTAATTTAAAAGTACAATGCGATTCAGGATCATACCCACCAGAAGAGCTGAAATAAAAAGACATGATGATGCCGGGAGTGGTGGCTCACACCTGTAATCTCAGCATTTTGGGAGGCCGAGGCAGATGGATCACGTAAGGTCAGGAGTTCGAGACCAGCCTGGCCAATATGGTGAAATCCCATCTGTACTAAACATACAAAAATTAGCCAGGCGTGGTTGTGGGCGTCTGTAATCCCAGCTGCTGAGGAGGCTGAGGCAGGAGAATCGCCTGGATCTGGGAGGCAGAGGTTGCAGTGAGCCAAGATCACGTGTGCCACCACACTCCAGCCTGGGCAACAGAGCAAGACTCTGTCTCCAAAAAAATAAAACACAACGCAAGTGTTGGTGAATGCTCCTTCTCTGCTGGTGGGTTCTATAGAGATGCTATAGAAATCAGCACAATCTGTGTGGAAAGCTGTTTGACCTTATCTCTCACAATGTAACATTTCAGTATCTCACGATTCATCAATTCTGCTCCTGCATATGTAACCAACAAAAATGCTTGCATGTGCACACCAAACGACATATTCACAGATGTTCACAGCCGCATTATTTGTAATTGCCAAAACTGGAAGCAACCAAGATGGCGACCAAGAGTAGAACACAGAAGTAAATTATGACCTTTTCATAAAATGAAATACTCTACAGCTGAACACGAGTGAGCTTCAGGTATTCCCAGAAACACAAATGACACTTACAACCATATTTGAAATAAAAGAAGCCAGACATCATTTGATTTCTCCTTGGAAAAATTTCAAAAACAGGCAAACTAGCCTGCAGTATCAGAAGTCAAGTTAGAAGTGACTTCTGGAAAGGAGGGAAAGGGAGTCATTGAAAGGAGCATGAAAAAAGAATGAGCAAGCAATGGGTTTCTGATACAAAACTAAAATAAAATACTAAATGCAAATAAAGGAGCGTGGGCATGGAGCTGGCCAAGGTTTCCTTCTTGACCTTCACCTGAGCGATGCTTACCCAGGGATTGTTTTGTGGTATTCCATTGTTACTGTACTTTTTCCTTTCGTGTACTTTTCTGTTTATGTGTCATACTTCGGTGAAAATTAAATAAGAAAAAAAAGGAAAGGAAAGAAAAAGATGTAACAATGGATGAGACATCATAAAAAAGAACCAAAAAGGGCTATCGAGCTCCAGATATGCCATCAGTTTACCGCAGTGATGTTTCTTAAAAGGTTGTAAACTAAATTTTTAGTTTTTGGGAACCTTCCAAATGATTTACAAGGTCTTTGGGAGGGGAAAAGACAGCTCTACATTGAAATATTCATCTGTTGCAGTTCACTGGATGCAAAGCACATCTGTGTGACCTCCCAAAATGATTCTGTGCATTCATACATTGTCCTAATGTAGCATCTATGATGTATTCTAGCAGCACCTATGATGCGTTCTGACAACCATGTAATTTCTAATGTCATACGTTACTTGGTACTGCCCTCTCACAACACTTGTGATACTTGTTCTAATTGCCTGTTTCTATTTCTAATGTCAGAAAATTCTACCAGAGACCTGCCATATTTCCTGAGTCCCCTATGCCCTGTACCTAACAGTGCCTGGCCTGTAATATACACTTAATGAATATTTGCTTCACATATAAGTGAAATATCACAAGATAAATTAAGTCATTTAAGTAAATTAAGTATGCTTTGGGAAAACAAAAGTTATCTTTCACAGCACCTTGCAAATCAATAGGAATAGTGGGGCATTCTTCTCTGACCTTCTTGGATAATGAAGTACTTACAGTCTGAAAATTCTGCCTAAGATATTCCTGCCCTGCAGGTATCTATCCAAGACTTTTTGAAGCTATATATAGTCAAAACATAAACTCATCATTATTTTCAAATAAATAACACATGCAAATTATTATCAATGGACATCTTATCAAAGGTATTAAAGCCTAAGCGGTCCTTCCCTTAGATCCTGCTGTATTCATTTAGAGTTGAGGACAATCGTGAAAAACATCAGGTTGACAGAAGAAACAAATACAGATCAACTTTCACATTTTTCACTTTTTAAATGTTCAAATATCATTTCTGTCTCTCACACACAAACACAAAATTAATTTTTAAAAATTGGCTATTGGACTTTCCTTCACAATCACAGAGGTAACAACGGTCTTAGTACTTTAAATAACGTATGTTGTAAACTGGAAGAAGACTGGATTACATAAATGTCAAGAACTTTGTTGAGCACGCTGCTCTATCAAATTCCAATAACAAGAAATTATAAAATCTCATAATCTTGTAGCAGAAGAAGTCAAAATTCCATACCTCAGTCACTGCTATGGAAAAGGTGAGGCAGGGCAGTGTGGTGAGGACCACACACATCATCAGAACAGGTCTCCTAGCAAAGGAGAAAAAATAAGCCAAAGCAATCATGGACAAGATCGACAGTTCCTCTTACATTCTGCTAATTTTGCAGTTCCTGTTCCATTCATCTATAGTTTTTCTAAGAAGCTGCTGCTTCCCTATTTCCATTTCCCAAATGTTTGCGTATGGCAAAGAGGAACCCGCGCAGAAACCAGAATGCTTCTTCTAGAACAAAGGGGTGAGAGATTTCCAAATAATTAGCAAACCACAAACTATTAAAAGCATCAAATCACAAGTCAAATGACATTCAGCATGTTCATAATTCATTAATTAAAATCCTGCCCAAGAGGTGAGGCTGTAGTGACCAACTGAATAAATGAACAGCATGACTTTCAAGTTATATTATATCCCATGTTGTAAAATTTATTTTTCAAAAGTACATTTAGAGATGATAAATTATTGGATATTTAAAGATCACTTAAAAACATTTAAATTTTTTTACTAGAACCAAAAAAACTATACATACATAAAAATGACATAATTTTTCAAACTTGTTTTTGGACCACTTCTTAAACCTTGCATGATCAACCAATCCAATAGCTATTGAGATATAATACATAGAAAATAGTATATCTTATGACACAGAAAATTTAAATGTGGCCGGGCACGGTGACTCACTCCTGTAATCCCAGCACTTTGGGAGGCCGAGGTGGGTGAATCATGAGGTCAGGAGATCGAGACCAACCTGGCTAACACGGTGAAACCTCATCTCTACTAAAAATACAAAATATAAGCCAGGCATAGTGGCAGGCGCCTGTAGTCCCAGCTACTTGGGAGGCTGAGGCAGGAGAATGGTGTGAACCCGGGAGTCGGAGCTTGCAGTGAGCCAAGATCGCACCACTGCACTCCAGCCTGGGCAAAAGAGTGAGACTCCGTCTCAAAAAAATAAATTAATCAAATAAATAAATAAAATAGAAAATTTAAACGTATGTTTAGCATTCTTAATTTACGGGACAACAAAGGATACTTATTCAAAGGTTTTCTACAATGAAATATTTACCTTCTTTTTGATTCGTTAATATGTATTATGTTAATTCCATTTATATAATGTTTTCTACGTACAAGCAGTGTTGAATGCTTTCAAATTATTAATTTCTCCACATTCATAAAAAGAATGAAATCATGTCCTTTGCAGCAACATGGCTGTAGCTGGAGGCCACTATCCTAAATGAATTAACACAGGAACAGAAAACCAAATACTGTATGTTCTCACTTACAAGTGGGAGCTAAACGTTGGGTACTCGTGGACCTAAAGACGGGAATAGGCACTGGGGACCATTACAGAGGGGAGAGTGGAAAGGGGCAAGGGTTGAAAAATTACCTATTGGGTACTATTCTCACTACCTGGGTGGGGGGATCAGTCACACCCCACACCACAGCATCATGCAACATACCAGTGTAAAAAACGTGCACACGTACCCCCTGAATCTAAAATACAAGTTGAAATTATAAAGAACAAAATAACAGAGAACAATTTCTCTTTGGTGCTGTCTTGCCTCCCCCATCCCAGTGCCATCTTAGACGTCCTAGGTGTAAATATAAGTTAGAAGATGAGATTACCCCTCTCTCATGGCCAGACCTAGTACAACCTGGCTAAGACTAGTCTGATGGAATTTTCAACTGGTAGCTTTCTCTGTTTGTCTGAGCTGAGATCCAAGTTCCTACAACACTAAGTTCTCTAAGTAAGATTGGACAAGTCACTCATAAAGATCTCTTCTTCTCAACTTGACCTCTAAACAATGACAATGCCCCAGAGACTATTCCCAGGCCTGTTCTTTGTCTGTATTATCTTCCTGGATTATCTCATCCTGGCTTCAAATACCACTTATTTGCCCAGGACTGCACAATATATTCTGGTGCTTTTCCCTGAACCCTGACTTGTCTACCCAATTGTTAGACACTTCCACTTGGCAAAGACACAAAGACACAACTCAGACTTACCATGTCCGAAACAGAACCCAAGTCCTCCTCCATACTTGTTCCAGTCCATCATCTAATCCTGTCTGATTTACTGCCAATGTCCATTTCAAACTCCTTTTCTGCCAACACCGTAGTTCATCCACTGTCACCTCTCATCTGCCATATTTCCTAACTGGTTTCCTGTTGGTGGTTCTATTCTTGCATAGCAAAAACATTGTCTTCATGTTTTTTTAATGAAATCATGCTTTTAAAATGTAAAACCCATCTTGTCAATGCTCCAACATTGGGGAAAGGAAGGAGGTTATTGGTTAATGGGTATAAAGCTTCAGCTTTGCAAGATGAAATGAGTTTCATGGGTGGATGGTGGCAATAGTCACACAACATTGTGAATGTACTTAATGCCACTGAACCATACCCTTAAAATTATTAAGATAGTAAATTTTACATTGTATGTTTTTTATCATAATTTTAAAAAATCTTTGATGAACACACAATGTGATTAGAATCAAATTGAATCTTATTATCCTAGTCTACATGCTGTGCATGATGTGGTTTCTCTTATTGCTCCTACTCTCATATATAGTATAGGAAACACACACAGGCGCACACACACACACACACACACACACACGAGTTGTATATGTAGCCCTTATGACTACCTAGAAATCTGCTGATTCTTTGTTTATTGTTTGTCGTCTTCCTCTTTCCTCATCCCCCGAGGTAAGTTCTGTGGAAGGAGGGACCTTGTCTGACTTGTTTGCTGCTTTATTTCCAGCATCTAGAATAATGTTTCTGAATCATTTTTGTGTGATGAAATTTCTGAGAGTCTAGTGAATCCTATGAACCCTTCTCAGACAACATTTTTAAATGAGTAAAATAAAATACACAGATTTTTAGAAGATAAATCAATTATATTGAAATTATTCAAATGTTAAAAATTACCTAAAGTCTTTCATTAAAAATTGTATACAGTTTATGGTTCTTTCTTAAAGAATTATGTAGTAATCCAGATTCTTTTTAAAGTTTAAACTTGGATGAGAAAGAATTTACATCATTTCTTTCATTAACCTCATAACAATATATGTGTCTATCTATGAACATGTCTTTTTTTATTTTCTTTGGAGCAGGCCAGGCCTGGTGGCTCATGTCTGTAATTCCAGCACTTTGGGAGGCCAAGGTGGGTGGATCACTCGAGCCCAGGAGTTCGAGACCAGCCTGGACAACACAGCAAATCCTCATCTCTATAAAAAAAATATAAAAATTAGCCAAGTGTGGTGGTGTGTATCTGTAGTCACAGCTACTTTGGAGGCTGAGGCAGGAGAATCTCTTGAACCCTGGGAGTCAGAGGTTGCAGTAAGCCAAGATCGCACCACTGCACTCCAGCCTGGATGACAGAGCCAGACTCCGTCTCAAAAAAAAAAAAAAAAAAAAAAAAAAGGAGTACTTAAGATCTAGTAAAAATTGTAATCACTCATAATTTCAAGATAGTGAAGATCATAAACCATATACTGAAGTCTCTCCTACAACTGTTGTGTCATACAAAAAGATCTGTGATATATGGTCTGAAAAGCTCTATGCAATAAACTTACAAGTCCTACTAATACTACTGTGGTTTGTTACCAACATCTACATCAGAAAAGACTGGTAGCTTTCAATTAGAGGTTAATGAAAGAAATAACGTAAATTGTTTCTCATCCAAGTTCAAGAACTTCATGATGCTAGAGAATGTCCAACACATAGTAGGAATTCAATAAATACTAAATGAATGGACTCATTAGTAATTAAATGACAACCCAAGTTTATGTTTTATTTAACCAGAAGTTACATTAACCTGTGTTTGAAAATCTTGACTAGGATATGCTTTTTTATATATATATATATATATATATATATATATATATATATATATATTTTTTTTTTTTTTTTTTTTTTTTTTTTTTTGAGATGGAGTCTCGCTCTGCCACCTAGGCTGGAGTGCAGTGGCTGATCTTGGCTCACTGCAACCTCTGCCTGTCAGGTTCAAGCGATTCCCCTGCCTCAGCCTCCTGAGTAGCTGGGATTACAGGTGCATGTCACCACACCCAGCTAATTTTTGTATTTTTAGTAGAGGCGGGGTTTCACCATGTTGGTCAGGCTGGCCTCAAACTCCTGACCTCGTGATCCACCCGCCTCAGCCTCCCAAAGTGCTGGGATTACAGGCATGAGCCACCATGCCCAGCTGGATATGCTTGTAATTTATTGAGTATTATGGATCAAATGGTGTCTCCTCAAAAAGATATGTTGAAATCCCAAACCCTAGCACTTCAGAATGTGATCTTATTTGGAAATAAGATCTTTATGAAGATAATCAAGTTAAAATAAGATCATTAAGGTGGGTCCTAATCCAATATGACTGGTGTTCTTATAAAAATGGGGAAATTTGGTGACAGAGTTGCACAGAGGGAACTCTATGTGAAGAAACCCATGATGTGTACCATGTGATGATGAAGGCAGAAATCAGAGTGATGCATTTACAAGCCAAGGAGCATCAAAGATTGCCAAAACCACACCAGAAGCAAGGAGAAAGACATGGAACAAATTCTTTCTCATATCCCTCAGAAGGAAGCAATCCTACCAATATCTTGATCTCAGTGTTTTCACCTCTGGAATTTTGAGGCAATACATTTCTGTTGTTCAAGCCATCCAGTTGGTGGTACTTTGTTACGGCATTTCTAGGAAACTTACACCAATTTTGCAACTGGAATGTGGAATGCTGCTGTAACAAACACCTAAAGATGTAGAAGTGGCTTTAGAATTGAGTAATGAATAGAGACTGGGGGAGTTGTGAGATGCATGATAGAAAAAGCCTAGATTGCCTTGAAGAGACTGTTGGTAGAAACACAGGTGTTAAAGGACATTCTAGTGAGGGCTCAGAAAGAAAAAAGGAGGGATATAGAGAAAACTTTTAGCATCTTAGAGAGTAGATATATTGTCATGAACAGAGTATTGTTAGAAATATGAATGCTAAGGTACTTCTGGTGAGGTTTAACCTGGAAATGAGGAACATATTATAGGAAACTGGAGGAAAGGTGATCTTTCCTATGAAATGGCAGAAAATTTGGCTATACTGTGCTCTGTTGGATAGAAAGTAGAACTTGCAAGTAATGAACTGAGATATTTAGCTGAGGATATTTCTAAGCAAAATGTTGAAGGCACAGCCTGTTTCCTCCCTGCTATTTACAATAAAATGTGAGTGAAGGAAGAGAGATAACTTGAAAAAAGGAATTTTTAAGCAAAAAGGAATTAGAACTTGAAGATTTGGCAAATTCTCAGGCTATCCATATTGCAAATGATAAGAAAGCATGTTTGGAAGAGAACACCAAGGTTGTGGTTTGTGAATCCAGTCAACCATCTCAGCATAAATACTGCTGGCCTGGACTGAAGGGGGCAGAGATAAGATGAAACGAAGAAACGCTGTTGGACTTCTAGGACTCTAGGGAGCAAATGGGTTGATAGAGCTATTTGGCTGCAAATGTGTTATCTTTCAGAAAAGAAAAAAATGACTTTGACAGTGGTTCCAAAGCCAGGGAGACTGGTGCTATAACCACAAACCCAGAGGTGATCAACCTAAATCCACAGGGCAGAGCCATCACCATCCAAGGCTGAGTGGTTGGGGCCGCTACCCTCACAGGCCTGGATGATGGGTTCAGAGGAATCAGCATCAAGACACAGAGGATTATTTTTAAACCTTAAAAACTAACGGGATTTTCCTTCCTCGCTTTTGAACCCCCTTTGCGTGGGACCCATGACTCCTCTTTCCTTTCCAAATTCTCCCTTTCGGAATGGTAATGTCTATCCTGCCTCACCATTGCATGTGGGAAGCAAGTAACTTTTTGTCCAGCTTCACAGGTTTGCGGATGGAAAGAAACTCTGACCCAGGAGGAATCATATCCCACGTCTTGCCTATAACTTGTTTGGATGATTTAGAGGGAAAGTTTTGGGATTTTGAGTTGATGGTGTGTAGTCGAGATTTGGGACTTAGAGTTGATGCTGGGATGATTAGGACTTTTGGAGGTGTTGAGATGAATGAGTCTATTTTGCACACCAAAAGAACATGAATTTTGAGAGGGTCAGAGAGTGAAATCCTACGGGTTGAATTATATACCCCAAAACAGACATGTTTAAGTCCCAACCCCCAGTGTCTCCGAATGTGATCTTATTTGTAAATAGGGTGTTTATAGAGGTCATCAAGTGAAAATGGGGCATAAGGGGAGACTCGTATCCAATATGACTGATGTCTTTTTAAAAAGGGAAAATCTGGGACCAGGCGTGGTGGCTCATGCCTGTAATTCCAGCATTTTGGGAGGCCAAGGTGGGAAGATCACAGGTTCAAGAGATTGAGACCATCCTTGCCAACATGGTGAAATCCCTTTTCTACTAAAAATACAAAAATTAGCTGGGCATGGGGGCGCACGCCTGTAGTCCCAGCTACTCGGGAGGCTGAGTCAGGAGAATTGCTTGAATCTGGGAGGCGGAGGTTGAGGTGAGCCAAGATCATGCTACCACACTCCAGCCTGGGAGACAGAGCGAGACCCCATCTCAAAAAAAAAAGGGAGGGTGGAAAATCTGAAAACAGACATGCAGGTGGGGAAGACTAAGTGAGGACACATAGGAATAATGCCATGTGAAGACGAAGGCACAGATCAGAGTGATGCATCTACAGGTCAAGGAACACCAAAGATTGCCAGCAACTACCAGCAGCCAGGAGAGGGGCATGAACAGAGCCTTCCTTACATCTCTCACAAGGAACCAACCTGCCATCACCTTGATCTTAGACTTCTCACCTCCAGAACTTTTAAGTATTTCAGAATTTGAAACAAATTTCTGTTGTTTAAGCTACCAAGTTTGTGATACTTTGTTATAGCAGTCCTAGGAAGCTACTACAAGTAATAGAATTTAGGTTAGAAATATCACAGACACTTCTTTGAAAGACTTTTCATGCTGCAAAGAATGCAAGTTTGCGACCATGGTACGATTGGCTAAAGAAAAGGACACATGGGCATGGTGTAATTTCCACATGAAAGACCAAGTTAGGGTACTGCCCATAGACCTCTGTGTGCATCATAATAAACTGGCAATGAGAAGGACCCTCCTAGGAATGGGACCCATTAAGGATGAACTAAGTAAGCTCAGCCACGTTGGGTTAAAAACTCTTGTTTGTGCAGCAAGCATCCTGGCCCCGAGATTTCTCATAGACGAAGCATGGTGGGTGGAAAGGATCAGATGAGAACTTGGGAAATGACTCTCTGCTCAGAAACATAAATCCTTTTACCAAACTCATGAAGTTAAAGTTTCCGTGCCCATCTTTCAAGGCTCTCCAAAATCTAGTATTAACGTTCCAACATATAATAACTCTCGGCTCTTTACGACAACTCAGTGAGCTCATATTATACCACAGGCTAAGCGCTACAGGAAAGAATTTTACCTATGACAACCTCACAACAACCCTCTGAGTGAGGTATCAACCCTATGGCAATTAAACTGATGTTGAAGGCTGAATTAATTTGCCCAAGATCCCATGGCTGGGAAGTGAAAGATGAATTCTAATCCAGGTCTTGTGAGCTCCAAAACTCACAGCCCGAACCACTCTGCAATGCTGCCAACCCATTTCTCACCACTCACTCCTTTCTAAGCAAGTAGGTCTTTTCCAACCCCTTAAATAATTCACTATGTCCACTCATTCCTCATATTCATCCTCCTCCTCTGGATGCCCTCCCACATCCAACTTTCCAAGCTCAGTGCAAATCAAGTTATCCTTACGAGACTTTCTCTGATTACTCCAAAGCATAGTGCTTTTCTAATAAACCTGAGTCCATAAACCACATGTACTGAAAGGCTGCTGAGTTCAAGGCACTGTGGTGGGCTGATGGGGCAGGGTGGAAAGGGACAGGTAAGAAGGATGAATCAAAAAGGGCATCTCCCTTACTGTCAGTATTGAGGGGGTTTTTTTGTTTTTGTTTTGTTTTTTCTTTTTTTAATAGAAAGACAGGGTCTTGCTATGTTGCTGAAGCTGGTTTCAAACTCCTGGCCTCAAGTGATCCACCTCAGCCTCCCAAGTAACGGAGACTACAGTCATGCATCACCATGCCCAGGTAATTTTTTTAAAATTTCCTGTAGAGACAGGGTCTCGCTGTGTTGCCCAGGCTGGTCTCAAACTCCTGGTCTCAAGCAATCTTCTTGCCTCAGCCTTCCAAGGCTGTGCCCAGTCACTACTAAGTTTTGATGATGCTCTTCTCTGGGATAATAAAGGACTAGTTGTGGGCCACATAAAATTTGGTGATTTGTTGTACAGTGGTTTATATCACTTTCTAATTTTTTCATGTACAACTATCTAGACTCCACAGTGGACTACAGAGTCCCTGAGGATGGAGGCAGTACCTGAGAACAAAGGCATGTACCTGCAGTAGCCTGGAAATAATGTTGGCTAACATGAAGAATTCAGGTAGGGAGGCTGGGCATGGTGGCTCATGTCTATAATCCAAGCACTTTGGGAGGCTGAGGCATGTGGATTGCCTGAGTCCGGGAGTTCGAGACCAGCTGGGCAACCTAGCAAATCCTGTCTCTACAAGAAATTTAAAAATTAGTCAGGTGTGGTGGTGCACACCTGTAGTCCCAGCTACTCAGGTGGCTGAGGTAGGAGGATCACTTGAGCCTGGGAGGTTGAGGCTAGAGTGAGCTATGGTCATGCCACTGCACTCCAATCTGGGTGACAGAGCAAGACCCTGTCTCAACAAAAACCTAAATATATATATTTATAAATATATATATGATGAAACCTAAATATATAGATATACATTTACCTATCTGAATTTCTTTTATATATATACACACACATACATATTTAAATATACCTATATATATTTAGGTTTCATTACATATATTTATAAATACATATATTTAGATTTTGTCTTTTATATATATAAATATATGTGTGTTTTGTCATATATGTGTGTATATATAAAAAAGAAATTCAGATAGGTAAATGTAGACCCATTAAACAAACCCATAGAGCGGACTCATGGATCACTATTAACCTGGAGGATTTCTAGTAAAACTAGGTTTAGTCAATCATACACTCTGTTATGAAATAGGTGACATCATTGCAATGGAAGTCAGTAGCATTATATCAATAGGTGAAGTCAGTAGCTGCATCAGGAGGACATCAGGGTGTCACTAAGATAATATCCAGGCATTAAAAATCCAGCCAGCATCCCAAGGAGACTTTCAAAAGAGTCAAAGGTCGAGAAATCATGGGATAGGAATGGCTGATGGAACTCTGCCCATTGGAGAAGAGAAAACTTAGCAGACTGAGATGTGGCATGGTTGAGATGGCAGAATGATGCCACTGCCTTCAAATGTTGCAAAAATTTAACACAGATACAGTAAGCTCAGAGAAGTCACCCCTGGAGACACAATTTGGGGAGCTGTCATCCTACAAGGGGCAGTTTACATTATGCAAGCTGATGGGAGTGCTCAAAAAGCAATAGAAATGGGGAATAGGCAGTGACGGGCACAGATCCTGGCCATGGAGAAAGAAAGGGCAGAGGAGGCAAAGTCTACAAAGTGGTTGGGAAAGAGAGCTACATAGTGATAGGTTTCGTTTCAACATAAGGGAATAAGGAAGGCTGTACTACGCAGAGCCACAGAAAGTAGTGAGTTCTCTGTAGAATCAGAGGTATTTGCATTGTGAGAAATCATTTTGTAGATGAACACTAAGAGTTCGCCCAGCTCCAGGATGCTGTGGAATAATGTCAATATTTGATTTACAAGCAAGGGGAAGAGGACATTTTTAAGGACTGGGGCTGAGATACAGAAAACTTCTTTTTTTTTTTTTTTTTTTTTTTTTTTTTGGAGACACAGTCTTACTCTGTTGCCCAGACTGGAGTACAGTGGCATGATCTCGGCTCACTGCAAACTCTGCCTCCTGGGTTCAAGCGATTCTCCTGCCTCAACCTCCTGAGTAGCTGGGACTACAGGCGCACACCACCACACTCAGCTAACTTTTGTATTTTTTAGTAGAGATGGGGTTCCACCATGTTGGCCAGGCTGGTCTTGAACTCCAGACCTCAACTGGTCCACCTGCCTTGGCCTCCCAAAGTGCTAGGATTACAGGTGTGAACCAGCATGCCTGGCCCAGAAAACTTTTTTGAAGAAGAGAATTACCCTATTGACAAGGATTGGGAGGGAACGCGTGGGGAGAAAAGAAACAAAAGGTAAGACCAGTGGGTGAAGGTTGCCAGAGTCCAAGCGTTAGTTAATGAAATGGTCTTCATTTTTTCCTTTAATAGAATTGATCAGGACAAATCAGGTCTGACACTGTATTTGAATATATGAAAATTTGGGGGACCACATCAGAAACTGAAGTTTTGATGGTCTGGAAATAAGGGCCTAATTGGGATGAGAGAAACAGTCATGGAGAACAAGGAGCTGACACAAGAGAGAGGAAGAGGAAGAATTACCACAATGTGGCGACTTCCTGCATAGGATGAGGAGAGAAAAGAAAAAGTAAACATAGTCCTGCTGGTTTATTGTGTGATATGGCGTCACTGGGTCTCCACCCAAATCTCATCTTGAACTGTAGCTCCCAGAATTCCCACATGTCATGGGAGGGACCTGGTGGGAGGTAATTGAATCATGGGGCGGGTCTTTTCTGTGCTGTTCTTGTGATAGTGAATAAGTCTCATGGATCTGACAGTTTTATAAAGGGGAGTTCCCGGGCGCGTGCACTCTTGCCTGCTGCCATGTAAGACATGACTTTGCTCCTTATTTGCCTTCAGCCATTATTGTGGGGCCTCCCCAGCGATGTGGAACTGTGAGTCCATCAAACCTCTTTCCTTTATAAACTACCCAGACTCAGGTATGTCTTTACTACCAGCATGAGAACAGACTAATACACTGGATTTAGTAGGGCAAGGAAGATAAAGCCTGCAGTCAACTATGACAAAATTATTTATCTTTTTCATGTATAATGCCTCAGACCAAACTGTAAAAGAAATATGGATAGCTTAAACTATATGAAAAATAAAAATTCTCCATATCAAAAACACCAAAGTAAAATTAAAAGACTAATGATAACTCTGAAACGTATGCTACATCAAATTCAACATCCTTATTGCTTGATGATCTTGTGCAATTAAAACAAATGAACATCCTTAATGTTTATAGAATTCATAAATCAGTAGCAAAAAAAAGGACATACCAACAGAAAAAGAGATCAAGGACAAAAATACATGATTTTTAGAAAATACAAATAGCCAATAAATCTATGAGAAAATGTTAAACACAATAGATAATAGATTCACTAACGGAAACTGGAATGTTCTGAGAAGTAAACTGGTAAGCAGCAGTGTTTAGTTAATGGGGTCTTACCAATTAATTATCTCTCAGAGGTGTTGAAAAGTGAGCTGCATTTCCTTCAGGTTAGCCCCTGTGTCCAGGAGTGCACAGATGTCACTAGTGCTGTGTGTTTCAGTTGTGGGGGCCAACGCGGAGCAATAAGGTGCTCAAGGCTCCCTTGGGGTAGTCTTGGCTCAACTGCTCATTGGCTCTGTGATCTTCTAACTCCTGTGCCTCAATTTCCTCATTTGTAAAGCGGAGACTATCATTGTTCTTGCATATCAAGATTAGAAAATCAACTAAAATAATACAGACAATGTGTCTAAAATTATGCTTGATACATAGCACTTGCTCAATAACTATTTGTTCTTACTTTACTGCAACTACAACAGCTACTACTACGATGATCACCACCACCACTACCTAAAGCAGATCAATAGCAAAATCTCATGGAATATATCAAAAACTTAAGCCAGGTAAAATGTTGCTCAAAATGGTGGGGTCTTTCAAACTTGCCCTGCCCAGGATTCCTGATGTGTTCATAGTCTGAATTGATCGTACTCAAAAGGACTCAAATGAATGCCCGAAATATAGCTCTAGGTCCCAAGACAGTTTGGGAATCTCCACAAATATTCTAGGATTATCCTGCTGCCAATGTACCTTCTCAATGAAGATCTGCTCCCGTTTCAGGCTAGCCTTGTATGTAGCTCAGTGTTATCACACATTTTCTGATATTCCAGGAAAAGAACCCTCTTATTTCCTGGAATACACAGTTTGGTGTGTCTATAAATAGCTTTCTTCATTCCCCCAAGCATCTCCCTTGTTATGAATTTTGGCAGGCATCCCTAGAATGGAGCCATAATTCCAGAAAAATCAGGAAGTGTTAACGAGAGAAGGGAAAGTACTGGATTAAAGTTCAGTCTCCAGTACATTTTAAGCTCTCTGAAATTGTTTCCTCCCTCACAAAATGGGAATTATGTCTGCTTGGTCAACTTTACAACACTGACATGTAGGCATAGCGAGAAAATGAAATGAAAAATGTAACACAATAAAACATAAATATGACATAAAATAAAACATAACAACTCTGTGAATGTAAAACATGTCTGAGATACTAATGATCTCACCCTATGGGTGTTCATTCTTCTCAAAGAATAAAAGAAACCTGCAAAATTCTCCAAAATTGAGGAATATTACTGACAGCATATATTTTCCTTCAGTTTTATTGTCACTTCTACCACTTTTCAGAGTCATTCTGGAGATTTAACATGATCACATTTTTAATGAAAACAGTAAATTCAGTCTGAGGTCATAACACTTATATTCATTGAATGATTACTACAGACCAGTTGCTACGCTAGGAACTTTACATGCATGATCTTACGAAGTTTCTTGAAACAGCACTCCAAAAAAGAAACCTAAGTTGTCTCTGTTTTGCCCAAGAAAAAATTAAGGCTCAAAGAATTCAGATAACTCACGTAAGGTTTCACGGTCAATGTCAAAGCTAGGATTTGAATCCAGGCCAGTTTTCTTTTACATATATTCCTGGGCACACCCTTTGCTGACTGATGACTCACTCCCTCCTGAAGACCAGCCTCACAGGGCTCATGACACCAGTCTGGACCTTCAGGGAAGCTCTCAGATGAGCCTCATCAACATCAAATCATGAATGTTCAGGGTCTATGAAATTGCACATAAACAACTATTTGACTATTTGACTCAACTATTTGACTCAAAAATACTTCATATGCTCAATCCTTACTTTCTCTAACAGCAATTATTTTTGCATTATCTTCATGTAGCAATCAAGATATGACGCTCCATATATTACGCCATGTATTATAAGAGCCAAATACACCTCTGGGTGAAATGTATGTTAATGACGTTAAAAGCATTGCATTTTCTGGCTGGACGTGGCGGCTCACGCCTGTAATCCCAGCACTCTGGGAGACCAAAGTGGGTGGATCACTTGAGGTCAGGAGTTGGAGACCAGCCTGGCCAACATGGTGAAACTCCGTCTCTACTAAAAATAAAAAAAATTAGCCAGGCATGGTGGCGCACGCCAATAATCCCAGTTACTTGGGGGGCTGAGATGAGACCACAGCTTGAACCCCGGAGGTGGAGGTTGCAGTGAGCTGAGATCATGACACCGCACTCCAGCCTGGGCAACAGAGTGAGACTCCATCTCAAAAAACACAAAAAACAAACAAACAAAAAAAACCACATTGCATTTCTCTTGAAACACACTTGGCATTCAAAGTCAGAAAAAATAAAGGAAAAGAAAGTTGCATGACATAGAGAAAATTGCATGGAATTAGACCCAGGCTCACAAATCCTAGCTCCCCCATTATGTAGCCTTTTTTTTTTTTTTTTTTTTTTTTGAGACAGGGTTTTCCTCTGTCACCCAGGCTAGAGTGCAGTGGCATGATCTCAACACACTGCAGCCTTAATCTCCTGGGCTCAAGTGATCCTCCCCTTTAGCTCCCAGAGCAGCTGAGACTACAGGCACGCACCACCATGCCTGGTTAATTTTTTAATTTCTTTGTAGAGATAGGGTCTCACTACATTGCCTAGGCTGGTCTTAAACTCCTGCGCTCAAGCGATCCTCACACCTCAGCCTCTCAAAGTCTTGAAATTACAGGCATGAGCTACCATGCCTGGCTCCACCTGCTAGCTTTATCGGTTGACAAAGTTAATCACTTCAAGTTCCAGTGTCTTTGTCTGTAAAATGAGAACACTAGCATCTACACTTCACTGAGTTGTTGTAAAGTTTAAACTCAATAGTACAGAAAGTGTAAAGTTCCTAGAACAGTGCTCAGTAACTATTTTCTCTTCTGTGCCAGTAAAAGATAACTATATGATAATGCTCACCAATGTGGCCAGAAGGAAACTGTGGCCAGTTTCAGTTTCACTGAAATTACAGATAACCTGTCCACTGTCTAAACACTATTTAAAACACGTGTAGCCAGCCACACCCGCAAACAGAAACTAAAGACTGGAAGTGTATTTCCCAAAAGACATCACTGAGAGATATAGTTACGACAAAACACTTTAGCACAAGGGAGGTACCTGAGCCAGATGTACAAAATGAAATCTGAGCAGACACCAGAGGTGACTAATATACCACATGCACTGAGGGGCAAAAACGAAAGCCTACTCTGTTCCTTAATCTCAATTGCCCCAGGAGAATGGGACCTTGTCCTTCACAGAGGCAGTCTGGGACAGTGGCTAGAAGTATCCATTACGGAGTCAGATAGACCTAGGTCCAAAGTCTGCCTCTTCCACTCTCTCTAGTTCACTGACTTCGGGAGAGTTGCCGAACCTCTCCGATCGGCAATTTTCTCTTGGGAATAATAACGAAAAACTCAAACATTCTACTTCAGGCCAGGCACAGTGGCTCATGCCTATAATCCCAGCACTTTGGGAGGCTGAGGCAGGCAGATCACTTGAGGTCAGGAGTTCAAGACCAGCCAGGCCAACATGGGGAAAACCTGTCTCTAAAAAAGAAAAACAAACAAACAAACAAACAAATTACTCAGGTGTGGTCGTGCACACCTGTAATCACCGCTACTCAGGAGCCCGAGGCAAGAGAGTTGTGTGAACCTGGGAGGCAGAGGTTGCAGTGAGCCGAGATCACTCCTCTGCACTCCAGCCTGAGCAACAGAGCTAGACTCCATCTCACAAAAAAAAAAAAAAGTCTACTTTATAATGTGAAGCAGATATTTCTCTCTCTTTTTGTTTTTCAGAGTTGGGGGTCTCAGTCTGTCACCCAGGCTGGAGTGCAGTGGCACAATCATAGATCACTGCAGGCTCAAACTCCTGGGCTCAAGTCATCCTCTTGAATAGCTGGGACTACAGGCGTGCACCACCACGTCCTGCTGATTTTGTAATATTTTGTAGAGTCGAGGTCTCACTATATTGCCCAGGCTGGTCTCTAACTCCGGGCTTCAATCAATCCTCCCACCTTGGCCTCCCAAAGTGTTGGGATTATGAGGTGGTATTTCTGTACCACCTCATATCAGTACTTACATGGGACATAATCAATGACCTGTAAAGAATCAATTATAGCCTAATAATAACAGTAAGTTATATGTGAAAGTTTGCTGCCTAAATGACATTCAGAATCTAGAATCCTAGAGATTTCAGTCAATGTGGAAACAAACAACCAAAACACAAAAAAACCCAAGAGCTTCTTCCTGGGCTGTGGCGGGCCAGTTTCCCATTGGTTTATTCCTGTTGTCAGTTGAACCTTCTACCATTCCTTTAAAAATTCCAACCCAGCCAGGAGTCTTGGATGGTCAAAGCCATCCCTACAGGGTGTGAGAGGTGGAGGGTCAAGCCCAGCTCCAAGCTATCTCTTTGGTGACCCTCGGGCTCTGGTCAAGGTTTGGAAAGCCCCTAAACCCTACTGATAAAAGCACTGCCTACAACAAAATGCTTTATTTCCGGAAACCCCTTAAGACCCCTGCTCTTGGGGAAAGTCTCCTGGTGAGGTTCGCAGAAGCGGCCACATCCAGGAGCCGTACCTAAAGAGAACACCATGAACTCCACATGTCAGCTCTCCCTCAGCATCCTCCCAGCCTCAGCAATGGGATTTCTAGCTCTCTTGCAGAGTCTATTATTCTTACATTTCTGCCCTTGCGTATGAGCAAATTCCCAGTGCCTCACTTTTCACATGTGTTCTATGTTGTTCGCTTTCAAAATAAACTATCAGCCGGGAGCAGTGGCTCATGCCTATAATCCCAGTACTTTGGGAGGCTGAGGCAGGCGGATCACCTAAGGTCAGGAGTTCAAAGCCAGCATGGCCAACATGGTGAAACCCTGTCTGTACTAAAAATAAAAATAAAATAAAATAAAATAAAATAAGCCAGGAGGCCGGGCGCGGTGGCTCAAGCCTGTAATCCCAGCACTTTGGGAGGCCGAGACGGGCGGATCACGAGGTCAGGAGATCGAGACCATCCTGGCTGACACAGTGAAACCCCGTCTCTACTAAAAAATACAAAAAACTAGCTGGGCGAGGTGGCGGGCGCCTGTAGTCCCAGCTGCTCGGGAGGCTGAGACAGGAGAACAGCGTGGGCCCGGGAGGCGGAGCTTGCAGTGAGCTGAGATCCGGCCACTGCACTCCAGCCTGGGCGACAGAGAGAGACTCTGTCTCAAAAAAAAAAAATAAATAAGCCAGGAGTGGTGGCAGACCCCTGTAATCCCAGCTACTCAGGAGGCTGAGGCAGGAGAATCGCTTGAACCCAGGAGGCGGAGGTTGCAGTGAGCTGAGATTGTGCCACTGCACTGCAGCCTGGGCAATAAGAGTGAAACTCTGTCAAATAAATAAATAAATAAAACATCAGTATGAAAGAAAAATTAACTTATCAAAGAAAACGGAGAAGCCCAAGATGAGTAAGAATCAGATCTGAAGATCTAAAAGGAAAAACACATTGATATCAGAGACTATTTTGTCCTCAATACCCTTAATGTGGATCAGTACACCCATTAGCTGATCTGCTAGTTAAATCAACATTCCATCCTGATTTATTTAAAATATCTCTGTATTGTTATTGAAGTACTTTCCTCCCCTACAAGGGTAATAGAATTTACCAACATAGTAAATTATTCTAAGTAGGCCAGCTTTGGTGGCTCATGCCTGTAATCTCAGCACTTTGGGAGGCCAAGACGAGTGAACTGTTTGAGCCCAGGAGTTTGGAACCAGTCTGAGCAACACGGCAAAACCTCATCTTTATAAAAAACAAACAAAAAAATTAGCCCGGTGTGGTGGTACACACCTGTAGTCCCAGCTACTCAGGAGGTCGAGGTGGGAGGATCACCTGAGCCCCCTGGGGATGTCGAGGCTGCAGTGAGCAATGATCAAGCCATTGCACTCCAACCTGGGCAACAGAGCCACATCCTGTCTCAAAATAAAGAAATAAGTAAATAAAAAGTCTAAAGGAACCAGTTGTTTTAAAAATCTTAGTTAATAGTCAAAGTATGCCTTAGGCCTGCAAAATGCAATGTAAATAATTAAAAATAGACTTACTTTCAGTTTTATGCAAAATTAAAATTCTACATTACCATCTTCTGATTATGACTTGTGTAAGCGCACTCTGATGAGTTTATGTAGTCTAGTGTACAGGAGAATTAGGTCCAACATTTACTACTGAGAATAGCATGAACTGGCATAAACTCCAGTCTTACCCATCTCATATGTTATTATCACTCAGTATAAATGACTGTAGAAAAATAATAGAAGATACCATAATATCCATACGTTTACAGAAGCAGTAATTGTAGCCTCCCATTAATGTCACATTCTATCCTTATGCTCTGCTCACATCCTTACCCACCGTATGTTAGAAATATCTTTCAGCAATACTTATACACTGTTAGTGGGAGTCTAAATTAGTTTAACCATTGTGGAAGACAGTGTGGTGATTCCTCAAAGACCTAAAGACAGAAATACCATTTGACCCAGCAATTTCAGTACTGTGTATATACCCAAAGAAATATAAGTCATTCTATTATACAGACACATGCATCCGTATGTTCATTGCAGTACTACTCACGATGCCAAAGACATGAAATCGACCTAAATGTTCATCAGTGATAGAAGAATGGATAAAGAAAATGTGGTATATATACTCCATCGAATACTATGCAACCATGAAAAAGAACAAGATCATGTCCTTTGCAGGGACATGGGTGGAGCTAGAGGCCATTATCTTTAGCAAACTAACACAGGAACAGAGAGCCAAATACCCCATGTTCTCATTTATAAGTGGGAGCTAAATGATGAGAACACATGCGCACACAGAGGGGAACAACACACACCAGGGCCTTTCAGAGGGTGAATAGTGGGAGAAGGGAGAGGATCGGGAAAAACAACTGATAGGTACTGGGCTTAATACCTGGGTGATGAAATAATCTGTACAACAAATCCCCATGACATAAGTTTACCTGTATAACAAACCTGCACTTAAAAGTTAAAAGTTAACAGACAAACAAACAAACGTACCTTTGAAAGCATCACGGGGATTCCCTGCTAAAGAATTCTTTTATGGGCCAGGCATGGTGGCTCACTCCTGTAATCCTAGCACTTTGGGAGGCCGAGGTGGGTGGATCATTTGAAGTCAGGAGTTCGAGGCCAGCCTGGCCAACATGGAAACCCCATCTCTACTAAAAGTACAAAAATTAGCTGGGCATGGTAGTGCATGCCTGGGAAAGAATCTGTACAAACAAACCCCTAATGACACAAGTTAACCTATGTAACAAACCTGCGCTTGTACCCCTGAACTTAAAATAAAAGTTAAAACAAACAACAAACAAATGTATCTTTGAAAACATCACAGGGATTCCCTACTAAAGAATTCTTTTATAGGCCAGGCATGGTGGCTCACTCCTGTAATCCTAGCACTCTGGGAACCTGAGGCAGGCAGATCACTTGAGGTCAGGAGTTCAAGACCAGCCTGACCAACATGGCGAAAACCCATCTCTATTAAAAATACAAAAATAAGCTGGGCGTGGTGGTACGCAACTATAATCCTAGCTACTCAGGAGGCTGAGGCAGGAGAATCACTTGAACCAGGGAGGCGGAGGTTGCAGTGAGCCAAGATTGCCCTACTGTACTCCAGCCTAGGTGACAGAGCAAAACTCCATATCAAAAAAAAAAATTCTTTTACTTACCATCCTTTAATTTTTCTGTAAATATAACATTTCTTGTGCAGGAGAACTTTTACAGGAACCCAGATCAGTAGAGTCACTAACGCAACATAGGCAATAGCACAGGAGACGATCAGCCAGTAGGGTGTGTTATCAGATCTAGCCATTGCTCCCTGGTAGGCGGTGGCAAACTGTTCCGTGATCACCAGTGTGGGGATGGAGAAAGCAGCAAACTCTAGGAGCTCAAAAACCACGAACTTAATGAGCCTTCCAGAAGCCATCCCGAGGAAAGGCAAGCTGCCAAGGACCTGGGACTCCCTCTTTGACTGTGGGCAGCATACGGACCCACAGATACTGAACTGGGATCAAGTTCCTTGTCCTCGGATCGCTAACCAGTGACTTTTTTTTCTTTTATTGACCCTCACATGGTTCAATGATCTCCTAACTTAACAACCGTGGTCTCTTAAAGGAACAGGGCCATTGTGGAAGTGATCACTCAACATATTTGCACATCCGTTATTAGAAGTCAAATGAACTTTAGAGCATGCCTGGGAGCACGGGTAAAAGCAGGGTTTTAAAAAGGTGTTTATTGCTTATATTTGTGTAATAGTCAACTCTTGTTAAGTAAAACTGCTGGAATAATATAATTTTAGAGTTAAAGGGGAATAGATAGAATCCAACTCTCTATTTTCACATAAAAGCAAATTCAGGCAAAGGGAGATACTCACACCCAAGTCTTCATCTTGGAAAACCACCCCTCCCTTTCAAGTGCTTGAAAAGGGAGTTTGAATTCACTTTATCAACTTTCTAACCAGGATTCTCCCTAATACTTAAGATATTCGTTCATTATTGTGCATTAGTTGCCATATAACACAAATTAATGCTATTTTTGTTTTGCTGCCCAGCAAACTGAAATGATGACATTAGAAGCCTGTTATCAGGATTTACACATTAATAGCTATCTGTGACTGGCTTAAACGCATATCAAATATTTAAAGGATGACAATTGTCTCCATGAATATCCTTCCTTCGAAAAACATACTTAAGACCGGGCACGGTGGCTCACACCTGTAATCTCAGCACTTTGGGAGGCCGAAGCGGGCAGATCACCTGAGGTCAGGAGTTCAAGACCAGCCTGGCCAACATGGTGAAATCCTGTCTCTACTAAAAAATACAAAAACTAAGGCCAGACACAGTGGCTCACGCCTGTAATCCCAACACTCTGGGAGGCTGAGGCAGGCAGATCACCTGAGGTCAGGAGTTTGAGATCAGCCTGACCAACATGGTGAAACCCCATCTGTACAAAAAAAAAAAAAAAATAGACAGGTGTGGTGGTGCATGCCTGTAATCCCAGCTACTTGGGAGGCTGAGGCAGGAGAATCACTTCAACCTAGGAGGCTGAGGTTGCAATGAGCCAAGATCATGCCACTGCACGCCAGTCTGGGTGACAGAGCAAGACACCTTCTCAAAAAAAAAACCAAAAGCATATTTGAGCACTTACAATGAGCATTTTAGTATGTGTGGGGGTATGAAGATGAATGAATGACAGAAGTTCCTGTTCTGAAAATGCTTGAGGTCCAATGGAGGCGATAAACTGAGGAACCACAACAAAAATAACCGAGGTCAGAAGACTGTAAACGAAGTGCTACAGGGACACAGGTGAACTGCACCTTGCTCCACCTTGGGGTTGTGGGAAGAGGATGGGCACATAAGCACGGTCAGGATGGACAGGGGCACTGTGGTGTTGGTGACATTTCAGACGCAGCCAAGGAGGCTGCAGTGGTTAGTGAGAATCTGGTGTGGCACAGCAGGAAACAGGAGGAGGCAATATTAGAAAAATAGTTTGGGGAGCCATTTGGGGTGGCTCATACCTGTAACCCCAGCACTTTAGGAGGCCAAGGTGGCTTGATAGCTTGAGGAGGCCAGGAGTTTGAGACCAGCCTGGGCAACATGGTGAAACCTCTTCTCTACAAAAAATACAAAAAATTAGCCAGGCACAGGGTCTCATGCCTATGGTCTCAGTGACTCCGGAGGCTGAGGTGGGAGGATTGCTTGAGCCTGGAAGGTTGAAGCTGCAGTGAACTGTGATCGTGCCACGGCACTCCAGCCTGAGCAACAGAGCGAGACCCTACCTCGAAACAACAGCAACAAAATAGGTTGCGGTAAGAATGTCGTGTCCCATTAAGGATTTGCGGGGGGCAGGGGGCGTAGCCAGCAGTGAAAAAGCAAAGTTTTCTGAACACAGCAGTCCTTTGGTCATCTGGAAAGGAGGCTCGATGCTGATGTGGAGGAAGGACAGAGCAGTGCTACCCTGGAGGCAGGAGGCCAGCTGGGAACCAGAGAGGAGCCTGGGCTAGAGGTAAGAGCCCCCCAGCCAACACAAATGGAGCGGGAGTGATGAAGCGGGGTCACACCAGCAGACATTGAGCCCCGTCCCTTCTGTGGCCTTTCTTGTGCCTGCTGTCACACTGATGCAGACCCATATTTCTCTAGGCTTCTCTCTCTCAAGGTCCTCGGCAGAAGGGGCCCTGGGCTGCTGGAGTTCCAGGGTGCATCGGAGGCTCCTGGTGTGGCTCTGAGGATTGATGCTTTCTGCCCTACCACTGCCAGACAATTAGTCAGCTGGTTCTTCAAGCCATCTAGTTATTTTATTTGAACTTGGATTTTGAATCCATTGAAGTTTAGCAGAAATTCTTTCAAGCCAAAGAAGAGACTTGGAAGAACAGTGATAAAATATGAAAGGATGGGGTGGAGGCCCATCTGAGCAGCAGTTCTGTCGTCAACTACTTTTTTTTTTTTTGAGGTGGAGTCTCGCTCTGTCACCCAGGCTGGAGTGCAATGGCGTGATCTCAGCTCACTGCAACCTCCACCTCCCAGGTTCAAGCAATTCTCCTGACTCAGCCTCCCAAGTAGCTGGGACTTCAGACGTGCGCCACCACGCCTGGCTAATTTTTGTATTTTTAGTAGAGACGGGGTTTTGCTATGTTGCCTAGACTGGTCTTGAACTCCTGACCTCAGATGATCCATCTGCCTTGGCCTCCCAAAGTGCTGGGATTACAGGTGTGAGCCACTGCACCCAGTTGCCAACTACTTCTAATAACTTACCATTGACATCAATGGTCAGTATCATTCCTGATGAAAATGCCTATTTAAATGATACTGGATATGAATTATATTTTAACCTCCTAACACTCCATCTTGAGTCACTAGCGCTCTGTTGAATCATAACATCAGCGACACAGTTTGTGTATGAATAGGAATTATTGAGCATTTGAAGAGTTATTGAATAGCTTGACTCTTGAGAAAGAAATCTCTTACCCGGGTCTATAATTCCATTTTGAATGCTCAATTTTTATTTCCATTTAGAAGAATTTAAAACTGACACTAGCTTTCTATTTCTCACCTGTGACTTTCCTCTGGTTCATAATCTTCCTCCACCTTTATTTTTTAATTTTTTGAGACAGAGTCTCGCTCTGTTGCCCAGGCTGGAGTGCAGTGGTACCATCTTGGCTCACTGCAACCTCTGTCTCCTGGGTTCAAGTGATTCTCCTGCCTCAGTCTCCCTAATAGCTGGGACTACAAGCACCCACCACTACACCTGGCTAATTTTTGTATTTTTAGTAGAGATGAGGTTTCCCCCTATTAGCCAGGCTGGTCTCAAACTCCTGGCCTCAAGTGATCCACCTATCTCGGCCTCCCAAAGTGCTGGGATTACAGGCGTGAGCCACTGCTTCCGGTCACCTTTACCTTTAAAGATGACCCCAAGAGTGTTAGCATTCATGTGACATGACCTGTGACCAGTGTTTTCTACCTCCTGGAATGCTCTGGTCACTGGCTGTGGTTTCTTTAGGAGAAAGGCTGTGATTCTCGCTTTCTGCCTGCCACGAGCCCAACTCCATGTAAAGAAACAATTGAGTGTGTCCACATTGTCCTTTGAACACTTCCTGCGTGCAGATCCTGGCCGTCCCTGTTAACTTACGCTCTGCTTAGGAATTTAACACAAGTGCCCCGCGAAGACCCGAGGACGTTGTTGGAGTAAGTACACTGGGCAAGTTAGGGCTAGGAAGGGTGACCTACCCACAGTCCATCTCCCTTCTCCAGCCACATCTTCTTGAATGAATGGGTCCTGGGCCATAGAGTGTCCAGCCATCTAAGTGTAGCCTGGCACAAGCCAGGTCAATTGGATTCTCACCCTTAGGAATTTGAACTCAGAAACATGGGGAGAATTTGGTAAGTGGAGCAAAAGAAGGTCATGAGTTTGAGTCAGAATTAGAGCAAGCCAAACTCTACGGGCTGGAACCTCCACTCCTGGCATGTTGTCAATTCTATCTGATGAATGAACAAATAGAAGCCAGGCAGTGAGGGAATAGAAGAGTGAGTTGAGCAAGGAACCTGGGAGTGAGAAGGCTAGGACAGATCAACAGGGAGAAGCAATCGTACCAAGAAAGACCAGTCTTTACAGGCGCCTGAGCTGTTGAACCTTCCAGCTCACATGTGTCCTTACAAAAGGTGGTCTTTGTTCTTTGCAAGAGAAAGGGCTTGAGAATAAGACAAAGGAGTGTGTTTGTGAGCAGAGGCCAAATACCACTCAGAAACCCCATGGAAAATCACCAGAAAATACAGGAGAAAGGATGGAAAAAACTCAGAGTTAATCAGAGAAGGCTTCTCAGAGGAGGGAAGCTTTGTATCGCTCTTTCTGTTGACTCAAAGCGGTAGCTGTATACCGCTACAGCAATTTTCTCTGCATAGTATAATAATATTTCCTTTGAAAAATTGTTCTGGCTGGCTGCAGTGACTCACACCTACAATCCTAGCATTATGGGAGGCCAAGGTGAGAGGATTGCTTGAGGCCAGGAGTTTGAGACAAGCTTGGGCAACATGGCAAAACCTTGTCTCCACAAAAAAAAAAAAAAAAAAAAAAAAAAAAAAAAAATTAAAAATTTAGCCAGGCATTGTGGCATGCACCTGTAGTCCCAGCTATTCGGGTGGGAGGATTGCTTGAGCCCAGGAGTTCAAGGCTGCAGTGCACTTTGATTACACCTGTGAACAGCAAATACATTCTAGCCTGTGGTAACAGAACAAAACCCTGCCTCTAAAAATAATAATGATTTTTGTCAAGGAAAAGTAGTTCTAAGAATGTTTATGATGTAGTAAGACAGGGAAGAGGATGGGAGAGAGAAGCAAGTTGTAGATACTATGTCTAACAACATGAATGGTACAATCTTTTTGCTTTCAAATATTGTAGTTGTAGGTTTCTACGTAAATTTTAAAATCCAGGAAGATACTTGTCAAACTGTTCACAGCGCTGTCCCTGGAGAATGGGTGAAGTGGGGTGGAGGGAGTTTAATAACAATTTTGTGCGTGTTTTTTTTTTTAATCTTTCCTCCACCAGTTTGCTTTCCCTTACTTTACAGAAGCCAAATAATCTGGCGTGAACCCGGGAGGTGGAGCTTGCAGTGAGCCGAGATCACGCCACTTCACTCCAGCCTGGGCGACAGAGTGAGACTCCGTCTCAAAAAAAAAAAAAAAAAAAGGAAGCCAAATAATCAAACTGCCCTTCAATTATTCTTTTAATGGTAGTACTTAAGAGCAGTGAAATAGTCAAGAGGCAAGCAGAAGACAGCAGACAGGCTTGAACCACTGTTTTCTGGCTGGGCCTTTGGGTAGAATTGGATTGTCCTCTCCTGCTTTCATAGGAAAAGGCTGAAAAGGGAAGCTTCATCCTTCCACAGACACTTGTTTTCTCTTCTGCTCCTCTGTGCAACCTTTCCTAACTCTCCTTTTCCAAGCAGAATTAAGTCCTCCTTCCTTTCTCAAAACACCTTTTTTTTGAGACAGAGTCTTGCTCTGCCACCCAGGCTGGAGTGGAGTGGCACAATCTCGGCTCACTGCAACCTCTGCCTCCCGAGTTCAAGGGATTCTCCTGCCTTGGCCTCCTGAATAGCTAGGATTATAGACATCCTTCACTATGCCCAGCTAATTTTTATACTTTAGTAGAGACGGGGTTTCGCCATGTTGGCTAGGCTGGTCTTGAACTCCTGACCTCAGGTGATCCACCCGCCTTGGCCTCCCAAAGCGCTGGGATTACAGGCGTGAGTCACTGTGCCCAGCCTCAAAACATCTTTCAGATGCTTGTAGGGTAGCACAAATGATAAAAATGTTCTTATATCATTCACTTACACACTGGGTCCCCTACAAAACCCTGAGCTCCTGGAAGGCAGAGAGCATCTGCTTTTCATCTGTGTCTCCTCATTTCTCAGCACAGTGTCAAGTGCACAACAGTCCGTTAATATGTATTCCTGGAAAAAAGGAAAGCACAAATGAAGTATAAGAGAAGTGAAGGCGGCCAGGCACAGTGGCTCATGCCTGTAATCCCAGCACTTTGGGAGGCTGAGGTGGGCAGATCGCTTGAGCCCAGGAGTTTGAGACCAACCTGGGCAACATGGCAAAACCCCATCTCTATGAAAAATACAAAAATTATCTGGGCATAGAGGTACACACCTGTATTCCCAGCTACTCACGAGGCTGAAGAGGAAGGATCGCTTGAAACTAGGAGGTTGAGCTATGACTGTGCCACTGCACTCCAAACCTGGGCAACAGAGTGAGACCCTGTCCTCCTCCCAACTCAAAAAGAGAGAGAGAAGTGGTGCGTTACGAATAAAAATTAGAAAAAAAAAAATTTAAAGAAACAAGAATACAGCAGAGGAAAAAAAAAAAAGAGAGAGAGAGAGAGAAGTAGGCAGCAGAAGGAATGTGCAGGGATTTGATCATGGCTAACTCTTTTTTTATGCCAAGGGAGAGTCAGCTGTGTCCCACGCTGACATTTCAGAAGGAGAAATCATATTCTATGAGTCTCAATTCAATCTACTCACTCAGTCTACAGGCTTCAATTTCCTCTCTCGCTCCTCCTTACCCTTGCAATGCTTGGCTCCAAATAAAGCTACCAGATCTCTTTCTCCATAGCCTGGCTCCTTGGGGTCTCAAGGTAAAAGAGAAAAGACAAAGTCCCCGTGGATTGCAGAATTGATTAATCTCGTGATGCCTGTTGAAAAAGACTATGACCCTTTCCAAGCCTTCCCCATAGCTTCATAGATGTGAATGCTACAATATTTCCCCAGCCTTCTCCAATCTGTGGGCCCTCAGAAAATGCACACGCCCTAATGGGTTTGCACCATTAATGAAGGAGACTGGAGAGGACTGTCTGGTATTTGACTGACCCGAGGCATAGCCTTCAATTATTTCGGAGTCTTCAGCCCTTTTGAGGTGTCATTTGCCTGAATTTTACAGAAAGGATCAGGAGGCAGTGAATGTTCCTTCATGAGGGACAGAGCAACTAGTGAGCTTGGCAAAGAAAAAGAAAGCTACTATGCCAACACTAAGCCACCGGGAGGAAATAATCCCAGACCCCTGACTTGCAGACAAAGACAACGGGAGATGAAAGAGGGTTTAAGATCACCTACCTACCCTTCAGCTGGGACCCGTTTACTCCAATCCTGATTCCTGCCCTTCTAAGTCCTCTGATGAGTGTGCCATGCAGTTGCACTGAGGTAACTGGAAAAGACACAGAAGGGGACATTTTCAAACCACCCAGATTCTTTACTTGGATTAACCCAGTACTGATTCAAGGAACTCTGCGCCTTAGTTTGCTCTTTAATGCTGGGTTTAACAACTTCCTGGTAGGAAACAGATTTGGGTTTCTGAAGCTGGATCCGTGGTGAAAAGACTGAGCCTTGTGGTTAGAGTTCACTTCCATGTACGAGTGTTGATGCAGTGTTTTTTATTTTAGTAAGCAGAAGATATCATTCTGTTCAGGGGAACACCTGTTCTCCACACTTCCAACTGTCACTTCCTTCCTGCAGGCAGGAAGTCAAAAATCGAGTCTCTAAAATTGTTAGGAAGATCATTTGTAATCTCAAGGTTTGCTCATTGTTTTCGGCGTAGGGTCTGTGAAACACAATGTGCAAACTGCCAGGAATGTTCTGGCATATCCGTGGTTTGTTTCCTGTGATCTTATGATGTGCAAAAAGGCAGGAGCTAGTGGAGTGAAACTGCCCTTGGGATGGAGCTGAATGTACATAGAGCCTAGGGAAGAAGTGAAAGTAGGTTCCGGGGCCTGGTTTACTGTTCATTTAATAAAATTTCCACAGAGTTGCTGATCACCGTACGCAGGCGTGACCAAGTAAATCATTTGAAGTGAATTTAGTAAGATGATGTCACTATCCAATATAAGCCCCCTTGACCAATTTTATGCTATCATAGTCCAGATTATGCTAAATATATACTATAGGAAAAAGTATTATTTCATCTGTTTGGCTATCAAATAAGCAACTTTGTAAAAGCAAAGATGACAGCGTATTCACTTTTGTGCCCTTTTATAACTGGTGACTTTTTTTTTTTTTTTTTTTGAGACGGAGTTTCGCTCTGTCTCCCAGGATGGAGTGCCAAAAAGCTCCGCCTCCCGAGTTCACGCCATTCTCCTGACTCAGCCTCCTGAGTAGCTGGGACTACAGGCACCTGCCACCAAGTCCAGCTAATTTTTTGTATTTTTAGTAGAGACAGGGTTTCACCGTGTTAGCCAGGATGGTCTTGATCTCCTGACCTCGTGATCTGCCCACCTCGGCCTCCCAAAGTGCTGGGATTACAGGCGTGAGCCACCGCACCCGGCTGACTCTGTTCTTGAAATTAACAAAATGTATAGGAAATCCTTAAAAAAAAATTACGCTCCCTTAAAATGTCATTCCACTAAAATTTCCCAGATCCTAAAAGAGAAAGAAAGTGAATTAAAATTTCCCACTCCACTATGTAGTCATCACACACATTGTGGTGTGGTAATGTGTAAATGAGCTAGAAATGTTTTTAAAACTGTATTAAAGGAAAAAAGGAAGTCACCTCACTGTTTGCAACAATTCTCAAATTTTATTTTTCAAGGGACTAAAACACGTGAGCCTTTTGGTATTGCAGAGTAACAAATTTAAGCAGAAAAAGTGTAGGTACAGGCCTAATCAATTAGCATAAATTCATCCCAAAGTTCACAAGGATGCTTTAACCTAAATTTCCCACATCTTCACTGTTGAGGATTTGATAAGTTTACAACTCTCCAATTCTTCCTTAGGTAAGTTAAAATATCTTGAAATAACTATTAGTAGTCCTGCCCACCATATATTCACAAAATAACAACAATGTTCATTGTGCAGTTAATGTGATCACTGTAGATAAAAGTTAAAATAAAATTTCTAGCCGGGCGCAGTGGCTCATGCCTGTAATTCCAGCATTTTGGGAGGCCAAGGAGGGCGGATCACCTGAGGGCGGGAGCAGTGAGCCAAGATGGCGCCATTGCACTCCAGCCTGGGCAACAAGAGCAAAAATCCATCTCAAGAAAATTCCAAGTGATTTGCCTGTATGCAGTGCTTCCTAACTCCACTGGGTGGTGCAGGTTTGGTTTTGTTCTGTTTTCATCACAATTTTTGAGTTGATATCTATATACACATAAATATTTTTTTTGAGACACAGTTTTACTCTGTTGTCCAGACTGGAGTGCAGTGGCACAATCTCGGCTGACTGCAACCTCTGCCTCCTGGGTTCAAGCGATTCTCCTGCCTCAACCTCCCGAACAGTCGGGCGCCACCATGCCCGACTAATTTTGTATTTTTAGTAGAGACAGGGTTTCACCATGTTGGCCAGGCTGGTCTCGAACTCCTGACCTCAAGTGATCTGCCTGCCTTGGCCTCCCAAAGTGTTGGGATTACAGGCGTGAGCCAATGTGCCTGGCATTGAGTTGATATTTTAGAAGATATTAAAGGTTTGGAATCTTCCAACCTAAATTATTCCTTTTCAAAATTCAGGCTATTAAGTTGTGAGTCTTGTGGAGATAATATGTCATGTTGAACTATGTAAATTTGGTTCATTTAGTTTGATATTCAGTGAGGTAAGTCAGAGCTCATCTCAAAAGCCACTTAGATCAACGCCCTAGGCTTCACCATAATTTTCCGGGTCCTACACAATCTCTCCCCTACCACCTTTCTCTCTGACCAAATTTCCTCTCTCATTGTCCTCCTCAATATTCTTCAAACACATGAAGCATAAAGGCTTCTGTTTGACTTTGCCCTGTTGTTCTCTTGGCCTGGGAAAATCCCCAGGGATACCCAAAAAAGCCAACCACCTCCGGTTCTTCAGGTCTTTTCTTAAGTGACATTTTCTCATGAGACAACTTACCTAAAATTTCAACACCTCCCCAGCTTCCTATCCCTCTTTCTGCCTCATTTTTATCGCTTAACATTAACTAATGTAATATTTTACTTTTAGGTTAATTGCCTTGTCTCCCTCAAACAGAAATGTAAGTTTCTTGACGGCACAAATTTTTACCAATTTTTTTTTTCCTTGAGATGGAGTTTTGTTTTTGTTGCCCAGGCTAGAGTGCAATGGCACAGTCTTGGCTCACTCTAACCTCTGCCTCCTGGGTTCAAGCAATTCTCCTGCCTCAGCCTCCCAAGTAGCTGGAATTACAGGCGCCTTCCACCACACTCAGCTAATTTTTTTGTTTTTTTAGTATGTTCACCATTTTAGCCAGGCTGGTCTCGAACTCTTGACCTCAGGTGATCCGCCTGCCTCACCCTCCCTAAGTGCTGGGATTACAGATGTGAGCCACCGTGCCTGGCCACCAGTTTTTTTTTTTTGAGACAAGGTCTGACTCTGTTGCCAGGCTGGAGTGTCGTGGTACAATCCTAGCTCACTGCAGCCTTGAAATCCCGGGCTCAAGTCATCCTCCCACCTCAGCCTCTTAAGTAACTGGGACTGAGGTGGTGCATATCACCACCTTAGCCACCTCCTGCCTAATTTTTATTTAGTAGAGATGGAGTCTCACCATATTGCCCAGGCTGGTCTCAAACTCCTGTCTTCAAGTGATCCTCCCACCTCAACCTCCCAAAATGCTAGGACTATAGGCATGAGTCTAATTTTGTTAGTTAGTTTGTTTTTAATACAGTTTAAGCACAGACAATGTGCCAGTTGTTATTCAGGAAATTTTACCTGAACCTCCAGGTTGAGCACATGAGTTCAAGACCAGCCTGAGCAACATGGTGAGACCCCCCATCTCTACACAGTATCAAAAACTGGCCACACGTGGGGGTACGCGCCTGTAGTCCCAGCTACTCAGGAGGCCGAGGTGGAAGGATTAATTGAGCCCAGTAGGTCAAGGTTGCAGTGAGCTATGATCATGCCACTGTATTCCAGCCTGGGCAATAGAGTGAGATCCTGTCTCAAAAAAAAAAAAATTACAATAAAATTCATTTAAAAATTGAGCAAATGTTTATTGCAATTCATGAATCAGGACAGCATCTCATTCGATAAAATAGGATAAGAACCTTGATGAGTAGAGCAAAAGATACTGGCTGAACAGACAGAAAAGGGCTGAAGAAAGCAGAAATAAGAAATGAATAGCAGATTAGTCTTTTAAAAGTTACTTTATAAGTTTAGATCCGAGGGGGCTTCTTAGCGTGTTGGCTCAGGTACACTGGGCCCCTTCTGATTGGCTGTACAGGTACACTGGACCCCTTCTGATTGGCTGTACAGGTACACTGGGCCCCTTCTGATTGGCTGCTATAAATCTCCAGGTGTTTGGAAAACTTCTCAAAGTTCAATTTGATGACATGGCACTTTGAACTTTCAACCGATGACTGCATTTGGGTTTAGTCTGATCTGCTGGGAGCCTAGATCAAAATAATGGCCTCCCATAAACTTAATTTAACACTAGTCTAGCTGGATTCTTTCAAAGCTCCTAATCGAGATACACTAAATTCACTACAAAACACTGAGATAACGGCAGACTAGATCTAATTACCCAGCTGCAAGCAATATTGGTCCCTATTTCTTCTTATCATACTTAAGATGCTAACCTTGTGCTGTAGTTTCAAATGCATATTTCTCTTATTCATTTTACTTCCTTAAAGGTGGTGACAGTATCTTGTGTTGGGGGAGCCCCAAGACCACCACCCATTTCAATAATTGTCTAGGACTCACAGGAGTCAGATATGATTGTACTCAGGGCTATGATTTTTTACACTGAAACAACTTGAAGGAAAATCAGCAAAGGGAAATGGCACAGGCGGTGAAGTGCATGGGAAACGGGGTGCCAGTCTGCACAGGTCCTCTCCCAGTTGAGTCAAACAGGACATGCTGAGTTCCCACAGCAATGGGCCATGACAACACATATGAAAGGTTGCCACCAGGAAAGCTCCTCAGACACTCAGTACCCATGGTTTTTACTGGGCGCTGGTTGCCAAGGCACCTTCTGCCTGGAACCCACCAAAATGCCAGGCTCCCAGAAGGAAAGCAGGTGTTGAGCATAAACCACATCATTCATGCAAATCATTTAGGCACAGTGAGCCACTCTTATCAATTCTGGGAATTGTGGGAACCCTCCCGAAATTTAAGTTCCCAGACGCCAGCCAAGGGCCAACTTTGTAAACAGGCCTTTCAAAAGATAGCAGTCCACCTGCTCGGTTAACTGTTTTCTGTCCACTCACTCAGTGTTAGATCCCGCTAGTGGTTAAACATCTGCTGAATTCTATTTTCACCTTTATATCATTGTTAAAATGAAGCAATGGGAATGAAATGAAATAATCATACATACCAACAATTAGTTACATTTTTAAACTGTTCACATGGATATTTTTTAAAACTGTGTCTTGCCATTTCATTTGAGTATATTTTTTGTTCCTATATTATTTAAGCATGGATAAACCAATTTAATGTAAATAGTCATCATCGTAAGTACAGAGATAAACAAAATGTAATGGTTTAAATCACCACCACAGAGGTAGTGGCCCAGGTATGACTCCTATTTTCAACATTTATGTATGATCTGACTTAAGGTATTTAAATTAATCTATATGACCCTCCTCTGTAATAACAATAATACTTTGAACTTATATTTCAAGGCCAGTATCAGACTGTTGATAGATTGACTCAGGCTAGTAGTAAACCTACTAGTCTCAATAATTTAAAATACTTGACTGACTGGGAGCTGGGTGTGGTGGTGTGCCCCTATAGGCTCAGCTACTGAAGAGGCTGAGGTGGAAGGAATACTTGAGCCTACGAGTTCAAGACCAGCCTGGGCAACATGGCAAGACCCTGTCTCTTTTAAAGAACAAAATTTTTTTCAGTGACTGGACAACTCTAATTGCTGGTAGGATCCAAGCCTACTGATGCTAACAGATATTTCAGCAAGACTCTGGTGGAGTCTGAAGCAAGCCCCTGTGGCTCACCAGGGGGTTGTAAGAATGACTTCTGCTGTGCCATGACGGGGCCCAAAATGATACTCTACAAATGACACACTGTGTCCTCAGGAATAGAAGAAAGTGAAGTGAGATGTCTGCCTTGGCAGATCACCAGTGACTTTTATCATCTTTTTTTTCCCCCGGACGATGCCAATGACTGCAATCTATGAGATCCTGCCTAGTATGTTTCCTTAATAGACTCCACTCTGTATTGAAAAGGCCTCATATATGCTTAAAGGAAAGCACAGAGGTTCCTTTGATTTCAACTTGGAATATAATTGGTTCCCCTTCACAGCTCCTCGTTACCATTGAGACAAGAGGTTCAACTGGTAGAATGGGGCAAGGGGAAGCCTTGAAATTTAGGCTGGGGAGTTTTAAACCAAGTCTAAGACAGAGGGTTGTAAGAGAGGCTACAGAAAAGAGTTCTAGGCTGGGTGTGGAGGCTCATGACTGTAATCCCAGCACTTTGGGAGGCTGGTGGATCACCTGAGGTCAGGAGTTTGAGACCACTCTGGCCAACATGGCAAAACCCCATCTCTACTAAAAGTACAAAACAAAATTAGCCAGGCATGGTGGCGCGCACTTGTAATCCCAGCTACTCAGGAGGCTGAGGCAGGAGAATTGCTTGAACCCAGGAGGCGGAGATTGCAGTGAGCCAAGATCACGTCACTGCACTCCAGCCTGGGTAACACAGCAAGAGTGTGTCTCAAAAAAAAAAAAAAAGAGTTCTAAAGGGTTCCTGAAGCACCTGAAATTATACGAAAAACTCTAGGCAGTACTTTTCTGGTGAAAGGGTCCATAGCTTTCTTCAATTTTCAAAAGTGATCTTGACCTCAGAATGTCTGTGAAGCTTTAGACCAAGAAGGTGAGGACCCTTGTTGGAAAGGAGGAGGCTGCATGGTATCAGTGTTTCTCAAACTGGTGTGACCGAAGGACTCCCGGGGGGCGGTGAGGCACTTAATTATAGCTTTCCAGTCCCATCCCAGATTGACTCAATCGGAATCTGCAGGCAAAAGGCCTGGGAATCTGTATTTTACCAAGTACCCCTCTGATGTTGTTTGGAAAACAGAGGACTTGGGCATCTTTAAAATCCATGCCAGGTTAAACATTTCACAGTTCCAGGATTTTTATGGGCCTATTTCTATTGGTAAAGGCCTATAGTACTCTACTTCTTGAGGGTTGCTAGGAAAATGGCCCCTCAGGGCCTCACTTCTGATGCTTTCAGAAGACACGGCTCTGAAGTTCCTTGCATCTAATTCTCTCCTCCAGAAAATTCAAATTCAACCATTTTAAAAACCTTGATACACATTATAATTCATTATGTGAACCTCTAACAGGAAAGTAAGACATAAAGGCAACAGCTACCCCTTGTCTACCATATGGCCTATATAGCATGACCATCCTTCTAATTCTGCAGAGAAACATCAGCTCCAGCTCTTTTGATTGTTGAGAAAACCCAGAATGGTCCACATATGAAGGAAATAAAATTGTAAACATCGGTGCGTTCCAGATGTCATGGAAGAACAGTGAGTCATAAACGAACTGTCCTGTAGTGTTACATTTTTTCCCAAATAATCTGTCCGAAGTCTAGATCATCTTCCATTAAATGGCTAATTTGGATTTTTCAAGAGTCAATCTCAGCAGCACCACCTACTGATTAATTCAGTACTTTATGTAAATTCTTAGCAATGTACACAGCAAACAATTAACTCGAAAGAACCTAGAACATGTTTTGAGTTTTCATAAAATAATATGCATGGTAATATAATTGTTAGAGAAAAATTTAATGTTTTTGCAGGTGGTGAGTTAAACAATGCCTGCTTCAATTGAGTATGTCTCCAGCATGCTGGCTCCCCTCCACTTCTCTCCCTGTCCTCAATATTTCCCCATCACTCTGTATTCGAGTTGGGTTTGGCCAGTGAGAGGACTGGCAGGAGGCCAGTGGGCAGCAGCAGAAGCGAGGGCGTTGATTCCCTCGTCCCTCTTTCCCATTCACTGTGCCAGTTTCAGCTGTCAGTCCGTCCCTCCCCCTAGGCCCAGCAATCACCGTGCACACTTGCCGCTGTACACTTGTTCCTCTGGGCCCAGGGCGGTAACAGTTGAGGGTGTCTGTTCCCTTGACCTTCAGTAAGTTGTTCTTTCAGAAAAGCCTGCCCCTGAAGCTCATCAGTGTGATTCTCCAGGGCTCTGGAGACCCAGCTTGCAAATGGTGAAGTGGAACCGGCCACCCACTCAACATTTATTAAGTGAATATTGCAAAAATGATTGCTCTTGGTGTAATAGTAGATAATAAAGATTCCATTATTTTCCACAAGAAGCTCAAATTTACACACATGAAGGGGATTAGCGTTGACAAAAAACCATTTTTAAGGCATGTGATTCAGCATAACTACTTAAATTTCTGTACACAATTGTATTAATCTTAGGTATTGAATAGGTAGAACTTTGGACCAGTTATGACTCTACAGTTTCCCGCAAGAGTCTGACATCGTTTACTATCATCAGATTAGAACCCTAAGGTTTATTTGAACGATCTTCAATAAGCAAACTAAAAACCTGGAACCAATTCTTTAACCCACACATAATGGAGACTTCTGCATTCTAATGGGGCATTCTTACGTGCAAAGGCTTACCTTGGAGTCCTTCTGTGGGACACGCACGCACACACACACACGGAGAGAGAAAAATACAAAATTCTCCATTAGTGCAAGACCCTGGAGAACAAGGACCTGCTTTATTCTCCCCTGTGGCCTCCAGCATTCTCAGGAGGGGCCTCCCAAGCAGTGGAGACTGAATCAATTGTTCGATGACAAGATGGGAGACAACACAGCATGGCAGACACAAGCACAAAGGTTGCCTAGGTTTGCACCCCAGCTGTGCCACCTGCTAGCTGGATGACCTTGGCCAAATGATCAGCCTCTCTGTGCCTCAGTCTCCTCACCTATGGCGGGGGTTGTCAGTATCATCCTAGTTTAGAAGAGTTATTTGAAAAGCACTCAGACTGGTGCCCGTCCCATAGGAAGGACAAGAGCTTGTTGAATAAATAAAGTGATGGTATTTTTCACATCACCTGGAGCCACTGTAGCTGGAAGGGCCTTTAAGAGAGACAATTTTCTCATTTTATTTTATTTTTATTTATTTAAATATTTATTTTTGAGACAGAGTTTCGCTCTTGTCATCCAGGCTGGAGTGCCATGGCATGATCTCGGCTCACTGCAGCCTCCGCCTCCCAGGTTCAAGCGATTCTCCCGCCTCAGCCTCCTGAATAGCAGGGATTACAGGCGCCCGCCACCATGGCTGGCTAATTTTTTTTTTTTTTTTTTAGTAGAGACGGGGTTTCACCACATTGGCCAGGTTGGTCTGGTCTTGAACGCCTGACCTCAGGTGATCTGACTGCCTCAGCCTCCCAAAGTGCTGGGATTACAGGCACGAGCCACCATGGCTGGCCAATTTTCTCATTTTAGAGATGATAAACCTGAGGCCCAGAAAAGGTGAATTCAGTAAGCCACCGCGAAAGGTGTGGTCACCTCTCTCCTGGGAAGACCTGCTTGTTGATACACATATTTTATAAATCAGTGGGAGTCATTTTATCCAACCAAACAAAAATCCCAGCCCCTGACCCTAGGGAATGAAAAAACGTGGGCTTCCAAGCCTATTCTGGGAAAGGTTTAGTCATAAGTGGGTTAACTTGGGTTCCACAAGAAACGACTTTTTGACTTTATTATTACCATCCAATGTAACTGTCAAGACCTATGAAGGCAAGCTGCAAAGCCAGCCAGCCACAGTTCCCGGAAGGCTGACAGAAGGCACAGAGGCATGGCTCCAAGACAAAGAACTACGTAACTCACAGCGTTAGCAGGGGCCGGAGCATCATTTCCTGTGCCAGTTCCTCAAGCACAGGGGATATAAGAAGGGCAGGTGACAAGGGCAAAGGCAGTGAGCTGCAGAACAAAACAGGAGCCCTGAGCTAGATCTCTCAGTCTTTCTTTTTTTTTTTTTTTTTTTTTTTTGAGACGGAGTCTTGCTCTGTCGCCCAGGCTGGAGTGCAGTGGCCGGATCTCAGCTCACTGCAAGCTCCGCCTCCCGGGTTCACGCCATTCTCCTGCCTCAGCCTCCCGAGTAGCTGGGATTACAGGCGCCCGCCACCTCGCCCGGCTAGTTTTTTTGTATTTTGTAGTAGAGACGGGGTTTCACCGTGTTAGCCAGGATGGTCTCGATCTCCTGACCTCGTGATCCGCCCGTCTCGGCCTCCCAAAGTGCTGGGATTACAGGCTTGAGCCACCGCGCCCGGCCTCTCTCAGTCTTTCATCATGGTCAGCCTGCCTGCGCTTTGCTCTAAAGAGACACCAACTCCATCTTCCAAGGGTGTAAACAAACCTGCCCTTTGCTTCAGAAGGAGACGCTGTCTGTATCTCCCAAGGCTGTGTGCCATACAAATATCCTGGAAAAGATGGCCTAGAAAAATCACTGTCATCGTCTCTGCTTGCAAGATGTACAAGAACTATGGAGGATTATCTCCCAATAATTTCTACCTTCCATTTCTACACCATTAAGCTTTTGGCAAATGTTTCCATGCATACGCCAATCCGTCAGCCACTATGATTAATCCATCTGACAGACGTTGGGGCCCAATCTGTTCCATGGCACATTTAATTAAAACTACCACCAACACACTGCAAGCAGTAGGATAAGGCCAACTTCAACCATGCCCCAGTGGCCTGGACCCAGCCACTTAACTCTCACAAACAATGAATTTACCTTCAAAAATCAGCTAGACCTGAACTTCCTCTCCCTGAAGCAGACCAACGTAGGATGCAAGTAATCATCACCAAGGACAGGCAGCTAATCAGCACCAAAGCCACATCGGTCAGCACCTGAGAAACAGCTTGTTCATGGGACCAGGATACTTAAGTGACACCAACTAAGATTTCACTCTCATCGGCAGATTTTCCTTTGACTAGATTACCTCCTTTTTCCTCCCAACATTTTTTTGTTTTGTTTTGCGATAGAGTCTCGCTCTGTCGCTCATGCTAGAGTACAGTGGTGTGATCTTGGCTCACTGCAACCTCCACCTCCCGAGTTCAAGAGATTCTCCTGCCTTAGCCTCCCGAGTAGCTGGGATTACAGGTATGCACCACTGTGCCTGGCTAATTTTTGAATTTTTAGTAGAGACAGGGTTTCACCATATTGGCCAAGCTGGTCTTGAACTCCTGGCCTCAGGTGATCCTCTCACTTTGACCTGCCCAAGTGCTGGGATTCCAGGCGTGAGCCACTGCGCCCAGCCTTCCTCCCAACTATTTCAAGTTCGGGAGTACATATGCAGTTCTGTTACATGGGTAAATTGTGTCAGGGGTTTGGTGTACATTAATTCATCACCTGGGTGGTGAGCACAGTATCCAGCGGGTAGTTTTTCGGTCCTCACCCTCCTCCCATCCTGCACCGTCCTCTTGCTGGATTTCTATAGTTCTCCACATGCCCCACCCCTTCTGGGTCACGTGTTTTCTATTGCTGCATAACAAATTACTACACATTTAATGGCTTAAAACCACCTACACTGATTATCTCACAGTTTCTGCTGGCCAGGAATCTGGACAGGGTTTAGCTGAGTCCTCTTCAAGGCTGTGATCAAAGTGTTGGCCAGGGCTGGGTTCTCCTCTGGAGGCTCGTCTTGGGAAGGGTATGCTTCCAAGCTCAGCCTGCCAGCAAAACCATGACGTAATAATGTCAGCAAGGAGTGATGGCCCATCACATATGCCATAGTCTATTGGTTTTCAGCAAGTCACATGTCCTGCCCATACTCGAAGAAAGGGAATTAAATAAAGGTCTGAACATCATAAGGAAGGGCCCATGGGGACCCACTCCAGAGTCTGTCTGCCGAAGACACATTCTTTAGGCTCACGGCCAGGTCCTAGAAGCCATAGTCCAGCACTGTCCAAGAGAAACAGAATGTGAACCATGTGTGTAATGTTAAATTTTCTAGCAGCCATATTAAAAAAAGTGAAAAGTGCATACACTACAATACTATTTTATGGATGCAACGGTTACCGTGAAATACAGTCCCACCAAAACAGCTTACAAAATAGCTTACACTGCTGGTTTTTAAATTTAAATTAATTCAAATGAAATCAGATTTAAAATTCAGTCCCTCAATTGCACCAGCCCATTCCAAGTGCTCAATAGTCCAAATGAACAGAGAGGTCTTAGATCCACCCTCTCTTTAAAGCAGGAAACAATGCTTCAAATATCCCCTGGGTCAGGCAAAAGTGAAGTGGTGACAAGATGCTCTCCTTGACCTCTAAAACCTCTTCTCAGGCTTCGATCTTGGCCACTGTCCTTATCAGGCCTGCACAACCCGGTTTTAGCAAGAATCCTGCTAAGTCAGTTTAGAGAGAAGCCCTCCTGCCCTTGAGATCTGATCAAAGCCCTTGCCCTCCACCCTGGCTAGCTGATCACCCTGGCCTGCTCTTAGCAAGAATCCTCTCTATCCCCGAGGTCTCCTCTTAGTGATTTTCCACCTATGGACTACTCCCCACCACTCTTGGTTGTAAGTCCCCATCTGTCTTTACTGTATTCCACTGAGCCCAGTTCTGGACGCAAGTCTCTTTTCCCTATTGCAATAGTTTCTGTGTAAAATCTCACAGGCCGGGTGCGGTGGCCCATGCCTGTAATCCCAACACTTTGGGAGGCTGAGGCAGGCGGATCACCTGAGGTCAGAAGTTCAAGGCCAGCCTGACGAACATGGAGAAACCCCGTCTCTACTAAATATACAAAAAAATTAGCTGGACATGGTGGCACGTGCCTGTAATCCCAGCCACTCAGGAGGCTGAAGGAGGAAAATCGCTTGAACCCGGGAGGCGGAGGTTGCAGTGAGCCGAGATGGTGCCATTGCACTCCAGCCTGGGTAACAAGAGCGAAACTCCATCTCTAATAATAATAATAATAAATGTCTCTTTACTGCTTTGACAAGAGTCCATTTCTGATTCTCCCCAACAGTTGGGAGGGCTCAGTAGCAAACTGGAGACAGCACGGATAGTTGTGGGAATGCAGGCTTCATGTTTTTGGATCTGGGATTTTTTTTTTTTTTTTTGAGACTGAGCCTCGCTCTGTCGCCCAGGCGGGAGTACAGTGGCATGATCTTGGCTCACTGCAAGCTCCACCTCCCAGGTTCATGCCATTCTCTTGCCTCAGCCTCCCGAGTAGCTGGGACTACAGGCAGCCACCACCAAGCCCAGCTAATATTTTGTAGTTTTAGTAGACAGGGTTTCACCGTGTTAGCCAGGATGATCTCGATCTCCTGACCTCGTGATCCGCCCGCCTAGGCCTCCCAAAGTGCTGGGATTACAGGCGTGAGCCACAGCGCCTGGCCTAGATCTGGGATTATTGAAGGAGCCCAAAGTCTGTATTTTTGGTGGGAAATCACTTAGACATAAAATACTGTCTATTGAAAAAACATTTTTTAACCCTGCGGGCCAAATAAAACATGTCAGACTGATCTGGCTGAGCCAGCAGCGCTTAACCCCAGCTTTAACGTACCCATCTCCTACTGTGGTTCCTTCTCTACTATTTTGTCAATTTGAATCACACCGGGTAATCTTATTTCCTGAAAGTTTTGGGGAGCTATAGCACTGCAGTCTTTAAGAAATGACCACACACAGGGAGAATCCCCCAAGACCAAGGCCCCTCCTGGGCAGTGGGAGTTCCTCTTCCCCAGTCTGTCCCATGCCATCCCACCTACCCTTGCTTCCCATTTCACTCGAGGGATGGTTGGACAGCAAAGCAGGAAAGCGAAGATCTCTTTTCCCATCCGGCTCTTTTCCAACTCATAAATGTCCAGAAGAAAAGAGAATATATTTTCCTGATTAGTTATACTCATTCTTTTGTATATTTGCATTTTCCCCCAGTTAAGAATGAAAAGCAAGACAGGGCAAAGGTTTACCTAGTTTACCTTGGTGCTTCCTACAGGAGAATTAAGATAAAACATGCCATAAAATTGCTGGAATCATAAGGAAATGAAAATCATAATGAAATGAGCATTGACTTTGAAACCCTGAGAGCGCATTCAATGAAGATTATTTAATGAGGCGTTTAGGGGCGAAGAAAATGACCACCTTCCTTTCTCCTGTCCCCTCCCCACCACGGGCCCTGCTCCAATAACTGGTTGCTCAACTGCCTCTAAGGATGGGTGTAGGGCTTCGGATTCCTCGGGTGGATATACAAGGTGTAGCCGCTCAGAAAAAAATAACAAATTTAAGGATTATCATGATAAACAGGTATCAAATTAGCCTACCTATGGCCTCTGTCCATTTCAGTTGGGCCTTCAATCCACAGGAAAAACCACAAAAAGTTGCTTGAGAGAGAGAGAAAAGGAGGGGCTGAGAAATTGTCTTTAGTCTTTCCATGGATCAGGTAAAGTTATCAAAGAGGAAAGAAGGCAGGTAGATTTATCTCTGGGACTCCCAAAAAAGGACGACAGCACACTGGCCTACACCAGGTATTCTGAGGGTAGCGATGGGAAGCCCCACCGCTTCCGGGAAGGTGGAGGAGCCTCAGAACCCAGGGATGGCCACGAGGAGATGCGTCCCTGGCAATCGCCCTTGGACTTGGTGCACCTTCCTATAAAGCACTCATGGGATATGAGTCAGACACACCAGTAACGCCACGCTACATTCTGGTTATATCATAGGTTAATTGGGGTTTAGACCCCAGCCTGGCATCCCAGTCACCAAATTCAGCATTGTTCTAAAATATTTCCTAGAACTTACTATGTTACAAATGAGCTTGTGGAACATGTAAATGAGGGAAGACTTGTGCAAAAGACCTTATAACATATGGTGTAACAATTAAATTTTAACAGTAGAGTGGACTCATCGCTATGTTTCCTTACTGTTCATTTTTCAGTAAGTTTACATGTTGATATCAAAATGAACTTATAAAAAGACCTGGGTTCAACTTTTCTGATTTCTAAAGGTACTTAAATATTTAAATAAATGCCTGCCATATTTAGTGCTATGAAATGTAAAACTTAAGAAGGCAGTTAGTGTATCTTGAAAATAGTATAAACACTTAGGCAAATGAAGAGCAAACCATCAACAGTTAATAAACAAAAATAAATTAAGGACATAATGGCTGTGACCACTCATCTCAAAAAGTGATGTTTATCCTTTTTTCTTTTTTTGTTTTTTATTTATTTATTTATTTATTTTTTTGTTGAGATGGAGTCTTGCTCTGTCACCCAGGCTGGAGTGCTGTGGCTGGATCTCAGCTCACCGCAAGCTCCGCCTCCCGGGTTTACGCCATTCTCCTGCCTCAGCCTCCCAAGTAGCTGGGACTACAGGCGCCCGCCACCTCGCCCGGCTAGTTTTTTGTATTTTTTTAGTAGAGACAGGGTTTCACTGTGTTTGCCAGGATGGTCTTGATCTCCTGACCTTGTGATCCGCCTGTCTCGGCCTCCCAAAGTGCTGGGATTACAGGCTTGAGCCACCGTGCCCGGCCTCCTTGTTTTTTTGGGAGAGGCAGGATTGTAGGGTACATAATTTCTCACGGGTTTTATGTGTTTTGTGTTTTCTTACCAGGTTTATAGGGCATTTAATTTCCCACGGATTTTAAGCATTTTAAGCAGAACATATCAAATAATTATTTGAATCTAAATGTGTTTACGTGTTCATTTGGGATCATTTCTGATCTGGTAAGGAGGAAGCAGGAGGTTTTTTTTTTTTTTTTTTTTGAGTCGGAGTCTCCCTCTGTCGCCCAGGCTGGAGCACAGTGGCTGGATCTCAGCTCACTGCAAGCTCCGCCTCCCGGGTTCATGCCATTCTCCTGCCTCAGCCTCCCGAGTAGCTGGGACTACAAGCGCCCGCCACCTCGCCCAGCTAGTTTTTTGTATTTTTTAGTAGAGACAGGGTTTCACTGTGTTAGCCAGGATGGTCTCGATCTCCTGACCTCGTGATCCACCCGTCTCAGCCTCCCAAAGTGCTGGGATTACAGGCTTGAGCCACTGCGCCCGGCCAAAAAGGAGTTTTGTATCTTAGATGTTGTCCACAATTCTTATTCATTTAGAAGTAGAAAGAGTATATTTCTAGGTAGAAATAAATGGTAAATAGCCACCCATTCTCCACCATGAAATATCTTTTAAAGTCAATATTGATACCACATTTGTTTGGAAAACACAAACTTGTTCCGGGAAATTACTAAACCAAGGAATAATATGAGCAGAACACAAATTTTGCAATTTGCTTATGCATGGTTTCGTCCAGGAGCAACGCTAGGTGAAATGTGGAAAACCACACCTAGCATCACAACACACGGAACATGAGTGGGCAGCCTCCATTCACTGCCAAGTGCTGAGTCACACTTACCCACTCCTGGGATTAGAACTCACCCTCTGATTCCACTTGACTCTCCTTCCACAGCTGCACCTTAAGGCAACCCTTCCTACGCCCACTTCTACAGGCACACCTCAGCTCTTTTCCAAGGTAAAGCACCACATTTATTAACCTTTTAACATGTGTCAAACTGTGCTGCTCTTAGTAGGTTCCTATCTTTATTGTCGGGTATGTCACTGCTGAAGTTTTTGGATGTTGAGCCTCTAACCCAGTTTTCCCCATAAATCCTAAGGCCTCTTTATTGTGCAATTTTGCAGAGCATTCTGATTTTCTGAAGGCAAGTGTGCATTAACAGCAGGATTCACTGCATTCTATTATGAGCATCACTTCATCAAAATTATAGCAATTAAAGTCCAATATCCAAGAGATATCTGCTAGAAACCACCCCCAATGTTCAGAGTTCTCTTGATTTTAAGCATTCTGTATAGCATTTTACATTTCTCAAATGACAGCTCTTGGAATAAACATCTAGAAACAGATGAGTTATAAACAGCATTTGATTAGTAAGCCATGAATTAATATTTAGAAATGTCATTTTCAAAAGACATTAAACAGTAATTTAGATCATGCTACTCACTTTTAATTTAGTGATGTTTACCGCTTGGTCAAAAACGACCACTAGCACTTCAAAGTTTTAATCTCAAAATATTGACTTGTGACAAAACTACTAAGACATATCACCTAAACACCACTCCTTTAGCTTTTAACACCACGACCTTCGTTTAAACTTTGAAAAATATCCCGAGACCATTTTAAATCACTACGTACAGAAAACAAACATTTAGCATAAACCAGGCACTTATTCAATTTTACATTTTCCCCACTGCAAGCATAAACAAAATCATGTTTCAACAAATATGCTCTGACAAATAAACATCTGGAGGCTTTTTTTGCCTTTCAAATATACAACGCAGCACAGTTAAATATCTACAAACGTTGGTGAAAAGTTAAAACAAAAATGGAATTTGCTTCCATCGTGCTAAGACCTTAAGAAAATTATTCTTTTTCAAATACAAGAGAGGCAGGAAGAAAAGTAGAAATACTCTACTGCTTAGCTTAATGAAGGAAACAAAAGCACACTAATTTAACTCGCAGTCTAATGTAATTCTATTCTAACTACTAGGGCTTTCCACATGGAACGCTTTTTTAACTTAACCTGAAGAGAATCCATTGACTGTCTGCCCCCACATCCCATGTAAATTAATATTCAGCAACCAGCTGAATGAAATGAGACTGTTCTGATGTTTTGATATTAAAATACTTCACTAAAATCTATTAGAATCTAAGTGGCTTTTTTAAAAGAAAGAAAAAGACATTAGTTGTAAAAACACAGAATTAGTATGTACTCTAAGAATTCTTTTTTACTTGTTTTTTGGTAGAGCCCAACCAATATTCCCTTCTGTGACCATCCTTATAAAACATGAGCAAAAGACAGCAAAAAAGATTTAAAAATGTACCTGTTTACAAAAGGAGACAACACAATCTGATAAACAACTGGAAAAGTTTGTCTTTCCCCCTCAACAAGTATAAAAGCCTTATCCAGTTTACTTGGTACTTGAAGTAAGCCCCAACTTCATCAGATTTCATTAAATAATATAAACTTTTAGGAAAGCTTTTTAGATGCCAGCATGGTATCTAATCTTATAAAGTGCAAATACTGAAAAAACAAGTATTTTTTATTCTTGCAATTGTTTTATGAAACTATATAAAACAATAGATAAATGTAACTGACAACACCAGAAAAAAGCCGATTTTAAAAACAAATCAACCTTCCTTGAATTTAATGTCTACTTTAATACTTATTTATATTAATAACTTGTAACTAAGCAGTATATAATGGCATTTTTCTAGGCCAAATATTTGTGATGCAAAAAAAAAAAAAAAAAAATCACTGATTTTGCACCTTACTTGGTAGACAATTTTAGCCAGCACAAAAGATGGAAACTACTAGTTTCCATAGTACTCGAGCATCTCAGCAATACAACAGCTAAAGAACGGCAAGTGTAGTGTACTGGCGACACTATCATTTTCAGTTTACCAAGACTAAGATGCCACTTTGCGTACAAGAACATCAAGAATAAAATTTCGTGTAGTCTGATGCTACTTATCTCCTTTAGTTTGAAGCAGTATACAAATACAGTATATGCCCCAGAGTTTCAACTATTTATTTTTATTTTTTCAAATCAACACCAGTGAAAGTTAATGTACTATGACTGAAGCGCTTCTACTTGGAATGCAGATGTTCCTGGTAAAATCACTCAGAACAAAAGGCTCACCAGATACTAATGGAAATAAAGTACCCCCAGGTTCCATGCAGAAAGTACACTGCTATAACTACATGCTAGAAATCCTGCGCCCAGGTTTCAGTATCATGGTACCCACGTCCATTCAGTGTCATAGGTTAACTATTCAGGCTGAATGGCAGGGATATTTAAGGTAGGCAGAGGTACATGGTATGAAACAGAAAATTTATACAAGCTAGAAAAGATCATGTTACATTAGCCCTACAATGCATAAATAAGTAGACGACCCAGAAAGATACATGGAGCTGCCCCAAATCACATATCTACCAAGACATTCTTTCGATAAAAGATATATCTGAATTAAAATCTAGTTCTCTGAATTCCTAAAGCCATGAACTGAAATTTCCACTTAATAGCACAATGGACGAGTAAATTCCTACAACTTAATTTAGTTCTTATTCTTATCTTCAACCCCAAATACCATCACCACTATCCATCCCTTTCTTTAAAAGAAATCCATGTAGTCACAAAGTATGATACATTTACAATACAAATTAATGAAACCATTTTGTCAGGAGCCATCCACCTTTTATAGAAATAAACTTGTTATAATGGTTCCTCTAAATGAATTTACCTGTATTCCTGATTACAACTTCTTCAGTCATTTTCAGCCACTCCTTTACAGCATATTATGTTTTTAAATTACAGAATATCAAAGATACTTGTATCAAACCCTTCTTTTCTCTGGAGAAATAGAAACAAATTCTGAAACAGTAAATAGATTTTTTTTTCCATTTTTGGTTCAGAGAAAAATAACCATACATGGACGTCTCACATAAATTTTCCTATTTGGCATCTTACCTGGCTAACATACAGTATCACCTATAATTAACCGAAAACATTCTTAACTGTTTATACAGCATATCTTTTCCTAAAGTAACAAGATAATGTGATTACCCTGCAGTTAAGAAACCTGATATATCCTGCCACAGAAACAACTGATTACAAACATTTATTCTATTTTTTAAATGACATTAACCAACTGAAACAAGTCCCAAACTAGCTCTTTAATAAGTTGATGGCATATGTTACTGTAATGTGCGTGTGTTTCAAAATTGACTGTGGTTATATATTTTATTCAGTCTGCTTCCAATTTAGTTACCAACTTGAGGAAAATAAGTAACAATGATAACTTTTAAAAAGAAAGGACTTTCCCTCTCCTTCAGTGATTTCCATATTTTAACAGAAGGTTATGACTAGGGTCATGAGAAGTCTTTTAAAACAAACATGCCAAAATGTTTGCATCTAAAAACAGAGAACTCTATTTGCTGGTTACAGTTCTAGAGTTACCTAAAAGCCATCCAGAGTGAATAAGGTGGGTATTGAATAAATGGAGAAAAGCTGACTTGGGTTTGAATGGGGAAAGGGCGCAAATTTTCATCAGCTACTCTGAATGCAATTCAAGAAGAAGAACATGAAACTGTACTGAGCTACAGCAGCATCAATGGCCTGAGGATACAGGCTATCACAGGGCAGCTACATGTTAGGGTTAACAACGTTCCTTTATGTGTGCAGCTTCCGATGCCAGCTTGAAAAATTTAATTTCATTACCTCTAACCAGAACTCACATGGTTCTGATTGTAATTCTTTTAGGAATAAGGAATAGAGTCGAGGCAATGAGAATAGAGCATCAAGTTAGAAATCCAGAACGTAAGAAATTCTATGAGACAACTGGCAGGGGTGTTTAAAAAGTCAATGTCACGGAGCATTGGGGGAGATGACAAGATTAACCCAGATTAGTAGAGAAGCAAAGGACATTAGAAGTATGGTTATATATTCCTGGAATGGATCCTGGATTTAAAATATTACATATCTATAAAAGACAGTTTGAGGGACATTCAGTAACAACATATTACAGAATTACTGTTAATTTTCTTAGATGTGAAAATGGTTTAGGTTATGTGGGAAACTGTCCAAATCCTTACAAGATACAAGATGAAGAACTTAGAAATATGGTTTACAATGTTTACAACGTGTCAGTTCACACAATAAAGTACGTGTATATACACATATGAACACGCCTATATATATATATACACACACACGTGCATATATAAACATACACAAGGAGATAAAACAAACGTGGCAAATTTTTAATGATTAGCAAATCTAGATGAATAGTAATTAGATGTTCAGTGTTATCACTCTTCCAATCTTTCTGTAAGTATGAAAATTTCCCAACAATTTTTTGAGAAAGTGCCACTTATAATAACAGATACTTACTTCAAGGGACCAACTTAGTTAACATTCTACGTCCCCTGCCTGTTTAATCTTAGCCTCTTAACCAAGTGGTCTCCAAATCAGGTTCATACATTCTAGGGTACAGAGAAAACAAACCACTACGACATAGAAAGAAAATATTTAAATTTCTATTAATAACTTTTTATCTCACCCTTTTTTCTATTTTTTGCTGTGTTTCATAATGTACAATATGCATTAGTACAGAACTTGTAAAATTTGTGAATATATGTACATATTTTTAAGGCTACACACTCCAAAAATTTGTTACTCATCAGGGTATCTAATCAAAAAATTTGGATACTACTCTTCTATAAAACAGAAACGACTTTTTAAGTCTCTGACCACCAAAGATCATTAAAATCAGTCCCTTTTGCTTTTATCCAGGGGTTTACTGACTCTTAATAATTTATTATGAGAAATTTTAGGTCTAACAGCAGCAGCAAAAAGACAGTAATGACAGTGGTAAGTGTTAGCAGAAGCCAGGGAATCAGATAATTGGCAAAGTGCAGTTTGGCCACAAGTTAGCACCAATAAAATGTTCAATTCTGTTCATCAAGGAAATCTAAAATTTTAAATACTGAGATTTAAAGTGTTCTAGAATGTCATAGGGAAGAGCATTTTTGAAGCCTGGAAATTTTCAGAAAAAGATACTACCAAGGACTAAGTAATTTTGAAAGAAGATCGTTCTAAGAAAGAATACACAATGAAGGCAGCTTTGCTTAAAAACATGGGGGTGTGGTGGGCATGTCAGTATAAAGAATACAGAAAACAATCTAGGTACCTGATAAGAACACTTAATGGAATTATGATTCTAAAATAAAAGATAACTGAATATAAGGCCTTTGAGAAAATAGGTAAGTTTCTTCTATATATTTTATTCTAAGGGGTACAAGCAATTAATCCAAAAAAAGAAAAAAAAAGGAAAATGATACAAGTGAAAAATTTAAACTATAACTTTGTTATTAAATATTTTAAAAATGATGTAACAGAAGGCAAGCTGTAATTATTGCAACTGGAAAATAAACCAAGAAAATAAATGAGAAAAGAAAATAGTGACTTTAATGTATATTAAACAGATGAAAATTTGAGCAATTATACCAATAAATCTCGTTTTGGAAAATAATTTCCATAATTTTTATAGTTGCATAGTTTATCGTGTAGGGTGCTAATTTGTCTTATATCAACTTGAAGCTTTGGAAAAAAGATGTTTTCAAACTGAATTATAGATACCGCATAGGAAAGCTGTTATCAGAGAAGAAAGATACTGGTCTATTAAGCATTTTAAATACAAAAGCTATGAGGTATAGAAACAAAGCGCCAGAAGTACATGAAAAAAGGAATCTGTAGGCACATAAAAAGGTCCCTCGCTGTGTAGGGAAGATAAGTAACAGTGAGGGAGAAAAACAGAGTTAGAAGAGGCTGTAAAGTCTCATTAGGTACGCATTCGAAATCCTCTTACAGGTTTGGGGCACTGGTATAACATCACAGGCCATGGGCCGGTTGGCTATATATGCTAGATTGTTAACTGGATTAGTTTTTTTCCATTTATGTGTCACTATTTTATGGAAAACCACCCTCAAATTTTATTTTTAAAAAAAAGAGAAATAAAATTTGCTTCACAGAAATTTACATTAGTTATTTATTTCTCGCTCTGCCTCCCAGGATGAAATGCAGTGGCGTGATCTCATCTCACTGCAACCTCTGTCTCCCAGGTTCAAGCAATTATCTCACCTTGGCCTCCTGAGTAGCTGGGATTACAGGTGTCTGCCACCATGCCCGGCTAATTTTTGTAGTTTTGTAGAGATGGGGTTTCACCATGTTGGTCAGGCTGGTCTCGAACTCCTGACCTCAAATGATCCGCCCACCACAGTCTCCCGAAGTGCTGGGATTACAGGTGTGAGCCACCGCATCCGGCCTATGTTACAGTTAGTTCATTTTATAAATTATTCTATTCCTTCAAAATAAGGACAGCTATTAATGAAAGATTTCTTGAAAGTGCAAGATGTGCAGGTTTCAGAACTTAAAGTCATTCATGATCCTAACTGGCCTCCTCCTATTTCTACCCTCATCATGTCATTTGAAAGACAAGCCAGTGCTTCACTTTCATTGGAGTTTTTCCCCCTGGTATTTTCATTTTTAATAACAGGAAGGCATAAACTCATACAGTAACAGTTTTACGTACTCATCATTTAAACCTTTACAAGCCTAGTAATGTAATAGGTAAAGAAAAATGCACGTGGGTTGTAATAAGGGTAGTTTTCTCTATTCACTGTTATTTGACTTTTATGGGGCAAAAAATCATATTAGAGACTATGTCATTGATTTTCAACACAAAAGATATCAAAATTAAAATGGGAAAATGATACATTTAACATTGGTAAACAGGAATTTATCAAAAGACAAAAATTAGGGAAAAGTGTATCAGTTAAACCATAATACTCAAATTGGAGCGGAAAAGATTATAATCTCATTGATGTTTATCAAAAAGTAACTTCTAGTTTTTAAAACATGAAATTTGACTTCAGGGCAGGGCAACATATTTTAAACACAGGAAATCACAACACAACACTAGAGCGAAACACTAAAGTTACCCTTAAGTAATCTTATGGGTGACTAATTTCACAGGCTCAGATTTAAAACTATGGTGCTTTAAATCTGAGCCTGTGAAATTAATCACCCTTAAGACTACTCGCCAAAGATTTAATCTTCTCTCAAAAAGAAAATAAACAAGATACCTGATTACAACAGTCTTAGAAAATAAGCATCAAATTTTCATTTATAGTATGAAACCTGTTATATCAATTCATTAAATATGATGTTCAACTCAACTTTTCAGTTGTTTAAATAGTGTTAAAATAATAGTATAGCCCAATCAGGGAAATTGTAAATATTTAAGATTACAATGTCAGTGGAAAACATTTTTCACATGAATTAAAAGAAAAGCATTCATTCGAAAATATTCCCAAGTAGGAAGCCAAAATAATTCCATACGAATTTTAAAAGACCAGAAAGAGCAACCCAAAAATCCAGTTTGAAAGATAACAATAAATACATAAACCGTTAAGCAAAGCCAGGAATATAGATTACTTTGAAACATCTACTTATTTCAATTTTAATGAAGAATTAGAGGATACAATGTGTTAAAAGACATATTTAAAAGACTAGCAATGGCATTAGACAGATGAATCAAATTTTGTTGATATCCCAAATAATTACAAGAGACTTCAAAAATGTAGTGTAATTCAGGTTTTCTTTCCAGTTTAAAAATTTCTATCCATTGCCTCTATCTTTGGTGTCACTGCCACCAATAAACACAGTATACAGCTTAGAAACCTAATTACTATCTTCAACTAGGAAAAGGTAAACCAACATCATTTCTTTAAAAATAAGAAATAAAGAATGTGATCGTTCTTAATTTTGTCTCATGGTCTCACAATATTCTGAAATGTCATGCCAAAATGTAAAAGTTCAAAAGGGAACATTATCATTTGCTATAATTGCACCAAAAATTTAGCTACTGTACGCTGGTGTGATGACAGCTAGTAGTATGCAGAGGCTACAGAAAGACATGTGTATTTATATATGTATCTTTAGCTCACAATTAGTAAAAGGTTCAGTTTAATGTCAAACTGAAACACACGACAACATAATGCGCCTTCAGGTAAATACGCTACAACTTTGTTTTCTTGCAGTTTAAAAGGATAGTATAATTACCTTAAATTTACACAAAACATTAAGAAACATGGTAGCTGTTTATGATTAAAATAAAATAGCAATGTAAATTAATTTAACACAGTGTTAAATATATTCACATGATCACCACTGTGATTCAAAATGGCCACTAATGCAGTTACATATCAATATATGTACATAACATTTGCCACAACAGTTTTCGTAAGTTTGACTTTCTGCAGACCAGGTTTACGAGACAAATAGCCTTGTATCAATTCTTTCATATTATGAAAGGAATTAAATGTTGTAAGTAGTTTCATTCCTCTGGGGGTGGGGAAAGAACCTCTAAAAAGTCAGTGTAAATTGAAGAGAGTTCTACCTTCTTGAATATTTGAACTTCTTGACCTGGAGAGATTCCTATAAGCTGAGGATAAACACATCTTAAGAGAGTAATGAATCTCATAACATTGTCAATGGCATTTAGCAGGCATCTGCCACCAAGTGGAACACCGGGTCCTATAGCAGAGCCTTCTGAGAATACGGTTGCTGTGGCTGAGGCGGCTGTTGGCTGCCTCCCGGCTGAGGCAGGGTTGATGAGGTTAAGTTATAGTTTGGCACCTGGGACATACTAGGTCCTGCATTCTGGTACAGAGTGACATCGGCAGTTGCTGCAGCAGCAGTAGCGGCAGGAGGAGGACTATATACCGGCGCCTGGCTGGGATACGTGTTTCCTTGAACGGAACTCACCATTGTACTGTGGAGGAAGAAAAACACTCAATTAGATCAATACTGATTTATAGAGCAACTTACAGATAAATGGAAAAACTATTTATTAAGCATTCATTCATATAGCCAATTCATTTAATAACCTTTTACTAAATAGCTATACTGTGCCAAACATTGTTATTTTAGGCATTGTCATATCAGGCATTGCATTAAAAAAATGTGTTATTTAAGCATTGTGTAAAAAAAGGTGGGGCGGGGGGTTGCGGAAGTAAGTCTATACCACCATGGAGCCTCTGTTCCAGTGGTAGAAAAGGGTAATAAACACATGGATTGTGTGTCGAGTGGTTATAACTGCTAAGAAGAAAAACAAAGCACAACACGGAGGTCCGAGAGCAGCTGGGACCACGGATTCTAGTTTATGGTAGGGGCCTCTCCAATAAGGCAATATTTAAGCAGAGATGCGGAAAAAGTGAGGGAGTGAGCCAGATAGATCCCATAGGAAAGTGCATTTCAGATAAACAGAAGCCTTTGAGGAGAGAAAACACCAGGCACGTTCAAGGAACAGCAGGAGGCCACGAGCTGCGGTGGCGGCGGGGAGAGCAACTAAGACCACCGGCAGGACTGGGGTGGTGGGGAGGGGCTGGAGAACACAGCACCTGATGGCCACAGTAAGGGCTGTAGCTTACACTCTGAGTGAAACAAAAAGACACTGGCTGGTTCTGAGCAGAAGGGTGGTAAGATTCCACAGGGTTTAACGGGCTCCCTCTGGACCAGGAGAGCGGACTGCAGGCTATTACGATCGACCAGGAGAGAGCCGATCGGCAGCAGGGCCACGGCAGTAATGGTGGAGATGGGAGAAAGGGTCAGGGTCTAGATTTATTTTGAAGATAATGCCTTCAAAATATGATAATGAACCGAAGAGTCCAAAATGCCTGAGGTTTAGAACTGAAAAACTGACAGAAATAACTGGTAGAGTGGCCATTCACTGAAAAGAATACTATGATGGGACTACAGTAGACTGGGGGGTGGGAGGGGTGTGGGGAAGATCAAAGTAATAATCTTGGATCTGTCAAGTTTGATGTTCAAAAAACAGACAAGCAAAGAGAATGCATAGGTAGTCAGCTATTCAAGCCTGCTGGCCCGTGGGGAAGTGCGGAGAAATACCCATCTGGGAGCATCTGGGAATCCTCGGCAGAGGCATTCAGAATCATTCAGAATCACGGGGCTGCATGAGATCCCCTAGGGAGCAGCTGCAAACAGACAAAAAGGCAGTCCATCTACTGAGCACTGGACCTTGAAGTCCATAAGATAAAGCGGCAAGAGGCAAATGAGACTGAGAAGAAGTGGCGGTGAGGCAGAAGGGAAAAGAGAATGGTCACCGGCAAGTGAAGAAAGCATTTCAGAAAAGAGGAGGGAATCACGAACTGTCAAATGGAGGAGGAGGAGAATGGTGAACTGACCAAGAGTCTGGCAATATGGGCATCACCAGTGTACTTGAAAAGAACTGTCCCAGAGGACTAGTGGAAGGGAAGGCCTCGTAACCTCATTTCTCTTATTTCCTTGAAAATACTACCACGCTGATCAACTCTCTGAAGCTGCACCCCCTCAGTACTGAGTTTGCCTCCCACTCCCACCGCTCCGCTGCCAGTACTCCCGTCTCAAGGCCCTGCACTTGTGCACTGCTCCGATTAGAAAAAGAAAGAAAAAAATCCTTTAAAGGTTGTCTTTATCCACTGCCTCTACTTCCTGTCTTCCTGTTCCCAACCGAATACATGGCATTTCCACTGTAAGACACTAGGTTAGCTATGTGAAGAGAAGTACTAAGATGCTGAGGATTCCCCCTACCTTTGTATTGAAAATGTAAAACAAGCTATATATAAAGCAACTGTCAATTTTCAAAATACTGCCTATTTCTAAACTTTCCTCCAATTGTTATTTATAAATCTATTGTTGGTCAATTCAATGCTCTTGTACTCGGCACAAATTCACTATCTGATGGTAATTTAATTATTATATGAGACGGTAATTTAATGCTACATTTCACCAACTAATGTGGTGACCTAAGGCATTATTTGTCATCACTCCATATGTGTGAGATATAAAGTTGATTAGATGTCAAATTTCATACTATTATTTACAATGGTATGGGCTATAATATTGCCATAATATAGAGTCTATGTGCTGAGTTCTGGAATCAGAATGTCTGGTTTAGAATCTTAGTTAAGTGAGACTTTGGTTCTGTCTCCAGGTCTCAGCTTCCCCATCTGTAAAATGGGGGTAATAGTTTACCGACTTCACAGGTTATTATGAGGAATAAGTTACTTTGTGTAAGCACACAGCACAGTGCTTGGCACATACTAAATATCCCTTAAATGTTAGTATTATTGGAATCATTCTCAATTTACAGTTCCACCGTCCATCCAGTTGCCTTGGGCAAAACCGTGCAATTCACCAATACTTCTTTCTCTTATCTGCGTTGCACTATCTCCCAACCATGTTACCCAATGTATAATTATTTGCTAATCTCCTAAACAACTCTTTCCAATTAAAAGCACTGTATCTTGTCAACAAATACTCATCATTTCTTGCCTAATATCCACGGTCTCCCAGCTTCTAACCTTGCCCCTAAGAATCCCTCTACACTACTCCCATTTAAAGCCCTTTCTGAACTTTTTCATTATCCCTAAGATGGTATTTAGAACAAGCATTCTTCAACCTTGGCAGTGTCTTCAAGTATGTCTCTCGCTGCTCCCCCACACGCTTTCATCCCTTGGTAAGTGTGCTGCTGGAATGCCTATATGTACCACGCACCTTTCACACCTCCCATCTTTGCTCACTCCACCAGTACCGTGCCATTCCAGACTACCGCATCTTTGACATGACAGAACATCTTCCTCACATTTTTTCTACTGGCTAAGAATAACCCTCTTGGAAAACCTCCTCAAACCCTGAGGCTCCTAAAGCACAAGGCATATATCTTTCTTTATTTATAAATCATGTTGTATAACATTATGTTTTTTATGTGTTTGCCCCTACTACTCAGTAAGCACCTTGAAGCTAAAGAAGACTCTCAAGTGTCTAACGTAGTGCCTGGCACATGCTGACTGTAGTAAACTAAAATCGAGACAAATAAATACATAAGCTTCAGTGGTCTCATAATACTAACAGTAACTGTCACTTATTATCACCTTATAATACTACCATCGCTACAGGTAGCTTTAGAAAACTGTCATCAGTGACACCTTCCCCAACTAATAAGACTGTCCTAGGATGACAGAAGTCTGAAAAACGGTGAGCTTTAACACCAAAATTGTATGTAACAAGAGCTAGCCTCTCAGATATATATAAACTGAGGAGTGCTAAAAAACCTGCCTACCAAAAACAACAACAATCCTCACTGACCTTGATTTGCCACTAGAAAGCTCGAGTCAAATACGCAGGACATCTCTAGTAAGACTTCTAACCCTGGCTCTCACTCTTTCCAATTTCCTCATCCTACATTTGCTGTACCAGCAATTCCTCATTTCCCCGTTGAAACACACAAACACACATCTGTTTTTATATATTGATAAATAGACATTACATATTGTACCTTTATATATAGATATTTAAATGGCCTCTAAGCCTTTGTGAAGCCTTTGCAAGGAATTTTTAAAAATACACCTAACTGATCTAATATAGTACTTGAAATTGTCATTAACACTAAAACATGTATTTATAAAATATTTACTGGGTTCCTATCCAGTGTAAAACTGTGTGCTACATAAGGATGGCTATACAGGTGAAAGAGACAGCGCCAGCTCTCAAGATATTGCCGTTCAGTGGGGATACAAACAAGTAAAAAGGCAACTACCAGCCACGAAACACACAGAAGTACACACACAGTCCTCTGACAGCACACAGGAGGAACAGTGCTGACAGGTGGGAAAGCAAGGAAGACGTCCCAGTAAAAATGCAGCTAAGCTAACAACTAAAGAATATGTAGGAATGAGCCAGGAAGGGAGGGCTAAATATTTCAAGAAAATGTTCTTCAAAAGACACCTATTGAAATAAACATGTGTTCCTTGAGAGGTGACATTAATAGCTACACTCTACGGGTAGGACTGGGCCCGTGCCAGGGATTTCACATCCCGCCTGCAGAAGTAGAGTCACCCACAGAGAACAGCAGCAGGGTGCCACAGCGCTACACAACTTCACTGGTAAAGCACCTACCAACAGGTTATCTCATTCACAAAGATCATTTCCCAAGGTCCTGACCTTGAAGAATGAGTCTCAAGTAATCTCTAGTAACAAGGTAGGTAGAGCAGCATGTGACACAGTCAAACAGAGGACTAGCTGGGGAGAGGTGGCAGTTCTGGCTAATACTAAAATAGCTCAAGGGTCCTATTACGTCGGGAACCCTAGTGTTTTCTCAACAATTCCTACCTTCTGCCCACTTTGTATCTAGTTGTAAAGCAATATGTTACTCTAGGAACAGCTGCTTGCTTATTTTCCATAAGGGTATTCACTTCCACCAGATTTCAACTTAAAAAAAAATCCTGCAAGAGAGCAAGCTACACTTAACATTTTTTACTAACATACATAACCCACTAGGGAATGCCCTGTTTTCTGACACTTAGGCCTTGCCATCATCCCCCTTAAGGTCACTTTGGGATACTAACCTGACAACCAAATAATGCTTGAAAATCCCCAAGCATCTCCAACACGTAACTCTTTGAGGATGAATAGTGCAACAGAGAGGGCAGTACAGGAAAATTCCTGGGCAATCCCGATACTGCTGGAAAGGTTTCTAGAAGTTGTGCCTGTGTTACCTAGAAACTTCTATTGCCAGCTAGAATATCGTAACTTCTAGAACACACATTGGTAAACTCTTAAAAGCCTATCCTTTATTTGCTTCAAGGAAAAGATTTCAGCTTAGAGTCCCATTAAAGCAGAAGAAAAAACACATAATAAGCATTTAACTACATGACAGAGAGCACTGTAAGTAAATGGCAAAAGTAAATGGGCCTCTGTCATCACATATTCAGCCATCTGCCTCCTGAGAAACAAGGGCGCTTATCTTCTTGTACCGTCTTGATTCAAATGGGGTACCTTGCTATAATATAAACTAAATTCCAAAATACGGCAAAAATAAGAAAATATCTGTCTTAAAGAGACAGCTCAGAACTATAATTTTTAAATAACAGAATTTAAATTTTATATAAAATGTGTGGGAAAGTGACAAATTATAGTCACTACATGTAAATTTCATTAAAGACATTATCAAATATCATAGATGCAAATAAAAACAACAATAAAAACTTATGGTAAGAGTAGTATTAAAAATATAGGGCTGAAACCAGATTACAGGAGTTAAGCGAGTGGGGAGCAGAGCACCAGCTTGCTGGCTGGTACTGGAACACCACAGAGGCTCTACTACTCATTACCATGAATGGGGTGGCCGCATGACGCTGACCACAGATATTTATTAGCCATATTTTAGAGTTATAGATAACTGGGGCACTTAAGCAGCTATAACAGCACTAACTCCAAACAAGAACCAACAGTCAAATTACTTTGGGTAAGCAGCCTGAGTCTGCTGACTAGGAAGGGCTGGGTTTGCGGACGGCGGGACGACTGCCTGGCTGAGAGAAGACAGCTGCTCCGGGGGAAGACTGTAGCTCTGGAGGTGGCTCATCTGCGCATTCCCTGCAACCAGGTAGGCACCACTTGGAGGAGGCCCTGCATACACCTGGGACAGTTAAAGAGAAATCATATTCAATTCTAAAATTTTAATAAGCATACTGAACTCTCTCTGTAGAGGTATTCAGTTACAAAAACAAGAAAAATTACCACTCTGGAATCCTTTGGTAAAAGTTACTTCTGTCAACAGGCATTTTGAAAAATGTTTTTCAATGAAATAGGCTGTTGATGGTTTTCATTTTTAGTTAAACATATGCTGAACTCATGTTTATCTCCATACTGAAGCATTAAAGAAACTTACCCTGAAACTTTATACTAATCCCCCTTTACATTAAATATATTTTAATATTCTGTATGTTGGTATTTTTTTAAGGACTCTCAAAGGATATTTAAAAAGTGTATTTGAACTCATTGTTTTGTAGCCATAGACTGCAATGGATACAAGTCACATTTCCTAAACTGCCAGACTGCAATGGATAAAAGCAATTTCCTTTAAAAAACAACAACAAAAACTATTAGTATAATTAGTATGTTATATACTGTAATTGCCAAGTAAAAAAATTCTGTTAAACTTTAATTCTAAACATTAGTTTCAGAAAGTTTCAAACAGCTATTTCAAATAATCTCAAATGCATTTGAGAATTTATTTATTTATTTACTTATTTATTTATTTTAGAGGCAGGGTGTCACTGTTGCCCAGGCTGGAGTACAGTGGGGCGAACAAGGCTCACCGCAGCCTAGACCTTCTGGGCTCAAGTTATCCACCCACCTCAGCCTTTCGAGTTGTAGGGACCAAGGAACATGCCCCCAGCCTGGCTAATTTTTTTTTTTTTTTTGGTAGAGACAGGGTCTCACTATGTTGCCCAGGCTGGTCTTGAACTCATGGTCTCAAGCAATCCTCTTGCCTTGGCCTCCCAAATTACTGAGATTACAGGCATAAGCCACCAAGTCTGACCGTGCATTTGAGAATTTAAAACAACATGGGCTTCTAAAAGCTTACCTGAGAACCAGAAACACCAGACGACTGCATATAATATGGCTGATTCTGTAACTTTGCATACATGGAATACATCGGATCTTCGTTCATTAACTTGGTATATAAGGAAAGTGCCTCCATCACTTTCACATTAAGTTCTGAGAGTTCTGAATGTTTTCTGAAACATGACACAATAATTTGAAACACAGCTGTTGCTGAAATGATATAATGTTCTAAATACTGATACATCAAAATATCAAAAAGAGCAAAAAGTAGTACTGGCAGACATTATTAAAAATTTCACCTATAACAAAAATATCCTGCATTTTAGCCCTGAAGCAACCCAAACTGTTTAAGGCTTACGTGCTGTGCTGAGGGAACTCCAGCTTATCGTATCTGACTGTACCAGAAATATCTTGGTTTCCCTAGTTACTAACATATGGGTCATTTCTGAGCTCTGGTAATGCCACTTCAGCAAAGAGGATTACACAGCTAAGCCCTTGTTTTTAAAAAGACCTATCTATGCTGGTCTTTTTGACTATATTGTAAAGGTCAATCAAATCCTCACTTTAAAAAAAAGGACAAATGAGTCTAATTCTCCACATCTAGCAGAAGACACATGAATGAGAATTGGTTCCTCCACAATATTTCTTTTTTTTTAAAAAAGGCAGTTATAGCCCACTTTGCAGTTTATAGCGATAGCGTCAGTAAGGAAGGTACACAACATAAATGCACCCATGTTCTTTTACCTATCAATATCTTCCAGCTTTTCATCAATGAGAGGGCCCATCTGGTGACACATTGCTAAAATGACAAGATGTAAAGGAACATAAGAAAGTACAAGAAAAAAAAAAATGTGAACCTTTGATAGATATTTGTATAATTTAAAGAATAAAAGATTTAATTTGGAGTAATAAAAATATACATTCGTTAACTTTAGTCTGCAAAACCCAAAATTGATTTTCTTAAAGTATAATGGTGACAACTTAATCTAAAATTTTAATCCCGAAATCTTAAAGTGCCATTTTTCATTTTACAAGATTCTAAAATGTTGAATAGAATACTTAGTTTGGATAGAAAATTGTAAGAATTCAAATTCTACCCAAGGTCTAAACTGCATATGAAAGGGAGCCTGGGTCAAGGAGAAGTGAGAAATGTTCCATTTTTAATATTATTCTCAAAATCCATTCTTCAACAGGACACCAGTTAGTAACCTCGAATTATTCTTTATCTGCAAGGTAAATAGAAAAGTTTTACCTTCAAGATGAAGTAGCTCTGGGAGGTCTGGCTGATCGTCACTGGGGTCTGTACTTTGCAACATCTGTAGCAACTGGTCCATTTTATCCTACAGGAATGAAGTAGTTAATATAAAAAGCAACCAACCTTTATGCAACTTTGTGTTTTCACCTTATTAACTAGACAAACTTTCAAAATTCATAGTTATGGAGACTCCAATTTTGCTTTTATGTTTTCAGTGTCCCATGTATTTATTCTCTTTAGTACCACATGAAGTCAGAGCCTTGAAAGTGTTTCCTATATATTTTTGAAACTGCTCAGGAGGCTGAGGTGGGAGGATCACTTGAGCCCAGGAGGTCAAGGCTGCAGTGAGCTATGATCTCACCACGCACTTCAGCCTGGACAACAGTGCAAGACCCTGTCTAAATCAATCAATCAATCAACCAACTGCTAACAGAGATTCTCTTAAGTGAGAAGAAATCGAGCCACATTTAAACTTACAATGCATGAGTTCTTCCACCTCTTATGTCATGCTAGAGGATTTTGCTTTGTTTCAGAGCAGCTTTAGCTTAGCCACGCCAACAAGTGTACTATCCATCTCAAGATGGCATTGCTTCTGACTAACAACTTGTCATTCCTTCCCCCCCACGGTGAATACAGCAGCTGTTTCAGTAAGGCAGAGTTCAGCTGTATCACAGCTGCTCTTCTAAGTGGGACTCTCAGGATTTATTCTACATTTTCTTTCTACCAGTGTTTCAGTTAGTCATAAAAGGAAGGAGGAAGACTAGTGGTTTCTCGATTTTCCTATGTGGGAAAGGCTGGAAGATACCTCAAACCAGTGACACAGATCTATTTCTGAATCTTTTGTTGTACAGACCAATGGAACTAATGAAACCATCATTACATAAACACATCTATATGATATATAAGTATATATGTATTTATGTTTTTTAAAAAATCAAAACAGATCTACTCTACCATGACGACTACTAAAACAATTACAAACCTTTCTCCATGCATGGTTTTCACATGGTTATGCTACCATATATAGGTACATAGGGCAAATAAAGACAACTAATTCTAAGCAAAGTAATTACTTAAAATTTAAAAACTATGATTCTGTGTAAAAGGAAAATAGCTTGAGAAACAAATTAATCATCAGAGAGTGAAAGTGACATAAATATGCTTAAAAAAACTCTTCCCAAGTCAAAAGAATTCTGTATTTTGAAATGGATACCAATTTTCAATGTAAATTATTCACAATTTTCATTTTAAGCAGTCTTACAAAATAAAAATGTGTCAGAAAGTTTGCCTACCACACACAAAAAAAGGTCAAATGAAAGTGAGAGTCCATTAACACACAGATGATTTCTGTTTTGTTTGCTTACAGAACACTACACAATATTTAAAATTATTTAGTGTCATAGAAGTAGGGTTTCTAGATAGACAACTAGTCTGCCTCTGCAAGTTTTTTTTTTTGAGACAGAGTCTCACTGTCCCCCAGGCTGGAGTGCAGTGGCATGATCTTGGCTCACTGCAACCTCTGCCTCCCAGATTCAAGTGATTGTCCTGCCTCAGCTTCCCAAGTAGCTAGGATTACAAACGCGCACCACCACGCCCAACTAATTTTTGTATTTTTAGCAGAGACAGGGTTTTACCATGTTGGCCAGGATGGTATCGATCTCCTGCCCTTGTGATCCGCCCGCCTCGGCCTCCCAAAGTGCTGGGATTACAGGCGAGAGCCACTGCGCCTGGCCAGCATTTTCTTACATAATGCAATCAGTCAAACATCACTTCCCCTAGCCCAGGTGGATTCCTTGTCCTTAGCACAGTCTTCCACAGTCTGTTTCACTCTTCAAATTTTGTTTCTGCCTCCCACAAAAGACTGCTACAAGCCCATAAACCCCTTCACATATTTCAGAGATAACATCTCATTTTTCATACGTTTAAAATGTTACAAAGGATAAGATTTCCAGGACATTAAGCGTTGACATTTTAAAATAAAACAGTCAAAAACTCCTTTAAATATAGCCAAAGGAATTTAAACACCATAGCAATCTGCACTCACCATTACCATTCAAAAAACAGTCTCTGTCATGTATTTCAAATTGTTTTTCTCCTTGAACTTATCATATTTCCACTCAATTTCCCACCCCCCCAAAATTTTATCCTAATATGCTTGAAAGTTTTCTACTGATGACCATATGAGATTTCTTTGCACTAAAAATATGTAAATTGATGATAATACTCTCGGTGTTAGATACATTCATATGTATACGGTAATGATTATATTTATTATTAATATATAAAGGGTCAAAACAACACTAACTATATTTCAAGTTTTGAAAAGTAAAATGAGCCAGGATTCAGCATCAGTTCTATTCCTGTTTTTCGTTTTTATAGTTGAAAGTGAGGAGAAATTTTGTTTATATAATCAAGCTATTATGGCAATTTCATTAAGTTCTTTCAGTGCCTTCTGAAAGATGGAATGGAATGACAGTGGTCTGTCATTAAAAATTATTTTTAATGATCTACTAGCTGAAAATTCATTTTGGTCCTATTTTTTAAAAACAAAAAATATGAAACCATCTCAGCTGTGTTAACTAGTCATTAGAGCCATTACTTTCTTTTTTTTTTTTTTTGAGACGGAGTGTCGCTCTGTCGCCCAGGCTGAAGTGCAGTGGCCGGATCTCAGCTCACTGCAAGCTCCGCCTCCCAGGTTTACGCCATTCTCCGGCCTCAGCCTCCCAAGTAGCTGGGACTACAGGCGCCCGCCACCTCGCTGGGCTAGTTTTTTGTATTTTTTAGTAGAGACGGGGTTTCACTGTGTTAGGCAGGATGGTCTCAATCTCCTGACCTCGTGATCCGCCCGTCTCGGCCTCCCAAAGTGCTGGGATTACAGGCTTGAGCCACCGCACCCGGCCTTAGAGTCATTACTTTCTTAATACAAACACCAATATTTGGAATCATCCCTGGTAATTCTTATACTCTGAGGCAATGTACCAGGGTAATCTTCACTATGGGCAAGTGGTAAGCCTTTTTTCTGTAAAGTGGGAGAGAAGACTTGAAAAGGAAAAGAGGGGGAAAAATGACATATGGTAGGAGAGAATGTTTTCAGGCAGATCAATTTTAGGAAAGAATGCTATGGTAAATCAGGATCTGAAAAGATTCTCTTTAAATTATGCCAGGGGCCAAGCAAACTTTTTCTGTCATGGCCAGCCAGTAAATATTTCAGGCTTTGCAGGCCATATGATCTCTGTTGCTACTACTCAATTCTTCCACTGCAGCACAAAAGCAACCAGACAATGTATAAATAAATGTATCTGTGTTCCAATAAACAGGCAACAGGCTAAATTCGGCCTGAGAGTTTGCCAACCCCTGATCTATACAATGTGACACTTAAAAAATCCTGAATGGTTTGCTAGTTGCATAATTTAATTTAGTAAGTTAATTCAACAGTTACGTTAATGGTATTTTTAAAACACGGTATTAAGTTTGAGTAGACAAAGACAACCACAAACATGCTTTTTATTTTTTCATAAACATGCTTAAAGATGAAAAAGGTAGCCAGTTTCAATCTTTTCTTTATATGTAGCAATAGCAGATGTTTCTATAAAGCTTAACTAAATAGGAGTGATTAACTTAATTCAAGAAATCTCAAATTTAAATCCAATAATACAAATTTGGGTATCATCATGTGGCTCCAAAAATTATGATGTGTCACCAAGTTGACATAATTATTTAGCATAATTATTATAATTATTTAGCATAATTACTAATTATTTAGCATAATTACTAAAAATATACATTGTTTCAGGTGTGACAATGACATATGAAGACATTTAATATAAAATTAGCATAAGCTTTTCCTCAAACACTAGAATGTGTTCAATACGAGGAGCCATGAATCATCTCCAATGATATTCAATATATTAGCACTGCTTTTATAAAATGATTTATGTAGAAGTAATTTAATGACAATTTTATTTTTAGAACAGTAATTTATTTGTTTCAACAGACAGTCAACCAGTGTCCCTTCCTCAGTAATACGCAAACTAAACTAGTTTATATCCTTGTGGAGTATGCCAGGAAACAGGAGTTCTCGCATGGTATGAATAGGAGTGTAAAAACCTGTTTTGCTCAACAATTTGACAGTATCTATTAACATGGAAAACACACAAATCCTTCAACTCAACAGTTTCACTCCTGGATATCTACCCTAAAGAAACACAAAGATAGATGTTAAAAAAAAAATCTCACTACAACACTGTAAAAGCTGTAAACAACCTAGGCATTCAACAACAGATTAAATAAATCATGTTAAGGTTACTCTACAGAATATTCAGCAGGAATTTAAAATAATGAGGCTCTGACATGGCAAACAAAGGACTGGAGAGGAAGTCTGAAAAACAATCTGCATCGTCTACATTGCTTGAATTTTTGTAACAGAAAAACACAAAAATTTTTGCAACAAAAAAACTCAAGTAATCAATTTTCTTTTTAAGCAAAACCATTTAAATTTCAATACAAAGCACCAACTCCTATCACCATGGAAACCACTTACTTCATCAATAAAGGCTGGTTCCGGCTCTGGTTCTATTGTCTCTACCTGAACATCATCACTAAATTGTACCGTCTTCTTCTCTGTTTTAACTGTAAGATATGTAAAAGTTATCTTTTTTTATAATACATTTAAAATTCTACTTTAAAGCACTTTAACTTCCAAGAGAGATTTGGGGATTTTTCTTATATTCCCAGCAAGCTAAAAGGCACAATTTAGGAAATAACTGAGTTGCAGATTTTGGCAGTAATAACAGAACATTAGTTTATGAAATTGGATTTCTTAATTTTCTCTTGTAAACATTTTACATTTTCCATAAAAAGAGATTTCACTAATAAGAAGAGTTGTATTTCTGAAAAAAGATTAATCACCTACTACATATCAGAGTTTAGTAAGCTGGAGGACAAAAGCAAAGTTTTTCAATGGCCTAAATGAATTCTGCAATTTATTTATTTATTTATTTATTTTTTTTGAGACGGAGTCTCGCTCTGTCACCCAGGCTGGAGTGCAGTGGCCGGATCTCAGCTCACTGCAAGCTCCGCCTCCCGGGTTCACGCCATTCTCCTGCCTCAGCCTCCCGAGTAGCTGGGACTACAGGCGCCTGCCACCTCGCCCGGCTAAGTTTTTGTATTTTTAGTAGAGACAGGGTTTCACTGTGTTAGCCAGGATGGTCTCGATCTCCTGACCTCGTGATCCGCCCGTCTCGGCCTCCCAAAGTGCTGGGATTACAGGCTTGAGCCACCGCGCCCGGCCGAATTCTGCAATTTAAAATAAACCCTCTTTTTAAATTACCAATCCTTCAAGAAAAAAATCTCATTTCACAGGAAAAAAAAACCTGGTTTGATAGAAAATCCACATTACTCCAATGTAATGAATGGGAAAATCAGCTATATATTCTCTGGCATGCCACTGAGGCTTTTAGAGAATGACGTTCATGCCAGTGGAGAACTTTGCAAGTGGCCTTGGCAGGGATCTCAGTTTTCCAACAAATCAGCCTGTACTTTCTAGTTATGTAATATTATTATTTGACAATGAAAAGTGGTCATTGAGGGATCAACAACCCATTGGCCAGAAGCACATAGTTCTCCTACTCACCAAAGCAATCTTTAAAAATGATTTAACATAACGATAGCTATATAATAAACTCCAAATACTACTGAAAGGCACATACGACTCTACTAAACAAATTTCCTTTCTATTCTTTTTAATCCTTGCATCAATGTGGTCGATCAATTCATAAAAATATTAGGAATCATGATGGAAAGGGAGATGGGAGGGGGCAATTTAAGGAAGGGAAATAATGTTTATTAAACTATTGAGTATGCTTGATGGAATATTACATTTCCTCCAGTGAATCTCCAAAACAATCCTATGAGATATGCCCTTTTTATAAATAAGGTAGTTTGGAAAGATGAAAAACTCTTGTAAAAGAGAAAGCTAATAAATGACAAAGGCTGGATTTGAATGCCAATCAATCTTGTTCTACTAGCCCATACTACTGGAATCTGGCCTGTGCCTGTGATTTTACCCGAAGAACATGAAGTCCAGTTACTTGGGTACTCTATGTTGTGTGCTTCTGTATAACACAGAAATAGCTTAATTTCCAACCTAAGAAATATAATCATTCCATTCAAGTCACCAAAAGCAAAATTCTACATACAAAAAAGTTTCAGCTGATTCAGTTTCCTATAAAGGAAAAGAAACATCTGCAGCAGACATTTTTGCTTTTTATATCTTGAGCTATGACAAGTAGAAAGCTGGGATAGCACTGCATTGGCCATTACCCACAAGAAAACACATGGCAGACTTCATATTCTAACAGCTCTTGATGCACAAGTTTGCAGCCCCTTTTCTCACAGGAACTAATACTATGTGTGTGTAAAAAAAAATTTTATTTATATACAATATATAACAAAAAGATTTCACAATATTTTACTGTATCTCCAAACCAAAAGCAAGCTAAATAGGGCAGCCATTTCTATTTGACATGCTAAGTGAAGTGGGCTTCTATTTCCTCAAAAGAATGATGCTCTGGGGATCATGCTAGCACCTGCTCTCCATGCTTGAGAACTACAACCCCATTACATAAGCTCTGATGCTTCAGTTTCTCTTTTAGATTGTCCAGAGTGAAAAACATGAGAAAAACTAGAAAACTCATATGGAGGCTGCATTGCTATATGACTGACCAAAAAAAAAAAAAAAAAAAGATGAAATGGATCCAGGATCTACATGAGATCCTGGACCTTATCTTGAACAGAACTCCAAGCAATTCTATCCTCTCCAGGAAATGATTCAGGACCAAAAAAAAAAAAAAAAAAAAAAGTCCCAAAACAAACAAAACATCATTACTAGCCCAGGTTATTAAAAAGTCAGCATAGTACACAATGCCATTTAAATAAGGCTGACATGTTTTTGAACTCTCACAGACATAGAAAACATCATTGAAAGACTGGGTCTCACCAATGTGTCTCTATAAACATGACACCAGGCACCCTGGCAGTGCTATGAGAGTGCATCATTTTCTTAAAGATCTGTATTTTCTGGTTTGCTGTTCAAGCCTTCTCTTGAAAGAGAAGTGAAGTGTCTCTTTATTGTTAACATATATATTTCTGTATCATTTATTCCATAAGTATTTATGTAGCATGTATTGTAAGATTCACTATTAGGAGCTACTGGAAATAAAAAGATGACCGGGACAAAGATTTTTTTTTCTTAAAGTTCTTATAAACTAAAAAACACCTAAGCATCTTGTGGTTTGTAATTTTCTTTGATCCCTTCTATCTAGCATTAAAAAAAAGATAATATGAGCTATTTTGCCAAATAACTATAGCATATCAACCTACACATAGAAGCTGTTTAAATAAAGAGTCAGCACACTACGCAATGCCATTTAACCAACACAGATCTATTTTTCTGTTTTCCTAGAGGGAGATTATGACTTAAACTTTGCTTGATGACTAAACTCATCATTATGAAGATTCATTAAAGCACAGTATTATGCAGAAATACAGTAAACTGTCTCTCACTACTTTGACCGACTATGTAGCTATGTCTCCTGAAACTGTTAAGCCTGCCACTGGTATCACTTTTTCTCCACGGCCCCACTTTCTAGTTTATTATCCTAGTCAGCAGGGTTTGTAAATCAAACAAACTTTTATATGATTAGTAAAAATGGTTCCTTCTGAATATCTGACATGTTGCTTGGAGACCACTGTTTTCAAGTCTGGGACTACACACTAGAGAAACAGTCCCAACCTTTGAACAGGAGAAATTCTCCCTGAGGTTATACTGTACTTGTCACACTGTAATGAACTGGTAAGAAAAACATATAATGTATAAATTCTGTAAAACTTCTTAATGAATTTGCATTTTAACAACAACCTCTACATAGACATGTATGAAAAAAAAGTTAGGCCAGGCACGATGGCTCACGCCTGTAATCTCAGCACTTTGGGAAACTGAGGTGGGTGGATCACCTGAGGTCAGGAGTTCAAGATCAGCCTGGCCAACATGGTGAAACCCCGTTTCTACTAAAAATACACACACACACACACACACACACACACACACACACACAAATAGCTGGAAGTGACGGCTGGCACCTGTAATCCCAGCTACTCGGGAGGCTGAAGCAGGAGACTCATCTGAACCTGGGAGGCGGAGGTTGCAATGATCCGAGATCGCACCATTGCACTCCAGCCTGGGCAACGCTGCTCTAAAAAGTTCAGTTTACTCAACTTCCATTAAGAAAAGGATTAGAAAACATTATTTATTGGCAGGCTGGAAAATACTTACTCATTTCTGGTTCAGCAGTGAGATCTGCTGTCACAAAATTAGATGGAAATAACCCTATGCCTTGATGGGTTTCACCTTTCCACCAGTTAGGATCACTATGACAAACAGAAAACAATGCTTTACCATAACATTTTTATTTCTATAAATCTTTATCTTTTGTAGTATTTAACTTACACTATTACAAAATTTGAATCTCACAATAACCCACTGAAAAGGCCAATGAATCTTCCTTTATTACAAAAGAAGAAGCCTCAGAAAAGGTAAGAAGCTATTAAACACAGGGTTGTTTATCCTTTTGACTGTCGATGCATGCTTTGCAGTTATGGACTCTCTCCCAAAAAAGAGGTACCCATATGAAAAAATTGTCAGCTTCAGGTGGTTCACAGGCTCCAGAGTAAGAAGTCTTTGTAATGAGATATAAAGACAGGCTCTCACTTTCAGTCTCCATTCCTAAATCATTGCTCTTTCCAGTACACATTAGCAAGGTTTTTCTTTTTATCTCCCAACAGAACAAATATGAAAGATGACGCTGTTCACAGTGTAAAACATTCACAAAGAGTACACTCCTAGGTGTCAACTCTAGTATATGGAAAGCTAGCAAGCACTTAATAAATGTTTTTGAAAGAACAGATGCAAGGTTTTGTGCAATTTCCAGCCAACCAGCTCAAATTTTACTTCATTTTCTTCCACTCAAAAAATCAAACAAACAAATAAAAAAAAAAATGTTAAAATATGTCTGAATGTTTGTGTCTTCCCAAAATTCACAGGTTGAAATCCTAACCCCCAAAGCAATGGTATCACAAGGGGGGGCCTTTGGAAAATGATTAGGTCATGAACGGGATTAGCAACCTTATAAAAGAGACCCCAGAAAGCTCATTGCCCCTGCTGCCACGGGAGGACACAGCAAAATGACAGCCTTCTACAAACCAGAAAGTGGGCATTCCACATACAGTCAATCTGTCAGGTCCTTGACCATGGACTTATACTCCAGAACTGTGAGGAATAAATTCCTGTTGTTTTTAAACCAGTTAGTCCATGGTAGTTTGTTATGGCAGCCCAAATGCACTAAGGTAGTAAGTAAGAGAGATACTACAGGAAGAACTTTAAATCAATTTGAGCTGATTTTTTAAAAACACCTGTAAATTTCAATACTGCATTATCAGTAACAAGCATCAGTACCAATTCATTTTCAAGTAAAACATCACAAAGCTAGAGTAAAAAAACTGATGCACCGTATCACCTCCTGAATAAATGTATAATTCCATATAAAATAAAGTTGTTTCATATGGACATACTGTTCTGTGTATAAAAACTCAATAGATTATATGTTTCTTACAAATTCCATTAAGTACATATACATACTCAGTGTTTTTCCAGAACTGTACCTTTTTAAATAATGTAACAATCTATATTATTAGGTAGAACCAAAAATGAATAGATTAAACTACGCCTCCAAAACAAATTAAAAACTAAGAAATAAATAAGAAAAAAATTAAACAACAAAATAAGAATCCACTGAGTATAACACAAGCAAATCAGCCAACTGTCTGCCATACAGAGAAGCATCTGGGTCAATATTTATTATTATATTTGGTAACTGCGATCAACAGGAATAATATGAAACACCGAAGCCATACATACTTTCATACAAATTTTAAATGTAATATTAACATTACCTGTCATCAAGAACTGTAATAATTTCTCCAGCTTTAAAAGTAAGTTCATTATCTTCAGCAGCTTCAAAGTCATATATAGCACGAACTTTTCGGCCTTCATGTTGGTGGTTAGTTAAGAGGTTGGATGTGCTTGGATACAAAGTGGAAAGGGTGGTTGACTGCTGCCTTTGTTCCTTGAGAGACAACTCAATGGCTAGAAAACAATGAGTTTTTAAAAATCCAAAATGTTATTATATCCAACAATCTGAAGAAGTAGAAAAAGACAGCAAGGTAAAAGGTATTCTTCCTTCAACAGCATAGTTAGAAACTAGAACATATCCTGATATATTGAACAAAAATCATGTTGCCAGTTTTATTCATTCATTCACAACTGAAAGTTTAAAAATAAATTAACAAAATTGGAACAGCGTGGTAATTCCTATTTTTACTGAACAAATACAACGTAAATTATTCTGGGTAATAAAAAATACAAACTCTTAGATCTCCTTTTCTTTTTCAGCTGCAGGTATTTTGCATTTTCCTTGACCTTTTAAATGTATTCCTATAGCTTAAGTTTTCAAAATAATCATCAAAATTGCCTGGAAAGTCAAGAGTATCAAGCTTCACTGCAGACTTACTAAATCAAAGCCTTAATCTTGGAGAATCAGGATTTTATTGCTCCAAGGGTAATTCTTAGCAGTCTAAAGACTCAATGTAACAAGTCCACCAAAATAGATCTCAAATGTGTCTCCTCTATCTCCACCACTACTCCCCCAGTGCAGACCATCACCATATGTCATTCAGGCTCTGAAATGTAATCTCAGTGCATTGATTATCCTGCTTCCAACTCAACCCAGAGCCCTTTCTGCTCCTCCACTCTTGTTTTAGATTAATAAAAGAACCAATATGAAAACAAAACTTTAAAGCTACTAAAAGTCAATATAGAAAACTATATTTTAGGACCCTGAGGTAGAGAACAGTATTTTTTAAAAGCCACTAAAAAGTAAAAATCATAACAAAAGAGCAAACAGCTCTGGCCTTCTCAAAACTTAAAATTTCTACTTGATAAAATACACCATTATCAAAGTTAAGGTCAAAAACCAGGAGTAGATATCTACAATAATTAGATAACAAATTAATATTTCAAATAAAGACTTCTACATATCATTATTTTATTTAACAAAAGACAATTTACCCAAGAAAAAATCATCATGGGCCGGGCGCGGTGGCTCAAGCCTGTAATCCCAGCACTTTGGGAGGCCGAGACGGGCGGATCACGAGGTGAGGAGATCGAGACCATCCTGGCTAACACAGTGAAACCCCGTCTCTACTAAAAATACAAAAAAAACGTAGCCGGGCGAGGTGGCAGGCGCCTGTAGTCCCAGCTACTCGGGAGGCTGAGGCAGGAGAATGGCGTAAACCCGGGAGGCGGAGCTTGCAGTGAGCTGAGATCCGGCCACTGCACTCCAGCCTGGGTGACAGAGCGAGACTCCGTCTCAAAAAAAAAAAAAAAAAAAATCATCATGAGCAGTGAATATACAAAAAAGAACTCAGTCTCACTAGCAATCAAAAAAATTAAAATTAAAATAACAGGACATCATTTTAAACCTACCAGATTCACAAAAGTTAAACCCTTAAGATTACTAAGTGTTGCCAGAGATTAATCATAGCTTTCATACACTGCTAATGGAAAAGGAAATCATAGAACCATTTAGCAAAACTGAAGATGTACCAATGCCATGATCCAACAATACTGCTTTTAGTCACACATAACAGAGACAGTCACATACATGTGCACAGAGAATATGTACAAGAATACTCACTGCAGCTTAATTTTAGTAAAAATAATAATAATAATAATAATCAGAAAGAATCCACACATCCATCAGTAGAAAGATAGAAAAATGTGGTACACTCATTAGTACACTGGAATATTACAGAAGCGTTAATGGATATGTCACATGAATAGATCTTAAACATAATGTTGCATGAGAAAAGCAAGTGGCAAATGGCACTTCAAGTGTACTACCTATGAAAAACAAACTTGTTAGACACAAAAAAGTACTTGATACTGTTTTTGGATACACAGTATAGTAAAAAACTGTCATAAAAACATAGACTGAAAGGACACATGTAACAGTAATTGCCTCTCAAGAGGAAAGGAAAGAATACTGAGGAGGGCAACAAAGTAGATTTCAGCTTTTGCTATAAAGTTCTATTTATTTTATCTTTTAAATATCTCAGAGAAAAAACAGAGGCTTATCTTCTTCCCACCATCAGGGACTTAAAAACGTACCTTTTGCTAAATCTTCTTCTTCTTTTTTATTAGCCACAGTACCAGGATCCTTGGCTGCAAGAGCTGGGCTTGCTTTTGCTTGTTCTGCAGCCTGACAAAAAAGAGGAACACAGTATTTGACGGTTGTTACCAAATTCTCCTCCTCTTACCTACCCCTAAGAATTTGCAAAACCTTTCTCATCAATCTAGCACAGATTTCTGAAAAAAGAAATCCAAACTGCAGCAGCTTCCACCTTAAAGGGAGAGGGAAAAGAATCCGAATTGGAGGACACAGAGAGCAACCGGACACTTACAGGAGGCAGCCTAGGCATACCCTCCCAGGTTTGTGTCAAGAGGTTCAACTAAAAGCATATGGTACACAAATCAGAGAAGACAGACTACAGAAGATTTCAATGTGTTTAAAAAAACTCCAAAACCAGAAAAGGGGCTGGGAGACAGAAAGAGATAATTACTTTAAACATAAATAGTTAAAAATTCTTTAATATCTATTAATAGTTATATTTATCATATCCTTTTGGATCAAGTGTCAGGATGTTACCTTCAGGAACTCATATACATATAAATATATATAATGATATAAATACTCAAAAATCCTATTTTGTAAACCAAATTACAAGTAGCTAATTCTGACAGTATATCACTGCCTCTATTAAATTGTGTAAATAAGAGAATGCACAACAAACAAACATATAAATCAATTCACACTTCTAGAATTATAAGTTTCTAAGACTATGGGCTCCATGGCCTCTCAGTTTTTGCAAAGCATTCAAGGCAAATCAGAATTTCGCCTATCTTACCAACCTCATTTCCAATCATTCTACCAGTTACCAGAAACTGCCAGCAGTTCCTGAGCAGTCTATATACCAGTACTTTACAAGTCTGACACTCATTTGCTTCTCCTTACAACGTTCTCCCACTATGGCTCCTTTTGCTCCATTCACTTTTTACCTTTTGAGTTTGAACACATCAGTCAGTAATCAGCTAAAATATCACTCTCAATGAGGCATCCCTAAACCTGTTAATTACACATTCTCTTGTTTGTTCTTATGATAACACCTTTAAACAAGGTACTGTGATATGAGTGGTTAAGAATGTAAGTTATGGAGTCAGGCAGACATGAGTTCAAATCCCAGATCTACCACTTTCTAGCTGGATGACACTGGGCAAATTAGCCTTGGTGCCTCAAATTCCTCATCAATAAAATGAGTACAATAATAGCACCTACACCTCATGGGCACCTCACAGCCTATTTAGAATATTAAATTAACACATGTGATTCCAACATTAGATGAGATGGGCTCATTCAGGGTTTAAAACAAAAAGTATGTAACATTACCTCCAGGGCTTATAATGTATGTAGAGGTAATACACATGACAACTACAGCATAAATGGACCTCTACGGATGCAGAGTTTCTATATTTTACATCAAATATTAACTCAAAGTAGATCATGAAAAGTTATAAATGTATATTGTCATTCTCAGGGCAAACAATTTAAAAATGGAATTCTAAAAAACATTCAAATTGCCACATGTATAGCACTTAGAACAGTGACTGGAACATCGTAACAGGCAATAATCTCAGCTTCTGTTATAATTGTCTGATTACATGTCTGTCTCCACAACCAGACTGTATGTTCCCTGAGGGAATGTGCCTAAATATTACAAGCAATCAATAAATGTTTGTTGAGGGTATGAAAGGAGAAATATTCGACATTATAGTAAAATACAGTTCTACACTCCTCACTTACTGGATTTCGTATTGTCAAACAAACACACAGGCATTTATTTATTTATTTATGAGACAGAGTCCTGCTCTGTCGCCCAGGCTGAAGTGCAGTGGTACAATCTCAGCTCACTGCAAGCTCTGCCTCCCGGGTTCACGCCATTCTCCTGCCTCAGCCTCCCAAATAGATGGGACTACAAGCGCCCGCCACCACGCCCGGCTAAGATGTTTTTCTAAGTATATTTTTTTCATCTGAGTACAGAAGAAAATAATGTAAAAATATTAAGAAAAGTGATAAAGTCACCTGACTCATGCTGATGCAGTTTTGTTAGCACTAACTTTTGATGTAAAGACAGAAGTAGGCTAGCAGCATTGCTACTGTAGTTGGCTACTAAATAAGACAAGTGTTATTGTTACATTTAGAACCTGATGAAAGAAAGGAACTTTGAATGAAAAGTGCAGTTCAGGAACATACGGCTTCACATATCACAGTTTCTTTCTGCACTTCTCGACTGGTAGAGATTTCTTCACACACCATAAAAGTTCAAATCTGTCTAATTGTGAAGTTTGCCAAATTGTGAACAAAAATTTATATAAACCACAAAAGTTATTTCTGACCAGGCATACCTTTAGTTTTCAGAAGTGTCTGATAATTAAAACATTATCTAAAGAAAACTGAAACTAGAGATAGGTCAGAATTGAGAGTGTTTTAAGTTGTATTCCGTGAACCTCAAAAAGTTGTTTTCTTCTCAGCTCTTCTAAAAATAAATGCCTGGCCGGGCACGGTGGCTCACGCCTGTAATTCCAGCATTTTGGGAGGCCGAGGCGGGCAGATCGCGAGGTGAGGAGATCGAGATCATCCTGGCTAACACAGTGAAACTCCATCTCTATCAAAAATACAAAAAAATTAGCCAGGCTAAAAAAAAAGAAAAGAAAAATATATCTTCAGAGGTTTTTGTTAAGCATGCCCTAACAAAAATCTGGTCTGATGAAAACACAGTAATAACTTAAGTAACTAAGTGGCTTTAAAATCTACAGGGAGTTCTGCAATTGAACTTAGATGATTTATTTTTTTCATTTAATGTGAAGCTCTTTACATGTAGGGTTTCTAATAAGCTTTTCAGAAACCACTAAAAAAATCATTCTACCTCATCATATTTTACTTTATATATATATTTCTTGTAGGTGAAATATAGCTACTACGACAAGATTAGCTGTTACATACTTTATAACATCTAGATCAAAGGATGAAAAGTAAGTCCTGTCTTCACTATTGCTCCTCTATGTCCTGAATCTCTTGAACAAGAGAATAAGCTAGTTTCTCTACCAATCAAGACATAATGCTCTTGCCAGTGTTCACTCCACTGGAAGCCTGGTCTGGACAGACACATATTCACTAACCTCTCTATCAAAGAAGGCAGACTCGGGCAGTGAAAAGAACACTGAACTGAGAATCAGCATGCCTGTGTTCTAGTTCCAGCTGTCAACTATGAGCTGTGGCCCTGGGCAAGTCACTTAACCACTCTGAGTCTCAGTTTCCTCATCTGTAAAAATGAGCGGATTAGATTAGAGGCTCCCTAAAACTGTTTCCGTGGCTAAGATTGTAGATTAATCAAACAAGGGTACATATGGCACAATCATTAATTCTTCCTTTTCTTACAAGAGTAAGTCCCTTTGTGGACTGAAATGCGCTTTTCACTTGGACTGAAGGCTGTCCTCTAGAGCAGCAGTGCCTCTCAAATCTCAACGTGCATATTAATCTTCTGAAGATCTTGTTAAAATGGAGATGATGAACCCATAGGTCTGGAGTGGGTTCAACTATGCTGCATTTCTAACAAGCTTCCAGGTCATGCCAGTGATGCTGGTCAAACCGCGTTCTGAGTTAACAAGAACCAAAGACTCTAGATATTTAGTGGGCTTGTATTTTCTCTACCTATTCTAGGTGGGTTCTCTGCAGTGAGTCTACTCTTTGATAAATAAACATTGTTTCTGTTGTCAACGAATGTATAATGTCTTGGATTATTCTGCTTAAGATTATTCCTTAATTATACAGATTCTAGAAACCAGACTGAGTAGTAACAACCAGCTATCAATTATGAATGAATGAATTTTCAAAGACATAATTTATCATTGTAAAGCCAATCAAAAATTAAAAATTTTTTTAAGAAGAAAAATGTCCTTTGCCTCCTTCCTCTCCCAAATACATTTTTGAGTCTTCACATCTCAAGAGCGCTCAGATAAACTGGAAATGCCTTGGGAAGAAAGCACACGTAGGTCTGGATCAATGTAGATAAGCTACATGACTCCCTGAAGTGGTCAAAATGTAAGCCCTCCACACTCACGGATTTCCGTTCATGGTTTTACGTCACTCATTATAAGTCTGTCCCAGTCAATAAACTGGGGAAAGACAATGCAGTAAATCAGCACATATTTTAAGCCTCTTGATTAGTTGGGCATCCTAAAGGAAGGTTACCCAAAATAGAAATAGGAATAAAAAAGACATTTCTTGATTTTTTTCTATATGACATAAATTAAAGATTGAATTTTTTTGGCACAAGGGCAGACAGGAGAGGAAAGTTAAGCTATTTATTCATATCCACTGGGGAAAGGAAGACGTCTGTACTGGTCGGCTCTTACTAAGGAAAAAATGCTTCAGGTGCTTCTCTTCTCATTTACTCCTTCTAGAGTCCTCTCATTGTTAATACAGGAATTCATAAATTTCCTCATCAAAAGAATCTCTCAAGTCATCCCTAACTTCTAAGGATATCCTGATTTTTCAGCTGTCATTCTTTGTAGACAATTATAGCATTAAGAGCATTTAACAAGATAGTGTTACCTAATTAATAAAGCTATTTTGTGTCTATTATTAAAACTGTACTGGCCGGGCTGGTGGCTCACACCTGTAATCCCAGCACTTTGGGAGGCCAAGACAGGCAGATCACTGAGGTCAAGAGTTCGAAACCAGCCTGGCCAACAAGGTGAAACCCATCTCTATTTAAAAAAAAAAAAAAAAAAAAAATCCAGGTGTGGCCTTGCGTGCCTGTAGTCCCAGCTACTCAGGAGGCTGAGGCAGGAGAATCGCTTGAACCCAGGAGGCAGAGGTTGCAGTGAGCCAAGATCACATCCCTGCACTCCATCCTGGGTGACAGAGTTAGACTCCGTCTCAAAAACAAACAAACAAAAACAATACCAAAACATTTCAAAAACTGCAAATTGTTAAACCAATTCATTTATAAAGAAGGAGAGAGTTTAGAGCACATTAATATTCCATTGTAATACTTTTCTGGCACCTCTGAATGCCAGAAAACTAGTATTACTAACTACCAATACAACTAGTTACTGATACAATTAGTATTACTAATGAAAATTCCTCTGAAGTAGTAAAAAATTACCAGGGAATGAAGAAAAAAATTCAAATAAACATAGCTATTTAAGAGAAACAAACTGCAGCACACACACAGCTTCATTCCCAAAATACCTGAGAGCCAATAGCTGGGAACGTAACTCCTTGCTCCTTAAGATTCTTAATCATTGCTGATATTAGACTAAGCTGTGGATCATTCTTAAATTCATCTGTCCATTCAACCATAAGAGCCTTTAATTTTTCACATACTTTAGGATGACCCTGTAAAATAGAAAAAGAAATAAAAGAGCACCAATTTCCTAGCCAATGATTTAATACAGACATTTTAAATATAAAATTATAAAGTTATAGATATTTTTTGAAACACAAATTACGCATAGCTATAGACAAATAAGAAAATATAGTTATTAGAAATAAAACGAATGTTCACACTATGAAAAAAACCCATAATATATATCTCACTTCAAAATTAAAGCATTAAATAGGTAATAACATTTTGGAGATCTGAAAGGACTTCAGAATATTTTGCAATGAAGCAAGGTTTGTACATCAGTAAGACAAGGAAAAGCGTCTGTTTGCTTTTTGCAAAGCAATACGAAAGTTGGAAGGCGAGAAGAGAATAAATGATATGGTTCCTTTATTCAGAATTCCTGACTTCTTAATGTTCATGACTATGCATTTTTTTCATGATGCTTAATTATCTGGGGCCTGGTTTGAGATACATTGCATGTTAATCATCTTGAAAATTGAATTTCTTCATAATAACATAACTATTTTTTTCCTTTTTTTTTTCCCTGAGACAGAGTCTCACCCCGTGGCCCAGGCTGGAGTGCAGTAGCTCGACCTCAGCTCACTGCAACCTCCGCCTCCCAGGAGTAGGAGGAGTTCAAGCGATTCTCCTGTCTCAACCTCCCAAGTAGGAGTACAGGCGCACACCACAATGCCCAGCTAATTTTTGTACTTTTAGTAGAGGCGGGGTTTCACCATTTTGGCCAGGCTGGTCTTGAACTCCTGACCTCAAGTGATTCGCCCACCTCAGCCTCCCAAAGTGCTGCGATTACAGGCATGAGCCACCGCATGCAGCTCAAAATAACGTTAACTCTTTATGGTTGATGTACAACACTGATTCAGATTAGTCTAAGGCAAGTGTGCAGGGCACTATTCTTCTGTATTAAAGAAAGAGATAAATGTAGTGAGTTTTCAAAATAAATTATTTTACTTACTGCTTATTATGGGAAAAAACCTGGCCAGTTCATTAAAATACTGATGTATCTCATAGTGGCAATAATCTAAAGTCTTATTATTTGATGTAATAGATATAAAGAAACCTTCACAGATAGCAGAGAAAAGTGAAGATAACTCCTCTATGAAATGTCATAAATGTATTTCAAATTAATGTTTACTAAATAATTAGCTAAAGCTTCTAAAAGTGGAGAAGGTTAGACTTTTAGATTACTCTATTAGAAGAAAAATAATTCTTCCTAAGTGCACATAATCTGTATTTTGGCCAGCGAGCATATAATGGATTTGTAAATGCTTTATTGAGACTATACATGAACTTACTTAATTTGTTTAATAAAAGGAAATTTTTAAAAAGGGCAGGATGTTGGCTGGGTGCAGTGGCTCACATCTGTAATCCCAGCACTTTGGGAGGCCGAGGCGGGCAATCACGAGGTCAGGAGTTCGAGACCAGCCTGACCAACATGGCAAAACCCCATCTCTACTAAAACTTACAAAAACCAGCCAGGAATGGTGGCGCATGCCTGTAATCCCAGCTACTCAGGAGGCTGAGGCAGGAGAATCGCTTGAACCCGGAAGGCGGAGGTTGCAGTGAGCTGAGATCATGCCACTGTACTTCAGCCTGGGTGACAAAGCGAGACGCAGTCTCGGAAAAAAAAAAAAGAAAACAAAAAAAACGGTGGGACGTTATTAAGTACAAAACCAATATGTTCATTGCAAAACATTCAGAAAATAAAGAGAAGTCCTCTTGCCTATAGGTAGTCGTTTTTTGAAATGACTGTTTGCACTACTATACACAGGTTTGCATACCACATTTTTCACCTATATTACAAAAAACATGGTTTTAGAATCTCTTCATAAACAGTTGTACATCTCGACGGACATTCAGGATGTTAGACAATATTTATTAATTAGTAGAAAATAACTAAATATTAATGCATAAAGCAGGCAAGGGAAAGAATTATCACTTAACCATAATGTTCAAAAAGTACAGAATTTTAAATTCTTACTATATTTCTATACAGCTTTTTTCCTACTGTAACCTAGAACTACTCATTTTTCCCAAAAACATGAGGCATTTTCCCTTTTAACAAACAAAAACTTTCTCTTGATTTATAATACTCCCCCTAAAAAAGCTAAAAATAATTACCTTTAGAGTGCACAAATTTTTACTGGGAAAACTCACCTATTACTAATTGAAAATTTAAAACTTTCCTGAATTGTGTGACTGGAATTCTACACGCAGTTGAGTGGGCAGCTGTAGGGTCACCCGTTCTCACTGCTTTTTTCTGTGTCCCAACAGAAAAGCAGAGTGCCTTGTCCCGCTCTGTGACCCAGCCAGCTGCATGTTTTCCACCACAGGTTTGGACCCAAACTGGGGCCTTGAACATTTTTAGGCACTGATAAAGTTGTTCAGGTTGTGGCTCAAAACACTAAAAGATCAAATGTGTTGCTAAAAACATAGAAATCAGCCCCGACCTGGGGTCAAATTCCTTAAATCCTCCTATAAATCTGCAGCCCTCATAAGTTTCCCTAATAAATGCTTTAGAGTGATCACCCTGGCATTTAGTGCCTCTTTTTTTGGATTCTCATCTGGCCCTATCTGGAACAGTTTGGGGCGGTCCCTTGTGGGAACTCTCCCGCCACCACTTTTGAGGCAACTCCAGCTGTGGGTTCAGCCAGTAAGAACAGCAGTATAGTATTAAAATCCTGTGATGGCCAGGAAGTGGCCTTATTGATAAAGATAAAAACTCAACGGTGCCATAGACCTTTGGCAGTATTTCTGAAAGGTTTTCCATTAGGAAAATACCTTGTGCCTACAAAAACGGTACCTAAAATAGACTGGTATTATTTAATTAGATATAGAAATACCTGTTTTCTTATCAGATGAAAGTATGATGGAAAAGAACAGGTTAAAAATACTCTAATATGGCTTGAAAAAACTAACTCAAAGTTACATGAATCTGCAGTCTCTTCAGCAAAACATAATATTTATTTATATACTGGATAGACACATCCTAGAAAGGATTTCTTAAAAAGCACAGAATAGTCCTTTGTGAAGATTTAAACAATAAAATATGTGAAGAAAGAAGACTGCCTTAATTAATTTCTGGAAATAATGCTCCTTACCTTATTTAATACGTTGCTTACTTCACTAGCAAAATCTCTTGAACACACTTCTAAATGAAAAATTTTGCCACAGTTTGATACACATGCTCCTAGAAGCTAAAAGCACAAAATCAGAAGTTAAAGGGGCTCCATTGTGGCAGATAATTTTGTGGTACAGGTTAAAACGAAACCACTCACAGTCAAAGCCTGCATAGCAACGTGAGGATCTTTGTGGTTCACTCTTCTCATAATAGACCGAAGACAATCCTTAGGTCTAAAAAACGAGAAAAGTAAAAATTACTTAATAATACATCTAGTTTCCCCCTGCCCCTTAACTGTTATAGACAAAAGACTATGATAAAAAGGGAGACTATGATAAAGTAGGGAAATTTAATTTTTATTAATAACATGGTTGAAAAACTGTAAATTAGTTCCTTTAAATTTTTCAAACAAAATTAACAGGATCTCTTATTAGTAATCATAGATGAGGCATTTCAGGCTAATTCTGGGTAGGAAAAAAAACAAAGTTTTGAAAATAAAATGGTAGGCCATGACTTCCACTTCTAGCCAGGGTGAAAAAACAGACCAGACTATACACTCCCGTTGTAAACAACTAGAAAACTGGAAAAATAGATTGAAAATATACATTGAGGTTAACTTTTTAAAGACGTTAGGCCACAGGCAGTACTGAATGATAATCCACAAGAAGGAAAATTAATTAGATAAGCCAGAAGTTTGCCTCAACTTTCTGCCTAGAGGCAGTTTCCAAGTATCAGTGAAGACTTTCAGAAAAACCCACGCATGCACAGGTGAAAAACTCCATGAAACTGGTCAAAAAGTGACCAGGGCAATACGCTAAAGAGATCCAAAGTTCACACAGTTGTCAGAGATGAGACCACAGTGAAGCATCTATTGATAATCCAGAGCATTCAGTGGATATACAGGGGAGTTTAGACTCTAGCAACGCAGCTCAACCATACCTACACATGGCCTAACAACATAAGCCACAGACAAATGTAACAACTTCTGAAAAATAAAGTCCAACACTCCTTAACAGGAATACAACACCTGATGATCAACAATGTAAAATTCAAATACTAAGCATTCAATAAAAGGATATGAAGAAATGATATGAAGAAAAACACTATCATACACAACTAGCAGAAAATTCAGTCAACTGAGAATGCAGAAATAACCAAGATGATGAAATTAGCAGTCAAGGACTTTATATAAGCTATTATAAGTATGCTGGAAATCATCCACATAATGATGAAGAAATGATGTATTAAAAAGGGCCCAGATAAAATTCTAGAGACAAAAAGTATGTAAAGTTGAAAAATGGATGGAATTAATCAGGTAAGAATGAAAGATCAGTAAATTTGAAAATATGCTGAAAGTTATCTAAACTGAAGTACAGAGAGAAAAAAAATGAAAAAATTTAACAGAGAGCCACCACTACAAATACTTTTTTTTTTTTTTTTTTTTTTTTTTTTTTTTTTTTGAGACGGAGTCTGGCTCTGTCACCCAGGCTGGAGTGCAGTGGCGCGATCTCGGCTCACTGCAAGCTCCGCCTCCCGGGTTTACGCCATTCTCCTGCCTCAGCCTCCAGAGTAGCTGGGACTACAGGCGACCGCCACCTCGCCCGGCTAGTTTTTTGTATTTTTTAGTAGAGACGGGGTTTCACTGTGTTAGCCAGGATGGTCTCGATCTCCTCACCTCGTGATCCGCCCGTCTCGGCCTCCCAAAGTGCTGGGATTACAGGCTTGAGCCACCGCGCCCGGCCCTACAAATATTTTTAAGAGAGAAATGCAAATAAAATAGCTTGGGTGCAGTGGCTCACACCTATAATCCCAGCACTTTGGGAGAATGAGGTGGGCAGATGGCTTGAGCCCAGAAGGTCAAGACCAGCCTGGGCAACATTGTGAAACCCCATCTCTACAAAAACAAACAAACAAAAAAATACAAAAATTAGCCAGAAATGGTCCCAGCTCCTAGGGGCGCAGGGAATGGCCTAAGGTGGGAGGTTCACTTGAGCCCCAGAGGTCGCGGATGCAGTGAGCTGTGATGGCACCACTGTACTCCATCCTGAGAGACAGAGTGAGACCCTGTCTCAAAAAAAAGTTTTCAATTAAAAAAAAAACCATAAAAACTATTTGATTGATACACAAAAGACAGAAAGAGAAAACAGAAGAAACATAACCAATCATCTAGAAAAATGGCAGATTAAGACTGAAATCCAACTATACTTGTATCAATTCACTACCGTTAGCAGTTTTCATAACAAGGAATACTAACAGGGATAAAGAGAGACAGTACATAATAATAAAATGGTTAAGTCCCCCAAGAAAACATAATTCTAAATGTGTATGAACACAATAATAGAACTTCAAAATATATAAAGGAAATATCGATAGAGCTGAAAGGAAAAACAGACAAATCTACTGGAAACTTCAACATGCCCCCTCAATGACTTGATAACACAAGAAACAAAATTACTGATATGGAATACTTGAATGGCACTATCATACAACGTGACCTGACTGGCATTCCACAACAATCCACCCACCCATGGCACTATACCCATTTTTTTCCATGTGCATGGAAAATTCAACAAAATGGACTACATTCTGTCCTATAAAACAAACACCAATAAATTTAAAAGGACTAAAGTCATTCAAAGTACATTCTTCAACCATAGCAAAATTAAACTACAAACTGATAACAAAATGATAGCATAAAAATATCCAAATATTTGGAAATCAAATAACATATATCTAATGCTTACATCAAATGAAATCACAGAACCATAACTTCCCTTAAGGACATGAAAATGAAAGCACACTATCCAGTATTCTGTATAAGAATGTTCACAGAGGCTCTGTTCATAGAGTCAAAACCTGGATACAATCCAAATGCTCATCAACAGATGAAAGGATAAATTGCAATATATTAACACAATGTAATACCTCTTCCCAAAAACCAGGAATATTGATACACACAAAAATATAAATTCATCTTAAAAACATATTTAGTGCTAGACACAGGAGTTCTAACAATACCATTTCATTTTATGAAATTCTAGAAAAGGAAATTTAATCTATAGTGACAATGCATATTAGTAATTGCATAAGGTAGAAGGAACTTTTGGGAGTGATTAAATGCTATCTTGGTTGGGGTGATACTTATATAGGTGTATATATTTGTCAAAACGCATCGAACTATCAAACCATACATGTACAAGGCATGCATTTTTTTGTTGTAGATAAATCATAGCTCAGTAAAAACAGATCTATTTAAATGACAGGTCAAGCATGTAGCAAACATGCATTTCATGGGGATGCTTTATGGTAATTAGTGATAATAGTAAAGCAGAGTAACCATTCATATAACCTATGAAACATCATGTGCTTAGGCTCTCAAAAATTATATAATAGCAAAGGACTCATTCAGTGTTCAAAACATTCACAGCAAACACAGTAAAAGTCCTCCATTTACTGAAGTTCAGTTCCTTGCCCATGATGCCTGTTACCAGGCAGTAATAGGCACTAACAAGATTCATACCTGTCACTCTTAAACATGCTATGTTCTGGCCACAGATGTGCCTCCCAATAAATTAAGACAACATAAACAGGGAATCTTCATATAATTCAAAAGGATAGCCTCAAAATATTAAATCATCAGATTAAAATGACATATTTTCCTCTAATAACACATTGTCAACATTTATAAATTATTTCAACTAAAAATAATACAATATATTATTCTCAAGGGCATATGGACATTATACAGAATAAACAATGTTAAGTCACAAAACAAGTCTCTACAGATTTAAAAAGATAAAAAATCATAGAAAGCATGTTCTCCAAAGACAGTAGAATAAAATTTGAAAGAACAAAGAAATGTAGAAAATTAAAATATGTGAAAATCAACATCCTCCTAAATAGCCAATGGGTCAAAGAAAAAAATCACAGGAGAAATCAGAAACTACTTTGAGATTAATGAAAAGGAAAACATAACCCAAGAAAACTTAAGGGTACAGTAAAAACAGTGCTCAGAAGGAAATTTATACCTATAAGCACCTACATTAAAAAAAAAAAAAAATCTCAATACTACCTCACACCCATCAGGATGGCTACTACAAAGAAAAACAGAAAAATCTAAGTGTTGACAAAGATGTGGAGAAATTGAAACACTTGTGCACTGTTGGTGGGAATGTAAAATGCTACAGGTGCCGTGTAAAACAGTATAATGGTTCCTTGAATAATTAAAAATAGAATTACCATATGCTCCAGCAATTCCACTTCTGGGTATATACCCCAAAGGACTGAAAGCAGGCAGGCTCTGGAGGAGATAGTGGTACACCGGTGTTCACAGCAGTATTATTCGCAATAGCTAAAAGGTGGAAGCAACCCAAGTGTCCACAGACACATAAATAGATAAGCAAAATGTGGTGTATACATACACGGAATACTATTCAGCCTTTATAAAAAGGAAATTCTGACATATGCTACAACAGGGATGAATCTTAAAGCCATTATGCTAAATGAAATAGGCTGGTCACAACAGGACAAATGCTGTATGATGCCCCTTAGATGAGGTACTAAGAGTAGTCAAAATCAAGGCCAGGCACAGTGGCTTGTACCAATAATTCCAGGACTTTGGGAGATGAAGGTGGAAGGATTGCTCCAGCCCAGGTGTGTGAGACCAGCCTGGGCAATATAGTGGGACCCTTCCTCTACAAGAAATTTTAAAAATGAGCCGGACATGGTGGCACACACTTGTAGCTACAGAGGCTGAGGTGGGCAGATCACTTGCTGCAGTGAGCCATGATTGTGCCACTGCACTCCAGCCTCAGTGACAGAGTGAGACCGTATCTGCAAAACAAAGAAAAAAAAAAAAAGAGTAGTCAAAATCATACACAGAACGTGGTTGCCAGGCGGCCTGGGGAGCAGGGAATGAGGAGTTACCGTTCAATTGTTTAATGGGTATACAGTTTCAGTTTTAAACAGTTCTGCTACGCGGGAGGCTGAGGCAGGAGAATGGCGTGAACCCGGGAGGCGGAGCTTGCAGTGCGCTGAGATCGCACCACTGCACTCCAGCCTGGGCGACAGAGCGAGACTCAGACTCCGTCTCAAAAAAAAAAAAAAGAGTTCTAGAGGTAGATGGTGACTATAGCACACAACATAATGCCATTCAATACCATTAACACGGCAAATTTTATGCTATGTTTATTTTGCTACAATCTAAAGAACTGGGGAAAAAGATCTCAAATCAGTAACCTAAGATCATACCTTAAGAAACCAGGAGGCCGGGCGCGGTGGCTCAAGCCTGTAATCCCAGCACTTTGGGAGGCCGAGACGGGCGGATCACTAGGTCAGGAGATCGAGACCATCCTGGCTAACACGGTGAAAGCCCGTCTCTACTAAAAAATACAAAAAACTAGCCGGGCGAGGTGGCGGGCGCCTGTAGTCCCAGCTACTCAGGAGGCTGAGACAGGAGAATGGCCCGAACCCGGGAGGCAGAGCTTGCAGTGAGCTGAGATCCGGCCACTGCACTCCAGCCTGGGCGACAGAGCAAGACTCCGTCTCCAAAAAAAAAAAAAAGAAACCAGGAGAATGGCGTAAACCCGGGAGGCGGAGCTTGCAGTGAGCTGAGATCCGGCCACTGCACTCCAGCCTGGGTGACAGAGCAAGACTCCGTCTCAAAAAAAAAAAAAAAAAAAGAAACCAGGAAAAAGAGCAACTAAACCCAAAACAAGCAAAGCAGAAGGAGGGAAACAATAAAGAGAGGCAATAAATGAAACAGACAACAGAAACACAATAGAGAAAAGCCAATGAAAACAGAAGGTTTTTTCGTTTTTGTTTTTTTGTTTTTTAAGGATCAACAAAACTGAAAAACTTTTGGTTACACTGGCCAAGAAAGAAAGGTGACTCAATTTATTAGAATTAGAAAACAAAGAGGGAACAGTACTCTCAACCTTACTGAAATAAAAAGGATTTTAAAAAACACTATGAACAACTTTATGCCAACAAATCGTATAACCTAGTTAAAATGGACAAATCCCTACAAAGACAGGAAACTACTGAAACTATGGTATGCTTAGGTGTTGAAAGAAAAAAATAAAATAAATAAAAGAAACTGACTTAAGAAGAAACAGAAAGTCTGAATAGAGTTATGTAACAAGTAAAAAGACTAAATTTCTGATTAAGAAAATCTCCCACAAAGAAAATCTTAGAAATAGAAAGCTTCACTGGTGAATTCTACCAAATGTTTACAAACTAACATCAACTCTTCATTAAAAAAAAATACATAAATTAAACATCAAAATTAAAAGCTTTTGTGCATTAAGGGACACCATCAATGAAGAAAAGCAAACCCACAGAATGGCAGAAAGTATTTCCAAATCATATATATGACAAGGGATTAACAGCCAGAATATATAAAGAACTCCTACATCTCAACAACAACAGCCTAATTCAAAAATGGACAAAGGACTTGAATAGACATTTCTCCAAAGAAGATACACAAATGGCCAATAAGCACATAAAAAGATGCTCAACGTCACTAGTCATTAGGGAAATGCAAATCAAAACCACATTGAGATGCCACTTCACACTCACTAGGCTGGCTATGTTTTCAAGAAAGGAAAGATACCAAGTATTGGAGGCGATGTAGTGAAATTAGAACCCTCGTACATTGCCAGTGGGAATGTAAAATGGTGTAGCTACTGTGAAGTGTGGTAGTTCCTCAAAAAATTAAGCATAACCACATATAATCCAGCTGGGACTCTAACCAATATCTGTACACCCATGTTCAGAGTAGTATTAATAGTATTCACAACAGCCAAATGTCCATCAACAAAAGAATGGATAAACAAAATGTGATATACAATGGAATGGTATTCCGCCTTAAGGAAATTCTGACACACGCTATATATACAACATGGATGGACCTTGAAAACATTATGCTAAGTGAAATTAGCCAGACACGGCCGGGCGCGGTGGCTCACGCCTGTAATCCCAGCACTTTGGGAGGCCGAGGCGGGCGGATCACAAGGTCAGGAGATCGAGACCACGGTGAAACCCCGTCTCTACTAAAAATACAAAAAATTAGCCGGGCGCGGTTGTGGGCGCCTGTAGTCCCAGCTACTCAGGAGGCTGAGGCAGGAGAATGGCGTGAACCCGGGAGGCGGAGCTTGCAGTGAGCCGAGATTGCGCCACTGCACTCCAGCCTGGGCGACAGAGCGAGACTCCGTCTCAAAAAAAAAAAAAAAAAAAAAAAAAAAGAAATTAGCCAGACACAAAAGCACAAATAATTCTATGTTTCCACTTACATGAGGTACCTAGAATAGACAAATTCATAAAGATAGAACATAGAAAAAAGTAACTAGTGGCTAGGAGGGGAAATGGAGAGCTATTATTTCAAAGGTATAGAGTTTCTACTTGGGATGATGAAAAAGTTCTGAAAATGGACAGTGGTGTTGGTTGAATAATACTGTGAATGTACTAAATGCCAATGAATTATGCACTTAAAAATGATTTAAATGGTAAATTTTATATTAAATATATTTTACCACAATAAAATAAATGAAGTACTAATACCAGCTACAATATAAATGAACCTCCAAAAAATTATACAACATGAGACTGGGCGCAGTGACTCACACCTATAATCCCAGCACCTTGGGAGGCCGAGGCAGGCGGGTCACCTGAGGTCAGGAGTTCGAGACCAGCCTGGACAACATGGTAAAACCTCATCTCTACTAAAAATACAAAAACTTAGCCAGGCACAGTGGCATGTGCCTATAATCCCAGCTACTTGGGAGGCTGAGGCAGGAGAATCGCTCGAACCTGGGAGGTGGAGGTTGCAGTGAGTTGAGATTGTGCCACTGCACTCCAGCCTTGGGTAACAGAGCGAGATTCTGTCTCCCCCCCCCAAAAAAAAAAAAAAAAAAAAAAAAAAAAAAGGACACCACATGAAGAAAGCTGGTCACAAAAGAAAACATATTGCAGAGCTCCATTTATATGAAATGTCTGTAATAGGCAAATCCATACAGATACAAAGTAGATTAGTGGTTTCCAGGAATGAGGAGAGGTGGCAATGGGAGTGACTGCTAATGAGTACAGGTTTCTTTTGGGGATGATGATTGTTCAGTAATTAGATACGGTTGCACAAACTTATGAACATATTAAAACCCACTGAACTGCATATTCTAAAATGGTAAATTTGATGGTATGTGAAATATATACATATTTATAAAAGTAAAAACATTTATCGAGCAATTTGAACTCCAATGAGCCCTGGAAAGTAAAGCAATACGCTTAGGTATAATTAGTTAGCACTGTAATAAATACAAAAAATCCTTTTTAATAATTATGTAGAAAAATTAGGCTACAAGGTAGGATTCCTGATTTTAAGGATTCTCAACTGCCTGTGAGGCTGCTTCCAACTAAAGAGCGTGGTGAAGGGAGAAACAACACACAAAAGAAGTAATATTTGTTGAATGTCTATTATGTGTCAAGCATTCGATTTTTTTATTCTAAAACTTTTTTCTTCTACTTTACTGATTTTGTAAGACATTACAATTTTTGGATAGCAGCATCATTAGACTGAAGAAACTATGTACTTTAACACTATTATTTAGATTTGGCCTTTTTCACAGTTGGACTTATTTTAGGAGCCAGGGTCTGGGATCCCATACTAACTTGCAGTTGTGACTACCATGCTGACATAAAAACACAAAACAATCACTTCAAGGCATGGTAAAGGCCAGATAAAAAGAATTATTTGAATACTAAAATTAAAATCAGTAAAAAATAATCCAAAGATGATTCAGCCGAATAAACATTTTAGAAAATAATCCTGTACACTTTATTTACCAAATTTTAAATAAAATTGATTATGTATTTTGTTTACAAATCACTTTTTTATTTTGAAGGTAAGAAACCTGTGACTTTTGGAAAGGATGATGGGGAAAGGGGTATTGAAATGAAATTATTCCTTTTTATTTTAGACATTCCAATGCTGTTTTACCACAGCCAATTGTAAAAACCAAGGCAAAGATATCTTTGGCACCAAAACAAAATCAGTTACTGAACCATTAAAAGGACAGAGCTGCAAAGCCAGTAAGAATGCTCCTAAGTGCTGATGAACACCTTGTTTGTGCAAACACAGCGGTATCTTTTTAGATACCAGCTTAAAAATCCCTTCAGAATTGTCTACAAAACAGAACTTACCCACTATTATCAACTATCTCATTCTGTCCTATGCATTTTTAATTCAGTTTTCAGTATGTCCACCAGATGGGTAATACTGAACATACATATATATACACACACACGTATATATATAAAATTATTAAATCTTACCATGCAATTAAAAGTATGGTTAAAATACTATTTTTTAAAAGGTATGGTGATTATAAGTGAATTTAATGTAAGTATACTTATGGCTATTATCCTTCCAATGACAAATGAAAGTTGGTTACAAGCTTGGTGTCTATGTAATTCATCCTCTACACAAGCACCCTTTTGAGAGTGAAAGGGGGTGCTAACTGGACATAACAGATGAACAGCAGGCACAAACTACAATTGTCCAAGGCAAACTGGATGTTATGGTCACAATAGTTAAAACTATGTTCATCCACAAAATCATCTTTTTATGAATAGATCTGGGTCATATAGTTTGTAAGAGGGTAACGGAAAAGGCGGCGGTATTTCTAGACTGATACAGCTTCCAAAGTCTTTTTCTCAAATCACAGACCAGACAGAAAACAGACTTTGCAGGAATGTACATAACTACCTACACAGCATATGTCAGCTGATGAACTGGAAGCATCAAATTCAGTTTCATTATTTACCAGTATTACTCCAACCTGCCTCAACAAACTGCACTGTCAGATTCAAAGAAAGCAGATTTAAGATGGAGCTCCTCTCTGTAACATCCTCCCTATACCCGCCCCCAACCCATCATACCACTCTCAACCATTCAGTTTCTATGTGAAGTCGTAACTATTAAAAACAAGTCAGCTCATGCCTGGAAGTAAATTAAAATTAATCAATCAATCTTCAGACAGAAATATCCAAACTGTGTTTTCTTTTGCAATAGACCTTTCTAATTTCTGAAACAAAACACAAACTCTGCAGAACTTGAAGCTCTTAAGGCAAATGTGCAAAGGACGGATTTTTTTTTTTTAATGAATTCTATCAGCAGTCACTTCTCTGATCTAATGGTAAATTAAGAAAACTTCTCATTTTTGCTCATTCATCTTGTTGGAAGTACTCAGAGAATTCGATTCCACCACCTAGAGTGATATTTGTATATATCAGTGCTAAAGGATACCAACCCTTTTGATTAATCTAAATAGGTAAGCAAGACTTTCAGGGTGAATCACCTCCATAAAAATTAGAGTGGCACTGGTAAAAAAAAATTCAATAGGTACCAAAGAACTCTGTTCATAATACTTTCCATAACTAATGTTCATTAATTACCTTCTAGGTGACAAGTATTATGCAAGGCTTTAGGAATAAAGCAGTGAACAAGAGGAGACTGACCCTGCTTCATGAAGTTCATAGTCTAGCCTAGCGCCTTTTCCTAAAACTTAAGTGAATCCCTATGTAAGTTAAAACTGTGACATAAACATAGTTGTCCAAACTTTATATAAACTACAATATCAGGTTTAAAACCATCAATTTCAGAAAATGCTACTACCTTTTTTTTTTGAGACAGTCTCACTCTGTCTCCCAGGCTGGAACACAGTGGTGCGATCTCAGTTCACTGCAACCTCCACTTCCCAGGTTCAAGCAATTCTCCCACCTCAGCCTCCCAAGTAGCTGAGATAACAGGCGGGCACTACCATACAAAGCTAATTTTTTTATTTTTAGTGGAGACAGGGTTTCACCACATTGGCCAGGCTGGTCTTGAACTCGTGACCTCAGGTGATCCACCCACCTTGGCCTCCCAAAGTGCTGGAATTACAGGTGTAAGCCACCGCGCCCGGCCAGAAAATGCTATTGTCTTTAATTTAGCTTTTATGAATTTTCATAAACTAAAAGCTTTATCAGGCCATGTGTCTAAAACCAAGCCATGAAAAGGCACCATGAAAGAAAATCTTCATGACTACCTAGTCAGTTAAGATTCCGTATCTGTCAGCTGTTCATATTTATAAATATGCACAAATGGGTATATCTTTCAACACAGAACAGTTTTTTCCATGTCAAAAGTCATAATTAAATGTTAGATTAAAAAATGAAGTAACTCGGCCGGGCGCGGTGGCTCAAGCCTGTAATCCCAGCACTTTGGGAGGCCGAGACGGGCGGATCACGAGGTCAGGAGATCTAGACCATCCTGGCTAACACGGTGAAACCCCGTCTCTACTAAAAAATCCAAAAAAACTAGCCGGGCGAGGTGGCGGACGCCTGTAGTCCCAGCTGCTCGGGAGGCTGAGGCAGGAGAATGGGCGTAAATCCGGGAGGAGGAGCTCGCAGTGAACCGAGATCGCGCCACTGCACTCCAGTCTGGGCGACAGAGCGAGACTCCGTTTCAAAAAAAAAAAAAAAAAAAAAAAATGAAGTAACTTTTTTTTTTTTTTTTTGAGACGGAGTCTCGCTCTGTCGCCCAGACTGGAGTGCAGTGGCCGGATCTCAGCTCACTGCAAGCTCCGCCTCCCGGGTTTACGCCATTCTCCTGCCTCAGCCTCCCGAGCAGCTGGGACTACAGGCGCCCGCCACCTCGCCCGGCTAGTTTTTTGGATTTTTTAGTAGAGACGGGGTTTCACCGTGTTAGCCAGGATGGTATCGATCTCCTGACCTCGTGATCCGCCCGTCTCGGCCTCCCAAAGTGCTGGGATTACAGGCTTGAGCCACCACGCCTGGCCAAAATGAAGTAACTCTTGTATCACATTTTGTCATTCCAGTTCTTAAGGATTGAGTGTCTCAAAGTATCAAAAGTGGAATTTATAATTTTGTCTATTAGAATTATTTTTTTCTAATGGTATATTTCATTGTTTTGTTAAGTTCAAAGTTCTGATTCAACACTTATGGAACCAACAGGCCTCAGGCAAATTATTTATTCCAAAGATAACTATGGTAATAATTCCCTTCCCACATGCTCTTCTACAATACAACCTTAGCATTTCCCATCAAGAGGTGACATCTAACAACCCTCCCCTTGAATCTGGACTGACTTCAGTGACTTGCTTGACCAATAAAACATAGTGGAAGTCGAGGTCAGGAGATCGAGACCATCCTGGCTAACACGGTGAAACCCCATCTCTACTAAAACTACAAAAAATTAGCCGGGCGTGGTGGCAGGCGCCTGCAGTCCCAGCTACTCGGGAGACTGAGGCAGGAGAATGGAGTGAACCTGGGAGGTGGAGCTTGCAGTTAGCCAAGATCACGCCACTAGCAAGACTCCATCTCAAAAAAAAAAGAATGTGTATACATATATATACATATATGTATGTGTGTATATATACACACGTGTGTGTGTGTGTGTGTGTGTGTGTATATATATAGTGGAAGTGACATTCTGAGACTCATAGTTTACAAGAAGCCATGTGGAGTACACTTGGGTCTCCTGGAGCACTGGCTCTTAGGATGCTCCCTCTGGGAACCCAGCCACCATTCTGTGAGAAACTCAAGCCACAAGCAGAGGCCTTGGATAAGAGTTTGAACTGACAGCCCAGGTGAGGTCCCAGGTAATGGCCAACCATCACTGCTCGCCATACTAAGCATCCATCCCAGTGAAGCCTTCAGATGACCCTAGTCCCAGGCACTATGTAACTACAACTTCATGAGACCCCACGCAATAACTGCCCAGCTGTTAACCCACGTAACTTTGAGATATAATAAACTGCTCTTTTAAGCTAAGTGTTAGGATGGTTACTACTAAGAGGTGTGTAGTAAGAGGTAACTAGAACAGCCTCTAACAAAGAAAGCTGACAGCTGGTAGGTTTGAATAGTACTAAGTCATATTATTTAGAATTGTTTGGGTCTTCTTTTAATCTTTGTTTAAAACATGACTTAAGCATAATACATACTTAAATAAATTCACTTCAAGTTTATAAAACCCAAATTAGGTCAGGCTTACAAAATCCACCCATGAATCTCATCTCTGGATCACTTCTCAAAAGCACCCTGCTCTCTCGGACCTCCAGTCCCTGGCTAGGACTCTCCCGCCCTGCTGTTCTTAGTCAATGCTTACTCATCCTACAGATCAGAGCTTACACATCTCTTAAACTGAGGAACTTAGGCCCTTGACAGCTCCCCACATCAAGCTGTGCCTGGAATGTTAGGTATTCCACCTGCAAACTCAAATATTGAACTAAATGTGTCAGATAATAGTTGTAACACTAATAGTTAACACTTAGGGAGTGCCTGCTTTGTGTTAGATGCCGTGCTAACAACCTTACAAGCAGACAATCCGACTCTTCACCACCAAGTGATAAAGCTTTGGCATTTAACACCTCTCTTTTGTTGGGCTGGTTTGTGGGGTTTTTCTCCTTAACTATTTATCTCCCCGTCATGAGGGCTGCTGAAGGCAGGGCCCAGGGTTACACAGCTTATCCTTGACATGCCACTCCTTAACCATGCCCTCTGGCACATAATAAACTCTCAATTGAAATTTGAGAAAATGAAAATAAGAATTATTTAGCAACTGCTGTTGCTCTCCCATGACTGAATTTAAAACACCGTCATTGTGAAAGGGGCCTAGAATTGTGCCTTCAACATGGCTGATGCTCAAAAAAAGTCACTGAGCAAAACACAAAAAATGCTACTTTTCACTACTGTACAACTAATATTTAGAATAACTCATCTTCCTTATAAAGCTCTGTTTATTACCAAGTTCTGCATATCTTCCACTGAGTTCGCTAAGTGGAAAACGCACATCCTTTCATAAAATGTAGTTAATAAAACTATAATAAAACCATGATAAGGGGGGAAAACGCACAATAAATAGTGCTGGGAGAAACAGAGGATGTGAGAAAAAGAGACAGGTGGCAATAAACACAAATAAAATATTTTGCAAAAATACATGGTAAGAGAAAATCTGCACGTGCACTTAGAAGAGTCTACCAAAGGTTTTCATCACCTACCCGTTTAAGGGGTGGGCAAATCTCTCTCAAAAAGCTTCTTAAAACCCCATTTTGGTATTTTAAAACTTTTTGTAAGACACATCCTCTCTTTTCCTTATCTTGAGATGGGGAAAGAAAAAGATAGGGGTCAGAGACAGGGACAAAGAACAGGGAAAGGAGAATTATCTCTCACCTTTCCCAGTTTTCCACCTAAAAATACCTACTTCTCTTATTATTTGATAAATGACCACAACACAAATCACACTGCTGTAAGATGTCACAGAAGAGCAACATTTCTGAAGGTCGGTTTCCAAAGTCAAGGTGTAAGGCCAAAACTGTAGTTAATCCATGTTCTTTGATTAGGGATTTACCTATTGGAGAATTCATGAACCGTCTCTCAAATGTGTCAATATAGCCAACTTTTCCTCAATTATTAAAGCAAAACTGTTACTTTGAGCAACAGCTGAAGAAGCTGGCTTGCATATAGGACTGTGTTAGATAAAATATGCATGCTCCGAGCAAGAATGGCCCTCAGCACAGCAAGGTACTGCCGCTATGAGAAAAGTGGGAATTGTAATTGTGAGATAGCGCATGTAAGCTCACTAAATGAATTGGCACGCACAAGTTTTTTGGGAAAAAAACCTGAGGAGGCTGGAAAAGAATACAGTTAAATTCAGTAGGTTAAACATGTAAATGATACAGCTCAATTCTACAGTCAGAGGATCAAGGAAAACTAAAAGCAATTTGCATTCCTGCAATTCTCTTTTCCAAAAAAAGTGAAATTTCAAATGTCTTTGAATGGCCCACAGTAAGTTTTCAACAATGTCACTATATTATTTATAAACATCTATCTACTTACAGGTATACTGTTGTACAGTTATGAGAGATCTATAGCTCAACGTTAAGCACAGTCACCAGTTAGTGAGATTACCTGAAAAGGTATTTCCATTACTACATAGGAGGAAGCCAAGAATATTTAAAGCTATTATTGGAAAAAGGAGTCAAGATTTGTGACATCCTATGCTGTATAAAACTTTGAAAAGTCTCTTATTTCAAATAGCTCTATATTTCGGTTGAAAATTACTTTTTAGTATCATAAAAACCATATGCTGAGCAGTGACAGGAAGATTTTATACTCTTAAGGAAATTATTGTCATTGAAAAGACAGTAAATTTAAATAATTCCTGTATATATTACTAAATTAATCAATGATTTTTAGACCAATCAACTTTTCAAAATGAGGATATCACCTCTTCATTATCCCTCTCTCAGGGCATAACAAAATAACAGGGTATTTGCCTAAAAGTATTGCAAATGTAAAAGAAAAGTGATCAAAACAAAAATTATCAATAGCAAAAATAATAAACAACATAGTTAACAAATATGTTTGCAGGGTTAACCTCTAATAACCTATGAAGTCGGACTAAAAAAGTACAAGAACACTAGTGAAAGACTATCTGGCATGTTGCATCCCTGATCCCTACTAGTTGCTACTGATCAACATCAGCAGTAACCCCCCTGTCATGGGACACCTGAAACCATCCCTAATGGAGCAATACCACCCAGGTTGAAAACCATCACTAAACAAAAGAAGCATTATGATACAGTAGAAAAAGGATTTGAAGCTTTGACAGACCTCATCTGTAAAAGAGGAGATGTCTAATACCTCCTTATCAGAATGTTAATACAAAACTCCTAGACTCATGCCAGGGATTGAAAGACTCTCAACAATGTTAGTTCTTGAAAGCACAAAAATGTCTCATTCTTTCTTTACTTTTACAACTGTAGCTTTCAAAGTTATTTTAGAGTGATTTAAACTTTACATCCTCATCTAAAATGCTATGAAAAAAGCTTTCCTGTGGTTGACCATTCAAGGACATATGTATTTCTATACTGGAGGAAGGAGGAGTATGTGTATGCATAGCTTTTATAGGTCTTAGTAAACCAGGACCTAGCGGGTACGTAGGAGCTAAAAGACATGGGAACTGAAATCTTTGCTGAATGAACTAAATATTTTTAGAAATTAACAGATAATATAAACGCTCCTTGAACATTAAGCCTTATTTAGATGCCTTTCATAAGTGTCAAGGCATGTCACAGACGTAAGAGAATTCTAATATAAAAATACAAAAGAAATCACAACAGAAATAATGCAATCCTTATATACGAACACATTCAAAATGCAAATTTGATTTGTAACACACATTACATAAAACATAATCCACACAACATATAAAAAGGGGCAAAATATAGAGTAAAAATATCAAATTCTTCCCTTAATGTTAAGCTTATTAAGTAGGCATTTCTTATGAGATAATGGAACATGAATATAGATAAATATACACAGGGATGTTATTTGACTATTTAACAAACAGGTTCATGTGAGTCCCAAAGGACTTCATTAGAAAAGAGGTAAACTAAACTTCTACATATCGAACTAAAATATTGAGGATTAAATTCAGTATAATATTTTCAGTTTCCCAGACCATATAACACTAAGGTATATTTCAAACAAAACACAATGTAACATAATGTATGGGGGAGAGAGGAATCACCAAAAACTTTAATATAAGATTGGTATGTCTTGATTCGTAATTTTAACCTTCAAATATAACTGCTCATACAAGCACTTAAGCACACAGCACAATGAAGGTAGAAAAAAACATAAAATGGGAAGTAAAGAACTCTGACTTCTAATTTTGCCTCTGCTCACTCCTTTTAGACAAGTCACATTAAAATCTCAGCGCTTTAGTTTTCTCATCTGCAAAACAAGCTCAACAGTCATTAGAACTCTACAGGTCTCATTCTGTAAAATATATGGTGTTTTTAAGACTTAGTAAAATAATAAAGTAAAATCATTGTCTAGGCAAGTAAAGATAGAAAAATCAGCTCGCATTGGATCCCATTCCCTACTGCCTAGTCAACAACTTGACTTCCGTTGTTATCCCGAGTCTCTCCTGAATCATCATCTCAATTTCCTCCTCACAGTGCATCATTCTCTTCCAGATACACGGATGCTACAATCTCGTCTACCCTTTAAGAAGGGAAATTCCCCGCTGCGTGCGGTGGCTCACGCCTGTAATCCCAGCACTTTGGGAGGCCGAGGCGGGCGGATCATGAGGTCAGGAGATCGAGACCATCCTGGCTAACACTGTGAAACCCCGTCTCCACTAAAAATACAAAAAAACAAAAGAATTAGCCGGGCGTCGGGGCGGGCGCCTGTAGTCCCAGGTACTCGGGAGGCTGAGAAAGTAGAACGGCGTGAACCTGGGAGGCGGAGCTTGCAGTGAGCTGAGATCCTGCCACTGCGCTCCAGCCCGTGCAACAGAGCCAGATTCCGTCACAAAACAAAAACAAAACAAAAAAAAAGAACGGAAATTCCCAATCAGTGAAAGAAAAACCCCACTGAAATAGCAGCAAAAAGGACAAAATACCTCATAAGAAACATTACAAAAAATGTACAAGACTTTTAAGAGGAAAACTTAAAAACACTACTAAAGGTTATAAACAAAAAGAGATGCTATGTTCTTGGATAGGAAGATTTAATATCACAAAGACATAAATTTGTTAATTTGAAACTAGGCCAATTTAAAAAGAAAGTTTTCTTTTTAAACCAGTCAACCCAATTTGAAAGTTTATCTAAGGAGTGTAGGAAGGGGAAAGAATATCTAAAAAAACACTTCAGGAAAAAAAAACCCTCAAGACCATGTCCCACCAAATGTCAAAACATATTAATAATTAAAACCATGTAGTAGCAGAATGTGTTTAAACACATACCAATAGGTCAAAAGAGAAAAACAGACTTAAATACATATGCAAATATAATATATAAAAGAAGTATTTCAAATCAGAAGAAAAAAAAGATGGACTATTCAGTAAATGGTGTTGGGATATCTGGTAGCCATATAAAAAAGAATAAAGTTAGAACCATACTTCATACTGCCTAACAGGATAAATTCCAAATAGATCAAAGACTTGAATGTAAAAACTAAAACCATACTGAGACTCTGGGGACAGTCTAGTGGCTTCTAACAAAGATAAACAGTCTTACCATATGATCCAGCAATCACGTTCTCACATATTTACCCAACTGAACTGAAAACTATGTCAACACAAAAGCCTGCAAATTAATGTTTATAGCAGCTTTACTAAAAGTCACCAAAAACTGGGAGCCATCAAGATGTCCTTCAGTAGATTAATAAATAAACTGTAGAACATCCATATAATTAAAGAGTATTCAGCAATAAGAAGAAATGAACTATTGAGCCACGAAAAGGCACATAGGAACCTTAAATGCATATTGGTAAGGGAAAGATGCCAGTCTGAAAAGGCTATATAGTCTATGATCCCAATTATACAACATTTGGAAAAGATAAAGTTGTGAACAGTAAAAAGATCAGCGGCTGTTTACAGTCCAAAAAGAGAAAGGAAAGGAATGAACAGATAGAGCATAGGTCATTTTAAGGTGATAAAACTATTCTGCATGATACTGTAATGATAGACACGTGTCATTTTAGTTAATAGTAATGTATCAATATTGGTTCATATCTTGTAACAAATGTATACACGAATGAAAAATGTGAATAGCCGGGCGCGGTGGCTCAAGCCTGTAATCCCAGCACTTTGGGAGGCTGAGACGGGCAGATCACGAGGTCAGGAGATCGAGACCATCCTGGCTAACATGGTGAAACCCCGTCTCTACTAAAAAAAATACAAAAAACTAGCCTGGCGAGGCGGCGTGCGCCTGTAGTCCCAGCTACTCGGGAGGCTGAGGCAGGAGAATGGCGTGAACCCGGGAGGCGGAGCTTGCAGTGAGCTGAGATCCGGCCACTGCACTCCAGCCCGGGCAACAGAGAGAGACTCCGTCTCAAAAAAAAAAAAAAAAAGAAAAAAAGAAAAATGTGAATAATGGGGGAAACTGTGCCTGGGTTGACCTCTGTACTATCTGTTCAATATGCATTATGCTAAGCAATGTGCATTCGTTTTCCTTGCCTCTTCCAAACCATTCTCCCTCTTTCCTAAAACTGCCCAGCTCTAATCATGTCAGTCCCCTCATGTTGCAGTTAAATTTAAAAATCTCAAATGCCCCTTCACCTGTCAATTATTTTAGCTGCTGGATCACTGCCTCTCTCTCCAACATCACTCCTGGCCTAGTTCTTAGAGCTTTTAATAACAGTGTAAGTGATGCTTCCAACACCTTGGTTTTTCAACTTCTATCACATCTTATTAACTCCGATGGACCTTGGAGTCATTAGACCTTGTCATTACCAGTAATTGAAAACTCTCTATAGTATTAATTTAAAGCATCCTACATTCCAACCATCATCTTCCATTTTTCTAACTCACTCTGAAACCCAATTCTGTGCTCATTCACGGCAACTGATTTCTGTTCCATCTACTCTGTAACTTTCAAGTTCTTAAAAGGCATCAAGTTTTCTCTACCTTGCAGCATTCAGCATTCACCTACAGGCTATTCTTCTTTCTGGGTTGCAGTGCTTTGAACTCTTTGTCTCTTCTCAACATTAAAATCATAGCATAAATGTAATCCCTTCATACCAGTCTACCCTTTTGTTTTCCATTAAAGGACTCTGGTTACTAACTTCTTAGTTATTGACCATCATCTGTTTATCTGTTTATTTCACATCTTCCACCATTAGAATATCAGCACCATTGATGGCAAAGGCTATGCCTGCTTTATTCACCACTGTATAGCCAAAGCATGATACTTGGTATTCAGTGTTTAACAAATAAAAGAAAAAATGACTAATGCAAAGAAAAGGAAATGAATTAAAGAATTTCTGCCATGTTACAAAACTGAACGAAACATGGAAATTGAGATCATGTTTTAAAAAAAAATTCTGTGGGCTGGAAGAGGTGGTTCACGCCTGTAATCCCAGGACTTTGGGAGGCCGAGGTGGGCAGATCACAAGGTCAGGTGTTCAAGACCAGCCTGGCCAATACGTTGAAACCCCATGTCTACTAAAAATACAAAATAGCCAGGCATCGTGGCGTGCACCTGTAATCCCAGCTACTCAGGAGGCTGAAGCAGAAGAATCACTTGAACTCGGGAGGCAGAAGTTGCAGTGAGCTGAGATCGTGCCATTGCACTCCAGCCTAGGCAAGAAGAGTGAAACTCTTATCTCAAAAAAATAAAAAAATTATTTAATTCTGCTGGAACCCTTCCCCTATTTTAAGTTATACAAAAGAATCCTAAATATGAATTAGATTTCTCACTTGAAAGCTGGGAGAATCTACAGTACCTAGAACTGCTGTGATGATCACACAAAATGTTCATAGGGCATTTTAACAGAGTCTGGCAAATAATAAGTAGTCAATAAGTGGTGACTATTCTTAAAAGAGCATTTAAAAGACTTTGAAGACAAAGTCCTGTAAAATGAGGATATGATTATAGGAAGAAAAAAAGACTTGAAAGAGGTCTGTTTCTCTACTGATGCTGCCCTTTCAACTCCAGGATATTCGGGTCAGAGATTATTTTTCCCTTACAAAAATCAGGAAATATTCTTTCACCTTCCTACTAAAGGTCAGAAATAGTCACAATCCAGTCCAGGACAAAATAATACAAAGCCAAGGAAAACCATTTTTAACAAACTCCTTCCCAAAGGCTTACATTTGTATTTTTCACAAAATACCAGTAATGACTATCATATGATCTTTCTCATTCTGTTAGAATAAATTTAGTACCAAAATATACCCATTAGTCAGGTAAAGAAAAAGTTACATGATGTTTTCCACCTTCAATCAACTATATCTTTCGCTAAAGCTAAGAAAAGACAATTAACATATAAAATAATAGAAAAATTAATCTAGAGGTCAATTACAGAACTTTAATTTTAACTTGTTATTGCAGATAATCAGTATCTATCCTCACATCTATGTTTACATATCATAATATAAACAAATCAGTCAACACTAACACAGAAAAATTATTTATGTGAAAACATGTTAAAGAAAACTGCTATTATCATTGTGAAAGTTCTCTTGATTTCTAAACAAATGAAGGCTGTTCAGCCCATCATATGACCTAATTGGCTGGGCATTCTTCACTAGTTACTCATACACTGGAAATTGCACACTGAAAATCATGTGAATATCTTGAGAGGTCAGAAAAAAATTTTAGAATGTTTGTTAAAGTTTTAGGTTTGGCATAATCAAGTACTTCAAGCTTAAAAAAAAACAAAACAAAACTACAACCTAAATGAAGTAAACAGGGATTACATCTAGTAGGTTTTCTGAAATTGAGATAATTACTAAAAATTATTAATTTTTATTCAGTAATTATGTGTATGTATTAGATATTCTACATGCCACTAACCAAAAATTAATGTTAAACTACAAAATAATTTCTAAATTTGTCCAATACTAATAGACTTTAAAAAAATACATTTCTAAGACTGACAGGATACAATAAGTAGTCAATAAGTGATGATAAGTAATTAATAAATGCAGAAGAGTATATACAATATGCTTATTACATGTAAATGTGGGAAAATGTATTCACATTTGTGTAAAAGAATAATGGAAAGATACAAAATAGACAGAAGTGGTAGCCTATAGAAGATAAGAGCAGCAAAACAGGGAGAGGAATTAGACCTGTCACAATGTCCACCTTTTTAAACTGTTTTAATATTTGAGCCATGTGAATATATACCTATTTTTAAAAGAAGTAAATACTTTAAGGCCGGGCGCGGTGGCTCAAGCCTGTAATCCCAGCACTTTGGGAGGCCCAGACGGGCGGATCACGAGGTCAGGAGATCGAGACCATCCTGGCTAACACGGTGAAACCCCGTCTCTACTAAAAAAAATACAAAAAACTAGCCGGGCGAGGTGGCGGGCGCCTGTAGTCCCAGCTACTCGGGAGGCTGAGGCAGGAGAATGGCGTGAACCCAGGAGGCGGAGCTTGCAGTGAGCTGAGATCCGGCCACTGCACTCCAGCCTGGGCGACAGAGCGAGACTCCGTCTCAAAAAAAAAAAAAAAAGAAGTAAATACTTTATATAAGCATGTGTATCTCTTTAAATCAACAAACATAAATACATACACATATGTATATGTGTAGTTTTGTTTTTTTTTTTTTTTTTTTTTTTTTTTTTTTTTGAGACGGAGTCTCGCTCTGTCGCCCAGGCTGGAGTGCAGTGGCCGGATCTCAGCTCACTGCAAGCTCCGCCTCCCGGGTTCACGCCATTCTCCTGCCTCAGCCTCCCGAGTAGCTGGGACTACAGGCGCCCGCCACCTCGCCCGGCTAGTTTTTTGTATTTTTTTTAGTAGAGACGGGGTTTCACCGTGTTAGCCAGGATGGTCTCGATCTCCTGACCTCGTGATCCGCCCGTCTCGGCCTCCCAAAGTGCTGGGATTACAGGCTTGAGCCACCGCGCCCGGCCTATGTGTAGTTTAAAGAACAGAAAATGGGTTTGTCTGGCTTTCTTTTTAAGAGAAGGAATTAAGAAAAAATTTTCACAACACCACTGAGAGCCATGTTTCCAGGTCACAGTTGTGACTAAATGAAACTTCACAATAATAGCTCTTTTCTCCCCCTTTAAAACCTAAGAATATTTTTCAAACTACCATAATTCTAAGACAGATGACTTTTTAAAAAGAAGCCAAAAGAGAAAAAAAAAGGTTAAATATGAACTATTTCATTTTATTTGTCCTCTAAATAATTCTACATATATTACTAGCTACAAATCATTTTGATTTAAAAAATACATTATTACTGAAAGTGAAATCCTCCTCCTAAAGTCCTTCTACCATCTCTGAATTTGTCCTCTTAAAAAGATCGCTGCACTTTATAAAGTTTCAGGCTAGCACCAAATGGAAATAATAATTATTTTTCTAAACCTAGATTGTTGCCTGATACACAATTCAATTCCGAACTGCATTCCAATCTACAACATCCCTCTACTTCAAAAGACTCTATATGAATTTGTCTCTGGAAAACTCATGTCCCCTTTCCCGTCTCATCCCACTTACACGTCTTAGTCTTCTCTAAAGCACATCATGTATTTAGAATATCTCAATGGCAGCCTACAATACTGTTCAACATTCTTATGCTACCATCAGCAACCCATATCCAATCACAGGTTCCTACAAAACATAAACCAGATTTCTATAAGTTGTCCATATATACTAATTATAAAATGATTTAAAATATTAAGGACAAATTACAAATGTTTCAGAGGAGCTGGAGGAAAGGGGAATGAGTTAGTGTTTAATGGGCACAGGGTTTCAGTTTGGGATGATGGATAAGTTCTGGAGACAGACAGTGGGCATGTGAGTGTACTTAATGCTACTAAAGTGAACACTTTAAAATAGTTAATTTTATTTTATATATATTTTTTACCACAAAAACAAAAACAAATGACATATTAGGAAGGATACAATAAGTATCTCACAGTTTAGTGCTCACCTGAAAGAAACCTAACAATTTGCTATTACTAAGTTGACCTGTGAATATATAACCCAATTCTGTAAATGTTTATGCATTAGGCATGTAGACACAGTGCCTAGGACTCACAGTAATTTTAGAAGTAAATGAAAATGTTTTAATTTCTTTTAAAATAAGGAAAAAGTGAACTTTTGCTTCAAAGAAAATGTTTTAATATATAATACTAACAAATTTTTCCTTAAAACAATGTAAAACAGTTTTAATTTTTTTAATAGAAAGAGGGGCCCAAGAAGTCAAAAGTGCCTATGGCCCATGAATGTCCTAATATGACCCTTATGTTTACCATTTCCTAATACAAGATTATCAAGGGAGAACAAGAAACAGAAAACACAACTGGAGATGTATGTTAAACAGTATTATTGAAAGAAACTACATACAGGAGCAATTACTGAAGGCCTGACACTTTTTAAAACCTCAGTAATACTAGAATAGTATCTCAATTATTGCTTAATCCTTTTCAAACAACTCTTTATTAACAAGAGCTATATAACAAGATATCCCATTTATGCACACAATAAATGTTTGAAGATTAACTTAATGGGGATTTAAAAGAACCAGAGAGCAATAACTATTAAAGGAGTCAAAACTAAGTGAGTAAGTGGGAAGAAAAAATGAGGGAAGGAAGAAGGAAGGAAAGGAAGAAGAAAAGGAGAAAACACTGACTAAAAGAACAAAGAGAGCCACCTTCATTACCGAATTCACTGAAGTTGAAAATATTTCTGAAGTAAATTAACAGACTTAGTATAACGTCAATTAAAATCCCCAACTGACAATTTAAATATTAAGGAATATACTGAGAGAAAGTACGCAGTTTAAAAATAAATTTGAAAAACAAACAAAAAAAAAGAGCATGTATCTAAACTTATTGATACTGGATAAAAACAAAAAGGCAAAAAATATTTTTAAAGCTATAAATTAGCAAATTTCAAATATGAAAGGAAATAAAATAGGGAAAAGAATAACTAATAAACATTTCTGGCATAATAATGTGAACATGAAGAAAAACAAATTGATCTCTACAGCTTTGTGCTACATCATACAGAATTTCAGATGCATTACAAATTGATTTTTTAACTGGAAAAACATGGAATCTTTAGAGTTGTAAAAGGGGGTTTGCCTTTTGACAAACAACTTCAAGCAATTGACCCAATTATTACAGAAAGCGTCTACAAAATGAAAAACACCAAAGTAAAGATAAAAAGGAAACCAACAGAGTGAAGAGCGAGAGGAGGGACTTTGCAGTTATAAAGACAGACAACATTTTTATCTCCAAAATACACACGAAGTGGTCTAGCTTGGTATCCAGTCTTCAACAGAAACTGTCACAAAATATGACTTCAATCAAAAGCAGGCAGAGTTGCACTCATTCAGCCATGTGCCAGATACTGTTATAAACACTTGATAAAACTAATCTCACAGTCACAACAACTCCCCTATGAAGATGATACTATTATTATTATCAGGTGGCAAACTGGAAAAGAAAGGCCCAGAAAGATAAGTTACTTACCCAGCATGACACAGCTAAACAGCTAGAGCCAGGATTTGAACCCAGGCAATCTCCCTCCAGAGTACATGATCTCCACCACTAAGCTACTGGCTTCTTTCCCATGTGCAACAAAAAGTTCATGGACCATTCACTCTACATATCTACTAGGTGTATATCTAAGAAACTTAAGTTCATTAGATATAAGTTACTAAAATGCAGGAAAAAACACAAATAAGAATAGTTTTGATAGAGTGCTTTCAGGATTCGGAGGATCACATCATTGTCAGTAAAGGGGATAAGGAAAGGCTTTGTGGAAGAAGTGATTATCTACATTGGGTCTGAAAGGATATGAGACACAGAGACGGGAAATTAAAGAGGAAAACATTCCATCCTCAAGAAACAAAAGGACCAAAAGCATCAAACTAAGGTAGAAAAAAAGCACTGGAACTCAAATAGTTGAGCTGAAATGAATGTTATACAGGAGGGAAAAAAATGAAAATGAATGATTCAGAAGACTAAGGAGTTTAAACTGAACTCAGTATGGAAGGTAGGGGAGTAACATGAACACAGTTGTTATATGGCAACTGGATATAAGAATTAGAAAAGAGATGGAAATGGAAAGAAATGCCAGTGGGTTAATTCGCTAGCCTAGGCAAGGTAAGTAATGTCCAAAGTAAAGTAGGGCAAATAAAAATGGAGAAAAGGGAACACGATATGTAACACACAGTAGTTAAAAATTTTCAATTAATGAACCAGACCAGAATATACTACAATGTAAATACAACAAAGGGGATGAATGGGACCACATTTGGGAGATTCTTTGGGAACCTCATAGTGGGAGGACATTAGGGGCCAAAAAAAGCTAGAGTGGACAGTAGACAGCCCCTGAAGAAAACTGCCTCCGCACCATTTGGCTATGCTCAAAAACTTGATTAAGAAAGATTTTAAAACGTCAACATTTTGAGAGAGATTATGAAGGTAGATGGATAGAATTAAGTAATAAATGTGGAGGTGACTCAAGTTTTCACTGCAATGAAAGAATCATCTTGTCATTAATAGAAATGGAAAAACTGAAGGAAAGTAGGTTTAAAGCAAAAAGAGACAGGAGTTCTGGTTTTTAGATGGTGAGATGATGGCTTACATAGAACGATATCCAGAAATAACGCAGTGTCCACAAGGCAAGTGCTTGAGTAAGAAGAGCTGAAAATACAGATGCCATCTACACAAAGACAGCTGGAAGTTGTGAGACCAAAAGAAAAAAATCTTAGAAATAAAAAATGAATCAGGCAAAGTTTTAGGAACATCTGTACTTAGGGGTGAAGGAAGAAGAGGCAAAGAAGACACTAGCAAAGGCTTAATATTACCACTGCAGATATCAGGTATATAATGCAGCAGTGAGTGCTTCCTAATCTTTTTCACATGAAAGCGCACAAATAAGACAACACAATTTGTGTGGCACAAAGCAGTAAATGAAACTGCTAAAGGCTAAATGCAGTTAGCCCAGGAGCTGAAGAAATCACCCATATCCACACCAAGTAATCCAATTATTGTACTGTTTGGAAAGCTCTGTAATATACGCCAAAAAGTTTAAGATTCTATTCCCCTAATCTTTCAACAGAAAGAAAAAATTTCTTTTCATTTCCACCTAACTGATTCATTAGTTGGAATGTTGCAAATCTGACAAAGGAGAAAAGAACTCAAAAATAACCATGAAACTTTGTAACTGAGAAATCACTAATAACTCTAAAATCAGTGGAAAAAATGAGACTGCAAAAGGAAATATGAAGGAGGGTGATTGAAGTATCAACTTTTTACCAGTCATGTTACCCTAACTGGTTAAAAGGTATATAACCTAAATGGGATGATTCTTCAAATCTTTGTAATAAAAATACTCTCTTTTTAAACGAAATTTAATGGTAATATACTTTACTTCCTGATCCTTCTTTTTTAAGAGACGGGGGTCTCACTATGTTGCCCAGACTGGAGTACATTGGCTGTTCATGCATGTAATCATCACACACGGCAGCCTCCAACTGCTGGGCTCAAGCGATCCTCCCACCTCATCCTACCAAGACGCTGGGCCTACAGGTGAAAGCCACTGCACCTGGCCCTTCGTGTTTTTTAAAAAGGAAGAATAAAAATCCTTTGAAACGCTAAATACTCACCCAGTGCGAGACTGACCAACTTTATCACAGATATCCAAAATGAGGCCCCAGTCCTCAGCAGTATTCATCTCGCTGGTTGCTTTCTCTGTAGATTGTAAAGGGGATTGCAGAAACATTATTTTTAAAATCTTTAAAATATATATAATCACATTTAAATCACAAAACTATAGTATAATCAAGTCTTAACAACAAATCAGAATAGTTGCCAGCATTCTAGTTATTTTCATGGCCATCTTGAAAAGATGTACCCTCATTATCTCTTGCAATTATTTTCCCTATTCACAATGCAGTTGCTTCTTTACTTAGTATAAAATATAAGGCATTGATTTTTTTTATAAAAAAATTATATATAGGTCTACCACCATCTGCAAATCGAAAGACTAAAATAAGAAATATTATTTCATTAACGAAAGCTTATTCTTGCTAGTAAATCTTTATAAAAATGTTTCAGGTAGCCGGGCGTGGTGGCTCACGCCTGTAATCCCAGCACTTTGGGAGGCCACGGCGAGTGGATCACCTGAGATCAGGAGTTCGAGACCAGCCTAATCAACATGGAGAAACCTCGTCTCTACTAAAAATACTAAATTAGCCAGCTATGGTGGCGCATGCCTGTAATCCCAGCTACTCAGGAGGCTGAGACAGGAGAATCGCCTGAACCCAGGAGGCGGAGGTTGTGGTGAGCCGAGATCGTGCCATTACACTCCAGCCTGGGCAACAGAGCAAGACTTCGTCTCAAAAAAAAAAAAAGTTTCAGGTAATTAAGTTAATTATTTAGCTAGTTTTGTTGATGTATTTCTTTGATAATATGGAGAGGGGACTGAAGGAAAGAAAACCAAGTTTTGACTGAATGTATTTCCTTAAATAAAAACTTATTTAAGTGTTCAGAGAAAATAATTGCTTGTTGTTTATCCTAAGAAATTATTCTTCACCGGCCGGGCGCGGTGGCTCACGTCTGTAATCCCAGCACTTTGGGAGGCCGAGGTGGGTGGATCACGAGGTCAGGAGATCGAGACCATCCTGGCTAACACGGTGAAACCCCGTCTCTACTAAAAATACAAAAAAATTAGCCGGGCGTGGTGGCGGGTGATTGTAGTCCCAACTGCTGGGGAGGCTGAGGCAGGAGAATGGCATGAACCTGGGAGGCAGAGCTTGCAGTGAGCCGAGATCGCACCACTGCACTCCAGCCCGGGCGACAGAGCGAGACCCTGTCTCAAAAAAAAAAAGAAATTATTCTTCAAAAGTGAAGAGGAAATAAACACTTTCTCAAACAAAAATTGAGGGAATCTACTGCAAGTACACCTGCCTTGCAAGCAATGTTAGAAGAACTTCTTCACAAAGAAGAAAAATGATTTAAGTCAGAAACTTGGATCTACATAAAGAAAAAAACAGCATTAGAGGCTGGGCAGGGTGGCTCATGCTTGTAATCCCAGCATTTTGGGAGGCCAAGGTGGGAGGATCACTTGAGGATGGGAATTGGAGACCACTCTGGGCAGCAGAGCAGGACCTCATCTTTAAAAAAATAATTAGCTGGGCCTGGTGGCATGCACCTGTATTCCCAGCTACTGAGGAGGCTGAAGTGGGAGATTACTTGCGCCCAGGAGGTTGAGCCTGAAGTTACCTATGATTGTACCACTGCACTCCAGCTAGGCGACAGAGCAAGATCCTATCTCTTTTAAAAAAAAAAAAAAAAAAGAGGAAGAGAATAGAGATGGAATACCTGAAGGTAAAAATAATAACTTTTATTTTTATTTTTCTTCTTAATCTAACAGAAAATAGTTTATTCAAAATAACAGCAACAAGGTATTCATTACCTATGATTTTACATATATTCTGATATTCTTATGTATGCTTCCATGTAAGTAGAATGAATGAATGCTTACTTCATTCATTCTACTTACATGGAAGGAAGTAGAATGGGAGGAATTCATAATACTTTTATTATTATAAGGTACTTGCATTATGCATGAAGTAGTACAGTGTTATCTGAAAGCAGACTTAGATTAGTTGTGAATGTATATTGAAAACTCCTGGGCAATTACTTAAAAAAAAAAAAAGTTTTTAAAAAAAGTCCCAGCTACTCAGGAGGCTGAGGCAGGAGAATGGCGTGAAACCGGGAGGTGGAGCTTGCAGTGAGCCAAGATTGCGCCACTGCACTCCAGCCTGGGCACCAGAGCGAGACTCCGTCTCAGAAGAAAAAAAAAAAAAAGTATAACTGATATGCTAAGGAGATAAAATGGAATCATGTAAACTGCTTAATTAAAATCACAAAAGCCAAAAGTCAAAAAAAGAGTGAAATAGAAAATGGGAACAAAGAACATGGGCTATGAATAGAAAACAGTAACAAATATGGTAGATATTAACACAAGTATATTAACAGTCACTTTACATGTCAATGGTCTACATACTATACCAATTAAAAGACAGAAATTGTCAGAGTGAATCAAAAAACAACACACAACTATATGTTGTGTATTAGAAACTGACTTTAGACATAAAAACACCCAGAGATTAAAAGTAAAAGGATGAGGACAGGCACAGTGGCTTTCGCCTGTAATCCCAACACTTTGGGAGGCTGACGTGGACAGATCACTTGAGCCCGGGGTCCAAGACCAGTCTGGGCAACATGACAAAACCTCTTCTCTACAAAATACAAAAATTAGCTGAGCATACTCAGGAGGCTGAGATGGGAGGATCACTCAAACCCGGGAGGCGGAGGTTGCAGTGAGCCAAGATTGCACCACTGCACTCCAGTCTGGGTGACAGAGTGAGACCCTGTCTGGGGGGGAAAAAAAAAAAAATGTAAAAAGATGGAGAAAGATACATTACGCTAAAACTAGTAAAAAGAAAAAGCTGTATTATTTTCAGACAAATTAGACTTCAGAGCAATTAAAGTTATCAGAGATAAAGAGGAACACTACATAGGGTTCAATTCTCCAGAAAAACAAAACAGTCTTTAACGAGTATGTGCCTATCAAAAGAATGCCAAAATACATGCAGCAAAAATTGATAGAACTGCAAGGAGAAATAGAGCAGCCATTATTCCACATGGACACTTCAACGTTCCTCCATCAGAAAAGAACAGGTCAGGCTGGGCACGGTGGCTCATGCCTGTAATCCCAGCACTTTCGGAAGCCAAGGCGGGCGGATCATGAGGTCAGGAATTCAAAACCAGCCTGGCCAATATGGTGAAACCTCGTCTCTACTAAAAATACAAAAATTAGCCAGGTGTGGTGGCAAGGCTGAGGCAGAAGAATTGCTTGAACCCGAGAGGAAGAGGTTGCAGTGAGCCGAGAACGTGCCACTGCACTCCAGCCTAGGCGTCAGAGTGAGACTCAGTCTCAAAAAAAAAAAAAAAGAAATGGACAGGTCAGGTAGGTAGAAAATCAGAAAGGACACAGTTGAACTCAACAACACCATTAACCAATTGTATATCATTGACAATTGACATCTATGGACTACTTCATCCAAAAACAACAGAATACACATTATTCCCAAGCTCACACGCAGCATTCACCAAGACAGACCACCTTCTGGGCCATAAAACAACCCAAGACAAAAATCTAAAACAAATAGAAATCACATAGTGATTACAATGGAATAAACTAGAAATCAATAACAGAAAGATAGCTGGAAAACACCAAAGTATATGGAGATTAACACACTTCTAAACGAGAGTCAAAAAAAAAAAACTTAAAAAGAAATTTTAAAATATTTTGAACTAAACGAAAATACAACTTCTCAAAATTTGTGGGATGCAACAAAAGCAGTGGTTAGAGGGAAATTTATAGCAGGGAATACATATTTTTAAAAAGAATCAAGATCTAAAATAATCTAAGCTTCTACCTTAGGAAACTAGAAGAGCAAATTAAATCCAAACTAAGAAAGCAGAAGAAAACAAACAACAAAAATTAGAGCAGAAACCAATGAAACTGAACATAAGACCAGTACAGAAAATCAGCACAACCAAAAGCTACTTATTTTAAAAGATCAATAAAACCGATATGCTGCTAGCCAAGCTAAGCTAAGGGGGGAAAAAGAAAAGAGAAAACACCAATTACTAATATCAGAAATGAAAGAAGGAACATCACTACAGATCCCATGGACATTAAAATGAAAATGAAGGAATATTATGAACAACTCTATGCCCACAAAATTGATAACCTAGATGAAATGGACCAATTCCTTGAAAGACAAAATCTGCTGAAATACATACAAGAAATAGACAATCTAAATGGCCCACGTCTATTTAAAAAATTGAATCAATAATTAATAATCTTCTAAAACAGAAAGCACAGGCCCAGATGGGTTCACTGGTGAGTTTTACCAAACATTTAAGGAAAAAATTCTGTGTAATCTCTTGCACTATATAGAAGCAGAGGGGATACACTTCCTAACTCATTCTATGAGGCCAGCATTACTCTAATACCAAAACTAGACAAAAATATTACAAGAAAACTATAGGTCAATATCTCTCATGAACATAAATGCAAAAATCCCCAACAAAATGTTATAGGTAGTAAGACAGGTATGAGCAGGGCAGGAGAAGGTTCTCACCCACTAGGAATGTTGGGTGATTCAGCAATTATCACACTGCCTCTCTAAAAGTGATAAATTGGCAGCCTGCACCAGGGAGAAACAAGCTCCTAACAGTCCACAAGTGTTAACATTAAAGTGTTAATTGAATGCAGGCACCAGGGAGAAGCAAAAAAAGGGGCTCCAATAAAATCCCAGGTATTGGGTGAGTGAGCCCAGGCATGTGCATTAAGAGACAAAATGGCAGTATATGACCTTCCCAGGACACGCCACAGGAAAAGGGAAGAAAGCCTCCGATGGGCATGCATCCAACTTCCTAAACACACTGTGCATGCTCACCTCCCAGGTATAAGGAGGGCACTGCGCATGCGGGCCACCCACCTTAAGGGAAGAATCACAGGAAAGGGGCCACCTATGGAGTCCTGGGATCAAGGTTCAACACCGCACTCATTCTTCAAATCGCCCACTCGGATCTCTTCCAAGTGCACTTTCCTTTCTTTCCTGCTGTAAAGCTTCTTAACAAACTTCTATGCCTGCTCTGAAACTTGCCTCAATCTCTTTTTCTGCCTTATGCCCCTCAGTTGAATTATTTCTTCTAAGGAGGCAAGAATTGAGATTGCTGCAGACCCGTACAGACGCACTGCCAATAACTCGGACACCTTCCACTGGTAACAAAAATATCAGCAAACTGAATCCAACAATGCATAAGAATTATATATGCCATGACCAGTTAAGATTCATCCCAGGTATGCAAGGCTGATTCAACATTTGGAACCGTTACCCTCCAAGAAATTAGAAGACTCTTTTCTGGGGGCTCTATGTCAGCCCAAGACGAAAGACCTGAAAACAGTAATATTGCAGGGGGAGGAGTGGAGACGCAGAATTCCATAGTCAACGGCCCACCAGACCAATCTACAGTGAAGTTAAAAGTCAGTGAGACCTAACCACATGATGAAAATTTCCAATGTGCTTTTGATTTCTCCAGTATTAGCCATGAGCAAACAAGCAAGCTATTTGGAACTCTTTTTTTTTTTTTTTTTTTTTTTTTTTTGAGACGGAGTCTCGCTGTCACCCAGGCTGGAGTGCAGTGGTGTGATCTTGGCTCACTGCAACCTCCACCTCCCAGGTTCAAGCGATTTTCCTGCCTCAACCTCCCAAGTAGCTGGGGCTACAAGTGCATGCCACAACGCCCAGCTAATTTTTTTGTATTTTTGGTAGAGACGGGGTTTCACCGTGCTAGCCAGGATGGTCTTGATCTCCTGACCTGGTGATCCACCCACCTCGGCCTCCCAAAGTGCTGGGATTACAGGCGTGAGGGAACTACCTTCTAATGTGGAAGATAAAGAAAAAGACCAAAAAAAGAAAAAGAAAAAAGCAACTTAAGAGAAAAAGAATATAAGTAGAAGAAAAAATACTTTAAAAAAGTCATTATATTCCAAAACAACAGCTGTACAGAAGCAGAGGGTAACCAGTCTTGACTGGAACACTGCAATTCAAAGAGCAGATATGCTGAAAGATAACATCACCAAGATCCTCAACAGCAGTCTCCATTTTTTAAACAGAGATGGGTTGGGGGGAGGGTGGAAATGACTCATACCAAGATTTTTATCTGTAATGGTTGCTCTTGACCATGTGATAATGAAATTCTTGCTTCCATACTCTCCTCTATGCCCTGCTGCCTAGATCAACAGAGTACACTTATTTCCTCATTTTGACCTACTACTGAAAGCGGAAGGTAGGTCATGTGAGTTTAAATGCAGAAAATAGAAAGCAGTCAACTCTGACCAAATATTTTACAGGTGTATAATACCTGCTATATATCACAGCATCACCTGCTAGTTAGTTACTACCACTGGAGAACTAAAATAAGCATCTAGTAAAGACCAAGTGGATAATAACCAATGGGTATTGGTTAGGTAGGGTACCTACTTAGCTACCCTAAAATCTTCTAACATAGAAGATAGCAAAAGCAGATTATTCACACAAATTAATTCCTTGCATAAGAATTAATACACAGATCCAAACAATTCGTGATCTCAATAAAGCAATTTACTTGCAGGCAATTATACAATTTGAACACATACTCAGTGTCAGGCCTCTGAGCCCATGCCAAGCCATCGCATCCCCTGTGACTAGCACGCATACGCCCAGATGGCCTGAAGTAACTGAAGAATCACAAAAGAAGTGAAAAGGCCCTGCCCCACCTTAACCGATGACATTCCACCACAAAAGAAGTGAAAATGGCTGGTCCTTGCCTTAAGTGATGACATTACCTTGTGAAAGTCCTTTTTCCTGGTTCATCCTGGCTCAAAAAGCTCCCCTACTGAGCGCCTTGTGACTCCCACTCCTGCCCACCAGAAAAAAAACCCCCTTTGACTGTAATTTTCCTTTACCTACCCAAATCCTATAAAACGGTCCCACCCTTATCTCCCTTCGCTGACTCTCTTTTCAAACTCAGCCCACCTGCACCCAGGTTATTAAAAAGCTTTATTGCTCACACAAAGCCTGTTTGATGGTCTCTTCACACGGACGTGCATGACAATCGGCAAAATGGAATAGCCTTCTAGTCCATGCCATACCCTACCAGAAGTAGCTTACAATCGAAGAAAGGAAATGCAACCAACAGATAGACTTAAATGTAAGATTGAAAGGGTTTCAAATAACGCAAAGCCCAAAGCAAACTGAAAGAAAGGCAAAGAGCCTGGAGAGAGAGAAGAGGAGAATCAGAAAGGGCTTCCTGATATATTTAGAAAATAAGAAGAGGACAGAATAATGAATTCATGTTTCTAATTAAGTGAATAAAGTAAAAACTAAAATCAAAACAGAAAAGAAGTATAATGAAGAATCTAGGCTGGCTGAAATACACATTACTTTGTGAAAGTTTGGAATAATAACAGAACAACATTAAGACCTAAAATACTAGCTCAGGTATTTGTACTGCTTCAAGAAACATCAGAATGCCAAGAGTTCTAAACAAGGAAATAAAACAACAAGAACTGGATGTTTTTGAAAAACATTAATCTATCACCAATATGTGAAAGTGGTTTGGAAGAGGGAAAAGCAGAGAACTAGATCAAATTTACCTATCATTGTTCAAGTTTTGGTAATATATTGTAAATCCCTTGAAAATAGTAAGTTTTACTTTGGGGAATTATTTCAGTAACAATGCTCTCAGTCTAAGTGCTCAAAAAATGATAAAACTACTCATGTATCTGCAATATGGAAGCCACAAAAAATCATAGTAACACACTGACCTTAAATAATACCTGGTTTCATGGTTTTCAAACTTAACTTTCAAATGCAGAAACCCTCTACAATGCACTGCTAACTACTCAGAGGGCTAGCATACTTCCGATGCTAATTACCCAGCCAGCAAAGACTTCACAAGTTGAATTCCATAAGACTCCCTTCACTTCAAACCTCAGGCACAAGCTCTGGGGTCCCCAGGCACTTCTGACCAACTGGATACAAACGGGGAGTTGCCACTATCCTTTAGGATTGATAATTCACTATAGCAACTCACATAACTCAGAAAGCACTGTACTTACAATTAGAGTTTTATCATAAAAAACACAAATCCGGACCAGCCAATAGAGATATGCAGTTGTCTCTTGGTATACATGGGGGATTGGTTCCAGGACCTTCCACAGATACCAAAAGGCATGGATGCTCAAGTTCCTAATATAAAATAGCATTGTATTTGCATAAAGCCTGTGCACATCCTCCCATATACTTTAAATTCTCTAGATTACTTATCATACCTAATTCAATGTAAATGTTATGTAAATAATTATACTGCATAGGGCATAATGACAAGAAAAATGTCTCTATGTGTTTGGTACTGACATGATATTTTTTCCTCTACAAGTTTTGATCCACTGTTCTTTGAATCCATGAATGCAGACCCCCAGATACAAACAATCACCTGTTTAGAGCTAGATCTGGGAGGGTCCGAAACATAAAGCTTCTGTGCTAGGAAGCTTCATCACCCTCTGAGCACATCAGTGTGTATCACCTACCAGAATGCTCAACTGAGCTTCAGTGTTCAGAGTTTTTATCCTGTTTTATCAAAACAAACAACCTGTTTTACCAAAACAAACATTTAACTCTGTGAGATGAATCCACACATCACAAAGCATTTTCACAAATAGCTTGCTTCTAGTTTTTATCGTGGGATATTCGGTTTTTCAGTGTAGGTTTCAACGGACTGGGAAATGTACCTTCATGGATTCTACAATTGGGGTTTCATTATATAGGTATGATTTATGAAATAACTGACCACATAGTGGAACTCAACCTCCAGGTCCCTGTCCTTCCAGGAGGTCCTGTGACTCAAAGCCCAAATCCTTTCATCACATTGTTAGTCCTTCTGGAGTGGCCAGCCCCCAGACTGAGTCATCTTATTAGCATAAACTAAGCTATTATCCCAGGGGCCCATCATAAATAACAAAGATGCTCCTATCACTCAGAAAATTCCAAGGATTTAGAGGCTCTCTCCTAGGAAACAAAGACTATTCAAATTATTTATCATTCAACACTCTATAAAAGAATTTTATCTTAAAAGAAACCCAATATATACACAGCAAACCCAAGTGGAAGTGCTCTGATTGAGGAGTTTCAGAGCCTGCTTCCTAGGTACTCAACCCCTCTAAAGCCCAAGAATATTGAGTGAGTCATTCTGAACAATATCACTTACTTCATCTTAAAAAAGGAAAGCATGTTATTACTTTGGTCTGGTAGTGCATTTTAATAATTAATTCATCATTCTTACTGACTGGTAGCCAAGTAGGCTTTTTTTTTTTTAAGTGCATTTTTTAAAAGAACACACTTATATTCTAAAACCTGCCACCTTATTTAAAAACGTAATAGCTAAGCATATTAAAACTTATTAAGAAGTCAACAGTTTATCTGATCAAATATAAATTGCCTATCATAATTGAGTGCTATCTTACAGTTCCTGAATTAATGATATACCCAGGAACACATGATACAGTTATCAGCAGATATTATGTTGAACACTCATGAACTACTTCATTACTTTCCTACACATAAATAGAATCAGCATCTGACTCAAATTTGTATGGATGGATCAGAAACACAACCCACTTTAGAAATCTAAAATTGTTCACATCAGTTATTCAGGCTGCCTCAAAATCATCAAAATCAGTGGCACAATTCTTCTCAATTATAAAAGAACAAGTATTTTTTTTTTTAATCAGAAGAATATAAACTACCTACAACATGGTTCTGTGAATAGCAAATGAAGCCAAAACTATTTATTTTCTAAGAAAGGTTTGTGGGAAAAGGAAAAGTGACAAAAATAACAGACTTGCTTCTAAAGGATTCAAAGCTTCATAATGATCTCATCTTATCCTGAGATTATCCTTACACTAATACTCAAAAAGAGAAGATTGAGAAATCTGCCCAGCAGTACCCAGAAAAAACACACACAGAGACTCATTTGAATTTCAATAGTTTTTTCAATAGACTGGAGAACTTTTTTCTGATAAACAGCTACTTTTGATTTTTCTCAAAGTTAATGACTGTCAAAGATCTGGGGAGGTGAGAAATGCTGACAGGATGACTTCGCGTCACATTTAGGCTGTGGGGAAAGGACTGTCATTCAGTCAGCCCAGATACGTAACAGTTCATTAAAAATGGCCAATGGAAAAGTAAGTCGGAAAGAAATTATCCTCTTTGCAAATCAATTCTTCAAAAATCTTTCATCTAATGTCCCTAATCCTCCTGGAAATTGTATCTGCAAAGAAAAAGCAACCTGAAGTTCTGCTAACCAGAAAAAGAAGTAGGTATCAAAAGAACGGCATGGAAGGATTTCAGGGAGGAGCGCAAAACAGAAATGATAACCTAAAAGCATTAGAAACAACAGCTTAGAGGAGAGGTAAAATAGGGACAGAACCAAAGAATACAAGTTCTTAATCCAGTGGATATTAGACGGTAAACATACTCATATTCGGAATTTTCACATTTCTCTCCTATGTTTTGACAGTAACTGATTGCACACCTTAAAATCCAATAGTCCCCACATCTATTTCTAACTTGATTATAAAAGGAGCTAAAACGTATCCATTGGTTACTATATTCAGGTGCTTACGCTAAGTGCTTCGCATGCATCATCTCCTCAAAACAAACTTACTGAGGATTAATGAACAAATAAGTATGTCAAGCCAGAGAATCCACATCTGAAGAGCACAGTGGCATAAAACCAGTAAGGAGTGAAATACACCTGTAAGAAAAAAGTGGAAGGTGAGGCTGAAGAGTTACAAAGCCAAACGTAAGAGGCCTTACATGCTCTGCTGAAAAGTTCAAAGTACTGTGAAAGTTGTAGATTCTCTGGAATTTTGTTTTTTTGGTTTTTTGTTTTATTGAGAAGGAGTCTTGCTCTGTCGCCCAGGCTGGAATGCAGTGGAGTGATCTTGGCTCACCGCAAGTTCCACCTCCCGGGTTCACGCCATTCTCCTGCCTCAGCCTCCCAAGTAGCTGGGACTACAGGCGCCCGCCACAACGCTCGGCTAATTTTTTTGTATTTTTAGTACAGACGGGGTTTCACTGTGTTAGCCAGGATGGTCTCGATCTCCTGACCTCATAATCCGCCCATCTTGGCCTCCCAAAGTGCTGGGATTACAGGTGTGAGCCACCATGCCCCGCCCTCTCTAGAAATATTTTAAACAGAGGGGCCACGCGTAGATTTACATTTTAAAAATATCAAGTTTTTTACAGTTTAAAAAACTGGAGGCAGGGAAGAATAGCTGGAAGCTACTACACTAATCCGAGAGAGTGGTGATCTAAACCTGGAATCCTTGAGGGCATATTCAGTACCACGGTATCTGGCAGAGGGTAGACAGGATACATTTGTTGTTTAGGATGTACAAAATTATAACTACAGTGGTCAAGAATTACTCCCAAGTTCTTGACTTGTATGACTAAGTAAACTAAGGTACCAACTATCAAAACAGATGAAAAGCATAATTGAGAAGAAAAATTTCAAATGGTTTTGAACATGCTGACCTTGAGATATTTGAAGCCTATTCAACTCTGGTAAAGAGTTAGAATGTCATGTGTTTTTACAAGTAATCCTCATAGCATCCGCATGACGTATAATGGATATTTCTATCCCTATTTACCAAAGTAAAAAGTGAATTCAAAGGGGTCCTATACCTATCCAACTATATATTGTGTCCATTTACTAAAAGTAAATGCTGCAGGTGCAATTTAAACCCAAAGTCCAAGGTCTTTCTATCATACCACACTTCAGGAGAATGTGACACTAACATTTAAGATTCATCTGGCTTATGATTTATGAGGCTGATTGGACTCAGCAAAGCGGACTAAAAAAATGTCCAAGTATGTAGGACGTGGACTGGCCCAAAGCAGTCTGACTGGGAACACAAATATTCTATTATAGAAACAAAGACATATGATGATTTAGCAGAGGCAGGGAAATGATTCAAAGATGCCTCTTGGGTTTCAAGTCAAGATAACCACAACACTAAAATATTACCAAACTGGATGGGCCCGGGTGTCTCACAGCTGTAATCCCAGCACTTTGGGAGGCTGAGGCAGGCAGATCACTCGAGGCTAGGAGTTCGAGACCAGCCTGGCCAATATGGCAAAACTCCATCTATATTAATGTAAAAAAGATTTAAAAACAAAGAAAAATGCTAGCAAATAATGAATGAAGAGCCAGACTGGGAAAGTTAACTTCAGCTTTCTGACAGATGAATTTGTTTTGGAGGGAAAAAGAACACAAAATAGAAATACAAGACTGATGTTCTAGAAAAATATCGATAATTCATTATTTGATAAATAATTATTGAGTGTTTTCTATGTACCAGACACTATCCCTAAGGCATTAGGGGAAAAAAAATGAAAAGTTCTCATCTTGATGGAGTTTACATTCCACACAAAAGATAATCAATTAATGTCAGGTAACTAAGTACTATAAAGAAAAAAAATGGAACAAAGAAACAGAGTGAGAGAGTAAAGATGCATTTTTTAAAATTTATTTATTTACTTTTTTAAAGACAGAGTCTCACTCTCTTGCCCAGCCAAGAGTGCAGTCATAGCTCACTGCAGCCTTGACCTCCCAGGCTCAACCAATCCTCTGGATTCAGCATCCCAAGTAACTGGGACTACAGGCATACCACCATGCCAGCTAATTTTTTTTATTGTTTGTAGAGACAGTGTCTCATTATGTTGCCCAGACTGGTCTCCAATTCCTGGCCTCAAGGAATCCTCCTGCCTCACCCTCCCAAAGTGTAGGGGTTACGGGTGTGAGCCACTGCATCCAGCCCAAGATGGATATTTACAGAAGATTATTAGGAAAAGCCTCTCTTAGAAAATGACGTTTGAACAGAGTCCTGAATGGGTGTGATGAATATCCAGACCTTCAAACACCTGGGTGAGGAGTATCCCAGGCAAGGAGTACCACATAGCTACAGAGTCAGGAAGGAGCTTGGAGCGTTCAGATTCAAAAGCCTGGAATTCAAGAGAGTGAGTTTGGAGAGCATAATCATATCAGACACAGAGGAAGGAGCCATATTGTGGGCCACAATAAAAAACTTGCATTACAACCTTTAAGTAGGATAGGAAGCTACTAGAGAGCTCTGAGCAGGTAAGTGACATTATCTAACATTTTTAAAAGATCACTGACCTTTGTAAATGAGAACTGATTGTAGAGGCAAGAGTGGTAACAAAGAAACCTACCAGAAGGCTCTTGCCACTGACTATGAGAGATAACAATGACTGAAGTAAGGTAAGAATGGTGAGACAGAGAAAGGTGGTGATGTGTCCGGAGTTTGTTCCCTCCCGTGGGTTTGTGGTCTCGCTGACTTCAAGAATGAAGCCACGGACCTTTGCGAGTGTTACAGCTCTTAAAGGTGGCACGGACCCAAGGAGTGACCAGCAGCAAGATTTATTATGCAGAGCGAAAGAACAAAGCTTTCACAGCGTGGAAGCGGACCCCAGCTGGTTGCCGCTGCTGGCTGGGGTGGCCGGCTTTTATTCCCTTATTTGTCCCCGCCCGTGTCCTGTTGATTGGTCCATTTTACAAAGTGGTAATTGACCCATTTTCCAAACCTCTAGCTAGCTACAGAGCGCTGTTTAGTGCGTTTTTACAGAGCACTGATTGGTGCATTTTACAAACTTCTACTTAGCTACAGAGCGCTGATTGGTACGTTGTTACAGAGCACTGATTGGTACATTTTACAATCCCCTTGTAAGACCGAAAAGTTATCCAAGTCCCCACTCGACCCAGGAAGTCCAGCTGCTTTCACCTGTCAACGAGATTCTGGATATATTTTTAAAGTATAGCCAAAATATCTTGCTGATATGATGAATGTGAAGTGTGAAGAAATAAGAAGAATGATACTCCTAGACATTGGAGCTCAGTGACAGGAAACAGTTAATCATGTTCTCTACTGAGAAGGGCAAGGATGAAGGAATGAGCAGGTTTGGGCAAAGAACTAAGAATTGAGTTTTTGAATGTTTGTTTTTAGACTCTAAGCAGAATCCAAATGGAGATGCTCAGTAAGGAGATGGATATCTAGGTCGAGAGCTCAGGCAAGAGGCTGAGAGTAAGAACATAAATCCAGGAGTCACCAGAATACACTAGGTATTTAAAGCTAAGAAATTAGATGAGATTCTTTTTAAAATCTTAATAAAAAGTACAGAAATTTTTCTAAGTGCTTTACAAATATTAACTCAACCTTCTTAACAACTCTCTGAGGTAAGAACTATTATTACCCTTATATTCCATATTAAAGATAAGGAAACTGAGATACAGAGTATCTAAGCAACTAGCCCAAAATCACACTGCCGGTAAGCAGCAAACCTGGGACTGAATCCAAGCAGTGTGGCCCCAGAGTCTGAATTATTAACACTAAGCTAAATTGCTTCCTAATACTCTAGGGGAAAAAAAAGGTGGAAGGAGAGAAGAGGCTCCGGAACTGAGCCCCAGGGCACTCAACTTTAAGAAGTTGCAAAAAGGAGAAGCAAAAAAACTTAAAAGAAGCTAAGTAGAAAATAAGAAAAAGTTTGGTGTCCTGAAATCCCATGAATAAAGTACTGTATATCAAAGAGGAATGCTTAAGAGATCAACAAACAAATGGACTAGAAAGTGACCATTGGATTTGGCAAGGTGGAAGTCTAGAGACTTTGAAATAAAAACTTGATGAAATAAGTTATCTTTACATTGCTTCTAAATTCAACTCTTGAATTATAATGTCCAAAATGAGATTCATTTATTCCATAAATGTTTACTGAAAGTTCTTCAGCATGCCAAACACTGGTCTACAGCCAGGGATACAGCAGTGAACAAATCAAACAAAAATCCCTGTCCTCACAGAGCTCACATCCTAATAACATCTTTCGGTGTTTCTTCAAGGGAAAAGCTATCACCAGCATTTTGTCTCTTTATAATAAATGTTATATTATATAAATCAGTCAGTGAATTTCTGATTCTGCTTCAGATTAAGAATGAAGACAAATAATTTTGAAGACGTGCAAATGTATACAAGCGTTAAGTGATAAATAATTATATCAAATGAGTTACTTTAATGTTATGACATACTCATTGGTTATGACATAGTGAAAGAAAAAATGGTAAGTGTATTTTATACACTGTATTCTATATATTATACTATTTAAAAATAATATAGGAGTCTACTGGAATCTGCGCAAGGATTATGTACTGGGAATCTCTGAGGGGTCTTCTCAGATAAACCTTTTGGAATATTTCAATACACGGACTGTGAGAAGAGAATTGGTCCAATACCAAAACTTGAGCAACTTTTAAAAGTAAGCTTTTCTGGAGCAAAACAATGTTGCTACATTGAAGAAGTGTGCTATCTGGCAGGCTCAACTGACACATTCTCAACTCAACAAACGTTTATTAAACACCTTCTATGTAGCAACCACTCATTAAGTAGGAAAATACAGTACATATCTTTAATGCTAAGTAATTTGGTAAAGACAAAAATGCTAAAATAAGTTAGAGGATTTTGTAAGAAGGTGGAAATTAAGAGTGGACTAGTGCAGTGGTTCTCAACTAGGAGGTATTTTGTCCCTCCAGGGGGCATGTAGCAATGTCCTGAGACTTCTAAAATCATGAGTGGGGGCTGGGTGTCACTGGCATCTAGTGGATAAAGGCCAGGGATAAGGCTGAACACCCTACATTGCACAGGACAAACCCCTATGACAAAGATATTTATCTGGTCCAAACTGTCAATAACGTTGCTACTGAGAAACCCTTTGCTACAGCAATCAAGAAATGATTCAGGTATAACAAGTTGGATTCTGAGTTGGCCTTAACACATAAGGATATGTTGAAAGAGAAAAGAAAGCGTAAGCACAGGGCAAAAGCATAAAAGCAAGAAGGTGACTGTGTTTGAACTGGGTGGTACAGGTACTAGGAACAGGTTTGACATTAAGAAATTTACCTGAATCCAATGCAAATACGTGTTCACAAAGTCAGTAGAATACAAAGGTGATTGGGTAGTTGCTAGCTAAATTATACAGGACCAAGGAAACTAGACAAAGGTACTGTAAACAGAAGAAACAAGTACTAAGAAGCTGTTTTAAGTACTTCCCCTAGAGATTCATGTAGTGAGATGTAAAACTGCTTGAGAGCAGCAACTAGGCCTTGCTCATCACCGTATCTCTTATGTCACTGAGCCACTGTGTCCTGTAGTGTGTGCTAACTGCTTATTAAGTTAAATGCAATTTTCCAATTCATTAAGTATAATCGGTGATCTCCAAGGTTCTGTCCACTGCTAAGATTCAGGACACTCATTTAAGCTGGAAAAAAAAAGGTAGCATCTAGTAAGTGCCTATCACATAAAGGTACTGTAGCAGGCCCTCTACACATATCATTTAACCGCAGAATGGAATGATGTATTTTCCCCTCTTTGAAGACAAGAACACTGGAACTCAAAGAATGTAACTTGCCTATGATTTCACTGTGAGCTGAGAAGTGGCAGAGGTAAGGATGAACCTTTTTTCTAGTCTTATATAAACCTCCAAGTTTCAGTGACATGCTCTAAGGAAGAGTTAAAAAAGCAAAATTCAACATCCATCTTTCATAATTAAAATACACACAGACGTATAAATTAACTTCATAAGGTGGTCCTTATTCACAGTAATCATTACATTCTGCCATAAGGGATTTGGAAATGGTATTTGGCTTGCTTTCATTCCGCACTTGTGTGCCAAGGTAGTTCCTACGTGCGTTCATATTAAACCAAAATTCTCTCCCCGGAAACTCAAATTCCCATAATTATTATCTTCAAGCCGGAAAAAAATAAAATAAAATAAAAAATAAACAAAAAGCAAACCTATTGAACTGACATAATCAGTACCTAAAACCAGTGATTCAGAAAACAACAAAAATGTAGCACTTCAAACTCTTTCCAGATTCAACAACTTCTTCCACACTTCTTTACACTTTTTTAAGGGCAGAGACCTAGCCTAAGAGAGACATCCCAAAGGCGCAGGTCCTCAATTCGGTTTCAGCTATTGCCAAGTATTTCATCTTCATCGCTCGCACCATTTTTGAGTCTAACCTTAACCAGAGCTCCCTCCTTCAGTTACCGTTGCAAAAAGATTTTAAAATCCTCTAAGGAACCTTACCTAAAACATTCTGCCAGTTCCAGACGCTCAACATTTATTTGTCTAGGCAAGCACTTTTGGTATAGGGTTTACCATCCTAATGTAGCCGACATACGCCTTAAGCCCTTCGCTGTTCGTCCAGAAGCACAGTCCCTGCACCAGATGCTACACCAGCTGCTCCTCCCAGGCCCTTTACACCAACCCCTTCAGCAGTTCTTTGGCAACCTACAGTCCTAGCTCAAGGCCCATTTCACAGGATGAGTCCCATTTCTTTCAAGAGGATGCGCCAAGTCCTCAACCTCCTCCCAGCTCTGAAGGAGGGAACCTCAGGAAACGGGAAGAGCGAGCTCTTCCTCGGCCCTGGTCCGAGGGTCCTGAATGCAGGAAGGGGCTGGCAGAGTGAGCGTGCAGTCCGGTGAGGAATGGGCAGGGAGCAGCAAAAACACTTACCAACATCCTGATCGAAGGGATTGGTGGCAAAGAGAGGCATCTCCACTGCGTGCCGAGGTGTCCGCGGGGACTCCCCCCTCGACAGCACGGGAGTCAGGGCTCGACGTAGGAAGGAAGACTCCTCAGGCAAAAACAGCAACAGAGACTGACTCTACAGGGTCCGCGACAGCTCCTCCCTCTCACCCAACCCCAGCAACCACCCCAGCAGCGGCGGTGGCGGCGGCAACAGCACTGAGCCGAGAAAGCCCCCGCGCGGAGCTTGTCGGGAATCTGGGCGACCTCGGCACTGCCTGTCCCAAAGGTGCCCCGAGCCTGCCCCATCAGTAAAGGCTGAACAGGTAGTCCCCTCTGCCTGACTCCTCTTTTAATTAGTCACACAGAAGAGTGGGATTAGTTCTTGTGTTTCCTGCTTTTCCCTTAGCTAGGAGTCTCCGGAAGACGGGGTCCTTCAGGCGTGCTGAAGCCTACTAACAACCCCCGGAGTGACTGGGAGACCCAGGAGAAAGAAAGCAGGTTGAGTTTGGGTAGAGGCGTGCCCCTTTTTTCCTCTCGCTCTCTCGGTTATCATAACCTTGTATTCCCTCTGGAAGGAAATGCAAATTCCTTTGGATCATCTTCTAGGTAAACAGTTTAATTCGCTGCGTGAGGTGACAAATTTTGCTCGGATGAAGTCATGGGAGCTGAACGGATTGGCCTGAATCCCAAGAGGGGAGTGTTCAGGGCGCGAGGCTCCCTCGGAGAGGCTGAGGTAACGCTGACTCCTTCCCGGGAGTCCCTGAACGCCGGGCTTCGGAATCTGCAGACAGCTCTGCTAGTAGGGCGTTGGCACCTACTGACTAACCGTGCAGTCACTCAGCAGCTGTGATGGTTGGTGACATGTCTTTCACAGCCCAAGATAGCCTCCCTAGACTGAGCAAAAAAAGAAAACAAAAAAACTGGAGCTAGAAGTTGATCAGTGAGTGATTCCTAGCAACCCAAAATGTTGATTTAATTATTTTACTTTTGAGTTTAATTAACCAATAAAAATTATTCTCTGTGTCATGGAGAAGTTTTAAGGAGGATCCACTAGAGATTTTGCATACCACTTGGAACAAACTTAGTAAGCTCATCTTGTACGTAAATTGAAATTATGGAAATTATCCCCCAAATTACGGCACCTCCAAATGTAGCATGGAAACTAATACTGACATGTCAACACAGGATTAATATATAGTAAACAAAGAGTGCTTACAAAATTCATTAAAAATGAAGTCCCACCTCTAAAAGTGAAATGTTCAAATTAAAGTAGCAGTTACATAATGTTTTGTCATTTAGGTAAAAATTACAAAGGATCGGCCAGGCGCGGTGGCTCACGCGTGTAATCCCAGCACTCTGGGTGGCCGAGGCGGGCGGATCACCAGAGGTCAGGAGTTCAAGACCAACCTGGCCATGGTGAAATCCCGTCTCTACTAAAAATACAAAAAATTAGCCGGGCGTGGTGGTGCGCGCTTGTAATCCCAGCTACTCGGGAGGCTGAGGCTGGGAATCGCTTGAACCCGGGAGCGAAACTCCGTCTCAAAAAAAAAAAAAAAGAAAATTGCAAAGAATCAGGGATGTGAGGAATGAGACACTCACATACTGTTGGGTGAACTGTAAATACTGTCATCTTCCCAAAGGAAATATTTGGAAGCATGTAACAAATTTTTAAAACCTTAGGACCCAGCAATTCCATTTCGGCAAATTAATCCTAAAGACATTATTTTAAAACATGAACAAAGGTATACATGGCAACATTGTCTAAAGGATCAAAGCACTGCCAACCACTAAAATGTCTCACATTAAGTGATTGGACTAATTGCTTCACCTCTTGGTGTCTCAGTTTCTTCATCTGTAAGAAACAAGAATAATAGGGTAGTGAGGATCAAATGAATTAGTACAAACAAAACGCTTATTACAGTGCCTGGCATAGAGTAAGCACTAAATAAGTGTTACTGATAATTGTAATTAATATTGGTCAATTAAATCACAGTACACAAGATGTGAAAACTACACAGCCATTTAAGGTGCATAATACAGATTCCTATTTCCATAGACATCTGAATACCTAAGTTTTCAGAAGGAAGTTACAAACCTTAGAAAATTACAAATGCCCACAATTTTAAAAGTCTGAAAGGAAATACATGAGAATATTATGACATGATTATCTCTGAGTGGCAAGATTCTAGACAATGTTCTTTGTGCATTTTATTATTCAAAATATTTTAATGATGAGCATGTATTTCTTTCAAAAGCAGAAAAAATGTTAAAACACAACAATGTAAAAAATGATATGTTGGTATCACCAGTTTCTTAATATTTTGAGGGGCCAATACCAAAAGCGTGCTTGTGTTTCATTATGACAAGTATAGAATTATTTGGAAATATCACGACTGATACGGAAGTCAGAACATTCCCTCTCAAAAATGTGCTTTGATTGCTGGGCTGACAGAATTAGGTGACAACTTGTTTACCTTAAGATCCTGAGCAGTGTCTTCGGCCATTATCGTAAGTCCCTGAGCCAGATATTGGTGGCTCAGACTGGCTGTATCAGAGCCAGATATTGATGAAAATGCGTTTGGACGTGCTCTGTACTCCGGACTGAATTACTCCGTTGCCAGCAATAAGCCAGGGCACAAACTGTTCAAGCCTTGATTATCAATATGTGTGCACTGGGAATAATACATACTAGTATTGAGAGCAGTATCCATGTATTCTGACCTAGAATGACTTTAGCTATGGGGGCAGGGGGGTCTTGATGATTAATGTGCTATATAAATAATAAACCTTTTTAAAATATAAAACTTTCAATATTTAACATAAAAGCCAAACATAAAAAGTGAAATGCTTTGTATTTTGTGGTTAATGTCCCTTATTATCACTTTAAAATACTGAAACTCTATAGAGTTTCACTTTTAGTATTACCATAGTTTTTAAAACATTTTGAAGACTACGTATCAATATCACATTAAAATGTTTCTGTAATGTTGTATGTTTAATTATGTGGTTGTTTGTCAAATGTTATATCCCTTTATCTCAGTTTGATTTTGAAAATTCATCTACATTAAAAACAAAAATACTGGCTGAGAGTGGTGGCTCACACCTGTAATCCTAGCATTTTGGGAGACTGAGGCAAGTGGATCATCTGAGGTCAGGAGTTCAAGACCAGCCTGGCCAACATGGCACAACCCAGTTTCTACTAAAAATACAAAAACTTAACTGGGCATGGTAATGGTCACCTGTAATCCCAACTACTCAGGAGGCTGAGGCAGGAGAATCGTTTGAACCTGGGGGATGGAGGTTGCAGTGAGCTGAGATCAGGCCACTTCACTCCAGCCTAGGTGACAGAGAGAGACTCTGTCTCAAAAAAAAAAAAAAACTGATATGCATTACTACAGGGAAAAGTCTATAATTTTAAAGTTCAGGAAAAGGAATATCCTAGGAAGGTTTTTAACAGTTTAATAATTCCAGTCCAAGTAGGAATGATTACTATTTCTCAGTCTTTCCTCTTCCACTGCATTGTCACTAGTTTAGTTTACACCCTCATCTCTTAGGCAAGTTATTACATTTACCTCCTGCTGTCTTTTCTCCTTTCCTACAGCTGTGGACTGAATTGTATCCTCAAAAATACAAATGTTGAAGCCCTTACCCCCAGTGTGATGGTATTTGGAGACAGAATCCGTGGGAGATAATTAGAGTTAGATGAGGGCATAAGACTGGGGCCTTGCTAATGGGATTAGTGCCCTTACAAGAAGGACACTGGATTGCTTACCGTCTCTCTCTCTCTCTGCCACGTGAGGATAGGGCGAGAAGGCAGCTGTCTGCAGGCCAGTAAGAGAGCCCTCACCAGAACCCAACCATGCTGATACCCTGATCTCAGACTTCCAACCTTTAGAACGGCAAGAAAATTAATTTCTGTTGTATAAGTCACTCACTCTGGTATTTTGTTATGGCAGCCCGAGCTGGCTAATACAGCTATTACCTCTAAACCATTCTCTGTACTACTGCCAGAATGATTTTTCTAATACACAAAGCTGATTATATATCATTTCCTTAAAATTCTTACAGGGTTTCTTCAGTTACTCAGTCATTAGTAAATATTAACTCCCATATGTGCCAGGTAACATTTTAGATGCTGGAATTACAGGGATAAAAGCTTTGTGTGATTTAGCCTTTTTGGAGTACAGCCTATGGGGAAGATAGCCATTAAATAAAAAATTAAATTAATTGCATGATTACAAGTGTGCAGAGTAGCCTTACCTTCAGGATTAACCCCCATTCTTTAGCATTAGCTCCTTAATGAACTGACCTTTCAGTAACTCATCTCTTCACAGTTTTGTTCTCCTTAGCCTCTATGTTAGCCTTTCTGAACTACTGGCATTCACCCCATGCTTTTTATATCTTCAAACGAACAACTATTTCTGCTTTTCCTGCTCTTACTCTATTTAGGTCCTAGATCTCCTGTAAACTTCCACTTCGATTTTGCTTCTTTTTTTTTTTTTTTTTTTTTTTGAGACGGAGTCTCGTGCTGTGTCACCCAGGCTGGAGTGCAGTGGCGCGATCTCGGCTCACTGCAAGCTCCGCCTCCCAGGTTCACGCCATTCTCCTGCCTCAGCCTCCGAGTAGCTGGGACTACAGGCGCCCGCCACCACGCCCGGCTAGTTTTTTGTATTTTTAGTAGAGACGGGGTTTCACCATGTTAGCCAGGATGGTCTTGATCTCCTGACCTCGTGATCCACCCGCCTCGGCCTCCCAAAGTGCTGGGATTACAGGCTTGAGCCACCGCGCCCGGCCAGATTTTGCTTCTTAAAAGCCTTTCCTGACTCAGTACCTGACTAGTAATAGGCACATAATAAATATTTGTTAATTCAATTGTTAATTGACTTCCTCTATTATAGCACTTAACGATATAATATGTGTTACAGGTGTCTATTACAACCGGGCACAGTGGCTCACGTCTGTAATCCCAGCACTTTGGGAGGCTGAGGTGAGCAGATCACCTGAGGTCGGGAGTTCAAAACCACCCTGACCAACATGGAGAAACCCTGTCTCTACTAAAAATACAAAATTAGCTGGGCATGGTGGCACATCAGCTACTTGGGAGGCTGAGGCAGGAGAATCACTTGAACACAGGAGGTGGAGGTTGCAATGAGCCAAGATCACACCATTGCACTCCAGCCTGGGCAACGAGCGAAACTCCATCTCAAAAAAAAAAAAAAAAAATGCAAATTGAAAAATTTAGTATATTAGGGCAACAACAATAATTTATTTTGCTTACAAACAGAAATTTGGTGAGAACTTAGCCGGGACCACACAGTCTCAGCAGGGGTAGCTCAGAGGCTGGAATGACTACAGCCAGGGCTACAGTCATTTCAAAGTTTGCTCAGTTACATGTCTGGCAGTTGGTCCTAGCAGTTGGCTGAGTCACTGGGGTTACCAACCAGAACAACAACATGGGAACTCCTATGTATCTGCTTGGTTCCTCTCAGTGTGTTGGATGGGCATACGACTGAGTATTGCAAGGGCCAGGAAACTGCCAGTTTCTTAAGACCTGGGCTAGGAAATAAGCACAGCATCATTTCAGCCATATTCTTTTGGACAGGCAGTCACACATGTACACTTAAGGGAAGAGGAAATAAAATTTACCTCTTTGTGGAAAGAATGTCAAAGAATTTTGGGGTCATACTTAAAAGCTACCACAATATTGTAACTTTTTAATTGTATAAGCATTAGTCTGTGAATCATTTTTCTCTATTTCTGAGCTCTTCACGGTAGGTATTCCATAAATGTTTGTTAAATGTAGTAAATAAATAAAATGTATTATGATTAAAATGGCAAACCTCCATTACTGGTCATGAGAGAGTAACAGGATCCAGACTTATCTTTTTACAATAAGCAAATAGAACATGGACAAAATATATGGAATGATTTCAAACATGGGACAACAGGCAGCACTGGACTATGATTTCAAGAAGAAAGGAAGCATATGCAGTGAGCCCAATGATTGCAACAGCGTTCTGCCTGGAATCAGTTTCTAGGCTGTGGCACAGGGAGGTGGGACTCAAAAAGAACCCAAAGGTCTTACTGCACTGAAGAGACAAAAATCAAGGTTTGAGGAGGCCAAGAGACTAGAATTTGGAGGGCAATATATTAGGAGGGTGCTATGCAGAGAAGAGCTTTAGAAATCTGCACAAGGGGCCAGGCGTAGTGGGTCACGCCTGTAATCCCAGCACTTTGGGAGGCTGAGGCGGGTGGATCACCTGAGGTCAAGAGTTCGAGACCAGCCTGGCCAACATAGTGAAACCCTGTCTCTACTAAAAATAAAATTAGCTGGGTGTGGTGGCAGGTGCCTGCAATCCCAGCTACTCAGGAGGCTGAGGCAGGATAATTGCTTGAACCCAGGAGGCAGAGGTTGGAGTGAGCCAAGATCGCACCATTGCACTCCAGCCTGAGCAACAACAGCAAAACTCCATCTCAAAAAAAAAAAAAAAAAACCTGCACAAAGGTTCCCCTTGGGGCTTTGAATGCTAATCTAGTCATGGGTACGGTAAAGCTCTACAAGTTTGGGCAAAGCACGTTTAGGCAAAGACCTATTACTAGGGAAGCAAAATCTGAAAAATCCCGAGTTCATACAAGTCAGGGAATCATTTCAGTTCTCGAAGCCAGAGGGAAAGAAAATGAGTAGAACACATTGAGTGTTAAATAAATACCCCAAAAGGCTAATGTCTTAGTAGTGGGGAGTGGCCTGACAGGGAGTCTACCTCTACCTTTGCTCTAAAAAAGCTGAAAGAGTAACTCTTGAAAGGTAAGCTGGGCAACATAAATTAGGGGCAAAACAAATTATGAAACTCTTAATAGGAATGCATATATTTATGGCATTCAAAAATATAAAATTCTTCAATGGCCAGACTCCAATAAAATATTACTGAACGCATAAAGGGGCAGGAAAATGTGGCTAATAACCAGTAGGGCAATCAGTCCATGGAAACAGAACCGGAAATTAAAGAGATGATTGAATTAACATAAGAATGTTTAAGGCCGGGCGCGGTGGCTCATGCCTGTAATCCCAGCACTTTGGGAGGCCGAGACTGGCGGATCACGAGGTCAGGAGATCGAGACCATCCTGGCTAACACGGTGAAACCCCGTCTCAACTAAAAAATACAAAAAAACTAGCCGGGCGAGGTGCCGGGCGCCTGTAGTCCCAGCTACTCCGGAGGCTGAGGCAGGAGAATGGCGTGAACCTGGGAGGTGGAGTTTGCAGTGAGCTGAGAAGCGGCCACCGCACTCCAGCCTGGGCGACAGAGCGAGACTCCGTCTCAAAAAAAAAAAAAAAAAAAGAAAAGAATGTTTAAAAAGTTCTGTGATCAGTATGCTTAAGGACTTACAAAAAGATGAATATAACGGAGAGAAATAAAAGGCATCAAACAAGAAGCAAATGGCAATTCTATAGATTAAAATTACGCTATCTGACATAAAACTTCCACTAGATAGAATTAATGGGAGTTTAGCCGGGCTTGGTGGCTCACGCCTGTAATCCCAGCACTTTGGGAGGCCGAGGCGGGCGGATCACCTGAGGTTGGGAGTTTGATACCAGCCTAACTAACATGGAGAAACCCTGTCTCTACTAAAAATACAAAATTAGCTTGGCGTAGTGGCGCATGCCTGTAATCCCAGCTACTCGAGAGGCTGACACAGGAGAATTGCTCCAACCCGGGAAGGCAGAGTTTGCAGTGAGCGGAGATTGCACCTAGCCGAGGTCATGCCATTGTACTCCAGCCTGGGCAACAAGAGTGAAACTCCGTCTCAAAAAAAAAAAAAAAAAAAAAGACATTTTCTCAAATTTAATGAAAACTATATTCTTACAAATCTGAGACTGTAAGTGAACCCCAGTCAATAAATAACAACAACAACAATGGCACTAAGGGACGGATGATCAAATTACTGAAAATCAATAACAATAAAATCTTAAAAGCATCCAAAAAACAAAGACACATTATATATAGAGGAATAAAGATAAGAATTACTGTAGACTCCTAATAAAATTGCAAAAAAAATTTAAAAGAGAGTGGATAGTACCTTTAAAGTCCTAAAATTTAAAAATTGTCAATGTAGAATTTTATATCAGCAAGAATCTTTTTCAAAATGAAGTTGAAGTAAAGTAACTTGAGCATCTGTAGATTTTGGTATCTGCCTGGGGGTCCTGGGGCCATCCCCTGCATACAAAAAAAGCTGAAAGAACTCATCATCAGCGAAACCTACACAATAAGAAATGTTCAAGCAAACGAACAAAAATCGAGAATTCTTCAGGCAATAGAAATATGGTGCCATTTGGTGATTTGAATCTAAAAAACAAAATGAAAAGCATCCCAATGGTCATGTGAGAGTAAATATAAAAGACACTTCCGGCCGGGCGCTGTGGCTCACGCCTGTAATCCCAGCACTCTGGGAGGCCGAGGCGGGCGGATCACGAGGTCAGGAGATAGAGACCATCCTGGCTAACACAGTGAAACCCCGCCTCTACTAAAACTGCAAAAAATTAGCCGGGCGTGGCGGCGGGCGCCTGTAGTCCCAGCTACTTGGGAGGCTGAGGCAGGAAAATGGCGTGAACCTGGGAGGCGGAGCTTGCAGTGAGCCGAGATCGCGCCACTGCATTCCAGCCTGGGCAACTGAGCGAGACTCCGTCTCAAAAAAAAAGAAAATAATAATAATAATAATTGTATTATGGGGTTTATAGCATAGGCAAAAGTAAGATATATGAAAATAATATCACAAAAGATAGGAGGAGACAAATAGAAATGTAATACTGAAAGAGTTCTTACATTATACATGCAATGGTATAAATATTATTTGAAAGTAGACTATGATAAGTTAAAAATGCATACCGTAAATCCTAGAGTAATACCCCCCAAAAGAAAATCAAACAAAAGGATATAGAGAGACAATAGTGGAAATACATAAAAATTTCTTAAATTCACATAATTCAAAATAGGCAGCAAATGAGGACAAGAAGAAAAAAGAACAGAAGAGACCAACAGAAAACAAAAGTGAGATGATAGATTTTGACCTAGTCATTAATAATTACATTAAATACAAAAGATCTAAACTGCAATTAAAGGGCAGGAATTGTCAGTCTATTTTTTAAAAACAAGACCTAACTATATGATGTGTATAAGAAAGCTATTTTAAAAACAAAAACATAGAGAATATAACAATTGTATACATTTTTGCATATAATAACAGAGCTTCAGAGTACATGAAACAAAAAATGATGAATTTCAAGGAAAAATAAACAACTACATCATATAGTTGAAATTTTAACTTCCCTGTCTCAATATTGACAGGACAAGCAGAGGAAAATCAGTAAGGCTACAGAGATTTGAACAGTACTAACAACAAACTTGGTTTAATTGAACTTGATAGAATACTACATCCAATAAAGGCTGAATGTACATTATTTTCCAGTGTACATGAGTTATTTGTCAAGACAGATCATATTCTGGGATATAAAACAAATCTCAATAAATCTAAAAACATTCAAGTCATACAAAGTATATTCTCTGACTAAAAAGAGTTAAATTAAAAGTATGTAGCAAAAGGCTAGTCGAAAGTCCCCAAATATTTGGAAATGAATTAACATATTAATTAACATTTGGAAACTAAATAACAACTAATTTGCTAACCCAGGGTCAAAGAGAAATAAAAGTGAAAATTGAAAAGTATTTTAAATAGAATAAAAATGAAAACAGAGCATATCAAAATTTGTGGACAGCAATTAAAGCAGTATTTACAGAGATATTTATAGTATAATATAACACTTATGTTAGAAAAGAAGAAAAGTCTCAAATCAATGATCTCCGCTTTTACCTTAAAAAACTAGAAAAAGTAGCAAATGAAACCCAAAGTACACATAAGAAAGGCACTAGTAAACATCAGAATGGAAATCAATGAGAAACAAGACACAAATAGAGAAAACAAAAGAAATTAAAGCCAGTTTTTTGAGAAGGTTAATAAAATTGATAAAACTATAACCAGACTAATTAGGGGGAAAAAAGAAAAGTCACAAACTAACAACTTCCAAAATGAGAGAACTGACATCACTACAGATGCTAAAGATGTTAACAGGATAATAATAAAATATTATGACCAACTTTATGCCCATAAACTGGACAACACGGAGGAAATGGCAAATCCCTTCAGTGGCACAAACTAATAAAGCTCACTAAAGAAATATTTATTTATTTGTATCTTTTTTTGTTTTGTAGAGACGGGGTCTCGCCATGATGCCCAGGCAGGTCTCAAACTCCTGGTCTCAAACAATTCTCTTTCCTTGGCCTCCCAGAGTCCTGGGATTATGGGTTTGAGCCACCATGCCCACCCCAAGAAATATTTAATGTGAAAATCTCTATTTGAATTTCATGTTGAAAATTTTCAACAAAGTTAACACCAGGCCTAGATGGCTTCACTGGAAATTTTTAAAAGAGATAGGGTATTTTGGGGAGGGCGAAAGGGTGGGAAGGGGTGACGCTCTATCTTCATTATTTAGACCGTAGTAATGCTTTCATTACTACATTTTTAATATATATTGGTATATATGCCAATATTTATTAAATCATACATTTTAAATATGTACAGATACTGTATTTGAGTTACACCTAAATAAGGCTGTTAAAAGTCACCAGAAATTACATCCTTTGCAATTGTTTAGAGTTAAGATTAAAAAAAAAAAAAAACTGGCCGGGCACGGTGGCTCATGCCTGTAATCCCAGCACTTTGGGAGGCCAAGGTGGGCAGATCACCTGAGGTGAGGAATTCGAGACCAGCCTGGCCAATACAGTGAAACCCCATCTCTACTTAAAACACAAATATTAGCTGGGTGTGGTGGTACACACCTGTAATCTCAGCTACTCAGGAGGCTGAGGCAGGAGAATCGCTTCAACCTGGGAGGCAGATGTTGCAATGAGCTGAGATCGTGCCACTGCACTCCAGCCTGGGGGACAACAACGAGACTTCATCCCCCCCAAAAAAAACTGTAGGTCACTTAAAAATATGAGAGAAGGTATAGTTTCAAAAAAGCGAAAATGTTTGAAAACCACAGCCTCACTCAGACCCTTACCCAGCAACTAGACGCAGGCCTGTCCCCACCCCTGTTGCTCTTTTGCTCCTAATGGATATTCTGGAACAGCTGCTTTTGTCATAGTTTGACGTCTTTTATTTGGAGAAATTTGAACCAATCTGTATAATGCCAGGGTCCATAAATAACCTTTTCATAACAAATGATAGTATGATATAAACTCATCCAATTCATCATAATTCAATTTATGACTTCTTCCACTTTTGTCTTTTACTATTATAAAGATCAGGTCCTTTTCTTTGAACACCTAGTAACTACCACAGACCAGGTAACTAGATTAGCAACACTTACCAGCTGGTCTGGGTTGATGCTGATTCTGCTGACTCAGCAGCTAATACATCCAAAGGGTCTTTGAAACTGAAGACCTCACAAAGGAATCTATTCCTTCCCATCGTTTACCATTCAAAGATTTTTTCAGAATAGATGACTCCAGTTTTGAAGGCACGTCAACGTTTAGCACAATGCAAAATGCATATGCTTACTCTATATGCATATACATATTTACAAAATGAAATTTACATATTTACAAAAGGAAAAAAGATATTTTCATTCTAAAATTCCCTGGACTATATCTGTACCAATGTAGAAAATATTCACCAAAGGAGCATTTAAAATACTACTTTTTATATTGTTTTTAGTCTTACATAATTAATATTCATGATCACATATGTGTAAGTTTTGTTTTATTTTCATGATCAATTTTGTAAGGTATGAAATTGTTCTTTAAGAATGAAGCTCTTATTTACAATAATATACCTATGGAACAGAAGGATTTTACTTACAAAGTCCTGACTTTCAACTGTCAGCCTAGAACCAAACTTCCATGATTGATTCTTTTCTAAAGGAGATTATAGATAAGCTCTAAAGGAACTTCCTTGTGTCTCAGTTTTCACATCAATAAAAAAATAAGGAGATTGAGTTAAACGAATTCCAATATTCCTTCCAAACCACAATGCTCAACTTATCATTTCCCAGATCAGTCCTCTGTGTCCAGAGGTTTCTTGCTCTTCATGTTTCAGTTCTCATTCCCTTTCTTTGTGTTTCTTTGTGTTTGTTTCCACTACAGCTCACTTCTGCTACACTTTTTTTTTTTTTTTTTTTTTTTTTTTTTGAGACTCAGTCTTGCTCTGTTGCCTAGGCTGGAGGGCAGTAGCGCAATCTCGGCTCACTGCATTCTCTGCCTCCCGATTTCAAGCAATTCTCCTGCCTCAGCCTCCTGAGCAGCTGAGACTACAGGCGCCTACCACCACACCCAGCTAATTTTTGTATTTTTAGTAGAGATGGGGTTTCACCATATTGGCCACGCTGTGCTCGAACTCCTGACCTCAAATGATCGGCCCACCTCGGCCTCCCAAAGTGCTGGGATTACAGGCGTGAGCCACCACGCCTGGCCTTTTGCTACATTTCACAAGTGTTCTCCCGAATGCACCAGCTTTCTTCCTGACATTCCTTCCCATTGTGATACCTACAAATAGAAAAACTGGTGAAATTTTAAAGTGTTTTTTTTCCTCTGAAATTATCACTTCTTTCTAGTGGTATCATTGCTCTCATCCCGTTGAAATAACCACACCATGCCTAGTCAAATTCTATCATGATGTGCTAAGAACATACACATTACAGATTACTAACATCATTAACACTGTCGCTGTCACAAACACAAATCATGACTTGCTTTCAAGATTTATTATAAAGCTATGGTAATGAAGATAATATGGAACTGGCATAAAGACAGACAAGAAGATCAATAGAACAAGGCTGGGCGCGGTGGTTCACACCTGTGATCCCAGCACTTTGGGAGGCCGAGGTGGGTGGATCACGAGGTCAGGAGATTGAGACCATCCTGGCTAACAGGGTAAAACCCCGTCTCTACTAAAAATACAAAAAGTTAGCCGGGCGTGGTGGCAGGCGACTGTAGTCCCAGCTACTCGGGAGGCTGAGGCAGGAGAACGGCGTGAACCTGGGAGGCGGAGCTTGCAGTGAGCCGAGATCGCGCCACTGCACTCCAGCCTGGGCGACAGAGCGAGACTCCATCTCAAAAAAAAATAAAAAATAAAAAATAAAGAATAAAAAAAGAAGATCAGTGGAACAGAATAGACCCAACAGAAATATATTCATACATAAATGGACAACTGATTTTTGACAACGTACAGAAGCAATTCAGCAGAGAAAAGATAGGTTTTCAACAAATGGCCCTGGAACACTTAGATATTCATAAGCAAAAATATGAACCTCATTTCATACCTCGTATCATATACAAAAATTAACTCAAAATGGATCATCGACCCAAATATAAAACCTCAAATATGAAATTTCCAGAAGAAAATAGAACAAAACCTTTATTACCTTGGGTTAGGCCATAATTTCCTAGATATAACACTAAAAACTCAATCCTTCAAAGAAAAAACTTGATAAACAGAACTTCATCAAAATTGATAACTTCTGCCCTTTGAAAGGTACTGTCAAGAAAATTCTCCCACTGGCTCATGCCTGGAATCCCAGCACTTTAGTGGGAGGATTGCTTGAGCTCAGGAATTCAAACTGACCTGGGCAACACAGTGAGACTCTGTCTCTAAATAAATAAATAAATAAAAATTATCCCATGAACTGTGAAAAAATATTTGCAAGTCATATATCTGATAAAGGATTTTTACCTATAAAATATATAGTAGCCTCAAAACTTAATAATTAAAGAAAGCAATTAATCCGCCACAAAATTCAGCAACAGGCCAAGTGTAGCGGCTCACTCCTGTAATCCCAGTGCTTTGGGAGGCTGAGGTGGGCGGATCACGAGGTCAGGAGTACGAGACCAGCCTGGCCAACATGGCGAAACCCCATCTCTACTAAAAATACAAAAAAATTAGCCGGGCGTGGTGGCAGGCACCTGTAATCCCAGCTACTTGGGAGGCTGAGACAGAATCACTTGAACCCGGGAGGCAGAGGTTGCAGTGAGCTGAGACCATGCCACTGCACTCCAGCCTGAGCAACAGAGGGATACTGTCTCAAAAAAAGAAAAAAAAAAAAAATTACCTGGGTATGGTGGCTTGCACCTGTAATCCCAGCTACTTGGGAGGCTGAGATACGAGAATTACTTGAACCTGGGAGGTAGAGCTGAGATCATGCCACTGCACTCCAGCCTGGGTGACAAAGTGAGACCCTGTCTCAAAAAAAAAAAAAAAAAAAAGAAAATAAAGAAAAAAAAATTGGTCAACAGATTTGAACAGTAACTATACCAAGGAAAATATACAACTGACAAATAAGCACATGAAAAGCAACAGCATAATTAGTCATTAGGGAAGTGAAAATTAAAACCACAGTGAAATAATACATCTATTAGAATGTCTAAAATTTTGAAGACTAACTACACCAAGTGTTGGCTAGGATGTGGAGCAACTGAAATTCTCCTGCATGGCTGATGGGAATGTAAAATGGTGCAACCACTTTAGAAAAACTGGAAAAATTTGAAAAGTGCATGTACGTGCTAGCTGTTTCACCTCTTACTCATAATGCAAGATGAGTCTCCAGCAGCTATACTAGAGCCACCTGTGAAATTGGCCAGGGTTCTTGCTCAAACCAGTATGATGTGATCCAAAAATACAGCCTCAATATGTTCCCCAGTATGCAAAGGATATAGGTTTCATTAAGTTGGACTAAGTGAACTTCCTTGAATGGATTATCCTGGTACTTCATCCCATGAAAGAAACCATGCTAACTCTTTGTGCATAAAGTAAAAAATTTGTGAATCTCTTTTAAAAATTAGAAAACAGTCCGGGCACGGTGGCTCATGCCTGTAATCCCAGCACTTTGGGAGGCCGAGGTGGGTGGATCACGAGGTCAGGAGATCCAGACCATCCTGGCTAACACAGTGAAACCCCATCTCTACTAAAAATACAAAAAATTAGCTGGGCGTGGTGGTGGGCACCTGTAGTACCAGCTACTCAGGAGGCTGAGGCAGGAGAATCACGTGAACCCAGGAGGCAGAGCTTGCAGTGAGCCGAGATCGCGCCACTGCACTCCAGAGTGGGCCACAGAGAGAGACTCAGTCTCAAAAAAAAAAAAAGAAAAGAAAAGAAAAAAGAAAACAGTGTGGTTTCTTAAAAAGTTAGACATACACTTACTATGTTACTCAGTCATTCTGCGTTTCAGTATTTACCTAAAAGAAATGAAGGTAAATCTTTTTTTTTTTTCAAGACAGGGTATTGCTATGCTCCCCAGCTTGGTCTCAAATTCCTGGCCTCAAGCTATCCTCTAACCTTGGCCTCTCAAAGTGCTGGGATTATATGCATGAGCCACTATGCCCAGCTCAAATGTATGTCTTTATATAGGCTTGTGCACAAACGTTCATGGATCCTTTATTTGTAACTGGGAAAAAACCCAAAAGCTTTTAGTGAATGAATGGATAAACAAATTGTAGTATATCCATACGATGGAATAACTGCTCAGCAATAAAACAAAATAAATGATTAATCTATATACACATATGGATGAATATTTCAGGACCAGCAACATAATTTGTGGGGCCCAGTGCAAAAGGAAAATGTAGGTCTTCTTGTTCACAAAGTATTAAGAACTTAAAAAACAATGACAGTGGAGCGTTCAAACAACCGCGGAGCCTTTCTTTTTCTTTTTTTCTTTTTTTCCCTGAGATGGAGTCTCACTCTGTCGCCCAGGCTGGAGAGCAGTGGTGCGATCTTGGCTCACTGCAAGCTCCGCTTCCTGGGTTCAAGCGATTCTCCTGCCTCAGCCTCCTGAGTAGCTGGGACTACAGGCGTGTGCCACCACACCCGGCTAATTTTTTGTATTTTTAGTAGAGAGGGGGTTTCTTCGTGTTAGCCAGGATGGTCTCGATCTCCTCGTGATCTTCCCACCTCGACCTTCCAAAGTGCTGGAATTACAGTCGTGAGCCACTGTGCCCGGCCCAAACAAGCACGGAGCCCTTCAAAGTGCAAGACTCTATGGACTACATAGATCACATGACCATGGGCCAACCATGGACCAGCTCAAAATAATTACCCAGAGTGAACACAAAAACAAAGTCAACAAAGAGTACATCATGTATGATTCTATTTATACAACCTTCTGCAAATGCAAACCACTCTGCAGTGATAGAAAGCAGATGAGTGGTTGCGGGGGAGGAGGTGGGGATTACAAAAGGGCAGGAGGACAGTTTTTGAGGTGATGGATATGTTCTCTGTTGTTTTTTTTTTTTTTTGGAATGGAGTCTGGCTCTGTCCCCAGGCTGGAGTGCAATGGTACGATCTCGGCTCACTGCAACTTCCACCTCCCCGGTTCAAGCGATTCTCCTGCCTCAGCCTGCCAAGTAGCTGGGACTACAGGCGTGCACCACCACGCCCAGCTAATTTTTGTATTTTTAGTGGAGACGGGGTTTCACCATGTTGGCCAGGGTGGTCTCCATCTCCTGACCTTGCGATCCGCCTGCCTCGGCTCCCAAAGTGCTGGGATTACAGGCATGAGCCACCGCGCCCGGTCTGTTCTCTGTCTTGATTGTGGTGAAAGTTTCACAGAGGACACATTTGTTAAAACTTATTAAATGGTATACTTTAAATATATGCAGTTTGCTGTATGTCATTTATAACTCCACAAAGCTGTTCAAAATTGCAAAACACTAATGGGTTTTTGAGAATGATTTTTAAAAATATAGTTTGTGATCTCTCATATGCATTTCTTCTTCATAGACAAAACATACCCAAGTGTAAATTAAGGAAAAGCAGAAAATGATATACAGTTAAATGCCAAAAGAAACGACACATTATCACTACAAACGATTGGTATCACTACAAACTATTTGTGTCACTACAAACTATTGGAAAAGCAGAAAATGATATATAATTAAATGCCAAAAGAAATGACACCTTATCACTACAAACTATTGGAGAATTTAATGTACATTGAAGTGGTCAGGGAAAGACACTTAAAAGAATTGGAGTTGAAAACGTCTTTGAAGAATGAATGAGATTTTCAAAGCATTCTTGTTTGTATAAGGGAAAACAGCAGCTTGGGGAGCAGTTGGGAAGGGAAAACCACAGGTTGGGGAGGGTGAACAGAAAGGATATTTGGATTAAAGTCTGTCTAGGTCACTTTTTGGACAGGGAAGAGACCTGTCTTGCTGGATCAGAGGATTTTTATGGCATGGACTAGTAGGTAATATTCCATTCGTCCCTATGGGCTCAGGTTATAATAGAGAGCTCTAAATGCCTTTATTCTAAAGGCAAGGGCTGTTCCTTAGACTGGGAAAAATAATATGATGTTTTGAGAAGAAAATAAAGTTATATATAAGGTGCCATTCCAAACCTTATTTGCCCTCAGGACACCTCATTCTCAGTGGAGCTACCTACCTCAACTTTCCTTTCCCTACCTCAAAATATCTGTATCTCCATTTTCTTTATTCCTGTCTGAGAAAGAAGGATTTTTTTTTTCTCTTTTTGAAATCTAATCCAGCAGGGCATGGTGGCTCATGCGTGTAATCCCAACACTTTGGGAGGTCAAGGCAGGTGGATCACCTGAGATCAGGCATTTCAGACCAGTCTGGCCATCATGGCAAAAACCCATCTCTACTAAAAATACAAAAATTAGCTGGGCATGGTGGCGGGCACCTGTAATCCCAGCTAATCGGGAGAATCACTGGACCCCGGGAGGAGGATATTGCAGTGAGCCGAGATCGTGCCACTGCACTCCACCCTTGGAGACAGAGCAATACTTCATGTAAAAAACAAAAACAAAAACAAAAAAAACCTAATCTTTTCATCCATCTTCTTACCTCATCTTTCCACTGTCAGAGACACCTTGCTTCATTACATAGCCCATCCCAAATAGGTGATCAATCTCTCCCTCTTTCATGACTCCTTTGGCAAATAAAAAACAACAAAGAAAAATCTTATTTTGATTCTCTTGTTATCTCAAGATATCTCCTTATTCATCTCTTTTGCAGGAACTTGAATGGAGCTGGAGGACATTATTCTAAGTGAAGCAACTCAGGAATGGTAAACCAAGTACCATATATTCTCACTTATCATTGGGAGCTAAGCTATGGGTATGCAAAGGCACACAGAGTGGTGTAGTGAACACTGGAGACTCAGAAGCAGGGAGGGCGGGAGGGCGTTGAGGGATAGCAGAAGTACATACTGGGTACAACATATGCTACTCAGGTGACAGGTGACTTAAATCTCAGACTTCACCACTATACACTTCATTCACATAACCAGAAACCACTTGTACCCCAAAAGCTAATTTTATTTTATTTTTTAAGATATCTCCTTATTCATCCTCCTCTGCAGATGAAACTGAAGCTCTCTTCACCATCCACTTTTCAACGACTATTGCCACCAACCCAGTTCTGGTCTTTCTTACTCATCTAGACTACAGCTCTCATTTCTTGCATCCCCTCATACCAATGTATTTGATATATTGCTGCAAAATTAATTGTTTTTTTTTTTGAGACGGAGTCTCACTCTGTCACCCAGGCTGGAGTGCAGTGCTGCTATCTCCACTCACTGCAAACTCCCTCTCCTATATTCAAGCGGTTCTCCCACCTCAGCCTCCTGTGTAGCTGGGATTATAGGTGCGCGCCATCACACCTCACTCATTTTGGTATTTTTAGCAGAGATGGAGTTTCCCATGTTGGCCAGGCTGGTCTTGAACCCCTGACCTCAGGTGATCTGCCCGCCTCAGCCTCCCAAAGTGCTGAGATTATAGGGGGGAGCCACAGCACCTGGTCCAAATTAATCTTTGAGAACAGTGTTTCTTCTCTATGGTTTTCATACTGAAAATCTTTAGAAACTCATACTGCCTTTTTTTTTTTTTTTTTTTTTTTTTTTTTTTTTTTTTTTTTTTGAGACGGAGTCTTGCTCTGTAGCCCGGGCTGGAGTGCAGTGGCCGGATCTCAGCTCACTGCAAGCTCCGCCTCCCGGGTTTAGGCCATTCTCCTGCCTCAGCCTCCGGAGTAGCTGGGACTACAGGCGCCCGCCACCTCGCCCGGCTAGTTTTTTGTATTTTTAGTAGAGACGGGGTTTCACGGTGTTAGCCAGGATGGTCTCGATCTCCTGACCTCGTGATCCGCCCGTCTCGGCCTCCCAAAGTGCTGGGATTACAGGCTTGAGCCACCGCGCCCGGCCATACTGCCTTTTAAAATAGAGTGGTTCTTAGTGTGTATCTATTTTATCCTTCTCCCCTAATACCGCTAACATTTCGTTAATCTGCACAACTCACTTCTCCTCAAACTTGTTTGTTTTTCCTGTCCCTGTGTTTATGATCAACTCTCAGTCTGCAATACTCTCTGTGATTTGTCGAAATCATACTCAGTTTAAGTATTTAAAAGTGATTTCTTGCATGAGTCATTTTCTGATTCTCCAAACAAGTTACATTTTTCGACAGCTCTTTAGCTCCCAAAGCACTTTGTAACTCTGTTTTCAAATTTATTATACTCTGCAATTCATAATAGAACATGGGCTTTGGAGCCAGTGGTCCTTCAAAATCACTGCCCATTGGCTGGCAAGCTTGGGCAAGTTTCTTAACTTCTCCAGGCTTTAATAAGCTCATTTGTAAAATGTGGATAGTAATACCTACCTGAAAATATTGTGTGGATTAAATCAGCTGAAGTGTCTGGCACATGAGAGGTGGCATGTTAATAACATATCTTGGAATACATTAATGTGTATGATTTTCTTATCCATTATATAACATTGTTACCTTCATGAAAACAGGCTCCATGTTTCATCCAATTTTGTATCACCTATTTCTACATAGTACATGGTAAATTCACATTTTATAGGGACGATTTTACAAATCTGTTGAAATATTATTTATTGCTAGAGCATTTAAAAGTTTATTTTTCAAAGTGTTATTATATTGAACTTTGTACCATGCATAACTGTTGTGAAAATGAGTTATATCTTTTGGCAGATTCGATGCTTTAGAGGAATATTTGGTAGGGAAACTATTAACTGCAAAATACAAAGGCTTTCTGCCACAATATTTGGGTTTCATGTTAAATGTATCAATATTATAAATTTTACATGTTAAAATATATACTGTTCATGGCATTTTTTTTTTTTTTTTTTTTTTTTTTTTTTTTTTTTCTGAGACGGAGTCTCGCTCTGTCACCCAGGCTGGAGTGCAGTGGCCGGATCTCAGCTCACTGCAAGCTCCGCCTCCCGGGTTCACGCCATTCTCCTGCCTCAGCCTCCCCAGTAGCTGGGACTACAGGCGCCCGCCACCTCGCCCGGCTAGTTTTTTGTATTTTTTAGTAGAGACGGGGTTTCACCGTGTTAACCAGGATGGTCTCGATCTCCCGACCTCGTGATCCGCCCGTCTCGGCCTCCCAAAGTGCTGGGATTACAGGCTTGAGCCACCGCGCCCGGCCTGTTCATGGCATTTATAAATCAATTCTAATAATTTATATTCAAAGAATTGCATCTACTTTATGTATTCAGTATGATTTTTTTTTTTTTTTTCAAGATTGAGTCTCTGTTGCCCAGACTAGAGTTCAGTGGCATGATCTCGGCTCACTGCAATCTCCACCTGCAGGTTCAAGTGATTCTCATCCCTCAGTCTCCCGAGTAGCTGGGACTACAGGCATGCACCACCACGCCTGGCTAATTTTTGTATTTTTAGTAGAGACAGTGTTTCACCATGTTGGCCACACTGGTCTCGAACTCTTGACTTCAGATGATCTGCCCGCCTCAGCCTCCCAAAATGCATGTATTACAGGCATGAGCCACTGGACCAGGCCAGTATGATGAGTTGTAACAAATATGTAAAGCTGTGTAACCACCATGATCAGCATGGTGAACATTCACACTACTGCAAAAGGTTTTCTGTATTTATTCTTAGTCTCCTCTCCTTACAGGCATCCCCAACTTCAGTAAACAACATTTTTTGTTTTCTGTCCCTTTAGATTGGATTTTGCTCTTCTAGAGTTTTATATAAAAGTAATCATATACCATATAATTTGTGTCTGGCTTCTTTTGCTCAGCACAAAGTTAATGAGATTCATTCATGTGACATGTACAATAGTATATTCCTTTTTATTGCTGAGTACTATTCCATTGTATGAATACACTACACTCTGTTTATTCATTCACACATTGATGGGCACATGAGTTATTTTCAGTTTGGAGTTACTACGACTAAAGCTGCTATGAACATTTGGTTTCAAGACTTAGTGTAGACATATGTTTTTATGTCTCTTGGTTAAATACCAAGAGTGAAATTACTGGATCATATGCTAAGTGTATATTGATGTAAGAAATTGCCAAATTATTTTCCAAAGCAGTATTCTTTTCAACCTTGTATGAGAATGCCAGTCCTTGCTAACATTTTAATATATTAGCCACTTGAGTGGCTATGTGGGGCTATCTCATTGTGGGTTTAATTTGCATTTCCCAAATGACTAATAAAATTGAGCACTTTTGCATGTGCTATTGGCCATTTCTTTTTTACTTTTTTTTTCTGAGATGGAGTTTCGCTCTTGTAGCCCAGGCTGGAGTGCTGTGGTGCCATCTCGGCTCACTGCAACCTCCGCCTCCCAGGTTCAAGTGATTCTCCTGCCTCAGACTCCCAAGTAGCTGAGATTACAAGGGCATGCCACCACGCCCAGCTAATTTTTGTATTTTTAGTAGAGACGGGGTTTTACCATGTTGGCCAAGGTGGTCTCGAACTCCTGACCTCAGGTGGTCTGCCTGCCTCAGCCTCCCAAAGTGCTGAGATTACAGGCATGAGCCATAGCGCCCGGCCGGCTATTGGTCATTTCTATATCTTTGTGAAGTGTGAATTCAAATCTTTTGCTCATTTCAAAAAATTGAATTGTTTTATTAAGTTGTAAGCTTTCATTATGTGTTCTGTGTTGCAGGAAGTCAGGGACCCCAAATGGAGAGACCGGCTGGAACCACAGCAGAAGAACATAAATTGTGAAGATTTCATGGACATTTATCAGTTCCCAAAATTAATACTTTTATAATTTCTTACACCTGTCTTTAATCTCTTATTCCCGTTATCTTCATAAGCTGAGAATGTATGTCACCTCAGGACCACCATTGTACAAACTGAGTGTAAAACATGTGTGTTTGAACAATATGAAATCAGTGCACCTTGAAACAGAACAGAATAACAGTAATTTTCAGGGAACAAGGAACGACAACCATAAGGTCTGACTGCCTGCGAGGTCAGGCAGAATACAGCCATATTTTTCTTCTTGCAGAGAACCTATAAATGGACATGCAAGTAGGAGAGATATCACTGAATTCTTTTCCCAGCAAGGAATATTAATAATTAATACCCTGGGGAAGGAATGCATTCCTGGGGGGAGGTCTATAAACAGTTGCTCTGGAAGTGTCTGTCTTATGCGGTTGAGATAAGGACTGAAATATGCCCTGGTCTACTGCAGTACCCTCAAGCTCACTAGGGTGGGGGAAAAAACCTACCCTGGTGAAATTGAGGTCAGACCGGTTCTCTGCTCTTGAACCCTGTTTTCTGTTAAGATGTTTATCAAGACAATACATGCACAGCGGGACATAGACCCTCATCAGTAATTCTAATTCTGCTCTTGCCTTGTGATCTTTATTGCCCTTTGAAGCATGTGATCTTTGTGACCTACTCCCTGTTTGTACACCCCCCTCCCCTTTTAAAATCCCTAATAAAAACTGGCTGATTTTGCAGCTCAGGGACATCACGGACCTACCGATATGTGTTACCCTTGGAGCCCAGCTGTAAAATTCCTCTGTTTGTACTCTTTCTCTTTATTTCTCAGACCTGCCAACACTTAGGGAAAATAGAAAGAACCTACATTGAAATATTGGGGGCTGGTTCCCCCGATAGTTCTAGATACAAATTCCTTGTTAGAGACATCTGTTGTGAATATTTTCACTTTTTTAAGGTTGTCTTGAAAACACATGTTTCCCATTTTGATGAAGTTCAATCTGTCTTTTATTTCCTTTTTATGATTAGTGCTTTTTTTTACCTCCAAAATCGTCACCTTGCCCAAAGTCAAAAAGATTGTTCTATATTTTCTTAGAAATTATGTAATTATAGCTTCATGATTAGGTCTGTCATTCATTTCAACTTAATATTTGTCTATGGTGTGAGGTAAGGTTCAAGATTTATTTTTTGATATGGCTATCCAGTCATTTCATTGATTGAAAACATTATATTTTCCACACGGAAATTACCTTAGCTTCTTATGAAAATCAATTGACCATATACATATAGGTCTATACCTGGACTTGATTCTGTTTCACTGATCTATATGTCTCACCTTATGCGTACTACAGTGTGTTGAAAACCAGTTTTATAGTAAGTCTTTAAACCAGATGTATGTGTGCTCCAACTTTCTTCTTCTTATGCACCTCTGTATGAATTTTATAGTTAGCTTGTCAAGTTAAAAAAAAGTCTGCTGGGATTTCGAGAGAATTGACATTTTAACAGTATGCAGTCTTCCAATTCATGAACAGGGAACTGCTATTTATTTAGATCTTTCATTTCTCTCAGCAGCGATTTATAATTTTGAGCAGTGATTTATAATTTTCAGCATATATGTGTCACACATATTTTGTGAAATTTATCCCTATATAGTTCATGTTCTGGGATGCTGATTAACATGGTATGGTTTATTTTAAATTTCATTTTCCAGTTGTTCTGTGTACATATGTAGAAAAACCATTGATTTTTGTTATGTTGATCTTGTATCCTGCCACTAGTTCACTGGTTCCAGTAGGCTTTTTTTTTTTTTAGGATTCCTCGAGATTCCTAGGATTTTCTAGGAAACACATTGCTCTCATTTGCAAAGAGTTTTACTTCTTTCTTCCCTTTATTTTATTTTTATTCTTTTTTGAGATGAAGTCTTGCTCTATCACCCAGGCTGGAGTGCAATGGGGCGATCTCAGCTCACTGCAACCTGTGCCTCCTGGGTTCAAGCAATTCTCCTGCCTCAGCCTCCAGAGTAGCTAGGATTACAGGCGCCCACCACCATGCCCTGCTAATTTTTGTATTTTTAGTAGAGATGGGTTTCACCATGTTAGGCTGGCTGGCCTCAAACTCCTAACCTCAAGTGATCCGCCTGCCTCGGCCTCCCAAAGTGCTGGGATTACAGGGGTGAGCCACCACACCCAGCCTTCCTTTCCTTTTTTTTGAGACAGAGTCTCACTCTGTCATTCAGGTTGGAGTGCAATGGCCGATCTCGGCTCACGATTTTAAAAAATTATTTCCACTAAGGAAACTGAGGCATGGAGAGGTTACATCGTCCAAGTTCACACAGCTAATAAAATGGGAGGAGTCAGGAATTTGGGGGTTGTATTTCAGTAACCGGACTCCAGAGCCTGCCTTCTTAACTGTATGCTTTAAGGGGACAGAGTAAAGAGTTAAGAGGGGAAAGCATAGGGATTGAGAGGAGAGAAAGCAGGAAACAGTGGGATTCTATCTTCCTTGCTGGAAAGAGTTCCTGTTGGCCCAGTGTCTAGGTTGCCTGTATCTGTACAAATGTTTCTTCTTTGCTGCCCTTGCCTTGTCAGGTCCTCTTTCCTCCAGCTCCCCTAAGACATCGAACATTCTACACTGAATTGACCTCAATGCCCTTTCAACCCGTGGACTTGGTGTCGCGCGCGAAGAGACCATCAAACAGGCTTTGTGTGAGCAACAAGGATGTTTATTTCGCCTGGGTGCAGGCAGACTGAGTCTGAAAAGAGAGTCAGCAAAGGGAGATAGGGGTGGGGCCGTTTTATAGAATTTGGGTAGGTAGTGGAAAATTACAGTCAAAGGGGGTTGTTCTCTGGCCAGCAGAGGTGGGGGTCACAAGGCGCTCAGTGGGGGAACTTCTGAGCCAGGAGAAGGAATTTCACAAGGTCATGTCATCAGTTAAAGCAGGAACCAGCCATTTTCACTTCTTTTGTGATTCTTCAGTTACTTCAGGCCATCTGGATGTATACGTGGGTGCCGGTCAGAGGGGATATGATGGCTTAGCTTGGGCTCAGAGGCCTAATACTTGGTAGACACACACACACGCACAGACACACACACGCTCCGGTAAAATTCACACAAGTGGGCCTGGGAGAGGTGGCTCACGCCTGTAATCCCAGCACTTTGGGAAGCCAAGACGGGTGGATCACTTGAGGCCAGGAGTTCAGGAGCAGCCTGGCAAACATGGTGAAACCGTCTCTACTAAAAATAACAAAAATCAGCCGGGCGTGGTGGTGCATGACTGTAGTTCCAGCTACTTGGGAGGCTGAGGCAGGAGAATCTCTTGAATCAGGGAGGCGGAGGTTGCAGTGAGCCGAGATCACACCACTGCACTCCAGACTCTAAAAAAATAAATCATGGAAGTGGGACGGTCTTCTCACTGTTAGAAGAACTGTTGGAGTACCTGTTGGACTCCCTGGTAAACGGGAAACAGGGCGAAATGGGCATTTCTTCCCCAGAAGCTCTTAAGAATGAATGAATGTTTGACTCAGCGCTGTGGCTCAGGCTTGTAATCACAGAACTTTGGGAGGCAGAGGTGGGAAGATCGCTAGAGCCCACGAAGTTGCAGTGAGCTATATTCGAGTCACTGCCCTCCAGCCTGGGAGACAGACTGAGACCGCGTCTCTAAAAAGAAAAGAATGAGCGGCGGGAAGATCCCGCTCTCTGCCTGCGCATTGAGAAACTGCCTTACAAAAGGCCAGGCGGGCAGAGCCACGCCAAGTTCAGGTGCATTCCCTGTGTCCCCATTAAATACTCGCAGGGCGCACATCGCCAGGGCTCAAGGCGTCTGGGCGTCTCTCTATGAAGAGGCCCCCAGCTAGAGAGGCGGGTGCACTTTCCTCGGGAGCGGAAACTACAGCGCCGCCCGGAAAGCGTGCCGGGGGTCAGGGGTTCTGGATCCCCATTGCCGAGGCCAGGCTTTCTGGCCCCCAAGCCGCGCGCGCTCCCAAGGGGCGGGGCGGGACGGGGGCGTGGCGGGCAGTGGCCGGGGGCGTCCGCTCCTCCCCGTCGCGGTCGTGCTGGCTCCGCCGAGCCCCCTGCGCGTGGCACATGGGGCGCCTGACGGAGGTGGCGGCATTGGGCAGCGGTGCTCGGGCTGCGCGCTGGGCAGGGTCCCCTCCCACGCTCCTGCTACTCTCTCCCACGTCCCCCGGGTGCGCGGCCACCATGGCGTCCAGCGACGAGGACGGCACCAACGGCGGCGCCTCGGAGGCCGGCGAGGACCGGGAGGCCCCCGGCAAGCGGAGGCGCCTGGGGCTCTTGGCCACCGCCTGGCTCACCTTCTACAACATCGCCATGACCGCGGGGTACGCGCGCCGCGAGGCGCCCTCGGGCCCACCCCGCGCCGCGGTCCGCGGAGGTTCCGGGCTCAGGGGGCGCGGGCCGGGGTATGAGGGGCGCGGGGGGTGCGGGCAGCGGCCGTGGGGGAAGGGAGCTGTCGCCGTGGCCACCGCCGGGGTTGAATGGAGCGGGCGGGGGGGGCAGGGCCCTGCGCTCCGGGCATTGCCTAATACGGTGCACGGCGGGGCGCTGGCCGGAGGTTAAGTATAGACCCGGGCAGGAATGCGGGGCCGGCCGGCGGGGGAGGCGGCTGCGGCCCGGGCGCCGCTGCCTTCGCTGCTGTTGAAGGAGCGCCCTGCCCTGGCCACCCGATGGTCTCCAGAGCGCGGAGCCTCATGCTGCGATCACTGGGCAGAGTTTTCTCCCCTGTTAATTTCACCGTGACTTTTTTTTTTTTTTTTTTAAAGCACAGCACGTCTTAGAGCTTGTCACTTTGGACGATTTTGAAATAACCAACCCCTTTATCTCAGCCTGGAGCTCCTGCCCAGCATCTTTATGGCCTCAGACTCCGTGGCTGATACTCTGGACCTTCATTTTTGGCTTTGAGTATGACTTGCAAGTTAAGGTTACACAATGACTGTCGCTCTTCGCAGAGCTGTCAAAGTGACTTCTGTGTCAACTGCTTCTCAAAACCTGTTGAGAAAATGCTTTTCTATTTCTAATTGCACTGCCTTTTAAAAAAGTTATTTTCCCATTATCACTCGAAGTATTAACTTATGTAAATGTGAGGAAAAGTTTAGTATTTTTTTTTTATTATTTTTCATTTTATTTTTTGAGACGGAGTCTCGCTGTGTCGCCCAGGCTGGAGTGCAGTGGCGCTATCTCGGCTCACTGCAAGCTCCGCCTTCCGGGTTCACGCTGTTCTCCTGCCACAGCCTCCCGAGTAGCTGGGACTACAGGCCCCTGCCACCACGCCCGGCTTTTTTGTATTTTTAGTAGAGACGGGGTTTCACCCTGTTAGCCAGGATGGTCTCGATCTCCTGACCTTGTGATCCGCCCGCCTCGGCCTCCCAAAGTGCTGGGACTACAGGCGGGAGCCACCGTGCCGGCCAGTATTTCATTTTATTTTTTAGACGGAGTCTCACTCTGTCGCCAGACCGGAGTGCCGTGGTGCCATCTCCACTCACTGACAACCTCCGCCTCCGGTGTTCAGGGTGTTCAAGCGATTCTCCTGCCTTGGCCTCCAGAGTAGCTGGGACTTACAAGCGTGTGCCACCACGCCCCGCCAATTTTTGTATTTTTGGTAGAGACAGGGTATCACCATGTTGGCCAGGCTGGTCTCGAACTCTTGACCTCAAATGATTCCCCCACCTCGGCCTCCCAATATGCTGGGATTACAGGTGTGAGCCACCGCACCGAGCCTAATATTTTATTTTAATTTTTTAAAAATAGAAATGGGCTCTCACTGTGTTGGCTAGGCTGGTCTCAAACTCCTGGCCTTAAGCAATCCTCCCACCTCGACCTCCAAAAGTGCTGGGATTACCACTCCCGGCTTAATATTTTAAACTTTCTCCAGGGTTTATAGAAAAATGTGATTGACAAAGATTTAATAAATCTTTACCTATGGTGATTGAGTTTCTATTATGTGCTTAGCATATGATACTGAATACCAAATACAGTTCACACAAATGTTATTTGAGGATTTACTATGCAGGGGACTGTGTTGCTTATTTTAGGTGTATTTTTAGTCCTTTAAAGTCCTGTGAGGGGCACATTATATTACATTATATAGATTAGAAAAGTGAGGCACAGACAGTTGCCCAAGATCACAGCCAGCAAGTGTCAGTCAGACATGCGCTTCAACCCAGACTCTCTGACTTCACCGTCCTGCTACTTCATCTTTCTTTCTTCCTAAATTATAATCTTGGAAAGAGAGAAAACTAATGTATTTACAACAATTCAGTAGTCACCAAATGTTGCCGCCTTTAAATGCATTCAGAACTGAAAGAATTCTCTCTCCTCTGTGATAGTCCGGTTAATAAACGTTTTCTTTTCTTTTCTCTTCTTTTTTTTTTTTTTTTTCCTTTTTTTTCTTTTTTAAGGCAAGGCCTTGCTCTGTTTTCAAAGCTGGAGTGCAGTGGTGCTTACTGCAGCCTCAACCCCCAAGCTCAAGGCGATCCTCCTGCCTCAGCCTCCTGAGTAGCTGAGACTACAGGCGCACAGCTAATTAAAAAAAAAAATTGTAGAGTAGGCTGGGCACAGTGGCTCACGTCTGTAATCCCAGCACTTTGGGAGACTGAGTTGGGTGGATCACTTGAGGCCAGGAGTTTGAGACCAGCCTGGCCAACATGGCAAAACCCCGTCTCTATTAAAAATACAAAAATTAGCCGGACGTGGTGGCACACAACTGTAATCTCAGCTACTTGTAAGGCTGAGGCACGAGAATCGCTTGAACCCAGAAGGCTGAGAGATAATGCTACTGCACTCCAGTCTGGATGACAGAGCGAGACTCTATCTCACACAAAAAAATAAAATAATAATAATAATTTCTGTAAAGACAGGTTTTCGCTCTGTTGCCCAGGATGTTCTCAAGTGATCCTCCCACATTGGCTTCCCAAAGTGCTGGGATTACAGGTGTGAGCCACCACACCCAGCCAGTAAACATTTTGAAATATCTGCCTTGTGTTAACTGGGTGTCTGTCCCTTCTCTTTTCAATTGACTCTCTGTGTTGAAAGCCAACTTATATTTCAAAAATGAACATCAATGCATAGCTCCAGTTTAAAGACTTCAGTGACTCTCTGCCACCTCCACCCTGACATAAGGGATTCAGGCTGTCTGCCATTCAAGGCTTTTTGCAATCTGCTCCCGAGTCCCCATTCCAGTCAACTTGCATTTGGTATCTCTGACTCACTCTTCCCTCAAAGCACCATGTATTTTCACAGCACTCTGCTTCTTTGCTCAGGTTTTTCACTTTTGTATAATGTTCTCCTATTATTCCCATGACTTCTAATCAGATAGACCTCTTTGAAGTTTTCCCGGTCTCCTGCCTTACCTGGCGCAGAATTAAATGCTTTCTCCATTCTGTCCCCCTGACCCTTCCCCGGCAAATCAGGGCTTATTCTAAACTTGTCTCCCTCTGCCTCTATTGAGAAGTTTCCTTGTCATATTTACAAAATAAGGGATACTGAAATGGAATAATCTCTGTAACTGACTCTTCGGAGGCTTTCTAGAGGCATTGAGATTTGAAGAAGGAATAAGATTATAAATTCTGGAAATAGGCATGATATGCAAGCCTGATGTATTCTCTTGATTGAACTGGAGGATGCTGTTGGGAAATAGTGGTAAATAAGGTTGAAGAAGTTGTAGTGTTGAAATTGGGACAAGAACTTACATGTTTCATGGGGTGGACAGCAGAGGACTAGCTGAGGTTCTTTTTGTTCATTTAACTTATTTTATTTCTCTTAGCAGAACTTTGGCATGTTTATTAATTTTTTTGTAATAATTTTCAAAACAAGCTGGGAACAGTGGTATGCGCGTGTAATCCCAGCTACTCAGGAGACTGAGGTAGGAGGATTGCTTGAGCCCAGTAGTTTAAGACCAGCCTGGGCCGCATAACAAGACCCCATCTCAAAAGCAAAACACACAGACACACACACACACACACACACACACACACACACCCCAAATTGCAAAGGGAACTGTATTTAAGAAATCTTATAAAATTGTGCATAAATGTAAAAAACAACTCATCATTTTATAAGCCTATCACATACTTTCATTTTCTTTTTATCATTTATATGAATATCTGACCTCTTCCAAGTTTTTACTGAAAATCACATTCTCAAGGAGGCCTTACCTGGCCATCTTAAGTTGAATAGTGAAACACATACTCCTTATCTCCCTTGCTTGTTTATTTTTCTCCATCCCACTTTCTTTCATATGACTGTACAACACATTTTACTTATTCGCAGGGCTTATTGTCTGTCATCTCCATTAGAGTGTAAACTCCATGAAGTACTCAATACATATTTGAATGAATGAATGAGTGAATGTATTACAGCACTGTTATAATATCTGCTTTATTGTATATTTTTCCATTTTCACTTAATAGTCTGTCAGGTTTTCATATGGTTTTCTTTCTTTTTCTTTCTTTTTTTTTTTGAGATGGAGTTTCGCACTGTTGTCCAGGCTGGGGTGCAATGGCACGATCTGGGCTCACTGCAAACTCCGCCTCCGGGCTTCATGCCATACTCCTGCCTCAGCCTCCCGAGTACCTGGGACTACAGGCGCCTGCCACCACGCCCAGCTTTTTTTTTTGTATTTTTAGTAGAGATGGGGTTTCACCATGTTAGCCAGGATGGTCTCGATCTCCTGACCTCATGATCCGCCCACCTCGGCCTCCCAAAGTGCTGGGATTACAAGCATGAGCCACCGCGCCTGGCCATATGGTTTTCATAATTACACTTTTTGATAGTTACATATGAGTGTATAGAATTAATACACAATAATGGATTAAATCATGCCCCTAATGACATTTTACTTTTATTTGTTTCTGTTCAATTAGTGGCTTAGTGTAATAAATTCCCAGAAGTAGAATTATACCTTTAAAGGATGTAGGGATTTTTGGGTTTTTTTTTGTTGGGGGGATGGGGTCTAGCTTTGTTGCCTAGGCTGGCCTCAAACTCCTGGCTCAAGCGATCTTCCTGCGTTCACCTCCTGAGTAGCTGGGATTACAGGTGAGTGCTACTACCATGCCTGGCAGATGTAAGGATTTTTTTTTTTTTTTTTTTTTTTTTGAGATGGAGTCTTACTCTGTCACCCAGGCTGGAGGGCAGTGGTACAATCTCAGCTCACTGCAAGCTCCGCCTCCCGGGTTCATGCCATTCTCCTGCCTCAGCCTCCTGAGTAGCTGGGACTACAGGTGCCCACCACCACACCCAGCTAATTTCACCCAGCTAATTTTTTTTTTTTTTTTGTATTTTTTAGTAGAAATGGGGTTTCACTGTGTTAGCCAGGATGGTCTCAATCTCCTGACCTTGTGATCTCAATCTCCTGACCTCGTCATCCACCCACCTCAGCCTCCCAAAGTGCTGGGATTACAGGCATGAGCCACTGCGCCCGGCCAGATGTAAGGATTTTTATGGCACTTGCTCATAATAGGGAAGTGGGCATTTCTCTCCCTCCCTCTCTCTCTCTCTTTCTTTCCGACAAATACTTTTGAGCCCGTATATATAAATGCATTGTCCTTCAAATACTTTAGGCCTTGTCCTTAAAGCAGGGTAACCTGGGGCATTAATGTATAAACAACAATTGCACTAAAATAATGAGATAAGTGCTAAGCAGATGTGTCAGAGGACGGACAGGGAGAATTACAGAAAGTTTTCTGTGAGAGATCACAGCATTTAAACTGAGCGGTGAAGGACTTAGTAGGCATAAGCGGGGAAACAGCATGAGTTAGAGGACAGAGATCTGAAACTGCAAGACATCTGTTACGGCATCAAGAAGAGGACCTGGGCCGGGTGCCGTGGCTCACGCCTGTAATCCCAGCACTTGAGGCCAAGGCGAGCGGATCACGAGGTCAGGAGATCGAGACCATCCTGGCTAACACAGTGAAATCCCATCTCAACTAAAAATACAAAAAAGTAGCTGGGTATGGTGGCATGCACCCATAGTCCCAGCTACTCGGGAGGCTGAGGCAGGAGAATCGCTTGAACCCGGGAGGCAGAGGTTGCAGTGAGCCGAGAGCACGCCGCTGCACTCCAGCCTGGGGGACAGAGCGAGACTCTGTCTCCAAAATAAAAAAAGAAGAGGGCCTGAAGTGTAGAGTGGGAAATGAAGACGGACAGGTAGCTTGGGCCATTGCACTGGGCCTTAGATGCTTTGCTAACATGTTTGGATTTTAGTCTGTACACAATACAGAAAGGTGTGGTTTAAAGGTTGTGTCTCATTCCTTTGTAGCTGGGTAACCTCAGATAAGCTACTTAACCTCTCTGACTCTTAGTTTTCTCATCTGTAAAGTTGGAACAGCACAACTACTTAGCTAGATTATAAAGGAATAAAGAGATAATGGATATGAAGTTCTTAGGAGGATACCTGCTGCACAGTGGATGTTTAAAATTTCATTTTTATTCCTAGTGGTTTATTTAAAATAGTCTTTTTTTTTTTTTTTTTTTTTAAAGACAGCACCAGCTCAGCTTACTGCTCAGCCTCCCAGGCTCAAGTGATCCTCCCACCTCAGCCTCCCGACCAGCTGGTACTACAGGCATGTGCCACCATATGGCTATTTTTTAAATTTTTTGTAGAGACAAGGTCTTGCCATGTTGCCTAGGCTGGTCTTGAACTCCTGGGCCCAAGCAATCCACCCATCAGCTTCTTGTGTGGCTGGGACTACAGGCGTTGCGCCACCACGCCAGGCTAATTTTCTTGTATTTTTAGTAGAGACGGGGTTTCACCAGGTTGGCCAGGCTGGTCTCAAACTCCTGACCTCAAGTGATCCACCCGCCTTGGCCTCCCAAAGTGTAATTTCTTATGAAACTGCCAAACTGGTTTCCAAAGTGGTTATACCCTTTTATCTTCCCTCTGGCAATGAATAGGACTTCCCATTGGTGCACATCCTTCCCAACCCTTGCTGTGGTCAGTCATTGTAATTTTAGACATTCTGAGAAGTATATTGTGTTATCTCTTTGGGATTTTGATTTTGTTTTCCCTAGTAACTAATGATACTGAGTATCTTTTCATGTGCTTCACTTGCCAATTGTATATCTTCTTGGGTATAGTGTCGGTTCAAATCTTTTGCCCATTTTTAGCTGGGCATGGTGGCTCACGCCTGTAATCCCAGCACTTTAGGAAGCCGAGGTGAGTGGATCACGAGGTCAGGAGATCGAGACCATCCTGGCTAACACCGTGAAACCCTGTTTCTATTAAAAGTAGGACAAATTAGCTGGGCGTGGTGGCAGGCGCCTATAGTCTCAGCTACTCTGGAGGCTGAGGCAGGAGAATGGTGTGAACCCGGAGGTGGAGCTTGCAGTGAGCCGAGATCGTGCCACTGCACTCCAGCCTGGGCAACAGACTGAGACTTCGTCTCAAAAAAGAAAACAAAGGAAAAAAAGAAAACCTTTTGCCCATTTTTTTTCTTTAATGGGCTGTTTGATTTCCTGTTACTGAGTTTTGAAAGTTCTTTATACAATCTGGATACAAGTGCTTTACCAGATATGTGATTTGCAAATATTTTCTTCCAGTTTGGGCTTGACTTTTTATTCTTTTAACAGTGCCTTTCAAAGAGCAGGTGTCTTAATCTTAGTGAAAATCAATTTCTCGGGCGTTTTTTCTTTTATGAATCTTTCAGGTTGACTCATTATTGGCATGAGTGCCGGTGTACAATCAGTGGAAGCACTCACATATTGGCTGCTAAAGGAAAGTATAATTTTTATCTAGAAAAGGCAGTTTAGATGTGTCAGTGAACAATATATGAAAGTATGGGCCAGACATGGTGGCTCACGCCTGTAATCCCAGCACTTTGGGAGGCTGAGGCAGGCAGATCACTAGAGGTCAGGAGTTCGAGACCAGCCTGGCCAACATGTTGAAACCCCGTCTCTACTAAAAATACAAAAATTAGCTGGGTGTGGTGGCAGGTACCTGTAATCCCAGCCACTCTGGAGGCTGAGGCATGAGAATCACTTGAACCTGGGAGGTTGAGGTTGCAGTGAGCTGAAATTGCATCAGACTGGGCGACAGAGCAAGACTCCATCTCAAAAAAAAAAAAAAAAGTATGGAGTGTATGAAAGTTGAAGACTATCTTCGGTACAAGCCTCCAAATGGCTAAAGGAGGTATACAAAGGAAATAGCAAGCTAGAATATTGTTTTTCAATAATTATTGAAATAATGGATCTAGGCAATGATCATCAGTAACTGCTAGTATCACAAAAGAGAGAGTCTGGCCAGGTGCAGTGGCTCACACCTGTAATCCCATTACTTTGGGAGGCTGAGGCAGGCAGATGGCTTGAGCCCAGGAGTTCAAAATTAGCCTAGGCAATGTAGGGGGACCCCATCTCTACCAAAAAACAAAACAAAACAAAAAACCCACAACAGCAAGAACAATAATGAGCCAGGTGTGATGGTACACCCCTATGGTCCCAGCTATTCAGGAGGCTAAGGTGGGAAGATTGCTGAAGCGTGGGAACCCAAGGCTGCCATGAGCCACAGGCACACCACTCACTCCAGCCTGGGGGCCACAGCGAGAATCTAAAAAAAAAAAAAATCCTAATTGCAGAAATTCCAATTGCTTTTGAAATATTTTCTGTTTGTTTTATTATAGTTACTAAGCAGATGGATGAAGGAGGTTCAAAACTAGTTCAATACAGGACCCTTAGAAGACTTTGACTGTCACCCCTTGTGATGGAGGGCTTAGGAAGTGAACCCTGATTCAATTGGCCCCTGGCCTTATTTATGGAAAAACAGACAAGAGGTTAGAATAGATGGTTCGATGGGTCCTTTCAAACCCCTGAGTCTGTTAATTTCTTTTATTTCCCACAGTTTAGTGAGTGGCATGAGCATGATACTGTGCTAGGTGGTACAATACTGCCACCTATGGAACAACAGTAGAACTTGTTATAATGTTAATGATGCATGGAGTTTTATACAATGCTGTTTAAAAATGTAGAAAACTTGCCGTCCAAATGACTCCTTTGATTGGTAGGTTAATAATTGCCTCTCAAACTTATCTTTTGTGGACATCTGATTTGGATTCACCTGAAAAAGACAAGCGTATGGAAAATGTGAATGAAAATATCTTAATATACCTTTTGTTTTCTTAGAAGAAATACGGGGACTTGGAATTGAAGATAATAAAATCATAACACTTTAGTTGTGGAAGGTACCTAAAGCATGATTCAAATTAGTGCCACAGGATCAGTCCAGCACTGAGTTCAGTGTCGGCACTCACATGAGATAAATCCATCAGTCATAGCCACAGTGAAGCTAGGGAAGAGTGGAAAGGGGTCAGGACTAGGGAGTCTAGAAACTACACAGGTTCTGTTTCAGACTCAATCATTAACTTACTCTTAAGACTCAGGTAAGTAACTCAATGTCTCTGGAAGATGATTTTCTCATCTAAAAGAGTGGCCTTCAAACTTTTTGGATAGCACGCTACTATCAATTAAAATATTTGAGCATAGGCTCTCCATATAACATAAAAAATACAATGTAAATATGAATTGCTATGATTAGCTGGTATCTCAGGGCACAGTATATACTTAGAGCCAGACTGATACAGCATAGTGGCTTAAGAGCATATACTCTGAGCTTAGTGGTGGCTGTGTGACCCTCTCTGCCTATTTTTCAGTAGTGAAATAGGATAATAGAAGACCTTCATATTCAATAGGATAATAGAAGACCCTCATATTCAATAAAATAACCTCACAGGGTTATTGTGAGGATTTGCGGTTAGTATGTTATGCATTGAAAACAGTGTCTAGGACATAGAAAGCACTCTGACAATACACTTATTATTGTCATTGTTATTACCATGAATATGTCTGCATTTCAAAGGTCCTTGTGTTCCTCTCGATACTTACTTGACTTCTTGCCAATCTGATGAACAAGTCACTGCTTTTACCTTATGTTCTAGGAATAGAAGTGTCATTCTGCCATCTTATTGTTCTCTTGAGCATGCATTTTCATCAGATTCAGTTAGTAGATTCTTTGCAGGAATCTTTTCAAGCCATTGGTCCACTGTATGAGTGTTGTTTGTTTTAAAAAGTTAAAACTGCATGATAATTTTATATTTCATAAATCCACTCACTAGCCTCTTTGGAGACTATCTAAAAAGACTAGGGTAGCTCCTCATTTCCCTGGGTGAGTTATTAGAGCTTTTAAAAAGCTACAGATGAGGTAAGTTACTTAAACGTGCTTTTGTAATTGCAAGGGAAACTGGAAAAAAATAACTTCTTATTAATGACTTTAGGAAGAGTAAGAAGTAGTATGAGACAGCTGGTCTCTACAAGTCTAGCCTACATTTAAAGTACCATTACTTCACAGAACATAAGCTATATTTATATGCAAACGTAAGTTTAATAGCGAGGGCATATAGTATTTCTTTTTTCTTTCTCTCTCTTTTTTTTTTTTTTTTTTTTTTTTTTTGATACAGGGTCTCTGTTGCACAGGCTGGATTACAGTGGCACAAACATGGCTTACTGCAACCAGAGCCTCTGTGCTCAAGTGATTCTCCCACCTCAGCCTTCCAAGTAGCTGGAACCACAGGCATGTGCCACCATGCCTCTAAAATTTTTTTTGTAGAGACGGGATCTTGCCATGTTGCCCAGGCTGTTTTTTCTTTTCTTTTTTTTTCTTTTTCTTTTTCTTTTCTTTCTTTTTTTTTTTGTGTGTGTGAAACAGAGTCTCACTCTGTCACCCAGGCTAGAGTGCAGTGGCACCATCTCAGCTCACTGCAACCTCCGCCTCACGGGTTCAAACAATTCTCCTGTCTCAGCCTCCCAAGTAGCTGGGACTACAGGTGCCCACCACCACACCTGGCTAATTTTTGTATTTTTAATAGAGACGGGGTTTTGCTGTGTTGGCCAGGCTGGTGTCGAACTCCTGACCTCAGGTGATCCACCCACCTCAACCTTCCAAGGTGTTGGGATTACAGGGGTGAGCCACTGTGCCTGTCCCTTTTTTTTTTTAAGCAACCTTTTTGAAAGCAGGCCCATGGCTGATCTCCTACCTGTGGCTTGGCAATTGTTGTCATTGTTGTTGTTGTTTTAGTGAAAATTAAGTAAATATTAATTGATGACTTTTTTTTTGTCCCGAGATGGAGTCTTGCTCTGTCACCCAGGCTGGAGTGCAGTGGTGTGATCTCTGCTCACTGCAACCTCCGCCTCCCGGGTTGGAGCGATTCTCCTGCCTCAGCCTCCTGAGTAGTTGGGACTACAGGCGTGCGCCACCACGTCTGGCTAATTTTTGTATTTTTAGTAGAGACGGGGTTTCACCGTGTTGGCCAGACTGGTCTCGAACTTCTGGCCTCGGGTGATCCGCCTGCCTCTGCCTTCCAAAGTGCTGGGATTCCCGGCGTGAGCCGCTGCACCCGGCCCACTTAACCTTTTTAAAGTATAAGTTCAGTGGCATTAAGTACATTCACATTTTTGTGTAACTATTACTTCCTTCTGTCTCCATAACTTTTCATCTTGCAAAACTGAAACTCTGCACCCACTGAACGCTAACTCCTCATTGCCTCATCTGTCCCCAGCCCCTAGCCACCACTATCCTACTTTCTGTCTCTATGAATTTGACTACCCTAGGCATACCTCATATAAATTAAATCATACACGCTAGGCATGGCGGCTCACATCATGTAATCCCAGCACTTTGGGAGGCTGAGGTGGATGGATCGCTTGAGTTCAGGAGTTTGAGACCAGCCTGGGCAACATGGCGAAAACCCATATCTACAAAAAATACAAAAATTAGTTGGATATGATGGCGCACACCTGTAGTACCAGCTATGGGGAAGGCTGAGATGGGAGGATCGCTTGAGCCCTGGACGTCAAGGCAGCAGTGAGCCATGATTGCGCCACTGCACTTCAGCCAGGGTGACAGAGTGAGATACTGTCTCAATCAATCAGTAATTTGTTAAAGATGACAGCAACACATAATGCAAACAAAGAAATTTTTTAAAGAAAAAAGATCATATAGTAGTAGTCCTTTTGTGCCTAGCTTAGTTCACATAGCATAAGGTCTTCAAGGTTTATCCGTGTTGCATGATATGTCAGAATTTCTTTTCCTTTTTAAGGCTAATATTTTATTGTCTGTATAGACCACATTATCTTTTTTTTTTTTTTTTTTTTTTTTTTTTTTTTTTTTTTGAGACGGAGTCTCGCTCTGTTGCCCAGGCTGGAGTGCAGTGGCACGATCTCAGCTCACTGCAAGCTCCGCCTCCCGGGTTCACGCCATTCTCCTGCCTCAGCCTCCCAAGTAGCTGGGACTCAAGAACCCGCCACCACGCCCGGCTAATTTTTTGTATTTTTAGTAGAGATGGGGTTTCACCCTGTTAGCCAGGATGATCTCGATCTCCTGACCTAGTGATCTACCCGCCTCGGCCTCCCAAAGTCCTGGGATTACAGACGTGAGCTACCGTGCCCTGTCTGTATAGACCACATTTCAAGTATCCATTCATTCACTTATGGACACTTCGGTTGCTTTCACCTTTTCACTATTTTGCATAATGCTGCTGTAAACACAAATGTATAAATCAGTGGTATTAAGTCCGAAAGAACTTTATAAAATACTTTTTTTTTTTTTAGGTGGTTGGTTCTAGCTATTGCCATGGTACGTTTTTATATGGAAAAAGGAACACACAGAGGTTTATATAAAAGTGTTCAGAAGACACTTAAATTTTTCCAGACATTTGCTTTGCTTGAGGTAAGTTTTCCATCATGCTGTTTTTCTATTGCTGTAATATTTATGTGAATATTTTTTTGTTGTGCAAAATCAATACGATTTTGCTGATTACATACCACCTGTGGATTTGCTTAATACCAGTGTTGACAGTGGTTTATTTAATGTTTTCTATTATTGACGTAATGATTTTTTTCTATTTGCTTACAGATAGTTCACTGTTTAATTGGTGAGTTTTTGCTTCAATTTTATACTTTTATTTTAAATTGCCTTTAGGGCAATAGTTGACTTGTTTTTCTTTTTAAGGAATTGTACCTACTTCTGTGCTTGTGACTGGGGTCCAAGTGAGTTCAAGAATCTTTATGGTGTGGCTCATTACTCACAGTATAAAACCAGTAAGTGACACAAACATATTGTCTGCTTGAGCCTGCAGGAAAGCTTTCCATTCATAGGAATCTAAAATATTGACATTTGTGTATTTCAGGAAGTGGAAGCATTGGACAACAAGGAGTTGGGTTTGAGTTTTAGGTATTGTGCATTGACTTAGTGCCTTAGCAGATTGGCTTTGAAACACAAACAAAACCAAATATTGGCATCTTATATCCATAATATATTCTCGTGTGATATTTTCTAGTTTTTGAAATTAGTATTCAGACTCTGTCAAATAAGCGGTAGAAAATGTTCTTTTCTGTAGAAGTTTCTTTTCAATCCAAGTTGTCCTCTTTGATTGTGTAATCAAAGTTGTCAGTATAAAATTTATTATTTCTGGCCAGGGGCAATGGCTCACGCCTGTAATCCCAGCATTTTGGGAGGCCAAGGCCGGTGGATCACCTGAGGTCAGGAGTTTGAGACCAGCCTGGCCAACATGATGAAACCCTGTCCCTACTAAAAATACAAAAATTAGCCAGGCATGGTGGCGAGCACCTGTAATCCCAGCTACTCAGGAGGCTGAGGCAGGAGAATTGCTTGAACCCGAGAGACAGAGGTTGCAGTGAGCTGAGATTGTGCCACTGCACCTCCAGCCTGGGCGACAGAGCGAGACTCCATCTCAAAAAAAAAAAAAGTTATATCTCATTTAGCATTGAGTATTATAGCAACAGACATAAAAAGTAAATGCAGTCCTGAAGATCTGAACAAATGGAAAAGACTAAAAGTTAGAAGGGGTCAAAGGATAAAAATTTTAATTAGGAGGAATTAAGTTCAAGAAATGTATTATGCAATGTAGTGACTATAGTTAATAGCAGTGTGTTGTATATTTGAAAGTTGCTAAGAGAATAGGGTCTTACCACAAATAAATAAGTATATATGGTAATACATAGGTTCATCAGCTTGATTTAGCCATTTCACAATGTGTACATATTTCAGAACATCATGTTGTACACCATAAATATATGCAATTTTAATTTCCAATTAAAAATAATTTTAAAGAAAATGCTAAGGAGCTTAAGGAAAAATAAACAATTTTTATTGAGGCATGACAGGAGACAGACCTAATTATTGAATCTAATTAATATTCAAACCTTTTAGGCGAGATAGACACCATGCTCCTATGTCAAGATACTGGGCATTTTTAAACCCATGTTAGGGCTGGGCAAGGTGGCTCATGCCTGTAATCCCAGCACTTTGGGAGGCCGAGGTGGATGAATCACCTGAGGGTCAGGAGTTTAAGACCAGCCTGGCCAACATGGTGAAACCTCGTCTCTACTAAAAATACAAAAATTAGCCAGACGTGGTGGCGGGTGCCTGTCATCCCAGCTACTCGGGAGGCTGAGGCAGGAGAATTGCTTGAACCCGGGAGGTGGAGGGTGCAGTGAGCTGAGATCGCACTACTGCATTCCAGTTTGGGCAACAGAGTGAGACTCCATCTCAAAAAAAAAAAAAAAAAAAAAAAAAAAAAAAAATTAAACCCATGACAGCAACATTTCCCATGTGAACCCTTCTGACCTCTTGACAGCCTTCAGAACCTCCTGTCTCCCCAAGGACAGATCTCTGGCCTCCTTTCCATTTCTCAGATGACTTTCTTATCTCAGATTGGGGACTGACACCTGACCTCTTCTCTGTTCCTCTTAGCTTCACTGGCCTCCTGTCTGTGTGGGGACAGCTCATTGACCTCCTGCCTTTATATACTTTATCTCTCGTGACTAGTATCTTTCACTCAACTTGCATGATTTACCTGTTCCCTAACCAGCAACTGCCATGCAGGTAGTGCAGACAGCAGCGAGCACATGGCATGGGAGAGGCAAAGGATTAATTAACTTTGCCTACTCGTTTAAAAGCAAGAGGGCAGCATTCACAGACGAGAAGAGAGACTCTTCCAGGCAGTGAGGGAATATGATAGCTGAGTTAGGACCACCATGAGTCTGAAGAATGAAGGAGAAGAAAGACAACATTAACTAGACATTAACGAGAGAGATGGAGGTAAAGGGAAGCTTGAGAGTCGCAAGTTCCAAAAAGAAAACAGGACCCATCTGCCCCGTTTATCCTCTAGAGGATCTCTGCCTTAATGTTCCTATTTATTTTTTGCTGATGGTAGTTTCCCATTGGTACCTATTCAGCACTCCTTAATTAATTCAACCAATATTACTGAATGTATTCTGTACACGTGGTGCTGTTCAAATTTCTGGATTTACAGAAACGAATAAGGTGGGCCAGGCATGGTGGCTCACACCTGTAATCCCAGCACTTTGGGAGGCTGAGGCGGGTGGATCACTTGAGGTCAGGAGTTCAAGACCAGCCTGGTCAACATGGTGAAACCCTGTCTCTACTAAAAATTCAAAAGTTAGCCAGGTGTGGTGGTGCGCACCTGTAGTCCCAGTTACTCGGGAGGCTGAGGCAGGAGAATCTCTTGAACTCAAGAGGCAGAGGTTGCAGTGAGCCGAGATCATGTCACTGCACTCCAACCTGGGTGGCAGAGCAAGACTCTGCCTCAAAAAAAAAAAAAAAAAAAACAAGGCAATCCCAGCTGTCAAGTGTACTGGCTGTTGGGAAGTGGGGGACACTTAACTCGGAATCATGCACAGATGCTAATAGTGCACCTCATCTGTGCCTGACAGTGTGCTGGGATATGGCTGTTGACAATACAAACATGGTTCTCACTGGTGGAGCCTAAACTTGGGAGAGAAGCTGAACAAATATTTAATTATGTAAGTGTTAAGTGCTTTGAAGCAAGAGCTCGGTATGCATTGCAGTATACCTAGGGACTTCGTCTGACGTAGGCAGTGAAAGAAGGCTTCCCTTAAGGAGGGATACAGATGTTGAGCACTGACATGTACAAGAGTTAGCCAGACAACTCTTAGTACAGACTGGCAAATGCCACAATACAGATATGAACAAAGTACAGTAGAAGAAGGGTGTTGGGCTGGGCATGGTGGCTCATACCTGTAATCCCAGCACTTTGGGAGGCTGAGGCAGGCAGATTACTTGAGATCAGGAGTTTGAGACCACCCTGGCCAACACAGTGAGACCCCGTCTCTACTAAAAATACAAAAACTAGCAAGGCATGTAATCCCAGCTACTCTGGAGGCTGAGGCGCAATAATCATTTGAACCTGGGAGGCGGAGGTTGTAGTGAACCGAGATTGCACCACTGCATTCCAGCCTGGGTGACAGAGCAAGACTGTCTCAAAAAAAAAAAAAAAAAAAAAAAAAGGGGGTGGTGAGCAAATAAATAACCGCTCAGGGTGAGAGGAGAGGGTTGGAGACAGTTTTCTAGAGGGCGAGATGTTTTAGCTGAATCTTGAAAGATGGGAAAAGATTTTTTATGGAATAAGAGAGTAACATTCCAGTGAGAGGGAATAACGTGTTAAATTGCACAAGTTCAGAGCATATTCTGGAAATAACGAAATCTAGTGTCACCAGAGAGAGAAGTAGGTAGGAGGGTTGAGTAATTGTAGATGAAGTTGGAGAGATTTCCGAGCAAGGATTGTAAAGAATCTTGAATATGGTGTGCAGGTATTAGGGCTCATCCTTCTATTCTGTGAAGCAGTATGGGACCAGTGAAACTTTTAAATCACAGGACTTAGCTAATTCCAATTTGTTTTGTATTTATTTGCTTCCTTGACTTCTTTTTAAAAGAAAAGTTGCATTCATGAGTAGAATAAAGAGAGGAAAGACTATGTAGGAAACAGTTACAGTAGTCCAGATGAGAGATGATAAAACCGTGAATTAAAATAGTGGTGAAAGGGCCAAAGATTAGTGAGTAATTCAAGCGTTGGTCTTACAGTAGAACAGGTGTGAGTCAATGATTACGAGAAGTAGGAGGGTCAGATTTTGGTTTCAACAAGGTAACATTGTCCTCCAACGATAGCGTTGTTGCCTGAAGTGATGGACGAGGGAAGAAAAACCAGTCTATGGTCAACTATTCCTGTGCATAGGATATATTTAAGTTCCAGGTTTATAATTAATGATGTTAACGGTGACTGCATGAAGTTTTCTGTGTGGCATCTGCGTAACCCTAACATCCCATTATAAATAAAAGGCAATACATAAGTAAAGTAAGTACCTTCATTGAAAAGTAAGTTCCAGGTTGAATGACACTGGATTTCTCTGTAATTCTGCAGATCCAGAATGAGGAGAGTGTGGTGCTTTTTCTGGTCGCGTGGACTGTGACAGAGATCACTCGTTATTCCTTCTACACATTCAGCCTTCTTGACCACTTGCCATACTTCATTAAATGGGCCAGGTGGCGATATCTTGCCATTTAGTTTCTCATTGTCCTGTGCGTGCTTATTTTATGTGCTAACGCCAGAGAACTAAAATTCGTGTTTCAGCCCCATGATGCCAGAGTGCTGTTGCTTTAGATATTAGCTGATACAACTAATAATAATATTAACTGTATTATTTATTTAATAATATTAAATAATAATTATACGAGTTATGCTTTGTCTTCTAAAAGTTTAATGATCAGAGAGGAATTGTATTAATAAATATTTTGAGTGAAATAAATGTAAGACAAATTATTGTAGTATCCTTAACCTCAGAATTGGTCATTCATTTTTGTTTCGGAAAGCACAGTAAACATTTTTGGGATTAGCTTAAATAAGCAGTGCCAAAAATATGGTGTTTTTTTGTCTGTGATGTAAATTATTTTAAGAGTCAATCTAGCAGCCACAATTTATGTCATTTATACAATGCGATTGGTTTTTTTTTAATTTTTTTAGCTTTAAGTTGCAGAGATATTTTTAATAGTCATACTTACTTAAAATTGTATTGTTTGGGCCGGGCACGGTGGCTCAAGCCTGTAATCCCAGCACTTTGGGAGGCCGATCACGAGGTCAGGTGGATCACGAGGTCAGGAGATCGAGACCATCCTGGCTAACACGGTGAAACCCCGTCTCTACTAAAAATACAAAAAACTAGCCGGGCGAGGTGGCGGGCGCCTGTAGTCTCAGCTACTGGGAGGCTGAGGCGGGAGAATGGCGTGAACCCGGGAGGCGGAGTGTGCAGTGAGCCGAGATCACGCCACTGCACTCCAGCCTGGGAGACACAGCGAGACTCCGTCTCAAAAAAAAAAAAAAAAAAAAAAAAAAAATTGTATTGTTTGGAATGTGGATAAAATTTATATTTGAAGAGCTCCAAATATATCCTAAAGCAACAGTTTTTAAAGCAAAAGATATCTGTTCTTTTTGAAGTTTGAATTCTTGGAGCAACTGACATTTTAGAAAGTTGTTATCAAAGCAAAACTGCTCTTTGGAGAACAAGTCACAAATCAGTAGAGATTTGTTCACTTTATTCTTTGTATTATATTTATAGTAGCAGTAACAATGACAAATGGTGTGTGCCTACTGCATGCCTGAAATGCAGGTATGAACAAAACAAATTCTCTGCCTTATGACGAAGACAATACAGAAACTAATAGCTATGTGATATGTCAGGTGGTGACAAATGCTGGGATTATAGGTGTGAGCCACCATGCCTAGTCAATTACTCTTTTTGAATCTCATGTGTTATACATGTTCAAATATAATAAATGAGAATATACAAACCAAAAAGAAGGAAAACTACTTTTAAATTACTTTACTTATAATCTGTCTACCCAAGGATAATCACTGTTGTGTTTTATGGTTTTTTGGGGCTTTTTTGTTTTTTGAGACAGGGTCTCATTCTGTCACCCAGGCTGGAGTGCAGTGGCACGATCTTGGCTCACTTCAATATCCACCACCTGGGCTCAAGCGATTCTCCTGCCTCAGCCTCCCAAGTAGCTGGGAGTACAGGCACAGGCCACCACGTCTGGCTGATTTTTGTATTTTTTGTAGAGAAGGAGTTTCACCATGTTGCCCAGGCTGGTCTTGAACTCCTGAGCTCAACTGATCCACCCACCTCGGCCTCCCTAAGTGCTAGGATTACAGGTGTGAGCCACTGCGCCCGACCATGTTATACATTCTTTTAGACGTTTTAATACTCTCTAGCTCTTCTTTAGACACTTGTGGCTTACCACTTTGCATAGGATGAAATACTTTGAAATTATAATTTGAGCTTAAGTGTCTTGTCTGTCATAAGAAGGTTGCACTATGATTTACAGGGATTTGGGTGGTCTTAATCTTACTGTACATGAAAATGTATTTACCTTTAGTGACTGGGCTTTTTAAAGGTTGGCAATTTTGAATGTAGCGACTCTAATCCTAGAACACATTAATATCATTTAGCATGACAATGTTCTGGACCTCTGGCATCTTTAAAAATACTAACTCATCATCTAATCTCTTTTCATGTGCTGAATTTACAAAATTTGTCTGAAGAAGATAACAGAATGTACGTTGCACATTTTCCTGAGGTCAGGCACATTAGACTTGATGGCTTTGTGTGTCTGTCCTTTGGAATGCATTTGCATGTCTTGAGTGTCTGTAAAAGTTAGAAACTGCCATTGTATGTTTAAATTTGCTGTTTAGAAAGTGTTTATCCATTGCAGACTGGGCGTGGTGGCTCATGCCTGTAATTCCAACACTTTGGGAGGCCAAGGTGGGTGGGTCACTTGAGGTCAGGAGTTCGAGATCAGCCTGGCCAACCTGGTGAAACCCCATCTCTACTAAAAAATAAAATTAGCCGCATGTGCCTGTAATCCCAGCTACTTGGGAGGCTGAGGCAGGAGAAATGCTTGAACGAGGAGGCGGAGGTTGCAGTGAGCTGAGATCATGCCACTGCACTCCAGCCTGGGTAACAGAGTGAGACTGTGTCTCAAAAAAAGAAATTGTTTATCCATTGCCTTAATGTTAAACAAGTTATACAGTCTTTCAGTCTTTGAAATCATGTGTTGCATAATATATTGTCAGCTGATCATAATGGTAAATAATTATGTTTCATGTCAAAAAGATCTTAAAAATCCCAGCCATCTAAATATACTTCCCAACGCCATTAAGTAATGTAAAATAATACTTGTATTTATGCTCAGATGTTGAAGATGTTGTTCTCAAATAAAACTACACTTTAGAAATGGCTTCTTATTTATAAGTAGTTTAGCCTATTGTTATAGTTTGAATATACTTTGATTCTACTTGTGTGTTATAAGTGTTCTTGGAAAAGTCCTCAGAATAGGTAATTGTATATATTATGTTTTTCCTATTGATTTCCATTTTAATTTAGAAAATTCACTCCCTTCAAAAAACTTTTAGACAGTAATTGAGAACCTTCAAAGAAGCACTGTATCTTTTTTTTGAATGTGGTCTATCCATAGTTAAATGTCCCATACTGCCCTCAGAACTTAGAGAGGTAGTAACATGCAATCTTTCTGAAGTGCAAGTAAAGTCAAATAAACTATATAATTTTTTCCCATTTCATTATAAATTTTCACTGCCCTTAAGACTTTCAACTAGCTTATTGTAGGAGTGTTAATTTTTTCCTCTATTAAGGAACAATCCTGCCAAAAAAAAAAAATCTTTTGAAAACCACATAAGAAGGCCAGGCGCAGTGGCTCAAGCCTGTAATCCCAGCACTTTGGGAGGCTGAGACGGGCAGATCACGAGGTCAGGAGATCGAGACTATCCTGGCTAACACGGTGAAACCCCGTCTCTACTAAAAAATACAAAAGAACTAGCCGGGAGAAGTGGCGGGCGCCTGTAGTCCCAGCTACTCGGGAGGCTGAGGTGGGAGAATGGCGTGAACCCGGGAGGCGGAGCTTGCAGTGAGCCGAGATCACGCCACTGCACTCCAGCCTGGGAGACAGAGCAAGACTCCATCTCAAAAAAAAAAAAAAAAAGAAAAAAAAGAAAACCACGTAAGATAAAAATTGCAACTTAATCAGTTTGGGTATTTTATTGACGTAGGTATATAAAATGTCCAGTTATGGGATTTAAAAAATTGAGGTACAGGGAAAGATTGAGTTAAATGATACGCAAATAACTGCCCAAAACTGGTAAGAAAGCAGGGAGTTTCTCCAAGGCCAGGAAGGGATTAACAGGTGCAGTGAAGGAATCATTGTTCTTTCTTGAACAACTCATCTATTTGGCAAATAATTCTGCCCTCCTCGCATCTCCTGTCTTCGCATATCCCTGACATACAGGAACAAGGTGATTTTTAATTTGTCTCCAAGCTTGTTCAATACTGACAACTTTGACTTTTCTTTATAGATATTTCGTAATGCCAACAAAATGATTAAATACAGATTTGATTTCTTTTTTTCCATCAAAATGTTGACCTTTTGTTTTAAATTAAAAACATTTTTCTTTTTTTAAATTAAATCATATTAAATTGTTCTGAGACAGGGTCTTGCTGTGTCACCCAGGCTGAAGTATAGTGGTGAGGTCTTGGCTCACTGCCCCCTTGACCTCCTGGACTCAAGCAATGCTCCTGCCTTAGCCTCCCAAGTAGCTGGGGCTACAGGCATGCACCACTGTGCTCGGCTAATTAATTTTTTATTTTTTTTTTTGTAGAGACAGGGTCTCACTATATTGCCCAGAGTGGTCTTGCTCTCTGGCCTCTTGACTTTAGTTTTCTGTGGTAACTGTTATACAGTGGCTGACTCGGAGAAAAATGATTTTTTTAAAAAGAAGAAATATGATCATCTTGGGTCCTTTGGGCCCCTCTTATTGGAGCCCAGCCAGTAGAACACTGAGTGTTTTCTAATTGGAGGCATACATGATGCCTGGCCTACTGTGTGTTCCAGACCTTGCTGCAGACCAAATGAACACATGGTGACTTTGGATTTAAAGTAGAACTTTCTTAGCTCTATTTTAAACAAGTTAACTCTGCCTTGAATGTGGGAATTCAGGAAGTAACTTGTCAACTTGTTTTGTTATGGGAGCAGTTTTAGACAATATAATATACTCATTAGTAGCTATTCATGCTTCAGGTGGTATTATCCGTTTTCTGCAATAATTGCTTTTCATTAGTAACCACAAAGACTTTTCCAAATGCCTCTTAAAAATAACTACCTTGGTAATTTCAAGGTTTAGATATAAAATTTAGGATAATCACTGGTCTTTTCAAACGCAGCATTTTGATCAATAAATTATTAGCTGCCGCGGACAAAAGCAGTCATTTGTGATTTTATGCACCAAAGAAGTTATCACTACAATACCTTTTTTTAAAGTTACGTAGGTCGGGCATGGTGGCTGGTCTGTAATCCCAGCACTTTGGGAGGCTGAGGCGGGTGGATCAACCGAAGGCAGGAGTTCGAGACCAGCCTGACCAACGTGGTGAAACCCTGTCTCTACTAAAAATACAAAAATTAACCGGGCATGGTGGTGTGCACCTGTAATCCCAGCTACTCAGGAGGCTGAGGCAGGAGAACCTGTTTAACCTGGGAGGCAGAGGTTGCAGTGAGCCAAGATTGCGCCACCGCACTCCAGCCTAGGAAACAGAGTGAGACTCTATCTCAAAAAAAAAAAAAAAAAAAAAAAAAAAAAAAGAAAAGAAACCCAAAAATTAGCTGGACATGGTGGCATGCACCTGTAATCCCAGCTACTTGGGAGGCTGAGGCAGGAGAATTACTTGAACCCAGGATGTGGAGGTTGCAGTGAGCCAAGATTGTGCCACTGCACTCCAGCCTGGTGTCAAGAACCTACTCCATCTCAAGACAAAACCAAGAAAAACTACATATACATTTTTTAATATACAAAAGTATTTCAGTAATCTAAAATAAGTTGATACTATTTTATTAAAAAGACATTGCCTATTGTGGAAACTAATACTAGGAAAAAAAGGATGATAATTAATAAGCAAATGATTAAAGTAGAACTATTAACCTTATGTAAGATTATCGTAATTATGTAAAGAAAAGAGAATTTTGAAGTTTAAATTTAGTAGTAGCAATAGACTTGTAAAGTCAAATAACTATTCTAGAAAAATAATTCTCTGAGGTTTTTCTTTCTCCAGATATAATTTTTTTATCATCTTATATCCTGTCGGAGTTGCTGGTGAACTTCTTACAATATATGCTGCCTTGCCGTATGTGAAGAAAACAGGAATGTTTTCAATAAGACTTCCTAACAAATACAATGTCTCTTTTGACTACTATTATTTTCTTCTTATAACCATGGCCTCATATATACCTTGTAAGTATATACTTATTAGTGCTTTGATTTGACATATGATGTGGAAATTTTTGAAAGGATATAATAATAAGCAAGGGGAAATAATTAGAAATAATTGCTTATAAATACATTAAAACTTCAGTTTAACCCCATGTTTACTGTTAATTTGGGAAAATTGAAGGGAGAGTGAGGCAGAAGACATTTCACTTGCTATGAGAATAAAGGCAAGTAAATTAACGCATGGATGATTGCTTTCTCAAAATCATTTAAACATCAGCTTAGTATGATTTGTTTTTTAAAGAAAGGTAAAAAATAAATTATGTTTAAAGCATTAGTGTACTTTTTACAAGCATTTAGAATTATATGTCTGAATATAAACTATCCAAGAAAATGTCAGATTATTTCTATCTATTCATTAAGCATATACTTGGAAAAATCATCTAGGAGTAGTTTTGAGTCTTATTTGTGTAGCTCTATGTACTTGCAAATAATAAAGACTCTTTTCTTAAAGGATTTTGAATAAGTCAGCCTCTTTACTAATTTCTCATCATCTTTCAGTAGTTGCAGTGAATTGGTGAGGCTTTGCTCCATTTAAGTGCTAATAGTGAGGCTAGGCTCAGTGGCTCACACCTATAATCCCAGCACTTTGGGAGGCCGAGGTGGGTGGATCACCTGAGGTCAAGAGTTCGAGACCAGCCTGGCCAACATGGCAAAACCCTATCTACTAAAATACAAAAATTAACTGGGCATGATGGTGCATGCCTGTAATCCCAGCTACTCAGGAGGCTGAGGCAGGAGAATCATTTGAACTCTAGAGGCAGAGGTTTCAGTGAACTGAGATGGCACCATTGCACTCCAGCTTGGGTAACAAGAGCGAGACTCTGTCTCAAATAAAAAAAAAAAGAAAACGGGGCTAATAGTGATATATTTTTAGGTCAAACATTGATACCTCTAAAATCTACATTGACGTGATATAAATTATTTCATCTAAAGGAGATGAGCATAAAACTTGGGCAGCCCCTTGAGGTCTCCAGCTTTTTTTGTTGTTGTTTTTTGAGACGGAGTCTTGCTGTTTTGCCCAGGCTGGAGTGCAGTGGTGCAATCTCAGCTCACTGCAATCTCTGCCTCTCAGGTTCATAGGATTACAGGCGCCTGCCACAATGCCCACCTAATTGTTGTATTTTTAGTAGAGACGAGGTTTCACCATATTGGCCAGGCTGGTCTCAAACTCCTGACTTCAAGGGATCCGCCCACCTTGGCCTCCCAAAGTGCTGGGATTACAGGCATGAGCCACTGCCCCCGGCCGGTGTCTCTAACTTGTATCTTTCCCAAAGTCAAAATTGACTTAGTGGTGAAAGATGTGTTTTCCCCTTGTCTTCTACCACTTCAGCCTGATTCTATATCTGATTTTCTACCCCAGCCAGTTCAGGAGAGCTAGGGAGGGGAAGTCTACTCTTTTGGATCACATCCCTCTCTTTTCCCAATGGCAGGTTAATGGTAGTATGGCTTGAACAGAGCCAGAGCTTGCTTAGGTGTCTGACAGTTACAGGTTCAAACAGTGGGTTCTCCTCTTCCTCGTGGCCTTTGAGGCATCTCCATGGAAATGGAGCGCCTGAAGCACCTTTTTCAGTTGTCCTGGGAGATGGAGACTCTGGCCTGTACCAGTAGCAGCTTCCCAGTTCACCATGCTGCCAGCTACTGAGTCCCACTGGCCAGAGGGTCACTCACCTCAGGACATGTTTTCCACTGCATTCTTTTTTTTTTTTAAATTCCCTCCTCCCCCTGCATTCTTGATGTTAGTAATAAATCAATTAATTTTACTTTGCTTATTAAATCCTTTGCTAATCAAAAGTACTTTTTGAATACTTAGTACTCAAAAGTAGTAGTATTATTTCTCATTTACATTAAGATGAAAGAGGTTAAGTGAGTTGCTTAAAAATCACTAGCTTGCGGCCAGGTGTAGTGGCTCATGCCTGTAATCCCAGCGCTTTGGGAGGCCAAGGTGGGTGGATCACTTGAGGTCAGGAGTTCGAGACCAGCCTGGCCAACATGGTGAAACCCTGTCTCTACTAAAAATACAAAAATTAGCTGGATATGGTAGTGGGCACCTGTAGTCCCAGCTACTCAGGAGGCTGACGCAGGAAAATCACTTAAACCGGGGAGGCAGAGGTTTCGGTGAGCCGAGATTGCACCATTGCACTCCAGCCTGGGTGACAGAGTGAGACTCCATCTCAAAAAAAAAAAAAAAAATCACTAGCTGGTGAATCAAGCCAGGGTTTGAACTCAAGCCCATATGTTCTGTTCAGCCACTCAGAATTTTATGGAAGTATTTACAATAATGGTCAGTGAGTTTAAGTAATTATGACCTGAATAAATTTAGCCCCCTAGGTATATATAATATGATGGTAACCTTTCTTAGGAAGTACCTAATAGAAAGAAATAAAACCTATTGTGTATTTTTGCTCTGTTTGAGCTAAGTTTTACAAAGAAATTTTTACCCAAAGTTGCCTAAGCAGGATATTCAAAGCTTGTTTTGTGATAAGGTTCATTGGTTTGATTATTCTGATCATCATATTCAGAAATATTTTTACACTGGTATTGTTTATAGCTGATACTAATTTGTTTATCCACCAACATTTATACTATGAAACACCGGTTTGAAACACTGGTTCAAATTGGTTCAAAATAATTCTTCAAATTTGACTGGACAGATGACAATTTGTCCAACTGACCTAATAACATACGTATTCATGTGTTTATTATATAATAGACTAAATACCCTTACACCTAGCCAGGAGGAGCTTGTGCTTTAGGATCTGTTAAGAGGACCTTGTTGTAGCCCTTCTCTGGTCACTCCACACAGTACCCCATTGCCTTCTAGATCACATTCCAGAAACCTGAGACCATGGAATTTGCTACCCAGATGGCAATAAGCATGCATCTGGGCCCTAATCAGGCTTCTTCCTCGATCCACTGTCCTGAGGGTTAACTATGTACCAGTATACACACCCTTGAGAAAACAGGATAGCCGGGGGGCAGCTGTTGGTGAGGGGTATGGATGAAGCTTGGATGTCTGCACCCGGGTGTCCTCACACATGTGCAGGAGGCCCCTTGCAGTACAGGATACAGCCAGTAGAATGGAGAAGGGGAGGCTAGGTGGGCCAGTTTTCCCTGTGCGGGAATGTTCTGGCACAGCATTCCAAAGACTTAAGCATTCTAAATTCAAACATGGTCTTCTAAGTCATCATGAAGGTATTTTTATCAAGGCATTTAAGTTTGTTAAAAACAAGCAAAAATAGGCCAGGCACAGTGGCTCATGCCTGTAATCCCAGCACTTTGGGAGGCCGAGGCAGGTGGATCACTTGAGGCCAGGAGTTCAAGACCAGGCTGACCAACCTGATGAAATCCCATCTCTACTAAAAACAGAAAAATTAGGTGTGGTGGTGGTGCATGCCTGTAATCTCGGCTACTTGGGAGGCAGGAGAATTGCTTGAACCTGGGAGGCAGAGGTTGCGGTGAGCTGAGATCATGCCACTGCACTCCAGCTGGGGCAATAGAGTGAGACTCTGTCTCAGGGGGAAAAAAACAAAAGCAAAAGTAAAAACAAAACCCCAACAGTTACAGCATTAGAATATTTAGGCATGTGGTATGTGGGCCTCCATTTATTTGCACTCTTACACTCTTGAGCTCTGTATATATCCAGGGAACAGCAGTGGTATGGGATGTATTTACTCTCTAACATTGCCACATTTACTAATTCAAGTATAAGTAATTGTAAAGCAATAGCTTCTTTTTCTTTTTCTTTTTCAATGAAGTGTTTCCACAACTGTATTTTCATATGTTACGTCAAAGAAGAAAGGTGCTTCATGGAGAGGTGATTGTAGAAAAGGATGATTAAATGATCTCTGCAAACAAGGTGCTTTTTCCAGAATAACCAAGATTACCTGAGTCCAAGTTTTAGTAACAAGAATAAACAACTTTGTGAAATATCATGGATTGTATGGTTTCTTAAAATATAACTCGAGATGTGGCATTTGCCAGTATTTGTGTTCTTCTTCTGCCAGATCTATTTTGTACAAGAACTGTGCAAATATCAGTAACTCTTGGGTAGGTATTGATTATTAAGAAAATAATTAGGTGTATTATCTGGGGGGAAAAAAACTTTTACTAAATTCTTTTGAAACATGCTCAAAGCTTTTTAAATCAATATTTAGAAATTAATGATTTACTATTATACGTGCCAGTGATATTTATGTGATATTTATAAATGAAAATAAATGCAAAATTATAACAACTTGTTAATAATGTATTGGTATTTTTGAACCCCTAATCTATTTTTTCAGGAAATAAGGCAGCATTATGATTAATAACAATTTTTGGAAGCGTGGATATAATTTGCTAAAGTAAGACTGTTGATGTAGATAAAGTAGCAGCATAAAAACACACATATATTCAAGTAGGTGTCATAGTTGGAAAATATTCTTTGGAAATATTTCTAGGCAGTTGAAATTACTTATACTGCTAAGGAAATCTATTCTTCATTTAAATTAGCCACTTAAGGATAAGTTTTTCAACTGTTAAGGTTTTAAGGAGCTAGGAAGAGCATAAGTATTTGCCCCACTGTTAAAAAAACAACATGACATCTGACTATAATGTTGTATTCAGGCTGAGAGTGGTAGCTCACACCTGTAATCCCAGCATTGGAAGGTTGAGGCAGGAGGATCGTTTGAGCCCAGGAGTTCAAGACCAGCCTGGGCAATATAGTAAGACCCCATCCCTAAAAAAGATACAAAAAAAAAAAAAAATTAACCAGGCATGGTGGCACATGCCTGTAGTTCCAGCTACTTGGGAGGCTGAGGTGGGAGGATCACTTGAGCCCAGGAATTCGAGGTTACAGTGAGCTATGATGGTACCACTGTACTTAAACCTGGGTGACAGAGCAAGACCCTGTCTCTGAAAAATAGTGATGATGATGGTGATAATGATGAAGATGATGATGCTGTACTCAGAACTTTGGTTGAGAAAGTCTCTATACTGTAGAATTATCTCGTTAACAATTGTTATGATAATCCCTTTGTGGTACTTATGTAACTAAACATTTTGGGGTATGATCGTTAGACAGACTCATTTCATTCTGAATTCCATTGAATAGCAAAAAGTCTTGTAATAAAGTTCCTTGTAATAAAGTTCCTTGTGTTTAATAAAAAAGAAACACCAGAGCTACTTTCATACTGCCTTAATTTGTAAGTAGGTCCTTCAAAAAATTTCCCTCCTTTATTCAAGTATGTTGATTTACTAACCCAGTTTTTGAGAGAATATTAAATATGTGACTTAAAAAGACAAGGAACTTTTTTCCCTCACTATAGATATCTAGGTGTAATTTTGGCTTTGAATGTTCTGTATTGTTTCCATTTATAATCAACATGTAACATTACACTTTTTAAAATGACTTGATTTTGTGTTACCACCTCCTTTACAGATTATTTTCACATAGAGATTTGCAGTTCAGAACATTTTTGCAAACTTTTACTTTAAATAACTTGGTTTTTCCAAGGTGCTATTTATTTTATTACATTACATTGTAATGTTTCCTCTGCAGCTGAATGTTTCATTGAGCAATTAGGTTACTAGTTCTCAAAAGTCCTAACATTCATTCTGCTCTTATTCTATTTGATCAGTTTCATGTTGGATTTTTATATGGAAGAAATTGTCAGGGAGTCTTTACCTTTGGTTACATAGTATGAGAATTTCACATATTTTATTAGATGCCTGTCTTGCAAAACATATTTTAAATCATATTTCTAAAATTTGCATTAATTCAACTAGTACTGCCTTCAAGTGGCTGTATTACTCTTTTTCTTCTTATGTTGTGGAATATCTTGAAGTAGGAATTGTGATTAACTTTAATAAAAATGAGAGTGTGTTAAACTATTTGGTGACCCTTTAACATATGCAAAGTATACCTAAACTTCAGATTTCGTTTATCTTCTATATTCAACCAATTGTAAACAGTTATTTGTTTGGAAAATGAAGTGCTAAACAGTAGTTTGATTTTAAAAGGAAAAAATATTTGAAATGCCTTTACACTTACGTTGACAGAAAAGAGTCAAACTCTGTAAAATATTTGAAGAGATTTATTCTGAGCCAAATATAAGTGACCATGGCCCATGACACAGCCCTCAGGAGGTCCTGAAAACATGTGTCCAAGGTGGTTGGGGTGCAGGTTGGTTTTATACATTTTAGGGAGGCATGAGACATCAGTCAGATATATTTAAGAAATACATTGGTTTGGTCCAGAAAGGCAGGACAACTGGGGGTGGAGAGTTTCAGCTTATAGGTAGATTTTAAAATTTTCTGGCTGACAATTGGTTGAGTTTATCCAAAAACCTGGGATCAACAGAAAGGAATGTCTGGGTTGCAATAAGAGGTTGTGGAGACTCGGGAGTTTGAGACCAGCCTGGCCAACAAGGTGATGTAGCAGGACAAGCTGCAGACAAAACCCCTCAGACACCGAGTTGTAGAAGGAAAGGGCTTTATTTGGCCGGGAGCTTTGGCAAGACTCAGGTCTCCAAAAACCGAGCTCCCCGAATGAGCAATTCCTGTCCCTTTTAAGGGCTTACAACTCTAAGGGAGTCTGCGTGAGAGGGTTGTGATCGAATGAGCAAGCAGGGGGTACATGACTGGGGGCTGCATTCACTGGTAATCAGAACAGAACAGGACAGGGATTTTCACAGTGCTTTTCCATACAATGTCTGGAATCTATAGATAACATAATTGGTTAGGTCAGGGGTCATTTTTAACCAGGCTCAGGGTGCGTTGCCAGGCTGTCTGCCTGTGGATTTCATTTCTGCCTTTTAGTTTTTACTTCTTCTTTCTTTGGAGGCAGAAATTGGGCGTAAGACAATATGAGGGGTGGTCTCCTCCCTTAGTGAAACCCCATCTCTACTAAAAATGCAAGAATTATCCGGGTGTGGTGGCACACCCCTGTCATCCCAACTATTCGGGAGGCTGAGGTGGGAGAATTGCTTGAACCCCGGAGATGGAGGTTGCAGTGAGCTGAGAACGTGCCACTACACTCCAGCCTGGGCGAGAGTGAGACCCCATCTCAGAAAAAAAAAAAAGAGGTTGCAGAGACCAAAGTTGTATTATGCACATGAAGCCACCAGGTAGCAGGCTTCAGAGAGAATAGTTGTAAAATGTTTCAGACTTAAAGTCTGTGTTGATTTTAATGCTGGAGATTATAATCAGGCATGTCTGACCCCCACTTCCTGTCATGGCCTGAACCAGTCTCTCAGGTTACATTTTAAAAGAGCCGTAGCTGAGGAGGAAGTCCATTCAGATGATTGCGGGTGGGGGCGGGCGAGGTGCTTTTATTTTTGGTTTACATCGTGTTCTGTGACTGCATTTTCTTTTGAGTTTCTCCGTAAATCACCATAACTTTCAATAGCCAAGTCAGGGCTTGTATCAGATAGAACTTTAGAATACAGTCCTGTAGACTTTGGCATTTGAAACACAGATCAAGAAATTCTGATGCTAGCAACTTTCAATTATATTTGGTGACAATTCCTTGATATTCGGATTGTTTTTTGATTTTCATAGCTTTATAGCTTGCTATATTATACAATATGCAAGTTTTAAAAAATATTTTTCAAAGTGTTAATTTGATATGAATATAGCAACATCCTTGATAGTTTTAGCTTTTTAAAAAAGCATGCTAGAAATATAAGAAAGTCATTTTCACCAAGAGTTTTTGTTGCTTGACATCGACAGATTTTCAGAAGCATTATTTTCTCATCTTTATATTTTTAAGCATCTAATTATTATGCTGCTATGTCATAGTTTCTAGTGATATATTGCTAATGATCTAAATTTTGCAATAATCCCTTTTCCTTCCCACAAATACGTGTCTCATGCCCACTGTGTGTCAGGCCCTGTTGTAGGGAATTAACATCTTCCTCTAATCTTATCTCTCTCTCTCCTACACAGTAAACCTTTAGCAAAATTACTGGGTTAGATCGATTAGTAAATCATATTGCAAAATAGTTATCTGTGCTTTAACAAAATACAGTGTGTGGGTAATCTGATGTGATGGGTTCTTTGTTACTTATATGTGTATAATAAGCATATTCAGGCACCACTAAATAGACAGAATTCTGGCCTAAAACTACTTCATAACAAAATTAGTTATAGTTGATAAGACCGATACAATAAATCATTAAGAGATCCTTGAAGGAAAAAAATAACTGTAAAAGGCAACATTTAAAATATTTTTCGCCGGGCGCGGTGGCTCACGCCTGTAATCCCAGCACTTTGGGAGGCCGAGGCGGGCGGATCACAAGGTCAGGAGATCGAGACCACGGTGAAACCCCGTCTCTACTAAAAATACAAAAAAAAAAAAAAAAAAATTAGCCGGGCGCGGTTGTGGGCGCCTGTAGTCCCAGCTACTCGGGAGGCTGAGGCAGGAGAATGGCGTGAACCCGGGAGGCGGAGCTTGCAGTGAGCCGAGATCACGCCACTGCACTCCAGCCTGGGCGACAGAGCGAGACTCCGTCTCAAAAAAAAAAAAAAAAAAAAAAAAAAAATATTTTTCATATGAATATGGGACGTATAGAGGTATTTACCTTTCATATACATTTAGATTTGGATTAAACATATAATTGATAGAATAAAAAATAAGCAGTGCAGTTTTGTGATTTCCAGTATGAAGGCATTGAATAGAACTTAAAATTCAATTTGTTTATGGTTTTAGTCTAAATTTACAAAATATTTAAATGGACATAGGTCTCTCCTTTAGATATGAAGCTTAAAAATATATTCTAAACATTTTAGATATTTTTTGTGTGTTCCTGTTATAGCTTTTAAAATATTTTGGGCATTTTTTATTTTGAAATAATTTCAAAGTTACAGGAAAGTTGTTAACAATAGTAGGAAAAGCGCCTCTAAATCCTTCACTTGAATTGCCCACTTGTTAATATTTTGTCCCATTTGCTGTAGTTTTCTCTCTCTCTGTTCATAATATTTTGTGAACCATTTGAGAATAAGTTGAAACATTAACCCCTAATTTCTTCAGTGCCTATTTCCTAAGAACAAGGACATCGTGCTACCTTGCCACTGTACCATAACCTAAATCAGGAAATCAACATTGATACTGTTATTAGAAAAACTTTAGCCGAATTAAATTGAAAGGAGGTTAATTGAGCAATGAACGATTCGTGAATCGGGCAGCCCCCAGAATCAGCAGATTCAGACAGACTCCAGGGATGCCCTGTGGTCAGAACAAATTTATAGACAAAAAAAGGGAAGTGATATACAGAAACCGGCAGTGAGGTACAGAAATAGCTGGATTGGTTACATATGGGCATTTGTCTTATTTGAACACAGTCTGAACACTTAGCAGTCTGTGAGTGGTTGAAGTACGTCCGCTGGGATTGGCCAAGACTCGGCTGTTGTTACAGGTGCATACTCCTAGTTAGGTTATCAATCTTGTCTGCCTATTAAGCTAGGTTACAGTTCGTCCACCAGGACTCAAATATAGAAGTACAGAGTGCTTCTCAGGCCATATTTAGTGTAATAATGCAATCCCTTTGTCTAACTGGTAGACCTTATTCCAGTCTCATTGACATGTATTATGCATGCACATGTATATTCTGGGTCAAGATCCAATCCAGGGTCAGCAATTACATTTAGTTACCATCTCTTTTAGTCTAGAGTGGTTCCTTAGTTTTTCTTCACCTTTCGTGACTTGGACATTTTCCACAGTACAGGATTGTTGTTTTATAGACAGTCCCTCCATTTGAGTTCGTTTGATGTTTCCTAATGATTAGATTTAATTATGTACCTTTGGGCAGGAATGTTAAATTGTTCAATTTTCTGGTGATGTTAACTTTCATGTCTCAGGGCTTTTGTTTCTTAATGTTTTGGTTGCACATGAGTATTTTAATAATAGAAGGAGTTCTAATTCATAGGAGTTTATGAAATAAGACATTGGGGTTTTTTTTTTGAGACTGAGTTTTGCTCTTGTTGCCCAGGCTGGAGTGCAATGGCATGATCTCAGCTCACTGCAACCTCTGCCTCCCGGGTTAAAGTGATTCTCCTGCCTCGGCCTCCCAAGTGGCTGAGATTACAGGCAGGCGCCTCCATACCCGGCTAATTTTGTAGTTTTAGTAGAGATGGCGTTTCACCATGTTGGTCAGGCTGGTCTCGAACTCCTGACCTCAAGTGATCTACCCACTTCGGCCTCCCAAAGTGCTGGGATTACAGGCATGAGCCACTGCGCCCTGCCTGGATTTTTAAAACCAGATTAATATGCCTGTCATCTCATACATGAAGATTGATGTCTTTTTAAGTGCATAAAAAACACTAAATTATTTATGCATGTGCAATTTCCAGGCTTATTATTAACTCAACCTTCACATTGACGTTTATGCCCCTAGATTATACCCTAGAAAATTCTGTGATTAATTAATATACTTTCATTTTGCTCGAATGTTCTTAACTGCAGCGTTCTGTTTCGCATTACTTTATACTCTTACCATCTTCTCTTGCTTTGCTAAAATTATATATAATGCAAAATTGAGATTGCTGTAAAAATACATTTTGTTTCTTGATTAGTGATTGTGCCTCACATATTTAAATTCAATTTATACAATTAAAAAATTAACAATTTTTCTTAAATTCAGTTAACATTTTGTGATTTAACTTTGAGGATAATGACTGTAGAAAAATGGTTTTCAGATCAAATCATTTATGAATCATCTGAGGACCTCAGAATTCTTTCTTTACAGATTTTGCATCAGCAGCTGTGGGGCTAAGAAACCTGAATTTTTTAGCAAGGTGCTAGGCAGTTCTGGTGCAAGCAACTTAGTCGACCCCCCAGCCTTTAAGAAACACTGCAATAGAGAAAGGCCGGGTGCGGTGGCTCACACCTGTAATCCCAGAACTTTGGGAGGCTGAGGCGGGTGGATCACTTGAAGTCAGGAGTTTGAGACCAGCCTGGCCAACGTGGTGAAACCCTGTCTCTACTAAAAATACAAAAATTAGCTAGGCGTGGTGGCAGATGCCTGTATTCCCAGCTACTTGGGAGGCTGAGGCAGGAGAATCACTTGAATCCGGGAGGCAGAGGTTGCAGTGAGCCAAAATCTTGCCACTGTACTCTAACCTGGACAAGAGCAAAACTCTATCTCAGGGGGAGGGGGGTGTAGAAATATCAAGAAGGGGTGGAGAGGTGGGGAATGACTTCTAACAAATGCCATATTCAGTGTACCCAATAGAACTGAAAGAAAAAAAAATCAGCATTCCTACAGTCATGTCTCATTGTTTCTTATCAAAACGAACACTGTAGTTTTAAGTTTATAAAAATGAAAAATGATATTTGCATAGTCTGACAGTAAGATATTTTTAGCAAATATTATTTTATAGCTGTACAATTTATCGGACCATTCACTTAAGTAGTGTAGCTGGGAAGAAAGAACAATAGTAAGATCTAGTCAGGTATTTTTGTTGTATTGAATTTGATGACATGATATAAACTAGATACAACTAGAAAGTAGGTTAAAAGATTTTGGGGCCAGGTGTGGTGGGTCACTCCTGTAATCCCAGCACTTTAGGAGGCTGAAGTGGGTGGATGACTTAAGTCCAGGAGTTGGAGGCCAGCCTGGGCAACATGACAAAACTCTGTCTGTACAAAAAATACAGAAATTAACCAGGCATGGTGTCACATACCTGTACTTCCAGCTACTTGGGAAGCTGAGGTGGGAGGATTGCTTGAGCCTGGGAGGTCGAGGCTGCACTGAGCGGTAACCAGCCTGTGCACTCTAGCCTGGGCAACAGAGACCCTATGTCAAAAAAAAATTTTTTTAATAGTAGTGTTGTTACTTAAATAGAACTTCTAGTGTCTTTTTTTAATAAGCCCTCCCACAGACACAGACACACACACACACCCCTTCTTACGGAGGGATATATTCAAGACTGTGGGGAATGCATATGCTTCTGTTTTTGAGAAATATGCATGACAGAAAATAATTATAATTTGCCTGAATGATTTTTAATTTAATCATAAGCTGACTAAAATAGGTTTGTGGCTAAATTAATGTGTTCAGAAGCTGATTTTATTGAGTTAAACTTTCGCTGAACTTTATTAAAACCCTTGCAACAGAAATTAATCTTAAGAAATGAGGAAATGGAAAGGTTAATTTACATTAAGTGTACTCAAGAAGAAAAAATGAATTTAAAACAGTTGTTATCCCGGAGTCTGTAGATCTTTGTGCATCAAATATTCATTTTTTCCAAGTTACAACTTTATTTGTAACTTGTATGCATAAACATTTGCTCCAAAATCTGGTATTACTTTTTTGTTTCAATTCCAAAATCAATATATATGAGAAATTTTATATAGAAACTTAATTTATAGCATTAAAAATGTATTACCCACTACAATGTGGCCTGGGTGACAGCGAGACTCTGTCTCTAAAAAAAAAAAAGAAAGAAAGAAAAAGTATTACATCTTATGAGAATTGAAATTCCAGAAAGTCCAAAATTTCAGAATACATTTTTTTGAAGAAGAGTTGATATTGTCTGTTTGTAAGTTGTATGAAATAACAATGACAGGTAGCAAAAGTTAAGTATGAGCATAGCTAGTAAGAAGGTTTTTTAGAAAGCATTAGTTTGTGAAAATGTTGGTTAAGTTGTATGTTTATAGTTATGATGCATTTTTGGCCCTGGAAAACTCCAAATTATTTAGTACGCTTATGGAGTTATTATTTGCTTTGTTTTTAAAAAAGCATTTAAAAATATTGCTGTGAATTAACTTTAGATGCTTGTAAACTTTGTAAACATTCAGTTTTCTTACTTAAAAGTATATTTTTAGTTGGATACACATTAAAAGAGGCAAAGAAACCTTTGCCACATATATTTTAAAGTTTTGGAAATTAAGGCTGAGCTGTTTCAGTACCAATTATAATCTTGTAGTAAATGAAATGGATTAGTTTAAAGCTATCAATATTTTCTTATGTATTTTTTTTTTTTTTTTGGCAAATACTAACAAAATAAAAGTTATACACAATACCTTAGGGTATAATTGTTATTAGATTCTCATGACAGGTCTTCTGAGATTCTCAGTCACATTCAGTGGTGGAATGGTGACATGTGTCATGGTTAAGAGCCAAGGCTTCGGAGTGAAACTTGCCTTAGATTTGGGAAAAAGTACTTAACTTTCCTTTTTTTTTTTTTTTTTTTTGAGACGGAGTCTCGCTCTGTCGCCCAGGCTGGAGTGCAGTGGCCGGATCTCAGCTCACTGCAAACTCCGCCTCCCGGGTTCACACCATTCTCCTGCCTCAGCCTCCCGAGTAGCTGGTACTACAGGCGCCCGCCACCTCGCCCGGCTAGTTTTTTGTATTTTTTTAGTAGAGACGGGGTTTCGCCGTGTTAGCCAGGATGGTCTCGATCTCCTGACCTCATGATCTGCCCGTCTCGGCCTCCCAAAGTGCTGGGATTACAGGCTTGAGCCACCGCGCCCGGCCGTACTTAACTTTCTTAAGCCTCAAAGTCCTTATCTGTAAAATGGAATAAGCAGTGGTCTGAGGAGCAAATGAGGTAATATCTATAAATTTGTAGCACAGAGGTGGGCCAATATAAGTACCCAATAAATGTTAGTTGCTACTAATGGCATTGCTGCTTTTCACGGTTTTATAACAGTTGTGCCAGGTGAAATTTCTGAAGTCCTACCTCACTTGTTTCTGGGACAGAATCACTTACGGAGAATAGTTTTGGTAAAATTTTCTTTTCCCATAGTTTTTTCTGCTTTTATTAGTTTGAAAGATTGCCCGTGTTTAGCTGTTTTCCTTATCCTGAATTAGAAGTAGAAGGCTACAGTTCATTTAGTAGTAGCATCGTAAAGAGGAGCTTCCTGTAGCTTGGTCTCCTTTAGGATATATACGGTATCCTGCTGGTCATGGTTTTTGACAGTGAGTATTTCAAATGAGGCAGACCCTGGTGAGATATTTTCCAGCCAGCTTGACCCCCTGTTAGGGCAGGCAGAGTGGGGTTTTGCTCTCCTGAAATGCCCCAGAGAAGATGGGGGGTGGTGGAGCTACTATCTTCACAACAGAAGATCTTTTAGAGAATTCCATTGTCAGCCAATTATTAATTTTTACATATAGTTTTTTTTACATTTACATAGAGATGCTTATATTGAATCTTAAAAGGTAGTCCTATGTAGCTGTATCAGAAACCAAAAGCGCTCTTTCAGACCACTTTTATTAACTCAGGTATTATGAAAGGAATCACTGAAGAATATGAAAGCTCAAATAAGATTAAAAAATGCTTTAATACTGCCGCAGAAGTCTCAGTTCAAGAGCAGGCAATAGAATGTAGAGAATGTTTACCTTATGACTAGATACAACCTCCCAAGAAAAACTGGATCCTGCAGGGCAGCTGGTCTTCACAGTTCCTGCTGGGACTACAGTTGCTGGGAGTCATTCAATCACTTTTCTCTTTTTAAGGGAGTTAAGTACAGGTAAAGGAACTCTCCTAGCAAAGATCTTAATAATCTCTTGATTATCAATGTCTATGGAGGCTTTTTAGTCCTTCCTTTGCTTCTGCATTCTTGACCCCTGGCTTCTTTCACCTATTCTCTCCTAATTCTCCTGTCTTTCTGAATGGGCCATTCCAATGTTCTTCTACTTCTTTCCGTCACCAGTGTTGGTGTTGCCTATGGTTCTGTTGTGTGCATTTCTGATATATATAAACACTCTGGGGAGTCTTATTGACAGATTTCACAATTACTGAAACATTGTCAATTCTGGCCTTGATCGCTATGTTAAACTCTGGTCCCTATCTCCAACTTTATGGTCCTTTTTTTTTTTTTTTTTTTTTTAGCTATACCATAGCTGTCTCAAATTAAACTTGTTAAACTGAATGCATCATTTTCATTACTACCACAATCCTCTAATTCTCTGCCCCTCTAAAAGCCATCTTTTCCTGCTGGATTTTCTGACTTTGTGAATGGCACTATTGTCTAGCAATTTAGGTCAAAACCATGACTAGTATTAGATACTTTCCTCTCCATCAAATCTTTTTCAATCCTGTTACCCTACTGCTACTGACTAGGCCTGGGTAATGTCAATGCTTATATAATAAAGGCTGGATACCTTAACCTGGATTTTAAGCTTGTGGGCAAGAACAAATGAAACTATGAAAAAATGGGCTGTATAAAGGGTATTAAGTGCCACACTCTGTTGAACTGTTTGATGAAACTGGCTTTAATGATCCAGAAGAAGCCTTACATTTGAATGCATTCTGTTCTTTCAAAACTGCTGCTAACCAGTTTTCATGTTTTTTTTTTTTTTTTTTTTTTTTTTTTTTTTTTTTGAGACGGAGTCTCACTCTGTCACCCAGGCTGGAGTGCAGTGGCGCGATCTCGGCTCACTGCAAGCTCCGCCTCCCGGGTTCACGCCATTCTCCCGCCTCAGCCTCCGAGTAGCTGGGACTACAGGCGCCCGCCACCGCGCCCGGCTAGTTTTTTGTATTTTTAGTAGAGACAGGGTTTCACCATGTTAGCCAGGATGGTCTCGATCTTCTGACCTCGTGATCCACCCGCCTCGGCCTCCCAAAGTGCTGGGATTACAGGCTTGAGCCACCGCGCCCGGCCCCAGTTTTCATGTTTATTACCGTTTGCTGCTGCTGGAAAAAAGTTAGGAGCTACTACGTTTTACTCATTTCATCTTTGAATAACAGCAGCAGCACAAATCCCAGGATTCTCAAAGCAGTTCCGACCACAACAAACCAAAACCTAAACTACAGAGAAATGGGAAACAGGTGTGTCTGGTTTAATAAAAAGGGAAAGCGTCATCAGGTGGCCACATCCTTTCCTTGTCATTCATATCCCCAACCTCCAGATCCCTTCTACTCTTGTAAGTTTGAATACAGTCAAGGTTAGTTGGGTAAAAAACTGATGTTGATTATGATTAAAAAGAGATACAAAACTCAGCATCTCCTTCGTTAAAAACAAAGGTTGAGAAACTTGATAAAAAAACTAAAATATTATTATTTATTATTATTATTATTATTATTATTACTATTTTGAGATGGAATCTCGCTCTGTCACCCAGGTTGGAGTGCAGTGGTATGATCTCAGCTCACTGCAACCTCTGCCTCCCGGATTCAACTGATTCTCCTGCCTCAGCCTCCCGAGTAGCTGGTACTACAGGCGCCTGCCACCACGCCTGGCTAATTTTTGTATTTTTAGTAGAGACGGGGTTTCACCATATTGGCCAGGCTGGTCTCGAACTCCTGACCTTGTGATCCGCCCACCTCAGCCTCCCAAAGTGCTGGGATTACAGGCGTGAGTCACCGCGCCCGGCCAAAAAACTAAAATATTCTTATAGCTAGCTGGGAGAGATCTTAATCTTTCCACATAGACAGATACCCTCATATCCACAGGAGGCCATGTGGACTAAAACCAAACTGAGTCCATTACTCATTCCCTCACCGGCTCTTCCTGTGGCTCTTCTTAGACCTTTCGGGAGACTTTGAGTATCTCCTGTGTCTGTGACTACGGTGATGACCTGGGGACTTGGAACGGGATCTGTGCCGCCGATCTCGGGACCTGCTGCGGTGACGTCTTGGACTCTTGCTCCGATGCTTTTCTCGGCGCGGGGCGGGGCTTCTCCTTTTGGGAGATCGATTCCGCCTTCTAGGAGAGCGACTCCTACTCTCCTTCTGTAGCGCAGTGTGGGAGAGTGACCGGGCTTGTCCAAGTCTCCGGAGCTTCTCCGGCGGTGATCAGGTGATGGCGCTCTTTCCAACTTCACATCCTCCTCTTCTTCCTCTTCGCTGGACTCCACATCATCCATGTCCTCTTCCAGAGCACTAACTCGAGGCTCCAGCTGCTCAGCTTCCTCTGATACCTAGCGTTTCTGCAGCCGGAGCAGAATGATACCGCAGACTCTCTCACTGTGCAATAGTTCATCAATAAATTCATCAACATGCATCAATTCAAACTCTCCATTTCGGTTCTGGCTCTTGATTTTTCGACAGTCTTTGTACAAAGGCTCCAAGTACTTGTAGCCATCAACTGCAGTGCAGCCTCATGTAAAATGCCCCCAGCATGCGGACATACTTGAAATCTTCATTTTTGATAAACTCTACAGTGATATCCTTCTCGGGTTGAATTTGAAGCATCTTCAAGGTTAAACACAGAAAGCGTGTTGGTTTTATGTTGCCACCATAGATGCCACCCACAAACCTTAACTCCATGGCTCTACAGACTACAAGCCCCAGCCGTAAGTCCAAAGCACCGCTCTTTCCAGTACTCGGACTCATAGATTCGAGTTCGAATGATCTTCTCTGCCAGATACTGAGCGTTGGTGCGGTGGGTGCTGTGCGCATCCTTCACTGTACGGTTAGCCATTTTAGAATCTTTTATGTAGAGTATTAATTGAAGAATATAAAAATTTTATAGCTTTCTCAAATGCAGAGTTCCTTAATCAGAATATGATGAAATAATTTCGTTCAGAAATGCTTCATTAATCTGCCATTGTTAGGAATAAGATGATTTTTCAAAAAACTTAAGCTCACTATCCTAAGTCCCTTTTTTAAAAAAATGAGATATGGCCGGGCGTGGTGGCTCACGTCTGTAACCCCAGCACTTTGGGAGGCCGAGGCGGGCGGATCACGAGATCAGGAGATAGAGACCATCCTGGCTAACATGGTGAAACCCCGTCTCTACTAAAAACATACAAAAAATTAGCCAGGCGTGGTGGCGGGCGCCTGTAGTCCCAGCTACCCAGGAGGCTGAGGCAGGAGAATGGTGTGAACCCAGGGGGCGGAGCTTGCAGTGAGCCGAGATGCACCACTGCACTCCAGCCTGGGCGACAGAGCGATACTCTGTCTCAAAATAAATAAGTAAATAATAAAAATAAAAATAAAAAAAGAGATGTAGGCCAGGCGCGGTGGCTCAAGCCTGTAATCCCAGCACTTTGGGAGGCCGAGGCGGGCGGATCACGAGGTCAGGAGGTCGAGACCATCCTGGCTCACACGGTGAAACCCCGTCTCTACTAAAAAATACAAAAAACTAGCGGGGCGAGGTGGCGGGCGCCTGTAGTCCCAGCTACTGGGGAGGCTGAGGCAGGAGAATGGCGTGAACCCGGGAGGCGGAGCTTGCAGTGAGCTGAGATCCGGCCACTGCACTCCAGCCTGGGCGACAGAGCGATACTCTGTCTCAAAATAAATAAGTAAATAATAAAAATAAAAAAAGAGATGTAAATCTCTTTCATCCTCAATGCTATGCAAAATATGGATTATAAATTATCTTCTATCATTTCTAATCTGAAAAAACAGATGACCAAACTACTTAGAATTGATCGAAGTCAAAGGGTTCAGCTGTTGTGGTTTTGGACGAGGCAAGTTCACTGGTTTTAATGGGAACACTGACACCTCTACAGGCTGTTCAGAAAGGACAGAATTCAAACAATACAGAACAACACAGGGTAAAACAATGTCAGTGCCTCTTCAGTTATTCCCTTTGCCAAATACTTACGGCATTAATAAAACTTTGGTGTTCTTTTAAATCTTTATAAAACACACATTCATTCTTTCTCTTTACACACACACACATACACACACACACACACACACAGAGGGATAAATACATGGAAATAATCTATACATATTTTGTGACTTTGCTATTTTGCTCGAACAGCATCTTGGAGATTTGTGTGCGTATGTACATATATGTGCATGCTTTTTCATAATATATACTTCTCTATTGATGAGCATTTTGTATTTTTAGTAGAGACGGAATTTCACCATATTGGCCAGGCTGGTCTCAAACTCCTGACGTTGTGATCCGCCCACCTCAGCCTCCCAAAGTGCTGGGATTACAGGCATGAGAAATCACACCCGGCCAAAAATAGTATATAGGTACATAAAACAACCATGTCATAATAAAATGGGATCATAGTAACATCAAGATTTGATTTTTATCTATTCATTGAAATTTATTATGTACAGGCCATGTATTCTTTATCTCATTTGAAAATAACAATTAAATGAGGCATACGCTACTGTAATAAACATTTCGCCAAGGAAGAATCAGTATCAGGTTAAGTAACAGGCCCAAGTATGTTGTATCTTTGTGCAGCCGAAGGCACATACGAGAGATTCCTAAGTGTAAAATTAATAGATTAAGGGGAACACACATTTTAGATTCTGGTAGATGCTGCTAGTTGTACTCCTCCCACAAAAACTATATCAGTTTAATTCCAGCAGCCAGGTATGAGAGCACGTTTCCCCATATTCTCACACTGAATAGTGTAAATCTTTCCATGTTTTCCCAATTTGTATTTACTTGATTATTAAAATGGAACCTATTTTCATGTGCGTATTGGTATTATTTGTATTTTTTTATTATACTTTAAGTTCTGGGGTACATGTGCAGAACGTGCAGGTTTGTTACCTAGTTATACACATGCCATGGTGGTTTGCTGCACCCATCAACCCGTCATCTACATTAGGTATGTCTCCTAATGCTATCCCTCCCCTAGCCCCCCACCCCGTGACAGACCTCAGTATGTGCTGTTGCCCTCCCTGTGTTGATTTCATTGTTCAACTCCCACTTATGAGTGAGAACATGCAGTGTTTGGTTTTCTATTCCTGTATTAGCTGAGAATGATGGTTTCCAGCTTCATCCATGTCCCTGCAAAGGACATGAACTCATCCTTTTTATGGCTGCATAGTATTCCATGGTGTATATGTACCACATTTTCTTTATCCAGCCTATCATTGATGGGCATTTGTGTTGGTTTCAAGTCTTTGCTATTGTGAACAGTGCTGCAATAAACATACATGTGCATGTGTCTTTACAGTAGAATGATTTCTAATCCTTTGGGTATATACCCAGTAATAGGATTACTGGGTCAAATGGTATTTTTGGCTCTAGATCCTTGAGGAATTGCCACACTGTCTTCCACAATGGTTGAACTAATTTACACTCCCACCAACAGTGTAAAAATGTTCCTATTTCTCCACATCCTCTCCAGCATCTGTTGTTTCTTGACATTTTAATGATCGCCATTCTAACTTGTGTGAGATGGTATCTCACTGTGGTTTTGGTTTGCATTTCTCTAATGACCAGTGATAATGAGCTTTTTTTCCTATGTTTGTTGGCCACATAAATGTCTTCTTTTGAGAAGTGTCTGTTCATATCCTTTGCCCACTTTTTGATGGGGTTGTTTTTTTCTTGTAAATTTGTTTAAGTTCCTTGTAGATTCTGGATATTAGCCCTTTGTCAGATGGATAGATTACAAAAATTTTCTCCCATTCTGTAGGTTGCCTGTTTACTCTGATGATAGTTTCTTCTGTGATGCAGAAGCTTCTTAGTTTAATTAGATCCCATTTGTCAATTTTGGCTTCTGTTGCCATTGCTTTATGTTTTAGTCATGAAGTCTTTGCCCATGCCTATGTCCTGAGTGGTATTGCCTACGTTTTCTTCTAGGGTTTTTATGGTTTTAGGTCTTACTATTTGTATTTTTCCTGTGAATTGCTCTTCCATGTTGTTTGCACAGTATTCTCTTGGATGATGAGTCTTTTTAAAATTATTTTTAAGTGCATAGAGCAGTTACGTACATGCATTTTTTGTCATGTATGTTTCTTTCCATCAGGTGCATGTGTCTGGCTTTGTTTATGATGGCTTTTGTCTTACAGGACATTCAAAGTTTTGTGTACAAAATTCCAGTCTTTCCCCTGCTTTTATGTTTTGCTTAGAAGACCTAGGAACCTCCAAATCTTAAGTACACTCTTTCCTATTTTCTTCTTTTATGGCTTGTCTAACTTTCTTTTCATTTGAAATTTTGATTGTTCATGGCGTAGGATAGAAATCTAGTTGTATTTTTGCCTGCATTGATTTCAGAGTATGCTAGCAGCATTTATTAAATAGACCTTTCTTTCTCCCACCAAAATGAAATGCTGCCTATGGTATATATCAGGAGCCCTTTTCATTTCAAGGTTGCTTAGATATACAATCACTATTTTAAGACCAGGGAAAGGAGTCTCTGGACTGCTACACATGCAGGGATTTGTGTACTTTCAGCCCCCACTCTTTTCTTTTCTTTTCTTTTGTTTTTTCTCTGTATTAGTCCATTCTCACACTGCTATAAAGAAATAGCCATGATTGGGTAGTTTATAAAGGAAAGAAGTTTAATTGACTCACAGTTCCATATGGCTGGGGAGGCCTCAGAAAACTTATAATCATGGCGGAAGGGGAAGGGGAAATAGGTACCTTCTTCACAAGGTGGCAGGAGAGAGAGAGCAGTGAAACCCTGTTTCTACTAAAAATATAAAAATCAGCTGGTTGTGGTGGCACGCACCTGTACTCCCAGCTAGCTGGGAGGCTGAGACAGGAGAATCACTGGAACCCAGGAGGTGGAGGTTGCAGTGAGCTGAAATCACACCACTGCACTCCAACCTAGGTGACACAGTGTGACTTCGTCTCAATAAAAAAAAGAAAGATTAACTTTTAAAGGCTCATGAGATTACATCAGGCCTTTCTGGATGATCCACAATAATATTCCTGTCTTAAGGTCAACTGATTAGTAACCTTAATTACTCCTGCAGTATCCCTTTTGGCCTGTTATGTCACATGTTCACAGATGTGACTAGGAGGTGAGGGTCATGGGGATCAACATTTTGCCAACCACAATAGGTATATACAGATATTAAAAATACATTGAATTAGATCCTTAAAATATGTACCTTTTACCATATATATATATATAGCACGTAAATAAGAAGTAAAACTTAGTATATGGATATTTACTTCAAGTAGAACTGATCTGACTAATGGTCAGATAATGAGTGATGGGGGTGGGTATTTTTGAGCTGGGACTGAAAAGGTAATTAAGACAGTGACATGGAATCAGGGCAGAAAGGCAATTTGGCAAAGAAACAGTCTGAGAAAAGTCACAAGTTGGCTGGGTGCCGTGGCTTACGCCTGTAATCCCAGCACTTTTGGAGGCTGAGGCGGGTATATCACTTGAGGTCAGGAGTTCAAGACCAGCCTGGCCAACATGGTGAAACCCCCATCTTTACTAAAACTACAAAAAAAAAAAAAAAAAAAAAAAAAAAAAGGTAGCCAGGTGTGGTAGCACGCACCTGTAATCCCAGCTACTTGGGAGGCTGAGGCATGAGAATTGCTTGAACCCGAAAGGCAGAGGTTGCAGTGAGCTGAGATAGTGCCACTGCACTCCAGCCTAGGTGACAGAGTGAGACTCCATCTCAACAAACAAACACAAAGCCACAGGTAAGAAGATACAGAATGTACAAGGAGAAAAGAGTTCAGCTGGAACCAGGCAAAAGCATGTGTAAGAGCAGGAAAAATTAAGAATGGAGAGATGGATTTGGATCAGATTATCTGGCATTTCCCATCAATCATAGATTGGAGTTGAGTGATTGGAGGCAGGGAAATATTAGAAGACTGTTGCAGGAGGTCGGGCAACAAATAAAGTGGGCCTGAAAAAGCACTGTGGTGTCAGGAGTCAAGGCGCAGTGATGGTTGTAATAAAGACTGCAGAAATTAAAATGAAAGTGACTTTCCAAAATGAAAGGTGGCATTCTGGCTTGTAGTAGAGACTTCTAGTTGTCCCCCAGGTCAGTTCTCCACTTTTCTAGTTATTCAACCCTTCAGTTTTAACTTGGCACTGAGAATAAAGATATTTTTCAGTCTCTCTCCTAGCGAGGCATGACTGTATGAGTAAGTTCTAGTCAACGGAACGTGAGTGGAAGCGACATGCAGCTTCCAGTATGCATGCCCTTAGTGGGCTATGGATGTCATGCCAGCGATCCATCTTGGGACATGATGGATCTTGACACTCCCTAGGAATAATGGAGCAATTAAAATAAAGGAACGTGGATATTTACCACCATGGAGCAGCTCCAGGGCTGCTGAATACAGCTGTGCAGTTGTGAGCACCATTCCCATAGACCACAGTGTGAATGGGACTCTGTGAAGTTGTGCAGTGCACATCCTGCACAACCATACCCAGTAACCCAGAAACACCTGTGCAGTTAGGATAGACTGGAGGAGTAACTCTTGGGAAGCTTACACCTGGGCTGTTTAAACTACTATTATTTTGGATCTCTGTTTCAGCTTCTGAACCTATATTACAAGTAGTACAAGGTTCTGAATCATAGATAGCAACTTGGGTGTTTTAGTGTCCTTTAGCAAAGGAAGAAAGGTCGAAAGGAGTAGTAGACAAGGGGTGAGATGAACTGAAGATTGCTTGAGTGAATGCTGAGTGCAAAGCACTATAGTAAGAGCCATGGGGAGTATAAAGAAAGCACAGTTCCTGCCCTCTAGGAACTTAAAATCTAATGAGGACAAACATATTTATGCCAATAATTTTATAGAATATCACTCTCAAGAAATGTATACTCTAGTGCAGAAAAAAATATGTATTTTTTTATTTTTATTATTTTATTTTAATTATTTTATTTTATTTATTTTATTTTAATAGAGACAGGGTCTTGCCCAGGCTGGTCTCCAACTCCTGAGCCCAAACGATCCTCCTGTCTTGGCCTCTCAGATTGCTAGGATTACAGGCATGAGCCACTGCACCAGGCCCTATGCCAATAATTTTTATAGGAGTAAAGTGTGGCTTTAGAGGCAACAATCTAGTAAGAAAAAGACATTGAAACCAGTAACATTAATATGAGCAGTGAAGCAAATCCTGGAGGTGCCCCGATATGAAGCAGAATGTAACCAGCTAGCCTCAAGTTTCCAAATCACAACATTTGTCACTTTTCCCTTAAGATATTCTTACATTATGAGATTCAGCACTAATTTTTCCATTTCAGTGCCCTGAGACATCTGGCTTCTGTAGCACATAAGCAGTCTGCCTAGTATATTTTAAGGATTGTTTTTCTCCGCAAACAAAAAGGAAAAATCAATATTTTTTATTTGCACAAGAAAATGAAAACCTGCTTGGCCTCAGAGGAACAAAACATCTAATTTATTTTACAATGTTTTCTAAATATTACTCTAGAGAAGCTTATATTTATGGTAGTATTTGAATATGACCTTTAAAATACATTGTTTGGGTAGCTTTGTTTTAAACAGACTATGATAATAATATGAGGGGAAATGCAGTTGAAAAATGAATGTGTATATGTTTACTGTGTATGTGAGGGCCAGCCCCAAATCCTGCAGAACCTTTTCTCAATATTAAGATCATTCTCATTGCAGCAGCATTCGGCTATTAAAACCCACCTCAAACAGCTACTGGGGACCAATTAGGAGAATGACTCTACTAAACCCTGTGCATGTCTGGTTTATGAGACAAATTCGATGTTTTCTAAAACTTTTATTTTAAATTTAATTTTTATTTTTGGTTCTGCACACGTGCAGGATATGCAGGTTTGTTACACAGGTAAACGTGTGCCATGGTGGTTTGCTGCACCTGTCAACCCATCAGCTAGGTATTAAGCGTCACATACATTAACTATTTTTCCTAATGCTCTCCCTCCCTCCACCCCACCCCCCTGACAGGCCCCAGTGTGTGTTGTTTCCCTCCCTGTATCTATGTGCTCTCATTGTTCAGCTCCCACTTATAAGTGACAACATGTGGTGTTTGGTTTTCTGTTCCTGCATTAGTTTGCTGAGGATAATGGCTTCCAGCTCCATCCATGTTCCTTCAAAGGACATGATCTCGTTCCTTTTTATGGCTGTATAGTATTCCATGGTGTATATGTACCACATTTTCTTCATCCAGTCTATCACTGATAGACATTTGGGTTGACTTCGCTATTGTGAATAATGCTGCAATGAACACATGTGTGCATGTATCTTTGTAATAGAATGATTTATATTCTTTTGGGTATATACCCTTTAATTTAATTTTTAATTTTTTTGTAGACTCAGAGGTCTTGCTTTGTCACCCAGGCTTGTCTTGAACTCCTGGGCTCAACTGATCCTCCTGCCTCAACCTAAAATTGCCTACAAAAAAATTAAAAATTAAATTAAAGGGTATATAATCCCAGCTGAGGCTGGTGGATCACTTGAGGTCAGGAGTTCGAGACCAGCCTGGCCAACACGGGGAAACTCTGTCTTTACTAAAAATAAAAAAATGAGCTGGGCATGGTGGTGCACGCCTGTAATCCTAGCTACTCGGGAGGCTGAGGAAGGAGAACCGCTCCAACCCGGGAGGCAGAGGTTGCAGTGAGCTGAGATTGTGCCACTGCGTTACAGCCTGAGATTGTGCCACTGCATTACAGCAGGAGCAAGACCCTGTCTCAAAACAAAACAAAACAAAAACAAAAATACAAAAAACCAAGGGGCACATGCTGGGCCTCTCTCAGAGAGGCGTGGTCTTCATTTAGCAGACGAAGGCCGTCAAAGATTTTTGAACCCAGTGGTGACGATCCTATCTGTCCTTTAGTCAGTGTGGGAAAGACTGGAAGGGTCAAAGACTAAAAGCTGGAGACCGATTTAGGAGACTGTTGCATGATTCCAGGCAAGAAGTCCTGAGAGCCAAACAGAAGGAACATGAGTAAAAAGGCAACGCTGGATGAAGTGTTTGAGACACTCTTGAAAAAGAAGCTTCAGAGGTTGGTTACTGGGAAGAACTGGAGGAAGAAAAGGAGCACCATAAAATAGTCCTCAGAATTCTTAAGCATGTAAGTTATAACTATAACCTTATAATCTAACATGAAACAAAAACAAAGAAAGCATTGTATTTCCCCCAAAGACACACATTAATAAACTCCCACATATCAGTAAATGGCAAATCTATTTTGCTGTCCCCTGACCTTGCAGTCATTGTCGATGTGACATTTTCTCTCATATTTCTGTTTGCTGGTTTGACCTTCAAAATATATCCAGATGCATGGTCAGGTATGGTGGCTCAGGCCTGTAATCCTAGCACTTTGGGAGGCTGAGGTGGGCAGATCACTTGAGGTCAGGAGTTTGAGACCAGCCTAGTCAACATGGTGAAACTCTGTCTCTACAAAAAATACAACTATTAGCCAGGCGTGGAGGCACACACTTGTAGTCCTAGCTACTTAGGAGGCTGAGGCAGGAGAATCGCTTGAACCCGGGAGATGGAGGAAGTTGCAGTGAACCGAGATCATGCCACTGCACTCCAGCCTGCATGACAGAGCAAGACTTCAACTAAAAAAACAAAACGAAAACCAAAGTATATCCAGATGCAGACATTTCATCCTTCCATGGCTGACACTGTCCTGGGCTGCGCCATCATTTTCTTTTGTCTGTATCATTGCAGTTACCTCCTAACTGGTTTCCTCAATTAATCCCTGGGTCCCTGTAGGCTACTCTTAACACAGCAATTATTTTATTAAACTAAAGCGAAATTGGTGCTTGTAATCCCAGCTACTTGGGAGGCTGAGGCAGGAGAACCGCTTGAACCCAGGAGGCAGAAGTTGCAGTGAGCCGAGATTACACCACTGTACTCCAGCCTGGTTGACAGAGCAGAACTCCATCTCAAAAATAAATAAACAATAAATAAAGTGAAATCATGTCTTTCCTTTTCTCAAAGCTTTCCAGTAATTCCCCACTTCTACTTTTACTATCAGAGTAAGTCAGTGTCCTAACTATGCAGGCTGCTAAGCCCTCCGCAATCTGCTGCTTCTCCTCTGCTGTCACAGCCACCTTCTACCTTATTGTCCTTGGTTATTTTGCTCCAGCCACACTTGACACCTTGCTGTCCTTAGAAAATGCCAACCACGCTCCTGCCTCAAGGCCAATGCCCTTGGCACTGCTTCCCTGTGAGTTTCTGCTCAAAATGTCAGTTTGTCACAGAGGCCTTCCCTGACTACCCTGTGAGGTAGCAACCCTCTTCCTTCCACTGCATTCTATATCCCCTAACTCCAACTTAGCTTTTATGTAACAGTTGACAAAACACATATCTACATATATGACCACTGTATATGTCATAAACTCAATGAGGGCAGGCCTATTGATCTTTTTATTTACCTTTCATTCATTGTTTCATCACCAACACCTAAAGCAGCTTGGCACAGAATAGGTATTGATTTTTTTTTTTTTTTTTTTTTTTTTTTGAGCCAGAGTCCCTGTTGCCCAGGCTGGAGTACAGTGGCCCAATCTCAGCTCACTGCAACCTCTGCCTCCCAGATTCAAGTGATTCTCCTGCCTCAGCCTCCCGGGTAGCTGGAATTATAGGTGCCTGCCACCATGCCTGGCTAATTTTTGTATTTTTAGTAGAGATGGGATTTCATCATGTTGGCTGGGCTGGTCTTGAACTTCTGAGCTCTAGTGATCTGCCTGCCTCAGCCTTCCAAGGTATTGAAATATTATTGAATGAATGAATCAATGAATCCTATCAACAGAAGGGTGAATTCCAGAAGCATATACTAGATACTTCCGTTATTGACACTTGTTTGTAACATAGCACCTGATGAGAATTTCTGATAAACTATAAATTGTAACCAGCAACAGAAAAAAATACCTAGTCTAAACAAATCTACTCTCTACCATATCTTAGTACCACGCTACTCAACTATTTTCTAGCAAAACAAAAACTTTTGAGGTGTGGGGTTAGGTTAACAAGTGATTTTGGCATCATTTTTCAAAAGAGCTTTCAAGCTACAGAATTCACTCAGCCGTATAACAACTTTATTAAGGAACTATCCATATGCCAACACTGTGCTCTGAGCATGAAGGCATGAAAGGTTGTTCCTGCTCTCAAGGGGATTACAGTTATGTTTTTTTTAAAGGACAAATCAACTTGCAATTAAAAAGGTACATGTGAAGTGCTTTGCGAATATGCTGTTGGGTACGGAAGAGGGCCAATTAACTCAGCAGACACTGCAAAGGAGGGCAGGCTGGAGCTGAGTCTTGAGGGATTACGTAGATTTACATAAAATATAAATAGATGTTTATTTATTTAAAAAAAATTTCTTTCTGTGCTGGGCAGAAGCAACAGCAGCCTAACCAAAGGCATAGGGTTCTGAAGGAATTTGATGGGGCAAATGCTGTGGTTTGCATGTATGAGTCCCTTCAAAACTCCTATGTTGTTACATAAGCCCAAGGTGGGGCCTTTGGAAGGTGATTAGATGGGATCGGTGTCCTTATAAAAGGGCTGGAAGGAGTGAGTCTGTCCCTTTTTTGCCCTTGTAAAAATGCACGAAGAAAGTGCAACTGGGCCGGGTGTGGTGGCTCACACCTGTAATCCCAGCACTTTGGGAGGCTGAGGCGGGCAGCTTATGACGTCAAGAGATCAAGACCATCCTGACCAACATGGCAAAACCCTGTCTCTACTAAAAATACAAAAATTAGCTGAGCGTGGTGGCAGGCACCTGTAGTCCCAGCTACTTGGGAGGCTGAGGCAGAAGAATCGCTTGACCTTTAGAGGTGGAAGTTGCAGTGAGCCGAGATCACACCACTGCACTCCAGCCTGAGCGACAGAGGGAGACTCTGTCTTAACAACAACAACAACTAAATTTTGGCATATGAATGCATCCTAAGGTCATAAGCTCTCATACTTTCTTTTCTTTGGTTTGATCTTGGCATGTGAGATAGTTTACATGTATCCACCGAAAAACCTGCTGTTATTGGCTGTGGAGTAGTCAATCAATAATTCTGTTTTCCTTTTGGATATTGGGTAGGATAATTTCAGTGTTTATTGATATGATAATATGAAACCAAACCTATGAAGTTTTTTTCTTAGATGAAAAATGAAGTCTAATCAGGAAGAAGGGAGATGACAGATAATAGAAGAGTTTATATTGAAAGAGAAAGAAGGGAATCAGGGTTACCTGTATGGGGGCTACAATATTTTAACTGGAGATTTTTTCTTCTTCTTCTTCTTTTTGAGAAGGAGTCTCACTCTGTTGCCCAGGCTGGAGTGCAGTGGCGCAATCTCGGCTCACTGCAAGCTCCACCTCCTGGGCTCATGCCATTCTCCTGCCTCAGCCTCCCGAGTAGCTGGACTACGGGTGCCCGCCACCACGCCCAGAGAATTTTTTGTATTTTTAGTGAAGGTGGGGTGTCACCGTGTTAGCCAGGATGGTCTCGATCTCCTGACCTCATGATCTGCCCACCTCGGCCTCCCAAAGTGCTGGGATTACAGGCGTGAGCCACTGCGCCTGGCAACTTGAGATTTTTTTTCCTGTCACGTTCCAACTTGTTTCCTTCTAATTTCTTGCTAAAGCTAATTAGAAATCCCCAAACTAGGGCAGGTGTGGTGGCTCACGCCTGTAATCCCAGCACTTTGGGAGGCTGAGGCGGGTGGATTACTTGAGGTTAGGAGTTTGAGAACAGCCTGGCCAACATGAAATTTCAGCCGGGTGTGGTGGCGGGTACCTGTAATCTAAGCTACTGGGGAGGCTAAGGTATGAGAATCACTTAAAGCTGGGAGGCGGAAGTAGCAGTGATGCAGTGAGCCAAGATCATGCCACTGCACTCCAGCCTGGTCTGGTCAACAGAGTGAGACTCCATCTCAAAAAAAAAAAAAAAAAAAAAAAAAGGAAATCCTCCAACTAAAAGCAGGTAGTAAAGCTAGCTACTTTAACCAATGTATCCAGAAGTCTCAGCAGGTTAACATAAAGTCAAAAGGAATGGGTGTGTAACTCACCTCTGTGCAGTGGATCCAGGGACTTAGGCTCCTTCTATCTTATGGCTATGCTGTCTTTAACATACGCCTTTCAAGGTCAACATGCCTGTCTTTATCACCCTAGCACAGCAGAAGAGACACCCAGATTTGTATGCAGGCAGTTTTTATGAGCCAGATGTGGAAGTGGTATTCATGGATGTTCCAGTGGCAAAAACGTAGCTGCATAGCTAAAACAAATTATATACAATGCTGGTGTCCAGGAAAGTATAGAATGGTACTTTAGAATCGCATTAACATGGCCAGATACGGTGGCTCATGCCTGTAATCCCAGCACTTTGGGAGGCTGAGGCAGGCAGATCACTTGAGGTCAGGAGTTTGAGACAGGCCTGGCCAATATGACAAAACCTGGTCTCTACTAAAAACACAAAAATTAGCTGGGCATGGTGGCGTGCACCTGTAATCCCAACTACTTGGGAGGCTGAGGCAGGAGAATCACTTGAGTCCAGGAGGCAGAGGTTGCAGTGAGCTGGGATTGCGCCACTGCACTCCAGCCTGGGTGACAGAGTAAGACTCTGTCTCAAAAAAAAAAAAAAAAAAAAGAATTGCATTGACAGTGATTACTAAGATGACTGTTTTTTCAGTGTCTGCATCTACGAAATTCTTGATGCTTTAAAAATGAATTTCAAAGAGCTGTTTATCTGATAGAGACATTTATCTTTTATCTACTGCTTCTCCTACAAGTCTACAAGTTTTCTTCCTCTCTCGTTCCTTATAGTTATGGGCCTCCCCCACCCCCGTGCTTTGGCATACGCAAGCTGATTATATTTTGCTTTGTGATGTCTCTCTCTGTAATTTGAAACTATAGAAATCCACACTTAGAGGGATCTATATGGGGCTTTGTATTTTATGCCATTGATCTACATGTTTATTTTTTCCATCAATTCTGCCCAGTAGGTAGTTGAAAGGTATTACAGAGATGAGGGAACAATATGCATGATGAAAAAAAGAATCAACCAGTTAAGTTTGCATTCAATTTCCTTATTCAGTTGACTTGACTTCAGTCTCTCCAATAACAGCCGAGCGTGTGTGTCTGTGTGACTGTGGCAGGAAGATGAGGAGGTGGGGATGGACAAATGAAAGTAGTGAGAGATTGTGGGGGATTGAGATAGAGCTAGTAAAGCTGTGAGCTGGTAAATTGTTTGGGGTTCATGCTGTCGAAGAACAAAATTTCAACATATTTTGTTAAAATATCAAATTGGCTTTTATTAGCAATTCATGAATTAGGTAGCATCTCATTTATGAAACAGAAAAGACCTTCCAGTAGGCTGAGCAGAGGAGGTGGGCTTTACAGGCATACAGAGCTGAAGAAGCAGAAACAGGGAACTGAAAGCTGACTGGTCATTTCCAAGTTACTCTCCTTCTAGGGTTCAGGCAGAGGGAGCTTTCTCATCATGCCTATTCAGGGTGACCGGGCTCCTTTTGACTGGCTGCGGTGAGTTTCCTATTCCTTGGAAAACCATTTCAAAGTTCAGTTTGACTATGTGGTACTTAGCGTGACTGACTCCATTCTGGTTTGCTCTGGTTTGTTGGGGCTTAGTACAGCAGCTCAATCCAAAACAACGCCCTCCTATTAAATTTCATTTGGCAATGCAACGAGGATTCTATATTTGTGTATTGATTTCATGAATTCCAAACAGCTTCTGAATTGTCAGACTTGGAGCACAATGTTGTATTTGATTATTAATATCTGATTTAAACAAGATTGCAAAATGAGTCATCAATGGCAGTGAACTTAATTCAGGTTCTCATACTTTCCCTAAAACCAAGCAAGCGAACAACCTAGAGAGGTATTAAAATTAAGGACACGTAAAAATGCTGTCAGGAAGGTAGCAGTGTGGTGTTTAAACCAATAATTTTGCTTCTTAGGAACACAGGATAAATGACTTTTTGAATAAACACTGCAATAATTGTGTAGAGAATTCATATTTTTTCATGCTGAAAGACGAAAAAAGGAATTACTTTGAGTGCAAAGAAATTTATGGCTCAGTTGTGAGTATGCATTGAAAAGTGGAATTATAGCTGCCTGAAGCTTATTTGAATTTATAATGAAGGAAATTTAGAAGTAAAGCGGTGTACACTTGATATTCCCAATGTTGCGACCCTTCCTAAAACTCTTCGGGTTTCTTGATCATATAAAACTTGCTTGCAGCAGAGATATTGGCAGTGTATGAAATCTGGACGGAATCCAGAACCTAGTATAGTCCAGGGAAAAATGTTCTTTCGGGTGCTGAATATATAGGGGCATGATACAAACAAGCCTTCATCTATTTATCATAGTTCATGGTCTGGTCATGTCCTCTGCCAAAGCTTTTCTGGGAAGCTGTAAGAAGAAAATGATTTGCTGGCCTAGCTTCTGACTTGACTTCATTCCTCTCTGTGGGGGATCACTTTACATTTCCTTAATTGCAGGGACAGCTTGTGTGGTTGGCAGTTGTTTGAACTGAGAAATGGACTTTAATGAACTACAGTTTCTTTGGCTCAGCTGGAATTTAGTAGTCATAGACTAAATTAACAGCCACGGTCAAAGCCCAGATGACAGCTGTGTCACAGAAAAGGAAAGGTAAGGGTTTATTTTGTGCTACTATGTTAGGATCATGCTCTTAAAATAATGGGTTTTGCAACTTCACACTTTTGAGTTATATTGCCATTTTTTTTAAAGGTACCAAAAGGCTCCTCCACGGTAATGTTACGAACCTCAGGTGTCAGGATAGGGAATGTAGCCTAGCTGATTGCAGATAGTAATTTGTATTCATCTTGTGATTTACAATAGGTAGTTTTTTCTTCGTTGTGACTGAATGCGACAGGTCGTGAACATGCTTTCTGTTTAATATCTAAGGTTACAAATATGAATAAAGGTTAAGTCGCATGGACGAACAGAATAAAAATTAGAACTCTCATCCTTGACCTTTAATTTTACAAGTGGTACCACTTCTACTACTTCTACGGGCGTCACAAACATTTGTTCTCGCGTTTTGAAGACATGATGCAAATTAAGGCCAGGCACGGTGGCTCATGCCTGGAATTCCAGCACTTTGGGTGGCTGAGTGGGGTGGATCATGAGGTCAGGAGTTCGAGACCAGCCTGGCCAACATGGTGAAACCCCATCCCTACTACAGTGCCTGGCTGGTCGCTCTTCTTGCACGTGAAAGTTCCATAGGTAGAGTAGGGTTCAGGAGTGGCTTGCTTCAGTGCTCAAATAATGTCATCTGCATCACACCTCTCTGGTCTAGCGCAGGGTGGGCTGTGTTTTCAGGCCTTAAAAAAGTGACCAGTGATGGTTTCAGGCTCCTCAGTTTAGTTAAAAGAAGTCCAATTTCAAACATGTCCTTCCTCCACTAAAACCAGTGGAAGTGGGGAAAATGTCTCTCTTCAGAAACCCTCGAACACCACAGGATTCAGTGAGTTTGTGTATCTGCTCTTGAGCCAATTACTGTGGACAACTGCATGAATTAATTTGGTTGTGCGAATCAGGGTCCATTTCTGAGGCTAGAGATGGAATTTATGTCACCCAAACCACATGATTGACGATAAAGTTTCCTTAAGAAAAGTTGGTGTCATAATAAAGGGAGATAATATTTGCTATCAAATAGCAACATTGCATTTATACCTTGCTAACAGTTAAGAACAAGTGCAGAGAACTTTCGCTTCTATGCCGCATTCAGTAAGTAGCAGCAGGTCACAGTTTTCTGCTGCAACAATTAGAGCAAGCAGATGAATGATAAAAATCATGGTTTTAAAAGACCATGGAGGGATGATCAAGCAAGAAAACCAGATCAGTGGTTCTCATGCTTTCACATGTATCAGAATCACCCAGAGGGCTTGTTGAAACACACTGCAGGGGCCCATGCTGCAGAATTTCTGAATCAGTAAGTATGAGTTGGCATTTATTCCGTTATCTGCAGTAAAGGCAGTAAGTCAGGTTGAGGAATGGTGAAAAGAACGAAGGTAAAAAGGACTTGGCATTCCTATTCCAATTTTCCTCAAAGAATGGAAAAGCTGTTATTTGAAAAAAGGATTTGCCTTATTTTTTAGTGTGGTTCTTAAAGGTTGCTGTGGTTTGAATGCTGAATATTTGTCTTCTCTAAAACTCACGTTGAAATTTATTCTTTTTTTTTTTTTTTTTTTTTTTTGAGATGGAGTCTCACTGTGTCACCCAGGCTGGAGTGCGGTGGCACCATCTTGACTCACTGCAATCTCCGCTTCCCGGGTTCAAGCAATTCTACTGCTTCAGCCTCCCGAGTAGCTAGGACTACAAGTGCATGCCACCATGCCCAGCCAATTTTTGTGTTTTTAGTAGAGACAAGGTTTCACCATGTTGGCCAGGTTAATCTCAAACTCCTGACCTCAGGTGATCCACCCGCCTAGGCCTCCCAAAGTGCTGGGATTACAGGCATGAGCCACCATGCCTGGCCTCATGTTGAAATTTAATTCCCAATGTGGTATCATTGAGAGGTGGGCCCTTTAAGAGGTGCTTGAATCATGAGGTCTCTGCCCTCATGAAGGGATTATTCCATCATAGATTAATGGATTAATGGATTATCATGGGAGGGGAGCTGGTGGCTTTACAAAAAGAGGAAGAAAGAATTGAGCTAGCATGTTAGTGTGCTCAGTCCCCTGGCTATGAGATACCCTGTGCCCCATTGGGACTCTGTGGAGTCCCCACCAGAAAGAAGCCTCCCATCAATAGATAAACAGATGAAAAAAATGTAGTATATATACACAGGCCGGGCACAGTGGCTCATGCCTATAATTCCAGCAATTTGGGAGGCTGAGGTGGGTGGATCACTGGAGGTCAAGAGTTCAAGACCAGCCTGGCCAACATGGTGAAACCCCACCTCTACCAAAAATACAAAAATTAGCGGGGGGTTGGGGGCAGGCACCTGGAATCCTAGCTACTCGGGAGGCTGAGGCATAAGAATTCTTGAAGCCAGGAGGCAGAGGTTGCAGTGAACCGAGATCGCGCCACTGCACTCCAGCCTGGGAGACAGAGTGAGACTCCATTTCAAAAAAGAAAAAAAAAAGAGAGAGAGAGAGAGAAAATTAAAAAAAGAAAATGTAGTATATATACACAATGGAATACCATTATGGACTTTTATTTCATAAAAAAGAATGAAATCTTATCATTTGTAGCAACATGGATGGAACTGGAGGCCATTACGTTAAGTGAAATAAGCCAGGCACAGAAAAGCAGACACTCATGTTCTCACTCATGTGTGGGAACTAAAAACAGTGGAACTCATGAAGATAGGGAGCAGACTTGCAGTTACCAGAGCCCAGGAAGGAGTAGGGAAAGGGGATGAAGGGAAAAATAAGGATATAAATGTTTTTGAGGCATGGCCAGGTCAGTGGCTCACGCTTGTAATCCCAACACTTTGGGAGGCCAAGGCAGGCAGATCACTTGAGGTCAGGAGTTCGAGACCAACCTGGCCAACGTGGTGAAACCCTGTCTCACCTAAAAATACAAAAATTAGCCGGGCATGGTGGCGCGTGCCTGTAATCTCAGCTACTCTAGAAGCTGAGGCAGGGGAATTGCTTGAGCCGGGAAGGCGGAGGTTGCAGTGAGCTGAGATAATGCCACTCCATTCCAGCCTGGGTGACAGAGCGAGACTCCATCTAAAAACAAAAAATGCATTTGAGGCAAGATGGGTAGCCAAGGAAATGATCACGTTCTTGGGACGCAGTAACCGTGGTGACTGTACGGTCAACACAATAAGCCTCAGCATTTGCATTGCAGTTGAGCTCATTCAAGCAAACTTATCTTCAGCAGGGACTTTCCTCTCGAGAGTGCACACGTATTTTGATTTTCCCTGTCCTCAAACTCACCCTCTGATCATTATAACAGTAAAAAACACACCCTGGGTAGAGATTTAAGATGCTAATGAGACATGTGACGTTTGAAGACGCATGTACAGCTACTGTACATGTGCACCCAGAAGACCACCCAGAACATGCTTACTAGCAACTCCTCTTCCCACCCCTTTATGAATAATCATGTAAGACTCCCTTTCCCTAGTAACGGTCTCTGCTGTCTCATCCTTACGAGCAGCTCGCCCTGAATCCTCTCTCTCTCAGGATGCACTGTCTATTCTGTACCTAACTTTCAAAATACTCTTTTTCTTTTGCAATAAATTACTATATGCTGCATCCCCTACACTGTATGTCTCTTGTTTAAATTCTTTTTTTTTTTTTTTTTTTTTGAGATGGAGTCTCGCTCTGCCACCTAGGCTCGAGTGCAGTGGCAAACGATCTCGGCTGACTGCAACCTCTGCCTCCTGGGTTGAAGCCATTCTGCCTCAGGCTCCTGAGTACCTGGGACTACAGGCACGCGCCACCACGCCCGGCTAATTTTTGTAATTTTAGTAGAGACGGGGTGTCACCATATTGGGCAGGCTGGTCTCAAACTCCTGACTAGTGATCCACCCACCTCAGCCTCCCAAAGTGCTGGGATTACCGATGTAAGCCACTGCACCTGGTCTCCTGTTTCAATTCTTTTAAACTAAGAAGGCAAGAACTGAGGTATCACAACAGCCGTCAATGTATTTCTTACCACTGAACTAACTGTACGCTTAGAAATAGTAAACATGGTAAATTATAGGTGTGTATTTTATCCAATTAAAAAAAAGACCTTGCCAGATGTGGTTCCTTGATGTTGGATTCTTAGCCTCCATAACTGTAAAAGATAATTCCTTTTCTTTATAAATTACACAGTTTCCGGTATTCTGTTATAAGCAGTAGGAAACAGACCAAGACAGAGGCTCAAGGACCCATAGGAAGAGTTAGAGGCAGGAAGACTTCTGTGTAATGTCTTTGAATACTTATTTGCTTATTTTACTTCATTTTATTTGTTTATTTATTTTGAGCCAGAGTCTCGTTCTGTCCCCTCCAGGCTGGAGTGCAGTGGCGTGATCTCAGCTCACGGCAACCTCTGCCTCCTGGGTTCAAGTGATTCTCCAGACTCAGCCTCCCGAGTAGCTGGGATTACAGGTGCCCACCACCACGCCCGGCTAATTTTTGTATTATTAGTAGAGACGGGGTTTCACCATGTTGGCCACGCTGGTCTTGAACTCCTGACCTCAGGTGATCCACCCGCCTCGGCCTCTCAAAGTGCTGGGATTACAGGCGTGAGCCACCGCGCCTGGCCTTCTTTAAATACTTTAGATTGCGTAACAGCTGCTCATTTCACCCCTCCTATTATGTATGTCCTCACACATATGTGTGGGTTTCCATCCCTTCCTTTCAGAAGTGGGGTCTTTTTCTTCAACCCCCTGTGTCTGGATCACCCTTGTGGTTTAACTGAAAGAATATGGCGGAAGTGATGTTGTACGCAACCTGGAGTTTAGGTCTCAAGAGGCTGTTGAGTTTCCACCTTCATTTTTTTTTTAGAACCCTGTCCCGAGACATATAATGAAGTCAGGCTAGTGTGGAGGAGGATGAGAGGCCACATGAAAGGGAAACAAAGAGCTCTAGGCAACAGCCATTGACATCTGCCAGTCAGGCACATGAGGCCATCTTGGATCTTCCAGCTCAGACCGTCCCTCAGTTGAAAGCAGCCACCTAATCAAGCCCAGGCAAAACCAGTGGGGGACCACCTAGCCAATCCAGGGAAATAAAAATCACTGTTATTTTAAGATGTTAATTCTGGGTGTGGTTTGTTACGCAGTAGCAGATTTCACTGAGACAGTGAAATTCGTGGTAAACTTGTCCTAAAAATGTTACGGAGCTCCTGTGAGTGAGTTCACCATCAACGAAGGTATTCAAGAAGCGGGGGAAAGAGGAGGATCATTTGGGAGAAATAATGCAGGAAGTTTAAATATCAGAAGAGGGGTAAGACTAGATGTTCTTTTTTTTTTTTTTTTTTTTTTTTTTTAAATACTGAGTCTTGCTCTGTCACCCGGGCTTGAGTACAGTGGTGCAATCTCAGCTCACTGCAACTTCCTCCTCCTGGGTTCGAGAGATTCTCCTGCCTCAGCCTCCGAATAGCTGAGATTACATTCACGCACCACTATGCCCAGCTACTTCTTGTGTTTTTAGTAGAGACGGGGTTTCACTATGTTGGCCAGGCTAAGACCAGATGTTCTTAAAAGTTTTTTTCTGATCACCAGATAATAATCCTAGGAACCTAATTACGTAATGATATCTTAGGTATGCCTGTCATTATGCACCATATATACAGAACATTCTCCTGGTGGATGATTTCTACTAAATGAGAGAACAAGATTCACATACATAAGAATAAACAAAGAGAAACCAAGTTAAAAATTGGGTGACATAAGAAATCATTAAATATAAATCTTAGAATGGGAGGTGGAACTTGAAGACCATTTGGTTCAGTTTCGCTCCAATGCTGAGCTTTCCTCTACTACAGCCCTAGGGGATTAATATACAGCCCCTGCACAAATACGTCAAGTGACAGTACTGTCCATTTTGGGGCAGGTCATCCTTACTTTTTTGAAAGTTCATCCATCCCTACTGTTAAGATGAAATTTGTATCCCTGTAACTTTCACACATTTATTCCTTGTTTGCTTTCTAAAACCATAGCGTATAAGTCTAATTTTTCCACATGACATCTCTCCAAATATCTAAAGACAGTTATCTATCCCTTCAGGTTAAAGACAATCAGTTTCTTTAAATATTCTTTTTTGGTTTTTTGTTTGTTTGTTTAGAAAGAGCCTTGCTCTGTTGCCCAGGCTGGAGTGCAATGGTGCAATCTCGGCTCAGTGCAACTTCTGTCTCCCAGGTTCAAGCGATACTCCTGCCTCAGACTCCTGAGCAGCTGGGATTACAGACATGCAGCACCACGTCCGGCTAATATTTTGTATTTTTAGTATAGACAGAGTTTACCATGTTGGCCAGGCTGGTCTTGAACTCCTGACCTCAGGTGATCTACCCACCTTGGCCTCCCAAAGTGTCAGATTACAGGCATGAGCTATGGCGCCCAGCCTAAATATATATATATGTGTGTGTGTGTGTGTGTGTGTGTGTATGTGTATGTATGTATGTATGTATGTGTATATATACATATATAATAATTCTTTTTTTTTGAGACAGGTCTTGCTCTGTTGTCCAGCCTGGAGTGCAGTGGTGGAGTCATGGCTCACTGCAGCCTTGAACTCCTGGGTTCAAGCAATCCTCCCACCTCAGCCTCCCTAGTAGCTGGGACTACAGTTGTATGTCATCACACCTAGTTAATTTTTGTATTTTTTGTAGAGATGGGCTTTCACCATGTTGCCAGGCTGGTCTTAAACTCTCAGGTTAAAGCGATCTGCCCACCTCAGCCTCCCAAAGTGCTGAGATTATAGGCATGAGCCACTGTGCCTGGCTGGTTTCTTTAAATATTCTTTAGGAAATTATTTTGAGACACTTTTGTATCTAATTTATACTTTACACAATTTTTTTTACACACTTCAGTTTTTAAAAATCTCTTAACTTCTGATACACAGGACTAAGAATGATATTCTACATATGTTCTTACCAGTGATTCATAGAATGAGATTGTTAATTTCTGTAATGTGGTCTCTATACCTCTATTTTTGAGACATTGGGATTCCAGGATGGAGGATTTGGGAACGTTTCATTGTGGTATTGATGTGGAGAGGAGACAAAGAAGGGGACTGTATTCATCGTTTCTAGAGGGACAGAACATATATATAACATATATATAAAATACATATTACTGATATATATATTATATATATATTCTCTAAAGGGACAGAACTGATATATATATATTCTCTAGAGGGACATATATATATAGATTCTCTAGAGGGACAGAACTGATATATATTATATATAACTCCCATATATAATGTGTATAATATATATAAAATATATATATTATACATATATGGGAGTTTATTAAGTATTAACTTACATGATCACAAGATCCCACAATAGGCTATCTGCAACCTGAAGAGTAAGGAAAGCTAGTCTGAGTCTCAAAACTGAAGAACTTGGAGTCCGATGTTCAAAGGCAGCAAGCATCCAACACAGGAGAAAGATGCAGGCTGGGAGGCCTAGCCATTCTCTCTCCTTTTCACGTTTTTCTGCCTGTTTAATATTCTCTGGCAACTGATTAAATGGTGCCTACCAGATTAAGGATGGGTCTGCGTTTCCCAGCACACTGACTCAAATGTTAATCTCTTTGGCAACATCCTCACAGACACACCCAGGATCAATATTTTGTATCCTTCAATCCAATCAAGTTGACACTCAGTATACTCATCACGAGGATAAAAGACACGTCCTTCTGTAACTACCAACAGAGAACTAGCTGGCTCTCCCCTTATTGTCATCCCCTTTATATAAGAAACTCTACTTTGGAGGTGGTGAGCTTTCTGTCTTCTCTGTTGGCCATACCCACTGATCTCATTAACTGCCTGCGACTCAGTTTGGAACTCATGCTGTTGAAGAGCTCAGTCTTCCTTTCCCTGTATTCCCTAGTTGTTGGTCACCTCACTGGAGATTTGCCTGTATTTCCAACCAGCCTGCAGCTGATAGCATTAGATTGAATTTCTCTGATGCACATTCTTCTCTATCCTTTAACGAAAGTATCACCAGGAAGTGTGCAATCCCCACCTTCATCATTTACTCCTCTTAGCCCTGGATCTACAACTCTGGGGAAGCCAATGTGAGACAGAGATGGAGGGAGATGTGGAGGAGGTGGTGGTAGTGATGGTAGGTATACTGGGTTCTCAGTCTTTATGTCTTCTCTGCCTGGCCATCCGAGGCTTTTTTCTCTAGTCTAGCAGTACTTACGTGGCCGGGTGAGCGAGATGCCAATTCCTCCTCTTACCCACATAACTATTTTTTTTTAATATTAAAAATTATTTTTTTGTACAGCTACGATCTTGTTCTGTTGCCCAGGCTGGTCTTGAACTCCTAACTTCGTGTAGTCCTCCCACCTCAGTCTCTTCAAGTGCTGGAATTACAGGTATGAGCCATAGCACCTGGCCCATATAACCATAAATTCAACTCTTTTGAGGGTTGTGCCCTTGGCTTTGCAAAGGAGAGAACTGCATTCTACCAAAATAAGCCCTCTTCTTTTTCTGTCCCATTCATCTTATAGCTCTTGTTAGTAAAGACCATCAACATATCTAAGGACAAGGACAGGCATCTCATAGCAAGAACCAGATCCCCATTGAAATGCCGCTTGGGAAATGTAATAATGTCATTCTTCACCGAGATGCCTGCACTATTTTATAACTGACGGGTGCAAGAGTAGTGAGCAACTCACTTTTTCTTTTGTTACATGTATCAACTGCCTCTTCTTATTGAGCTTTCAGCCAATTATACCCTGTTTACTGACAGAAGTGTGTGAAATAGATAATCATTTGGAGAACAACATGCTAATTATGGGCTAAAAAAAGTTAAGAAAACATTTCATTTGATTTTTGTCCTGAAAAAAAGCATAGGATTGCAATGGGATGAAATTCCAGATTGAAATGCTCTGAGCAGGAGTGTGGTGGTGGGACTGTCTTGTGAATGGTAGGGTGGGGAACAGGAAGAGGGCGATGGGGTCAGAGAGGATGTTAGCTGATCTGCACATCTGTACTCACAGTCTTGGCAGATACTGTTGAATAATTTATAGGTTTCAATTCTGAAGAGTCTTGGATCTAGGTTGAAGAATTTAAACGAGGCTATTGAGAATTTTTGAGACAGAATTATATGCAGATATTACATTATATATACATATATATTTTATATATACATATATAATTTTATATATGTATACATGTGTGTAATATATAAATGTAAAAATATATGTGGGTATATACACATCTATACATCTATACATATATGTATATATATACTGAGTATAGTTTTATATATGTATTTATATATATTTTATTATATAAAACTATATATAAAACATATAAAACTATATGTATATATGTATGTGTTATATATGTATACCTATATAAAATACATATATGTATATAAAAATATATGTATATGTGTATTATATAGGTATACATATATAAAATACATATATGTATACATATAAAACTATATATGTGTATATATGTGAATATGCATATATTTTACATTTATATATTACACACATGTATATATACATATATAATATATTACACACATGTATACATATATACATATTATATATTATACCTATTACACACATGTGTACATGTATACATATTTATATATTATATTATATATTTATATTACACACACATATATTTAGAGATAGAATTTCACTCTTGCACAGGCTGGGGTTCAGTGGCACAATCACAACTCACTGTAGCCTCCACCTCCTGAGGTCAAGAGATCCTCCCATCTCAGCCTCCCAACTACCTGGGCCTACTGGCACAAACCACCACACCTGGCTAATTTTCGTATTTTTTCTAGGGATGGGGTTTTGCCATGTTGCCCAGGCTGGTTTGAACTCCTGGGCTCAAGCGATTCATCTGCCTCGGCCGCCCAAAGCGCTAGGTATACAGGCATGTGCCACTGTGCCCAGTCAACATTTGATATTCATATGGTGATCATGTTCGGGATAACGAGGAGAGAGGCAAACTAAGTCTTTGTAACATGCAGTTGTAAGATAAAGAAAATTCGAGTTACGGCGGAAAGGAAGGGATGTATCTGAAAAACACTGAGAAGAGGAAAAAAAAATCTTAGAAAATCTGAAACAAAACGAAAGAAACTCTCATTGTGACCCCATGTGACCTAGTCCTGTATTTCATGAAAAGGAAGAAGGAACAGAAAGGCAATGGTAGCTGCGGTCTGACTCCAAAAGTCTTGAGAATAGCATAGGTTTTTCTTGTAAGTTTCTTTTTTAGTAGCTTCATTCAGCATTGCACACAGAAAAATTTCTAAACATTCTACTTAGCTACCTCTCACTTCTCCAGATTTTCCTCTTGCGGCAGCCACTAAAAATGTCCCCCTTTATCAGTCTCTTCTTTTTCCCTTCTCAGTCTCTCTACTGCTTTTGTTGTTGCTCTAGCTTACCCTCCTCCCCGGAATTCTGCACTGGATCCTTCCCTCCTTGTGCAGCCTCCTGGGAAGGCCTCGTGTAAGGAAAACTCCTTCTCACAGCGCTTTTCCTCCACCTCTCACCACAACAATCATCAACACAGAAGATTTCTGTGACTGAATATTTTTTTCCCTCCACATACCAAGCAGCAGACATCACCTGGGCATCCTTTAATCCAGTTCTGACACTATCTACCTGAAGACAGTGTCAGATCCCATGAGTTGAGGGCTGAGTCCCCAACACTGCCCCCTCCCCCAAACACACACTCTAGTTGCAGGTCTGGCCTCCAGAACTTCTGACCGACCGGCTTCAAGCTAGGGTTCCCGTGATCTCCTGTTCAGACTCAGTCGATGTGCTGGAGTGGCTCATAGAACTCAGGGGAACACTAGCATTTACTGATTTATTATAAAGGCTGTTGCGAAGGATGCAGATGAAGAGATGCCTAGGGTGAAATACGGGGCAAGGGGTGCAGAGCTTCCACCCCTCCCTGGGCCCACCATTCTCCAGGAACCTGCACAAGTTTAGCTATCCAGAAATTCCCTGAACCTTGTCCTCTTGGGTTTTTATGAAAGTTTTATGCCATCAGCGTTCCTTCCCCCAGGGTATCGGGTGGGACCTTCTCATGGGAGGGTCTTAAGACCCACAGTCAGAAGGGTAGGGGACTCTTAGAGTCCTGCCTTGGGCGGGTGAAAAGAGGGCAGGAGAGAGGTTCTGTTTCTGGAAGTCTGTGCCTAAGGCCTAACACAGCCAACCTCATAACAAAAGACTTGCAACAAGGGCTATGGGAGTTAGGAATCGGTAACCATGGACGAAAACCAATGTACGACATAACACCACAAGCCACATCTTCCTTTTACTGGAAAGAAGCCCAGGATAGGGCTTAGAAGTGAGGTAGGAGATAGGATTCAGACACTGGATCAATTTGAGGACTAGCTAAAATAGGGTGGAGTGGGAAGCAGCTTTCCATAAGACACACCCACCAGTGGGCCATGTCAGTTTACCATTGCCATGGCAACACCTGAAAGTTACCCCTTTCTATGCCAACGACCTGAGGACCCAGAAATCATCTTTTTTTTTTTTTTTTGAGACCGAGTCTCGCTTTGTCTTCCAGGCTGGAGGGCAGCGGCGCGATCTTGGTTCACTGCAACCTCCATCTCCTGGGTTCAAGCATTCTCCTGTCTCAGCCTCCCATGTAGTTGGGACTACAGCGCACAGCACTATGTCCGGCTCATTGTCGTATTTTTAGTAGAGACGGGGTTTCACCATATTGGTCAGGGTGGTCTCGACCTCCTGACCTAAGGTGATCCAGCCACCTCGGCCTCCCAAAGTGCTGGGATTACAGGTGTGAGTCACTGCTCCCGGCTTGTTATCATCCTTTTCCCAGAAATTTCTGCATAAGTTGCCCCTTAATTTGAATGTAATTAAAAGTGAGTATAAATAGGACTGCAGAACTGCCTTTGAGCTACTACTCCGGGCACCTTGCCTGTAGGGTAGTCCTGCTCTGCAAACAGCAGTCCCTCTGCTGTTGCTGTACACTGCCACTTCAATAAAAGTTGCTGTCTAACACCACTGGCTCATGCTTGTATTTTTTTCCTGGGCAAAGCCAAGAATCCTCCCAGGCTAAGCCCCAATTTTGGGACTTGCCTGGTACCGGATCAGAAACATAAACCTCATAATGAGATGTTCTGCATCTGAGTTCGAGCCCCTCCACTTACTTGTTCTGTGACCTTGGCGAAATTATTTAAGCTTAATTTCTTCATACACTGGATTAATAATCCTACTTACTTAACAAGGTAGAATTAAAGATTGAATTGAAATAATACAACATAAAGTGCTTAACATAGCAACTGGTAGACAGTCAATGCTCAACAATTCTCTTTTCTTCCATTCTACTTTTCTCCTAAGAAATAAACCAATACCGGCCGGGCGCGGTGGCTCAAGCCTGTAATCCCAGCACTTTTCACAAGGTCTCCAGTGAAACCCCGAAAAAAACCAATAGCCAAGGCGGTGGCGGGCGCCTGTAGTCCCAGCTACTCAGGCTGAGGCAGGAGAATGGCGGGAACCTGGGAGGCGGAGCTTGCAGTGCCGAGATCGCGCCACTGCACTCCAGCCTGGGCGACAGCGTGAGACTCCGTCTCAAAAAAAAAAAAAAAAAAAAAAAAAAAAGAAATAAACCAATACCAAGGCCTTTTACACCATGTTATGTGATACGGTTAAAGTGTTGCTGACTCCTTGGCCAGGAGCAGTAGCTTATGCCTGTAATCCCAGCACTTTGGGAGGCTGAGGTACGTGGATCACAAGGTTAGGAGTTTGAGACTAGTCTGGCCAATATGGAGAAACCCCATCTCTACTAAAAATACAAAAATTAGCCAGGTGTGTTGGCACACGCCTGTAGTCCCAGTTACTTGGGAGGCTGAGGCAGGAGAATCGCTTGAGCCTGGGAGGCAGAGGTTGCAGTGAGCAGAGATCGCGACAGTGCACTCCAGCCTGGACGACAGAGTGAGACTCCACCTGAAAAACAAAAAACAGTGTTGGTGACTCCTTTGAGAAGGTCTCAGTCTCCATTTTTTTTTTTCCCATTCAGAATCTAACCTTTCCTCCCTGTCCCATGTTTCTTCTCTGGTGTCAGTGTGAGTCCTCTGGGACCCTATTGGAGAGCTTTCATCCTCCGCTGGGCTCTCTGCTGCCATGTGCCTCCTAGGGGAGTTTGCAATCTCCCAAGACTAGGGCTTAATCCTCTTCCACTAAATCCAAGGGCTGTGCCTCAGGTAGAAGGAAGAGGACTGTGCCTTTTCCGAAATCTGTGCCTGCTGGGAGCGACTGGCCACTAGCCGTCCCCAACACCTTGATCAAAACACCAGGAGATGAAGACTGGGGAGCTGGACACCTAGCTTTTGGGGCACTCTGCCGTGCTACAAGGAAAACTGGAAATATGGTCTCTATGGCAATCCTGGCTGAATCTTAGCCTCCAGTCAAGTTTGAAGAGGCCACTTTCCTCTGCTCACTGAGACCTTCTAGGCTTGCTGTCTCCAGCTCAGAGGAAGAGGCGTTCCCACCTTCAGGGACCCACATCTACCTTCACACCTTTACTCCAAGCTCTGTTTGGTTATTGTGATGGTTAATTTTTGCGTCAACTTGGTTAAGCTGTGGTACCCAGATGTTTCATCAAACATGAGCCTAGATGTTGCTGTAAAGCTGTGTTTTAGATATGATTCACATTTAAATCGGTCCACTTTTAGTAAAGCAGATTATCCTCTATAACGGGCATGGGACTCATCCAATCACCGGAAGGCCTTAAGAGAGAAAGACTGAGGTCCAGGAAAGGGGAGGAATTCTGCCTCCAGGCTGCTCTTGGACTCCAGCTGCAACAAATCTTCCAGCCTGCCGGCCTGCCCTGTAGATTTCAGACCTGCCAGTCCTGCAGTTTCAAGAGCCAATTCTTTAACAGAAATCTTCTTCTCTTTACTCTTTCTCTCTCTCTGTTTCTCTCTCTCGCAATACTCCTGACTACAATTATCTTATAAAGCCACAACTGCCTTCAAGCGACCCCTTTTCCCTTCTTAGCCCTGAAGAACTTCATCAACAGCAAGAATTCAGGAATGAGGAAAACGCATAGTAAACAGCTGGTCAAAGAAGACCCTGGGCTTCTGAAGGATCTCCAGCTGTTCCATCTCTAGCCTCAGCTGGCTTTGGACTCACCTTTCCAAGTAATCTTCTAATTTTTCAGGGATTTCAATTAGTGATTATGTCCTATCTGAAACGATTCTCAGATTAATTATAGGTTCTCTACATTAGATCCAAAGAGCAAAATAAATAATAAGAGAATAACTGAAATAATCAGTCTTTCCTATGTAAATATTTGCACGTGACGACAATAGCAGAGATAATGCCGTGGGATGCCTGTCCCTCCCCGTAGGCCCACCATGAGTGTGACCGCTGCAGGTACAGCCAGATTCAAGTATGTTGCATTGCCGTTGCAATCAGTCCTGTGATTTGCCCAAATGGTGAACCACTCTTGGCAAAGTTCCAAAACAAATTTTAAACATCCCTCAAATATGGTCACTGCAGTCCTAGAAAATTCAATGTATAAAAATGTGCAAAAAATAATAATTTGGTTTACAGGTATGTTAGGGAAGCAGGAGCCAAGGAGAGCCAGGGTGACACCATTTTAAGAAAACCTCCGTCTTTAAACTAGCCAGGCACATTTCTTGCCAGGCACAACCCATGGTTCCAAGATGCTTACAGCTAAGAAAGCAGCTTGGTAATTCCTGCAAGGACAAACTCCTACAGCATCAGAAAATCCAGATGTCCCAAAACCCATAAAAATATATGCTTTCTAGGTAATAATTGGAACGCTTTGATGCACTCACACACACTAGACTGTTAAGGCTAGTTTTTCTTTTTTGAAACAGAGTTTTGCTCTTGTCACCCAGGCTGGAGTACAGTGGTGCGATCTTGGCTCACTGCAACCTCTGCCTCCCAGGTTCAAGCAACTCTCCTGCCTCAGCCTCCTGAGTAGCTGGGACTACAGGCACGGGACCACCACGCCTGGCTAATTTTTCTATTTTTAGTAGAGACAGGGTTTCACCATGTTGGCCAGACTGGTGTTGAACTCCTGACTTCAGGTGATCCACCCGCCTCTGCCTCCCAAAGTGCTGGGATTACAGGCATCAGCCACCACACCCAGTCAAGGCTAGTTCTCTTTGAATCAATAGAGTAATACATTTGTCATGATGCCTGGTCACCTGCACGTGGACACAGCTTAGTGTTGACATGGGCAAGTTCCCTGTGTAAGAAAGACCTAAAGCCACGGCTTTCCTCTACTTCCTTTCTGAGGGTGCCTTTCTCTGTAAGTTTCCATAAACTCGCTTCTTTCACTGTGCTCTGCGGCTTGCCTTGAACTCCTTCCTGTGCCAGATCAAAGAACACTCTCGTGGGGTCTGGATCAAGACCCCTTTTTTGGGTAACATCTTTATCCAAGTTGAGCTCAGAGTCATCAGTAGGTTTCCATCTCCATGCAAGTCCTGAGAGACAGGCACAATCTCGGCTGGACAGGACTCTCCCTGAATTGCAGAAGTTCTCAAATTCCTGATCCCTGCCGGCCAATGCCAGCGATCCTCCCTGTTGCTGTGACAATTTAAACTCTCCCAACCTGATTTCCCCCACAAAGCCCAAGGCAGGCCTGCTATGGAGAACCACTGATTAGGAAATTCTTTTCTTCGTTTTTGAGGCCTTTACGTTTAAACCAATGATGAGAAATTACAACTAATTCCTGCACATAATTGAAAAACAAAAGTCAATAGAAGTAATTTCTTTTCTTTTTTCTTTTTTTTTTTGAGACGGCGTCTCGCACTGTCGCCCAGGCTGGGGTGCAGTGGCCGGATCTCAGCTCACTGCAAGCTCTGCCTCCCGGGTTTATGCCATTCTCCTGCCTCAGCCTCCCGAGTAGCTGGGACTACAGGTGCCCGCCACCTCGCCCAGCTAGTTTTTTGTATTTTTTTTTAGTGGAGACAGGGTTTCACCGTGTTAGCCAGGATGGTCTCGATCTCCTGACCTCGTGATCCGCCCACCTCGGCCTCCCAAAGTGCTGGGATTACAGGCTTGAGCCACCGCGCCCAGCAGTAATTTCTTTATCTAGTACTGAACTGTTATAAATGCAAAATAAAATGTTATATAGGAATTAAACTCAGTGATTTTAAGATCTGAATTTTTTTTTTTAATTGTGGTTAAACACACATAACCTAAAATCTATGACCTTAATTTTTTTTTTTTTTTTTTTGAGACAGAGTTCTGCCCTTTTTGCCCAGGCTGGAGTTTAATGGCATGATCTCGGCTCACTACAACCTTCACCTCCTGGGTTCAAGCGATTCTCCTACCTCAGCCTCCCAAGTACCTGAGATTACAGGCATGCACCACCATGCCCAGCTAATTTTGTATTTTTAGTAGAGACGGGGTTTCTCCATGTTGGTCAGGCTGGTCTCGAACTCCTGACCTCAGGTGATCCGCCTGCCTCGGCCTCCCAAAGTGCTGGGATTACAGGCATGAGCCACTGTGCCTGGTCAATGTTTTTTATTTTATTTTATTATACTTTAAGTTCTGGGATACATGTGCAGAAGCTACAGTTTTGTTACATAGTTATACACGTGCCATGGTGGTTTGCTGCACCCAATTAGGTATTTCTCCTAATTAGGTATTTCTCCGAATGCTATCCCTCCCCTAGCCCCCAACCCCCCGACAGGTCCTGGTGTGTGATGTTCCTCTCCCTGTGTCCATGTGTTCTCATTGTTCAACTCCCATTTACGAGTGAGAACATGCGGTGTTTGGTTTTCTGTTCTTGTGTTAGTTTATTGAGGATGTGAATGAAGCTGGAGACCTTAATTTTTTTAAGCATAGAGTTCAGTGGCATTAAGCACATTCTCGCTGTTGTGCAACCACCACCTCCATCCACCTCCAGATCTTTTTCATCTCGCAAAACGGTAACTCTCTACCCAATAAACATTAACTCCCTGTTCCCTTCCCCAGCTTCTGGCAAGCACCATTGTACTTTCTGTCTCTATGAGTTTGACCACTCTAGGAACTTCATACGAGTAGAATCATACAGTATTGGTCCTTTTGTGTCTGGCTTATTTCTCTTAGCATAATGTCCCCAGAGTCATCCATTTGTAGCATGTATCAGAATATGATGTTACCCTTAAAAGGATATAGCATATATATCACCCTTTTTTTTTGAGACAGAGTCTTGCTCTGTCGCCCAGGCTGGAGTGCAGTGGCAGGATCTGGGCTCACTGCAAGCTCCGCCTCCCAGGTTCATACCATTCTCCTGCCTAAGCCTCCGGAGTTGCTGGGACTACAGGCGCCCACCACCACACCCGGCTAATTTTTTGTATTTTTTAGTAGAGACGGGGTTTCACTGTGTTAGCCAGGATAGTCTCAATCTCCTGACCTCGTGACCTGCCTTGGCCTCCCAAAGTGCTGGGATTACAGGTGTGAGCCACCGTGCCCAGTCTATATCACCCTTTTAAGGTTGAATAACATTCCATTGTATGTGTGCAGTACATTTGTTTACCCATTCAGTCGTTAATGGACACTTGGTTTCTTCCACTTTTTGGCTATTAGAGGTAGTACTGCTATGAATATGAGTGTACAAATATCTCTTCAAGACTCTGCTTTCAATTCTTTTGGGTATACCCAGAAGTGAAATCGCTGGATCGTATAGTAATTTCTATGTTTAATTGTTTGAGAAACTGCCATACTATTTTCCATAGCAACTGCACCATTTAACATTGCCGCCAGAGCACAAGAGTTCCGATAGTAACCTATTTGGTGTGAAGTGACAGCTTTGAACTTTTTTTTTTTTTGAGATGGAGTCTTGTGCTTTCACCTGGGCTGGAGTGCAATGGCGTGATCTCGGCTCACTGCAACCTCCACCTCCCAGATTCAAGCGATTCTTCTGCCTCAGCCTCTCGAGTAGCTGGCATTACAGGCGCCTGCCACCACGTCTGGCTAATTTTTTGTATTTTTAGTAGACACGGGGTTTCACTATGTTGGCCAGGCTGGTCTCAAATGCCTGACCTCATGATCTATCTGCCTCGGCCTCCCAAAGTGCTGAGATTACAGGAGTGAGTCACTGTGCCTGGCTACCTTTAAACTTTTAGCAGTTATTTTATTTGTAATGTATCACTATGCTATAAATCATATTCCATGAAGAACAATGGCTTGTGAATAGAAAGTCTAAATTATTAATACATTTTTATTCTCTAAAATGTTGCTATTTAACTAGTAATATGTGCTCATTAAATACAATTGTTAAAGGCCAGGTGCAGTGGCTCACACCTGTAATCCTAGCACTCTGGGAGGCTGTGGCAGGTGGATCACCTGAAGTCAGGAGTTCGAGACTAGCCTGGCCAATATGGCAAAACCCCGTCTCTACTAAAAAGTACAAAAATTACCTGAGTGTGGTGGTGGGCACCTGTAATCCCAGGTACTCGGGAGGCTGAGGCTGGAGAATAGCTTGAACCTGAGATCACGCCTCTGCACTCCAGCCTGGGCAACAGAGTGAGACTCCATCTCAAAAAGAAAAAAAAAAAAAAAGAAAAAGAAAAAGAATGGAACTCTAGCTTTATATGTGTACACATGACAGTCTAGAACAAGGACTGACACACTGTCCTGTGGGTGAAACCCAGCTTGTTTCCTATTTTTGTATAGCCCACAAGCTAAGAGTGTTTTTAGATTTGTAAGGGGATGTTTAGAAACAAGCAAACAAAAAAGAATATTCAATTCGAAAATACAAAACCCACACCCCTTATCCCCCCACTCATCATCACCTCCACTCTTTTACTGCCGATCTCTCCCCTAATCTTAGCCACCCACTAGAAATTTAGGTTAAACAAGACCAGGAGCCTTCAAAGCTCTTAGTAAGTAAAAATACTTAATTTCTGAAACACATAAGGACTGCAAACACCTACTCTGCATCAATTGAACGCAAATCAACTACTTTAATTAAGCTAAGCCCTCACTAGATCAATGGGATTCGAACCCACAAAAACCTAGTTAACAGCTAAGCACCCTAACCGACTGGCTTTGATCCACTTCTCCCGCCGCAGGAAAAAAAGGCGGGAGAAGCCCCGGCAGAAACTCTGAAACTGCTCCTTTGAATTTGCAATTCAACATGAAAATCACCTGTGTCCTGCAAAGCTTAAAATATTTACTCCCTGGCCTTTTATAGAAAATGTTTCCTGACCTCTAAGGTAGAATGGAGACATTTCCCAGCCTCCCTTGCAGCTAGCTGAGTGGGTCTATGTGCCTAGATCATGGGTTCTCTAAGGTGGATTACAGACATTTCCCAGCCTCCCTTGCAGCTAGCTGGGTGGGTCTATGTGCCTAGACTCATGTGTTATGTAAGGAAGTGATGTGTGTAGCTTCTGGGGTGTATGCTGAAGGGAGAGGGCATGTTCTTTTTTTTCACCTTGTTTTTCTTACCACTAGGAGCACAAGTATGATGGCAAGCCACATGGATTAGAGGAACACGCTAGAAATGAGTAAATGACATGATTGAAGGAGCCCAAATCTCGAGGTGACTTTGTCAAGTACTTCCTATACCAACCCCAGATCACTCACCCACAAACAGTTGTGGGAGAGAGAAATACTTTTCCATTTCATTGAAACCACTGTTATTTGGAGTGTGTTACATGCAGCCAAACCTAAGATGCCATAGACTGTACACACCATTAGCTTATATAATGCTAAGGAAGAAAATATGCTTTCAAAATATATTACTTCCCTATGGCCAGCTGCGGTGGCTCACACCTGTAAATCCCAGCACTTTGAAAGGCTGAGGCAGGAGGACTGCTTGAGCCCTAGAGCTTGAGACCAGCCTGGGCAACATGGCAAAAACCTGTCTCTGCAAAAAATATAAAAATTAGCCGGGCACATGGCACGTGCACCTGTGGTCCCAGCTACTTGGGAGGCTGAGGTAGGAGGATCACTTGAGCCCAGGAGGCAGAGATTGCATGGGCTGCGATTGTACCACTTCACTCCAACCTGGGTGATGGCAGTAAAACCCTGTCTCAAGAAAAGAATACATATATGTGTGTGTGTGCATGTGTGTGCATGTACACATACATATGTATATATGTACATATATGTATATATGTACATATATGTATATATGTATATGTGTACACATTTTATGTGTGTATATATGTGTATATATATGTATATATGTGTACACATATATATGTATATATGTGTATGTACATAAATTCCCTATGCTTTCTTATCACTTAAGTTTTTTAAAGGACATTTTAAACAAAAAAAACTCTTACAGGCTTATTTTTGCTGACGTTAAAGAAATTCATTATACATCACTCTTCTGCATACATGAGGCACACAGATGCTCAAAGAAATACAAACAAAACAAACTGGTTAGGGTATTGCTAAAACTTCAGCTTGTAGTCAAATTCCTCTAAATGAGTTTTGACACGAAATCATCAAGATTTGTGTTTTGCAAAAGATCTTGTCCTCTGTGCCAACAAGGGTGTTGTTGGTGCAGCACTTCTTAAATGAGCGTTCCACTCTTGACTGTGGGATAGCCTTCCAAGTGGCTGGCACAGACGCAGAGTTTGGCAATTTTGATGCTCATCCACACACAATGATAACTGTGTTGCAGTTGCTGCATGAATGAGAGAAATTACAAGGTACATCTCAATCTCAGAGATATTAAAATGTGCAAAAGTGCACCTTATTTATTTATTTATCTATTTATTCTGAGTCAGAATCTCGCTCTGTCTGTCACCCAGGCGAGAGTGCAGTGGTGCAACCTCAGCTCACTGCAGCCTCCACCTCCCGAGTTCAAGCGATTCTTCTGTCTCAGCCTCCCAAGTAGCTGGGATTACATGTGTGTGCCACCATGCCCAGCTAATTTCTGTATTTTTAGTAAAGATGGGATTTTGCCATGTTGGCCAGGCTGGTCTTGAACTCCTGTCCTCGAGTGATTCACCCACCTCAGCCTCCCAAAGTGCTGGGATTACATGCGTGAGCCGCTGCATCTGACCAAAAAGTGCATCTTAGAATCGATGAAATCTGAATTTGCAGAACACTTGGAAATTACTGACAAGCAGAAAGAACAATGTGCACTCTTATCTATATTAGTACTTTGGTGTACTTCCTTTCAGTATTAAGAACATTTTTATTTGTAGAGTTACAATCACACCGAACCTATAACTGCTTTCTCCATTAACATAAGCATTATTTCATATTGCTGTATTTACTAGAGATCAAGTGTTCCATTATGTGGATGTCCAATAATCTGCTTTATTATCTAATTGATCATTTAGCTAATCAAATTCATAAGCCACAATTGAATTTCCAGATAATTTTAAATGAATGAGAGTCAGGTAGAAAGGAAAATGAAATCAACTATATAAGCTTTCAAGGCTTCCCTGCCCCCACCAAAAAAAAGTCCTCAAAATCTTTAGTAACAGTTTGAGGCTGGGCACATTGGCTTATGCCTGTAACACAGTACTTCGGGAGGCCGAGGTGGGAGGATACTTGAACCCAGGAGGTCAAGACTAGCCTGGGCAACATGGTAAGACCCCCATCTCTACAAAAAATTATTTAAAAATTAGCCATTGTGTGGTGCACACCCATTGTCCCAGCTACTTGGGCACCTGAGGTGGGAGGATGGCTTGAGCCCAAGAGGTCAAGGCTGCAGTGAGCTGTGATAATGCCACTGCATGCCAGCCTGGGTGACAGAGTGAGACCCTATTTAAAAAAAAAAAATTGAGATATTAACCTAAACTATTAACAGATTTTGCAGCACAAACACTCTTTCCTGGCCTTACCAAATAATACTATCCCATGCTGCACGATCACCAAAAGATACACAGAACTCCCATTTCACAGTAAGAACGTATTTTGCCCTGAAAAACATTTTATCAAAATGCCTTCTAAGAGTGTTGGAAGAGGATCTCAAATGCTAGAAGTTTAGGTTTTAAGAAAGACCCAAAGAGTGAAAATTACATTAAAAGCTGAATGAAAAACTCAGGTCAGGTTAAGGTTATCTTCTCATAGAAAAAGCTTCAAGGAAGAAGCTAAAAGAAAGAGGTGGTGTGAGTTGATGACATGTCAATGGCTTCCTGAAGATGGAGAAGGGAATGAACACAGCCAGAAAAAGAAGGAAAAGAAAGAAAGCAAAAGCAATACCCTCTAAAAGGAAAGATAATCGGAGTCATAGAAGAGCAATGTCTATTTTATTCCACGACAATTACTTTGGTCGATGTTCCCTTTTATACAAACTTCTGGGTTATTAAAATTCTGAGACAGCCTAGATGGAGATGATCACTTACACAATTAAGGATTATGGCTCCTAAAATGATTGTCATGTTTGAAAAGCACAGCAGCCAGTCCTGACAGCAGGAAAGAAGAAAAAAGCAGCCCTTAAATAGAGCAGAAAGTTCATCCCTGGTTATTCTGAATTTTGACAGGAGCAGCCTGTGGGAACTACCTGGAGCTACAAGATGGAATATTAGCCTCGATTTTATGAGTAAGACACAAGAGATGAGAACACTTACTGGCAAACGCTTTATTTTGAGTTGTTTATAGATAAAAGGCAGTGAAAACTGCAGTGCAAGATAAAAAGCACAAGTAGTTTATAGAGAAATGAACTATACATTCAATGTCAAGGTAGTATTTTTGACAATCACATGTTAAATAATTTTAGAATGGTAACATTGAACTTCAAACCAAAAGGAAAGAAACGGAGAGAAAAATGCCGGTGTGAAAGAAATTATATCCAGAGGAACTTTTTCTGGCATTGTTGTAATCTCAAATAAGCAAACATAGAGTGTGTTTGGTTTTAAAAAAATTAATAACATATTCACAGAGTGAAAAAATATTTGGAAATCATATATCTGATAAAGGGCTTGTATTTAGAATATATAAGGGAGTCTTACAACTGAACAATAAAAAGAAAAATAACTAAGAAATAGTTGAACAGACATTTCTCCAAAAAAAATTTGCAAATGGCCAATAACAACATGAAAAGATGTTTCAACCTCATTATGATTACAGGAATGCAAATCAAAGTCATAATGAGACATCATTTTACACCCACTAGGGTGGCTATAATTTTAAAAACTAGACAGTAGCCCAGGCACGGTGGCTCACGCCTGTAATCCCAGCACTTTCTGAGGCCGAGGCAGGTGGATCGCCTCAGGTCAAGAGGTTGAGACCAGCCTGACCAACATGATGAAACCCCGTCTCTACTAAAATACAAAAATTAGTAGAGCATAGTGGTGGGCGCCTGTAATCTCAGCAACTTGGGAAGCTGAGGCGGGAGAATCACTTGAACCCAGGAGGCAGAGGTTGCAGTAAGCTGAGATTGTGCCACTGCACTCCAGCCTGAGCAACAAGAGTGAGACTCTGTCTCAAAAAACAAAAACAAAAACAAACAAACAAAAAACCTGGACAATAATAAGTGTTGACAAGGCTGGATGTCTAAAAATTGGGCCCCGCAAACATTGGTGGTTGTATTAGGCATTCTTGGTTTGCTACAAAGAAATATATTAGACTGGGTAATTTATAAAGAAAAGAGAGGTTTCATAGGCTCACAGTTCTACAGGCTGTACAGGAAGCATGGTGCTGGGTATCTGCTCAGTTTCTGGGGAGGCCTCAGAAGCTTAAAATTATGGTGGAAGGTGAAACGGGACGAGGCATATCACTTGGCAAAAGCAAGAGCAAAAGAGGGGGGAGATGCTACACACTTTTAAATGACCATATCTCACAAGAACTCACTACCGCAAAGATAGCACCAAGCCATGAAGGATCTGCTCCCATGATCCAGACACCTCCCAGCAGGCCCCGCCTCCAGCACTGGGGATTACAATTCAACATGAGAACTGGCAGGGACCAATATCTGAAGTATATCAGTGGTGGAGTTGTAAAATGGTGCAGCCAGGTTGGAAAACAGTTTGGCCGTATGATGGCCAAAAACAGTTTGATGGCTGTTAACATCTCAAGATGTTAATCATAAAGTTCCCAGGTGACCTAGCATTTCCACTCCTAGGTATATACCCAAGAGAAATGAAAACTATGTCACACAGAAACTTGTATATGAATGTTCATAGCAGCATTATGCATAATAGCCAAAAAGTAGACCTACCTCAAATGTCCATCAATAGGTGAATGGATAAATACAAGGAGATACATGCACACACTAGAATATTACTAGGCCCTAAAAAAGAATAAAATACAGATTCATGCCTCAACATGAATGCACCATGAAAACATGCTAAGCAAGAGAAGCCAGTCAAAAAGATCACACACTGTATGGTTCCATTTATGTTAAATGTCCAGAATACATAAATTCATAGAGACAGAAAGATTTGTAGTTGCCAGGGGTTTAGGAGAAAATGAGGGGTGACTGCTAATGGGTATTGTTTTTTAGGGGATGATGAAATGTCATAAAATTAGACAGTGGTGATGCTTGAATGACCCCGTGTATGTACTCAGAACTAGGAGTTGCACACTTTTTTTTTTTTTTTTTTTTTTTTGAGATGGAGTCTCGCTCTGTTGCCCAGGCTGGAGTGCAGTGGCCGGATCTCGGCTCACTGCAAGCTCCGCCTCCCGGGTTTACGCCATTCTCCTGCCTCAGCCTCCCGAGTAGCTGGGATTACAGGTGCCCACCACCTCGCCCAGCTAGTTTTTTTTGTATTTTTTAGTAGAGACGGGGTTTCACCGTGTTAGCCAGGATGGTCTCAATCTCCTGACTTTGTGATCCGCCCGTCTCGGCCTCCCAAAGTGCTGGGATTACAGGTTTGAGCCACCGCGCCCAGCTACTTTTTTTTTTTTTGAGATGGAGACTTGCTCTGTTGTCCAGGCTAAAGTTCAGTGGCATAATCTCAGCTCACTACAACCTCTACCTCCTGGGTTCAAGCGATTTTCTTGCCTCAACCTCCCCAGTAGCTGCCCGCCACCATGCCCGGCTAATTGTTTTATTTTTAGTAGAGATGGGGTTTCGCCATGTTGCTCAGGGTGGTATCGAACTCCTGACCTCAGGTGATCCAACCACTTCAGCCTCCCAAAGTGCTGGGATTACAGGCATGAGCCACCACGCCCAGCTTGCACACTCTTATAAACGTGAATTTTATGGTATGTGAATTATAGCTCAAGAAAACTGTTATAAGAATTGATAACAATTACATTTAGACTATAAACACTGAACTTCTAAAGAATCATCAGAGAGTCAGGTCTCTAGCTTTATATTTTACCTTTTCTTTCTCTTTTAATATTGAGAATAACTATGCTATCTTTACTGACTGAATCATGAAGGTAAAATTGAAGTGATAACTATTCTGTCATTTGACTGAACCAATCTTGACTTTGCTTTCATTCATTTATTTCTCATTTCATTATAAATTAGGAAGGGAAATAAGACTTTTTTTTTTTTTTTTTTGAGACGGAGTCTCGCTCTGTCGCCCAGGCTGGAGTGCAGTGGCCGGGTCTCAGCTCACTGCAAGCTCCGCCTCCCGGGTTCACGCCATTCTCCTGCCTCAGCCTCCAGAGTAGCTGGGACTACAGGCGCCCGCCACCTCGCCCGGCTAGTTTTTTGTATTTTTAGTAGAGACGGGGTTTCACCATGTTAGCCAGGATGGTCTCGATCTCCTGACCTTGTGATCCGCCCGTCTCGGCCTCCCAAAGTGCTGGGATTACAGGCTTGAGCCACCGCGCCCGGCCAGGAAATAAGACTTTTAATTAATTCTTGAGATAAATAAAACATATGTACTATTTTTCCATTTTTAACTACTGTCTTTGTGTGTTCTGATAAATGTCATATCTTGTTTTTCTCCAGAATATACCATTAAAAAAATGAACTTTTTTCACATTTATTTTTTACTATTATTATTATTTTTGAGACAGAGTCTTGCTCTGTTGCCCCAGCTGGAATGCAGTGGCCCAATCTTGGCTCACTGCAACCTCCACCTCCTGGGTTCAAGCAATTCTCGTGTCTCAGACTCCTGAGTAGCTGGGATTACAGGCACCCATCAAGCCCAGCTAGTTTTTGTAGTTTTAGCAGAGATGGGGTTTCACCACATTACCCAGGCTGGTCTCGAACTCCTGACCTCAGGTGATCTGCCCACCTTGGCCTCCCAAAGTGCTGGGATTACAGGTGTGAGCCACTGGACCTGGCATTTCATTTAATTTTGATTTTGTATTCCATGTGTACATTTTTATATGCCACATAATAATTTCAATTGTATATTTTCCTTCAATTAACATCCTATCAGGAATGCTCTTCTGTGTGATGGCACAGTGTCAGGATCATTGTGGTCAGCAGAACAATCACCTGTTTCCCTTCACCCCCAGGAATATGTCACCTTGTGGCAAGAGAGATTTTGCAAATGTGGTTAAATAAAGCAGTTGAGATGCGGAGATGATCTTGGATTATCCGAGTGCACCTGATGTAATTACAACGGTTCTTATGAGAGAAAAAAGGAGGTGGGAGAAGCTGAGGAGCTGTGACAGTGGAAGCAGAGATCAGAGTGAGGTGGAGAACAAGGGCTGAGTAACAGGGGCTGTGTGTGAAAACTGGAAAAGCAAGCAGATGGATGGCTTCTTAGAGATTCCAGGAGGAAGACAGCCCTACCGATTTCTTTTGGACTTCTGACCTCCGGAATTGAAGATAATAACTTTGAGTTGTTTTAAACGATAAATTCGTGGTAATTTGTCGCAGTATCAATAAAAAACTAATATAATCATCATTTTAAATTGTTGCCTGTTGGTCGGGTGTGGTGGCTCACTCCTGTAATCCCAGTGGTTTGGGAGGCCACGGTGGGAGGATCCATTGAGGCTGGGTGTCCAAGACCAGCTTATGCAACATACCAAGACCTCATCTCTACACAAAATAGAAATAAATTTGCCAGGCATGGTGGTGTGCACCTGCAGTCTCAGCAACGTAGGTTTGCTTGAGCCCAGGAGTCTGAGGTTATAGTGAGCTGTGGTTGTACCACTGCACTCCAGCCTGGGCAACAGAGCAAGATGCTGTCTCTTAAAAAAAAATTGTCGTCTATTATTTTCATAAGGAACCATAATTTCCCAATTATTTCTTTGTTTGGAAAGAGCAAACATCTTGAAACAGCAATCAAATCCATTCAGCCAAGTCTGTGTGTGAAGGTTTGGTTCCTGATTGCAGAGGGTGACCAACTTCCATGATGTTGGCTATCAGAGTGGTCTGGGGCCATGTCTAGTGACACTACCATCTTGCTCTCCTCTCTAAAGAAAGCTTAACATTGAACAGTACTACAGAGCACTTTGTCCACCACTGCACACAAACTTCATTGTCATCTCAGGCGTCATTACTCGGGTAACATGCAGCTGGGCAGTCACAAACCCTGAGTACAGAAACCCTATTTTCTGAGCGAAACACTGGGAGACAGAATATTTGAAATCAGAACTTTTGGGAAATCTGGAACCTATTGTTGTCATACAACTGAGTCAGTGAGGGATAGTTCATAATCCCCTTAATTGGTGGATAACACTGGAAGCACTTCAGAGAGCAGAACTTCCTGTGCCTGGCTTCTTGATTAATGAGAAAGAAACATTCCCAAATAATTGCTTGTTGAAGCACTGGCCTGACCATCTTGCCTCTCAAAGTTAGCCTGAATCCTAACAGATGGAAACACAGTAGTGGTGGCCGTGATGGCCATGGAGAGAGACTTGTAAACAAAAGGAGGTAACAGGAATTTCGTTCCAAACTGTGGAAAGCCCAGAGCTTCCCAGCATTCAGATTTTTACTGGGGACAAAAAATTCATGGGACTAACGTTCCATGAGATTCTTTCAACCCGTGGGCAGATAGGCTAGGTTAGGCTACATGAGTTATAAACTGTGATATAGAAAGACAGAGTACACATTGTCCAATTAAAAGCACTTACTGTGACACATATGTGGTGATGTGGACTATTGTTAATATGCTGCACGGTGATTAGTGAAATGGCTGCGTGTCCACATGAATGACTGTAACTGGCATTCTTTACAGAAAGAGCCTTTTGTAAATTTTTTTCTGAGATGGACTCTCTCTCTGTCACCCAGGCTGGAGTGCAGCGTGTGATCTCGGCTCACTGCACAACCTCCGCCTCTCGGGTACGAGTGATTCTCCTACTTCAGCCTCCTGAGAAGCTGGGACTACAGGTGCCCGCCACCAAGTCCAGCTAGTTTTTGTATTTTCAGTAGAGATGGGTTTTCACCATGTTGGCCAGGCTGGCCTCGAACTCCTGACCTCAAGCGATCTGCCCGCCTCAGCCTCCCAAAGTGCTGGGATTACAGGCATGAGCCATCGTGCCCGGCACAAGAGTCATTTTTAAACATGTGTTTTCCTCTTTTCATTTTCTGAGTTTTCCAGTGTCTGTCATGAGAATCAGATCACTACCTCTCGCTCCATGCTCCCTTTTCTATGTAAATCATCAGACAGACCCACACTGAAAGGCAATGAATGGTCCTGAGTTACTCTGACGTTCGCCCTGCACTGTCACTCAGGGGCTGAAGTCCCTCACACATCATCCTCTTGCCATGACACTTTCCAGTTGCTGCCCTGAGCATTCTGGGTAGTGAGGCTTGGTGCCAAGAGTCTTTGATTTGCTCTCTTCCCACCTAGGTTGCGGCAGGTGGGAGGAGGGTGGTGGTGGAGGAGGGGGCATGTCAGAGGACACTGAGCCAGTGCTGTGAGAATTGATTATAGAAATTGAGTTATTTTTGTCATACCCAACTAAATCATAGTCAAGGGAGCTGGGGGAAAAAGCACTCAAGGCACATAGCACCTGCTTCAGGAATCATCTCCAAGCCCAGCTGCTGAAACGACCTGCTCTAACCCTAAGATAAGCTTCACCTGGTAGCTGCTGAAACGACCTGCTATGACCACCCTAAGACTAGTTTTACCTATTGTTGTCACTCACCAACCCGGGCTTGTCAGCTCCTCAGAGCTCTAGTGCCAATGAGCTTTCTTCCAAAACAATACCTAACATTGCACGCTTTCTCATAAAACCTCCAATCTTCCCTTTGTTCTTCAAGCATACTAAAGACCTCCACTGTCTGTGTATATGCCCTCAATTGCAATTCTGTTTTCCCAAACAAGATGTTTTGCTTAGAGAATCGTGTGTGTGTGTGTGTGTGTGTGAATACAGATAGATAGATAGATAGATAGATAGATAGATAGATAGATAGATAGATAGATAGATAGATAGATAGATAGATTTTGAGACAGAGTCTCACTCTGCCACCCAGGCTGGAGCACAGTAGCATGATCCTGACTCTGTAACGTCCACCTCCCGGGTTCAAGCAATTCTCCTGCCTCAGACTCCCAAGTAGCTGGGGCCACAGGCGCCCACCACCATGCCTGGCTCATTTTTGTGTTTTTAGTAGAGATGGAGTTTCACCATATTGGCCAGGCTGGTCTCAAACTGCTGACTTCAGTTGATCCACCTGCCTCAGCCTACCAAAGTGCTGGGATTACAGGTGTGAGCCACCGCTCCCGGCCTCATCTGTATATTTTTATTTGAGTTTGACAGGGCACTGTAAAAATTTTCTCTGAAGTTCAGTAGCACCCCAGGGGCAGGGCAGTGGGGCCAGTCAGCCCTGGGAACAGGCACTAAGAGGATGCATTGTCTGTAGAGAAGTGAAAAGCAAGGAGAAAAGTGACTGAAAGGGGTTTGGCTTTTTATCATCACCGTGGGGCAGCAATTTTATGTAAAATTGATAAAATATCCCACGCCTCTTTTTTTATTGTTTTAGATTCTGAACAACCATGGTTTCCTGCTAAATTTTACTGCTATATATTTATGTCTCAAATACGAAAATTTTACCTTCTGGTTTTTTTTTTTTTTTTTTTTTTTTTTTGAGACAGAGTCTCGCACTGTCGCCCAGACTGGAGTGCAGTGAGGGGAAAGCCATTGTCTCCTTCATTTGTTAGCCATTCCCTTAGTGGGAAAGAAAGCTTTTAATTACAATTCAGAACTATACGGCATATGGCCAGGCGCAGTGGCTCACATCTGTAATACCAGCACTTTGGGAGGCTGACGTGTGTGGATCACTTGAGGTCAGGAGTTCGAGACTAGCCTAAACAACATGGTGAAATCCCGTCTCTACTAAAAAAATACAAAAGTTAGCTGGGCATGGTGGCACATGCCTGTAATCCCAGCTACTTGGGAGGCTGAGGCAGGAGAAATGCTTGAACCTAGGAGGCAGAGGTTGCAGTGAGCCGAGATTGTGCCATTGCACTCTAGCCTGGGTAACAAGAGCAAAACTCCATCTCAAAAATAAATAAATAAATAAATAACTATAAGGCATAAAATATGGATACCTTCTATTCCTTGAACGAATATTTTTAACTGTCTAATATAGGATAATGTTCTCATCACTGAAATCCAGCAATGAACCAAAGTCCTGCCTTCAGAGAAGTTACATTCTACTAAGGAAGACAGACAATGTAAAAATCATGTAAGAAATAATGTAGTAACTCAGAATAGGGTAGGTGTGAAACAGAAAAATAAAGCAGGAACGGAGATGGGCATGAGGGGGAGAATATATCCATATACATTTTTTAATACTTTAGTGAGGTATGATGTATACACGTTAAAATGCATACATCTTAAGTGTACAGCTGGAGATATGTTTACGCACACACACAAGTGTGAATCCCATTCACATCAAGATATAAGATAGTTCCATTATCTCAGAAAATTGTCTTCTGCCCTTTTCTCTCCAGTGCCCACGCCATACATGTAACTTCTGTCCTGATTTCCAACAGCAGAGATTAGTATGACATATTCTTAAACTTCATATGAAATCTTACAATATGTACTTTTTGTGTCTGGCTTCTTTCAATCACCATAAATAATATTTTCACGACTCATTCATGTTCTAACATGTATCTGTTGTTTGTTCTTTTTATCACTGAATAGCATTCCATTGTGTGAATAGACCATAATTAGTTTGTGCATTCTCTTGTTGATGGACAATTGAGTTTTATCTATGACCCAGTATTGACTTTTTTTTTTTTTTTTTTTGAGATGGAGTCTCACTCTGTTGCCCAGGCTGGAGTGCAGAGGCTGGATCTTGGCTCACTGCAACCTCCACCCGTTGGCCAGGCTGGTCTCGGACTCCTGACCTCAAGTGAGTCACCTGCCTCAGCCTCCCAAAGTGCTGGGATTACAAGCATGAGCCACCATGCCTTCCTAGTATTGACTTTTATCAAGAGTTTTATTTTCAGGTACTGAGATAACTGAATGTTTTGCTCCTCTATTCTGCCAATGTGGTGAGTTACATTGTGTGAGTCCATTTGTGCTACTATAACAGAACACCACAGACTGGGTAATTTATAAAGAATAGAAATGTATTCTCCCAGTTCTGTAGGCTGGGAAGTTCAAGTTGAAAGCACCCTTCCTTCAGGGTGCCAAGTGAAATGGTTTGAGAATGGATGATAACTATGGATAGAAAATATCCTTATTATATTTTAAAGATAAAGTTAACATTCTTCCACCAAAAAGGCAAGTAAAGAGCTAAAAAGTAAAGCAAGAAAAGGATCTCTTTCTCAGCCGAAACCTATTACTACCTTTAATATTTTAGTATATTTTCTTCAAATATTTTCTGTTTCATTCTGGTCCACTGGTATGAGTGAACCATAGACTAAAACCAAGACAGCATATACTCATTGTTATGTTTTAATTAATTAATTAATTAATTTTTAGACACAGGGTCTTGCTGTGTTGCCCAGGCTAGATTCAAACTCCAGAGCCCAAGCAATCCTCCTGCCTCAGCCTCCTGAGTAGCTGGGACTACAGTCATGTGCCACCATGTCCAGCTACTAATCATTTTTAAAACATTTCTTTCTGGTTTTAAAAATGTGCATCTCCTATTCACAATAGCAGAGACACGGAATCATCCTAAATACCTATCAGTGATAGACTGGATAAAGAAAATACCACAGAATACTATGCAGCCATAAAAATGAATTACATCATGTCCTTTGCAGGGACATGGATGGAGCTGGAGGCCATTATCCTTAGCAAACGAACACAGGGCCAGAAAACCAAATACTACATGTTTCACTTACAAGTGGGAACTAAATGATGAGAACACACAGACACAAAGAGGGGAACAACACACACTGGGGTCTATCAGAGAATGGACGGTGGAAGGAGGGAGAGGATCAGGAAAGATAACTAATGGGTACTAGGCTTGATATGTGGGTGATAAATAATCTGTATAACAAACCCCCATGACACAAGTTTACCTATGTAACAAACCTGTACTTGTACCCCCAAACTTAAAAATAAAAGTTAAAAAAAAGTGCATCTTAACATAAAAGTCAAGGAATACAGAAAAGTACTAAAGAAATTAAGATTGGTAAGAATTTCACTACTCAGAGGCTTATCTGTTTTCTTGAAGTCTATTTTATTTATTTATTTATGGTTTAACACCATAGTATCCCATTGTATTAGTCTGTTCTCATGCTGCTAATAAAGACATACTCAAGACTGGGTATATAAAGAAATATATAAAGAAAAAGAGGTTTAATGGACTCACAGTTCCACATGGCTGGGGAGGCCTCACAATCACGGCAGAAGGCAAAGGAGGAACAAAGGCATGTCTTACATGGTGGCAGGCAAGAGAGCTTGTGCAGGGGAACATCCATTTACAAAACCACCAGGTCTTGTGAGACTTACCCACTATCATGAGAACAGCATGGGAAAAATCCAACCCCATGATTCAGTTACTTCCCACTGGGTCCCCCCCATGACACGTGGAGTTCATGGGAACTACAGTTCAAGATGAGATTTGGGTGGGAACACAGTCAAACCATATCAACCATATGCAGTAGTTTTAAAGCACAGTTACCACAGGTCTGTTCACAGATTCAACATCAGCATTTCTCAAACTGTGGCCCGTGGACCATCTACATCAGAAACTCCTTGAGCTTGCTGAAATCCGATTTTTGTATCCCACCTCAGACCCACTGAATGAAAGTCTCTGGGGGAGGGCTGGGCCCTGGAGCTGGTATTTCTACAAACTTCTCAGCTGTTTCTTACAGTAAAGTTTGAAAATAGGATCTAGGTGGAAGCCAATATAAAGAGGAATTTAGGTACAGATGTCTGGCTTATTAGCCTTCTCCATTGAAAATAATGGAATCATTGAGGTCATTCAAAAGTGATCAAACTATCACTTGAGGTCAGGAGTTCGAGACCAGCCTGGCCAATATGGCAAAACCCCGTCTCTACTAAAAATACAAAAATTAGCTGGATGCAGTGGCGTATTCCTGTAATCCCAGTTTCTTGGGAGGCTGAGGCAGGAGAATCACTTGAACCTGGGAGGTGGGGGCTGCAGTGAGCCAAGATCACACCACTGCACTCCAGCCTGGGTGACAGAGTGAGACTCCATGTCAAAAAAAAAAAAAAACAAAAAACAACAACAACAAAAAAACAATTCACTAGGGGTGGAAGATATGACTCAAGATATTCCCAGGCTTAGGAAAAAAATGTAACGATACAACTCAGATCTGAACTGTAAAGGAAGCATCATTTTAATCTACTCTAAGTGAAATTTAACCTAAACTAAGTCATTTTTGTTTTGTTTTTAATTGACAAAACAACAACAATAACAACAAAACACAAAAAAATGAAACCAAAAGTGATTAAACTAAAATGTATTCAGTCATAATGTGCCAGGTATTTTACACATGGAATCCAAATTTCCCAATGACTCTGAGTACAAATTTAGTGATATTAAAGATCCAATTTCATGAATTCATGCCCCTAAACTGATAGCATAGTCCAGCCCCGCTTGAAACCTACCCAGTCAGCTCTGAGACCCGGTGCTGACATCTCCCTTGAGTTTTCTGGAAGCACTTGAGGATCGTGCTTTATTAGTTCTGCTGACATTTCCCTTACTTACTGTCTCTCTCCCCTTCCTAGTTCCACAGGTACCTCCATCTCCCTTACGCAATCCCACTGGCACCCATTATATTATATGAAGAAATTAAATCGTTTTTATATTGCAACCTAGTTATTAGAGATCACATATTATTACGCATTAAAATGCTAATTCAGGCTTTTAAAATAAAGTATTGCACTTTCACAAACTAAATTTAAACACAAAAATTGTCTGATATTAAGGGACAGCCATAGCAGTTTGGAGTATGTTCTGGTACTTAAATGATTTTGCCTTTTTTTTTTTTTTTTTTTTTTTTTTTACAAAAAAGACTATGTATGTCCATGCTTTTATATTTACTCGTGTTATTTTATTTATATAGGTTTGGCCTGGCATGGTGGCTCACACCTGTAATCACAGCATTTTGGGAGGTCAAAGCGGGCAGATCACAAGGTCAGGAGTTCAAGACTAGCCTGACCAACATGGTGAAACTCCATTTCTACTTTAAAAAAAAAAAAAGTTAGTCCGGTGTGGTGGGGGGTGCCTGTAATGTAATCTCAGCTACTCAGGAGGCTGAGGCAGGAGAATTGCTTGACCCCAGGAGGCGGAGGTTGCAATGAGCCGAGATCACACCACTGTACTCCAGCCTGGGCGACAGTGCAAGACTTCGTCTCAAAAGAAAAAACAAAAGAACCATATTTATATAGGTTTATTGCAAATAACATATTCATTTTTGTTAACAAATATTGCTAGAGGGCTTCCTATGTGCAATTCAGATGCCCGCACGGGTATGGAATTGCAGAGCAGTGGTGGAAAAGACATCGAACAAACCATTACATAAGTAACCTTTAGCAACACGCATGGTCACGGAGGAAAATGCAGGGTGTGACATATAACGGGACCATTGTTCTAGAATTGCAGGTTGGGAAACTTGTGGAAATTTCCTCAAGTGGAGGCAATAAAGGATGAATTAGAATTAGCATCATAAACGGTGGAAGAAAAACTATTTCAGGCAGGGAAACTGAATGTACAAAGCTGCGGAGACAGGAAAGAGTTTAGGGCATTTGAATAAAAAGAAGCCTACAGTGGCTAAAGCCAAGTGCAGGGGCCCCGTTGGGCAGACCATGCAGCCTTTGTTGAGGATTTGGGGTGTTTTCCTAAGATGAATAAAAAGCCTTTAGAGGATTTTAGGCAGGGTGGAGCCATGATCAGATGTGTAGTCTGAGATCACCCTGGATGCTCTGTGGAAAATGGGATAGGGAGGGGAGGCAGTGACCCTGAGGAGATGATTAGGGGGTTACTCGTATTAGTCAGTTTTCTACTGAGAAACAGAACCAATAGGATGTATACATCTGTGTGTGTGTGTGTGTGTGTGTGTGTATATATATATATATATAGAGAGAGAGAGAGAGAGACAGAGAGACACAGAGAGAAAGAAATTTCTTCTAAGGAGTTGGCTTGTGTGATTATAGGGGGTGGCAAGTCCTGAGATCTGCAATTGACAAGCCGGAGACACAGTAGTGCTGAGCATGTAGCTCCAGTCTCAGTCCCAAAGCCCAAGAACCAGGAAAACCAATGGTGTAAGTTCCAGGCCAAAGGCCTGTAGGCTTGAGATCCAAGAAGAGTCGAGGTTTCAGTTTGAGTCCTAATGCAGGAAAAGACCCATGTCCTATCTAGGGCATTCAGGCAGGAGGAATTCTCTCTTACTCACAAGACGGTTGGGCTTTTTGTTCTATTCAGGCCTTCAACTGATTGGATGAGGTCCACTCACAGGAGGGAGAGCAATCTGCTTTGGTGAATATGCCTATTGAAACATGAATCTCACCCAGAATCACCCTCAGAGAGACACCCAGAGTTGTTTGACCAAATGTCTGTGCACCCTGTGGCCCAGGCAAGTGGACACACAAAAGTAACCATGGTTACACCTTATATAATAATTAACTCAAGATGGATTAAAGACTTAAATGTAAAACCCAAAACCATAAAAACCCTAGAAGAAAACCTAGGCAATGGCATTCAGGACATAGGCATGGGCAAAGACTTCATGACAAAAACACCAAAACAATGGCAACAAAAGCCAAAATTGACAAATGGGATCTAACTAAACTAAAGAGCTTCTGCACAGCAAAAGAAACTAGCATCAGAGTGAACAGGCAACCTACAGAATGGGAGAAAACTTTTGCAATCTACCCATCTGACAAAGGTCTAATATCCAGATTCTACAAGGAACTTAAATAAATTTACAAGAAGAAAACAAACAACCCCATCAAAAAGTGGGCAAAGGATATGAACAGACACTTCTCAAAAGACGACATTTATGCAGCCAACAAACATATGAAAAAAAGCTCATCATCACTGATCAGTAGAGAAATGCAAACCAAAACCACAGTGAGATACCATCTCATGTCAGTCAGAATGGCAATTATTAAAAAGTCAAGAAATAGATGCTGGCGAGGCTGTGGAGAAATAGGAACACTTTTACACTGCTGGTGGAAATATACATTAGTTCAACCATTGTGGAAGACAGTGTGGTGATTCCTCAAGGATCTAGGACCAGAAATATCATTTGACCCAGCAATCCTATCACTGGGTATACACCCAGAGGAATATAAATCACTGTACTGTAAAGACACATGCACTCACATGTATGTTTATGGCAGCACTATTTACAATAGCAAAGACTTGGAACCAACCCAAATGCCCATCAATGACAGACTAGATAAAGAAAATGTGGTACATATATACCATGGAATACTATGCAGCCATAAAAAAGAATGAGATCATGTCTTTTGCAGGGACATGGATGAAGCTAGAAGCCATGATCCTCGGCAAACTAGCACAGGAACAGAAAACCAAACACCGCATGTTCTCACTCAAAAGTGTGAGTTGAGCAATGAGAAAACATAGACACAGGGAGGGGAACATCACACACCGGGGCCCATCGGTGGGTAGGGGTCAAGGGGAGGGAGAGCATTAGGACAAATACCTAATGCATGTAGGGCTTGAAACCTAGATGATGGGTTGGTAGGTGCAGCAAACCACCAACGCACATGTATACCTATGTAAGAAACCTATACATTCTGCACATATATCCCAGAATTTAAAGTAAAATTTTAAAAAAAAAGGTAACCACAGTGACTCTCGCCTATAATCCCAGCACTTCGGGAGCTAAGGTGGGTGATCCCTTGATGCCAGGCGTTTGAGGCCAGCGTGGCCAACATGGTGAAACCTCGTCTCTACTAAAAATATAAAAATTATCTGGGCATGGTGGTGCATGCCTGTAATCCCAGCTACTTGGGAGGCTGAAGCAGGAGAATCTCTTGAACCCCAGAGGTGGAGGTAGCAGTGAACTGAGATTGCACCACTGTATTCCAGCCTGGGGGACAGAGTGAGACCCTGTCTCAGAAAAATAAAATAAAATTTAAAAGAGGTACCATCACACAACTACTCCTAAAAAGAAGAGACGGTGAAGGCTGGAAGTAGTGTGGTGATGGGAAGTAATGAATGCTTTTGACAAATGAATAAGAAGCAGAAATGACAGACTTGGATATGAATGAGGGAGAAGGAGGAGTAAGAACCACCAGCAACCTGTAGGTTAATTAACTGGGTGAGTGACATTGCCTTTTGTTGGGAGAGAGCATGTGTATTCTAGGAGGAAGATTGTGAGTCCACTCTGGACTCACTATGTCAGCAGGACATGCAAGGAGAGCAATATTAAGTAGACAGTGTGGAGTGAGGAGCGTGGGCTGAGCTGTTGCTGTATAAGATGTTTTGTCTTTGATTGAATCTGTGCAGACTAATTTTTTAGAACTAAAAGCATTACTTCCAGACCTCCACTGACTTTTCTGATCAGTTTATTTTATGGCGACTGCAGCCTCCAAATGAATTTTGAAAGAGAGGAGCTGGTTGAAGAGGTGCAGTGAAGGTGAGGAAAGACTGATAGCATCATGAGTGTCTCGAAAGTCCACACGTGCAGAAGGGGAACAGCTGCTCAGTCTTCTCCATGGCCCAGGTCTTGTATATCAGACCTGGAAAATAATACTGGAGCAGGAAGATAGTCTTTCCTTATTCTCTTCAGTTACTCAGGCTCATTTTGTTTGCGATTCTCTTGAACTTATATTAAGTTGAAATTATCCCCAATACTAGATTTTCCTGGTGGTACTTTTTTTTTTTCTTTCTGTTGTTGTGTACCATATTTCAATGGAAGTTCAAAATGCTATACCAGAAGTTACTCAAGAAAAACCATTTCAGACTGGTAGTTAAAATTCTTTCTTTCTTTCCTTTTTTTATTCTTTTTGAGTCTGAGTTTCACTCTCGCTGCCCAGGCTGGAGTGCAATGACATGATCTTTGCTCACTGCAACCTTCATCTCCTGGGTTCAAGTGATTCTCCTGCCTCAGACTCCCGAGTAGCTGGGATTAGAGGCGCCAGCCACCGCACCTGGCTACTTTTAAATTTCTTGCTTTCTGATTAAAAAATAATAATAATTGGATTTAGTGGAGTCTACCTAAACAATATCTTGTTTACGACATTTCCCTTTAAATCTAATCAGACCATGTATAAAAATGGTACTATATTGCATTAAATAATTTCCCCCTTTAAAAAAAATTTTTATTTTTAGTAGAGACGAGGTCTCACTATGTTGCCCAGGTTGGTCTCAAATTCCTGAGCTCAAGCGATCCTCCCACCTCAGCCTCCCATAGTGCTGGGATTCCAGGTATGTGTCACCACACCCAGACTCCCCCAATTTTTAAAGGCAGAAAATTGAAAGTGATGGTAAGAACTGAACAAGTCCTCTAGTTTTTAAAATGTATATTTTAATAGATCAATATTTAACATAAATGGGGCATTTTGTTTTATCCCATTGAATGATTTAGGACCCAGAATAAAAAATATAATGATAATACAATGGACCATTATGTTTTTTTCCAGTCAGGGAATTTGGTGTTACATTTTAAAAATAAGCGTCTTGGTATTTACAGAACGGCAAGAGAATTACATCCTTACCTAAGGATTTAAAATATATACATTATTTAGGCTCTTGTTCTTTCCTGCATATCAAGAGTACTCAAGATAGCTTTCAGTTTGACTTATAATTAAGTTACTAACTAATTCAGTCAATTGGAAGATGGAAAAAGATAACATAAGGCTGAAATAAATTGAATCAGGGTTTCTTTAATGAAAATACAGTAGACCCTTGCACTTTATTCTTTTCCTTCGTTTCCCTGGGCTCCTCACCTTATGAACACTTAAAGAAATATATTTTAACTGTAATATATAAAATATGTCAGGGCGTCAACAGAACATAAACACTACTTTGACCAAATATCAAGTTAGTCTTTTCAGTACAAACATAACATAAGGCCATCTTTTATAGTTTTCTTTTGTGCTGGTAAAAGCCTTCCTTCCCTCCCTCCCCCGCTCCCTCTCTTCCTTCCTCCTTTCCTGCCTCCCTTCCTTCCTCCTTCCCTCCCTCCTTCTCTCCTTCCTCTCTTCCTTCTTTCCTCCCTCCCTTCGTTCCCTCCTTCCTCTTTTTCTCCCATTCTCGGCCTCCCTTTCACACCCCCCCTTCTCTCTCTCCCTTCCTCTCTCCTTTGCTTCCTTTCTTTCCACAAAGCACTAGACAAAACCATTTTCCCAAAATATGTCATGACTTAGTCCATTTCTGCTGCTATAACAAAATACCTTAGACTTAGGTAATTTATAAATAATAGAAACTTATTGCTTACAGTTCTGGAACCTGGGAAGTCCAAGATCTCGGTGCTAGCAGATTCCGTGTCCGGCAAGGCCTCGCTTTCTGCTTCCAAGATGGCGCCTCGTTGCTGCATCCTTCAGAGGGAACAAATGCCATGTTTTCAAATAGTAGAAGAGATGGAAGGGAAAAAGGGACAGATGTTGTGTCTTCACAGGGCGGAAGAGATAGAAGGGCGAGGCCCTCTCGGAAACCTCTTTCATAAGGACGTTAATCCCTTTCAAGAGGCCAGAGCCGTCAAGACTTAATCACTTCCAAAACGTCCCACCTTTTAATACCATCATATTGAGCTTTAAGTTCCAACAGTTGAGTGTGGGGGGAAAATTTACATTCAAACCCTACCATGTCGGTGGTATGTTGATGCCTATGGTACATGTGTACCCTTAAAATACCTACATCTCGTTGGGGAGGACAGATATACACGTATGTAATGTAAGAGGGGAAACCAAGAGATTGAGTGAACTGAAAGCGCACACTAAATTTGGAAGCAGCCAACTCTAGCATTCCAAATTTCAAAATTGGGTTTATGGGGTGGTCTTGGCAGGACTGAGAGCAGGAGAACTGGCCAGATGGAAGGGGCTCTTTGAAATCACCTCAGTGACTGTAGATGAAGTGATTTGTTGACAACATTTCCAATTTGGTACTAAAAATGAGGATTTTTATGATTGAAAAATTTTATGGGCAAAATTAGAAGCCATTAAAAGCAACATTTAAATCCAAATGACCTCACTTAACCAAGGGCCCACATGGCTTTGTGGATCACAGTTGCTAATGTGAATTGCACTAGGAGGTGAATCCAGAGCCAGAACAGACTGGGGCCCAGTTGTTTTTTGCATCAAGCCAGCACCTCTAAGTGAACAAGCTGCTGCACTGTGAAACCGCTGATACTTTGAGCTGTTTTCAAGGGTAGCGGCGAGTAGAGAGAATTCAGCCTTGGCAGTGGTTAACTCAATGGTATTATGGATTCAAGATTTAAAAAAAGCCTTGTAGTCAAATAAGCTTAGCAAACACTGAGTAACAACCAAGTTAAACAAGATTTTCTACTGCAGGATATACTACTCTAAGATTTATTCCAAGATTTGAACACACTAATATGAGTGGAGAATTTACAAGAGTATTTCCCAAGTTTATTTGTCCAGCGAGCTCTTTTGCCTAGAGCATTTTCTGAGTTACAGTCCACGAAATATACTTTGGGAAACATTTTATTAAACTAATCTTTGAATATAGCCTAAAGCTGGGCTAACAATATTTTTTTATCCAAAGTGGGAGAGTTTGAGAGTATGCAGGAGGCTGTTAATAATTATGCTTGATAGAAAATATAATCTGGGATTATCTTGGGCAAATCAGGATGTGTGATTCTCCTAGTTATAGCTAATAAGGGATGTCCCAACAGCAGTTATTCTCTGTACATCAATATAAAAGCAACAGAACAGAGTAGGTTGAGTCAGTTCAGGAAAGCAGGTACCAAAATGAGTGTAGACATGCAATAGATTTATTGTGTGAAACTTCTGTGAAGGATACAGGGAGAGGGAACAGAAGGGGATGGAGAGAGCTTCAGATGGTAATGTAGGTCTGATACCTGTGAAAAGAGAGAAAGGAGGAAGGCAGGAAGGGAGGGTTGGTTGGTTAAGAAGAGCTTCAGACTGCAGCACAGTTCTCTTTTTTTTGAGACAGAGTCTTGTTCTGTCACCCAGGTACTGGCATGCAGTGGCGCAATCTCAGTTCACTGCAACCTCTGCCTCCTGGGCTTAAGCAATTCTCCTGCCTCAGTCCCTCCAGTAGCTGAGATTACAGTCGCATGCCACCATGCCTGGCTAATTTTGGTACTTTTAGTAGACATGGAGTTTGGCCATATTGGTCAGGCTGCTCTCGAATTCCTGACCTCAAGTGATCCGCCCACCTTGGCCTCGCAAAGTGCTGGAATTACAGGTATGAGCCCCCGTGCCAGGCCCAGATTTCAGCACAGTTCTGAGAGACTTGACCAGGTTGAGGAGAACCCCAAGCAAGGCCACCTGTTGGAGGAGTCCCGCATAGGCCTGCTCTGGTATACCCACTTTGGTAGCAACACAGAGGATTCTTGTCCTCAGAATGAATGTCATAATGGATTCCAAGGGGCAGCAAGCAGAGGCTCCCTGCAGTAGACTCTCTCGAAGGAAATCTGAGAGGCATACCTCTGTAGCTACCACCATGGTTAACCTGTGAAAGGACAAAATAGTATTTGCTGAATTACCATTATATTTATTTCAATCCTATTGTTTGACTCTGAAAGTTGCATCTTGGCTAGGTCCCCACAGCCCAGTGGAAGAATAGGCAGGCATTTCTTTCTTTTTCTTTTTCTTTTTTTTTTTTTTTTGCAGCAAATCTTATTTTAATAAGCAAACCAATACATTATATAAGTATTGGGAAAATAAGTTTTAACTAGTATTTTATTTTTATTTATTTATTTTCTTTGGGGGGGGTAACTTTTTTTTATTATCCTTTAAGTTCTAGGGTACATGTGCACAACGTGCAGGTTTGTTACATATGTATACATGTGCCATGTTGGTGTGCTGCACCCATCAACTCGTCAGCACCCATCAACTCGTCATTTACATCAGGTATAACTCCCAATGCCATCCCTCCCCCCTCCCCCCTCCCCACCATAGGCCCCAGTGTGTGATGTTCCCCTCCCCGTGTCCAAGTGATCTCATTGTTCAATTCCCACCTATGAGTGAGAACATGTGGTATTTGGCTTTCTGTTCTTGTGATAGTTTGCTGAGAATGATGGTTTCCAGCTGCATCCATGTCCTTACAAAGGACACGAACTCATCCTTTTTTATGGCTGCATAGTATTCCATGGTGTATATGTGCCACATTTTCTTAATCCAGTCTGTCATTGGTGGACATTTGGGTTGATTCCAAGTCTTTGCTATTGTGAATAGTGAGAAGAGGCAGACATTTCTTCACAACTGGGAGATTCCTCCTTCTCCAAGCAGGCATTCAGTGGACGAGCTGTCAGGTTACCCACAAAGACGTATTTCATCCTGAGAAAGACTTCATGAATCAATAAGAGGATTCCATCCTGGGCTTGTTTATAGCCTGGCTTCCAATGAAATAGTATTCAATAGATGTGCTGCTTTGTAACGGTAGCAGGACTGTCCTGGTTCTGTGGTCGGTGGTTACATGGATGATTCCCATTCTTGGGAAATTCCAGCATGGAGAATAGAAAGCAGAATTTCAACTGTTTGAATTCAAGGCCCTGACTTGAGTGTTGAAACACAGTTCTCAGGGACTTCAGTGTGCTCTCTGCAGCAACGTGTTATGTCTCATCAGAATTGGTGACCTATCTGGTAGATTGCTCTGTCCCTGTCTACAACTGTTAGGCCTTGGTGAAGATGGATTTTCATTCAGCAGAGCAAGAAGTAGCATTTGTCTATGATAAATCCATTGTGATCATGGCTCTGTGACAGTTAATTTTATGTGTCAACTTGGCTAGGCCACAGTAGTCAGATATTTGCTCAAACACCAGTCTGGATCTTGCTGTGAAGGTGTTTTTAAAGATGTGATTAAATCAGTAGATTTGAAGAATGCAGATTACCCCCTGCTAGAGAATGAGTGTTTGCACCCCCACAAATTCATATGTTGACACCTCAGTCCCCGCTGTGATGGTATTTAGAGGTGTGGCCTCAGGGAGATGATTAGGTCATGAGAGGGGCACCCCCATGAATGGGATTAGTGCCCTTATAAAAAGACGAAGAGAGGTCAGGCATGGTGGCTCATGCTTGTAATCCCAGCACTTTGGGAGTCTGAGGCTGGCAGATCACGAGGTCAAGAGTTTGAGACCAGCCTGGCCAACACAGTGAAACCTCATCTCTACTAAAAATACAAAAATTATCTGGGCGTGATGGCAGGTGCCTGTAATTCCAACTACTCGGGAGGCTGAGGCAGGAGAATTGCTTGAACCGGGGAGGTGGAGATTGCAGTGAGCTGAGATCGTGCCACTGCACTCCAGCCTCGGCAACAGAGCTAGACTCCGTTTCAGAAAAAAACAAAAACAAAAAAGAGGAAGAGACACAAAATGTCTCTGTCTGCTCTCCACCATGAGAAGATACAATGAGAAGGCAACCATCTGCACAACAGGAAGCAGACACCACCCCTCTCAACACCTTGATCTTGGACTTCCCAGCCCCCAGAACTGTGAGAAATAAATGTTGGTGGTTGTTTATTATAGACTCTCTTACTCAGGCTATGATAATGTGTTGTAGCAGTCAGAACGAATTAGATGCCCTCCATAATGTGAGTGGACTTCATGCAATCAGATGAAGTCCGGAAGAGAAGAAAGATTGCAGTGTCCTGGGCAAGAGGGAATTCTGCCTCTAGACTGCCTTTGGACTTGAGCTGCAACATCAGCTTCTCCATAGATCTCTACCTGCTGGCCTACTCTGCAGAATTCAGACTTGCCAGTTCCTATAATTACATGAGCCAATTCCTTAATATAAACCTCCTTCCCTCTCCCATGTAGATACACCATGCTATTGGTTCTGTTCCTCTGGAAACCCCTGACTGATACAGCCTCCTAAGAGTCAGGAGTCATAATGTGCACAATCCTAAATCGTGATGAATTGAAGTACTTGGTAGATTACATTGAAACGCCTTATCTGCCAACCCTGTGCATCCTCCTAATGATGGGGAAAACTATAAATAATACTGATCAGAGTACTGGGAAAGGGAGAGATTGTAGTCAGAGTACTCTTTCGGAGCACTTACTAAGTGCTAGGCACTTTACGTGTATAACGCTTTGAATCTGCACTTAACAACGCTATGAAATGAGCATAGTTGCTCCCATTTTATGCATGAGAAAACTGAGGCAGAGAGAAGTTAGGTAGCATAGCTGAGATCTACAGCTAGGAGGTGATGGAGGTAGAAGACCAATCGAGGTGGTAAAGTTCAAGAGTCCATGGTCTTAACCATGGCATTCTATGGCCTGTCATGCAGCCACACCTGACATGACATGACGCTCACTACATTTCAGTGGCGCCTGCTGGAAAGGCACCAGTCTCCTCTGCTCAGCTTGCTGTCTTCCCTCCACACCCAGATAGGCCAGGGAGCCCTGGCCTGTGTGTCCTCCTGTCTTCTCAAGAGGCCCAGAAAACATACCTGCCCTGTCCAGTTCCTCCTGTCCCCTCAAAGAAAGCTATCTTTTGGCTTGATTTCTAAGCCCAGGTAATAGAACTTTCTGTGGCAGGACCTCCAGATTAGATCCACTGTTTCTGGGCCCTCTGGGAGGGTCTAGAGTTGACCTTAAAGATGGAAGACAGGAACTGCTGTGTTGAATGAATGAAACCAATGCCTGCAGGACACACGGAGATTGTTTGAAAGGGATTAAAGCTCTGGAGCATGAGAGAGAATCCATTTTAAACAGGGATCTGAATCTTTTTGTACCTATGGATCTCTTCTCAGAATGATGTTTTAAAATGCATTAAACAGGATTCATAGGATTACAAAGCAAACCAATTCTATTGAAATGTAGTTATGAAACTATTAAAAATATATTTGCAACGTAGCAATATAGATGCTTCTTTAATGGCGTCTGAACGTAAGACCTAGTTATGTTAGTCTTGTGACTAACAGAATTTCAAAGTAGTGAGTGGGCAGAAGTGATCTTTTGAGATATCTGCAAATTGCTGTGATATGAAAATATGTGTGATTTCAATTGGTCACAAAACCACAGACATTGCTAATACTATTACAGTTTGCTACCAATATTTATAGCTGAAGAAAATGCTAGCTTTCAGTGAACAGATAGTGAAAATAAAGATGTCATTTCCCCCCGATGCAAGTTTTATGATTGCCATATAAAAACCTCTGTTTTGTGCTGGGTGCAGTGGCTCATGCCTGTAGTTCCAGCACTTTGGGAGGCCGAGGTGGGAGGATCACTTGAGGTCAAGAGTTTGAGACCAGCCTGGCCAACATGATGAAACCCCATCTCTACTAAAAATAGAAAAATCAGCCAAGTGTGGTGACTCATGCCTGTAATCCCAGCTACTTGGGAGGCTGAGGCAGGAGAAAGGCTTGAACCCAGGAGGCAAAGTTTACAGTGAGCCAAGATTGCGCCCCTGCACTCCAACCTGCTGAGCAACAGAGCAAGACTCCGTCTCAAAAAAAAAAAAAAAGCACAAAAACAAACAAAACCTAAACCATTGTTTTAAAAGTTTCCAGACACTTCTTACCCAGATGGAGACCAAAAATCACCTTTGACAGTGACTTTTATTCTTTATTCTTGGAAGGATCACTCGGGTGGCCTCTGTCTACCCAGATGTGTAGGTGCCTCATTGCTCTGTGGAGTGGATCACGCGATACCTTTTGTTGTTTGACAAGGTCTCTTCTCTATACTCTTTAAGGTATTGGGTTTGGGGAAGTAGAGAGGAGGGACATCCTTACACAGGGCTCAGGGAACCTCCGAGGAAGCAGAGGCTTCAATCTCTTCCCTTTGGAATTTAAGGGAGCTGTGGTTACAAGCACAGCCTCTGGAGCCAGCCTTCCTAGGTTCAAAGCATCTCGTCCCTGCCAGTTACTAGCTCTGCTACCTAAACTCTCGATATCTCCATTCCTTCATCAGAAAAATGTGACAAAAGTTGATCTTTACTTCACAGGATTCCTATGAGAATTAAATGAACAAAGTACTTAGAACAGGCTTTTAAGTATTAGTGTCATTACTGTTTCTGTTATTAAAGAACTGCTTTGAGAACTGAGGTGGTGCTGACTAATGTCTGAGGTGGACTTGCATGGATACCAGGAATTTCCAAGATGGAACTCATATCAGGAAGGGATTGTCTGGGCTCGTGGCCATGGATCAACATAGGACCTTGCTTGTTGGTTTCAGGGCAACCTTTAGATGAGGCTGGAAATCGCTCCTGCTTCTGCTAGTCTGCGTGGGCTTAGGGCACTGAGTAGGTGAATGCAAATATAAGAACTGTAGTCACAAGGGCCCTGCTATGAAGTACCACAGAGAGAGGGATCTTTCTCCTTTTAAGAAACTTCATGATCTGAGCAGTAGGATCATTGAAAACCTGAGTAGACAATGACACAGGTTCTTCAAGAAACTATCTGGCAGCAGGATTAAACAATGACAATGAAAGTCAGGACTCATCAGATTCACAGTTTTCTCTCCTCTTAGAAAAACCTCCAGAATTCTTGGGGGCAATTCTGGGCAAGTGGGCATTTAAATAATAAAATGAAAGATGTGTGATAACCTTGTTTGTGTCTGAATGTGGCAAGATAGTCATGCTATTACAAATATTCTTTAGATGGATATTATAATTATTTTAATTCTGTGAGTATATGTAGCCTTGGAAGTGGCACTAGGATTGGGGAATAAAGGAGAAAACCAATCTAGAATTTAAAAATATACTTGAGACTTGTTTTACAAGTAATTTGTATTAGCCCTTGTTTTAAAATATCACAAACCTTGGCCAGGTACAGTGGCTCACACCTGTAATCCCAGTACTTTGGGAGGCCAAAATGGGAGGATTGCTCGAGCCCAGGACTTCGAGACAAGCCTGGGCAACATAATGAGACATCTCTAAAAAAAAACAAATTAGCCTGATGTGGTGGTGCGTGCCTGTTGCGCCAGTTACTCAGGAGGCTGAAGTGGGAGGATTGCTTGAGCCCAGGAGGTTGAGGCTGCAGTGAGCTGTGATGGCACCACATCACATTCCTACCCGAGTGACAGCGTGAGACCCTGTCTCAAAAATAAAATACAATAAGATAAAATAAATGCAAATAATTTTCTAGTGTTCTGCAATAGTATTGATAATTCAAAATTAATTCAACTTCTCCCCCTACAACTTCCAGAAACAGATGCAGAAATTCAAACCATAACAAATACTTTCTGAAGTGACAGTGAGTCATATCAGAAGTGTGATGATCAGGAAGATGGGCTGATATAACTCGTGGTCATCCATCCGGACTGTGGATGTTCTTGTTTTTCAAACGTATTTGAATGCGTATGATAAAAGCTATACATTTCTGACTAGTCTGTATATCGCAAGCATCCTCTTTGGGGCTTACATGTCTACTTCCCTTAGCTGGGATCAGCAACTTCTCTTGGGACTTCCCTCCAGCAGGCTGGGTGCCCTCTCTGTACAGAAGTTAAAAGGATGTCATCAAGCACATAAAGGAAAAGTACATGGAGAAGCAAGAGACTGAGGTTCTTTTCTTCTCTCCACCATTTAGCGGCCACGCGATCTGGATGAGTCACTTAACATTACTGTATAAAAAACGCCTTCGCGGCCGGGCGCGGTGGCTCAAGCCTGTAATCCCAGCACTTTGGGAGGCCGAGACGGGCGGATCACGAGGTCAGGAGATCGAGACCATCCTGGCTAACACGGTGAAACCCCGTCTCTACTAAAAATACAAAAACTTAGCCGGGCGAGGTGGCAGGCGCCTGTAGTCCCAGCTACTCGGGAGGCTGAGGCAGGAGAATGGCGTGAACCTGGGAGGCGAAGCTTGCAGTGAGCTGAGATCCGGCCACTGCACTCCAGCCTGGGTGACAGAGCGAGACTCCGTCTCAAAAAAAAAAAAAAAAAAAAAAAAAAAAAACAACGCCTTCGCTACTCAAGATGGGAACTGGACCAAATAATCTCTTAGGCTCATGGCAAGAGAGCAGTACTTCTATCCAGCTGTTAAAATTTTGTACGATGCCACTGGGCAGGATTATTGCCTTTTAACACTCCCTTCTTTTTTCAAATATTATACAATGAGAATTTACTGCTAGTTAAAATTATTTAACCAAGAATTTGCACTATTAGTACTTCTTTTTTTTTCTCCTAGCTAAAGAATTGCTGAAATGTTGCAATTACAAATTTAAGAATTTTTGCTAACCTAACTCTGGTTTCCATAGGTTGTGTTAAAAATGGGCTGGGCATAGTGGCTCATATCTGCAATCCTAGCACTTTGGGAGTCTGAGGCAGGAGGATCACTTGAGCCCAAGAGGTCGAGAGCAGCCTGGATAACAAAACAAGACCCCAACTCTAAAAAAAAAAAAAAAAAAAAAGAAATCGGAAATCAGATGGGTATATTGGCACATGCCTGTGGTCCCAGCTACACAGGAGGCTGAAGCAGGAGGATTGCTTGGGCCCAGGAAATCAAGGCTGCAGTGAGCTGTGTTTGTGACACTGCACTCCAGCCTGGGTGACAGAGTGAGACCCTGTCTCAAAAAAAATTTTTTTTTAATGTAGTAAAATGTATAGAATTAATGATCTTGATCCTAAATCATTAGCAACATTGTCAACTTGAAGCACTAGAACAGAAAAGAGAAGCTCTTCTCTGGTGTCACAAAGGCCACCAAAACTCTTGTTTATGGTTAGTGCTGTGAGAGGTTAAACTTTAGAGTCCCAAGTTTCTTGTGGGTTGTGAGACCACAGGCCAGTTTCTTAGTATCTCTTTTTTGCTTCCTGTAAAAGGAGAGTTGCTTTATGAATTAAATAACTGCAAAGCTTTATAGATAGCATCACTCTATAAAGGGTAGATATTTATCAGCATTTTATAAATTAATTGTGCTAACAGAAGGAAATTCTTCTCCAAGATTTTTTTCTCTGATTAAAAATGTTTTTGTTCGTCATATCACAGTCTCTGGCTACAGATTGCCAAATACAAGCTGTTATTTTATTTGCAATAATTTTCATTATCTTACATTCAAATCTCAATATAATGTGACACATTTGCTATGTTTTGATTCTTTAAAACAGGATGTTTTTATTAGAATAGTCATACTCTAGACACAGTAAGAATGAAAAAATTTAAAGAATCAAAACAAGTTGTCATTACTTTGTTCATTTTCATCCAAGTATAATACGTACTTGAATCTCATCTCTAAAATACCATTTCTACCAAATGAATTTGTTCACTAGTGTGGAAATATAGAAGAGAAAGTAAAATTATGGAAACTTTTAAGGAATTATTAGAAGTTAGACATGTGTTTTTGACAATACAGCAGTGGAAATGCCTCAACATTGTGAACAACTTAATAGGGTAATATTTTAAAATCTATACTTTAATATCAACTATATACACAATTAAGTTGGTTTATCAAGAACGTGATCTAGATACAAAAATAAGGATGTGCAAATCCCAATCTAAATTTTTTTATTTCATTTCATACAGGATATTTTGCTAAAGTTGCTTAATATCAGTCTCTCTCTTGTCACTTTGAAGACCTTTGTCATGAAAACAATAATTCATTTGCCTGATGTTTTGCAATAACACGCTTCTCAGTTATTATATTTAGTCTCATTACTGAATAAAATTTGTGTCCTCATGAAACAGTTTCCAGTGTCTTAGCAGTTTCTGGGGAACTCTGATGCACTAATTAGCTTGTCACTTGACCAGCCCATAGAACGGTATAACATGCAGAAGTGAGAAGATGTGGCTTTCTTACTGCAAAGCTTCCCATCCGTTAGACTTGGCCTTATCTTTTCTGTCAGGAAATTTTCTGCAGTTTTGAGATAAGATTGCTTCATGTCTGACTGCTTAGTTGGCAATGATCACAGCTTGTGAATTCGGTTTCACCAAGGATGTCTGTGGATCTCACCTGTAAACTTTAATCTATGCCCTTTTTTCTTTCCTTTGAGACAGAGTATTGCTCTGTTGCCCAGGCTGGAGTGCAGTGGAGTGATCTCAGCTCACTGCAACCTCTGCCTCCTGGGTTCAAGCAGTTGTCAGCCTCCCGAGTAGCTGGGATTACAGGCGCCTGCCACCACGCCTGGCTAATTTTTTGTATTTTTAGTAGAGACAGGGTTTCACCATCTTGGCCAGGCTGGTCTTGAACTCCTGACCTCGTGATCCACCGCCTTGGCCTCCCAAAGTGCTGGGATTACAGGTGTGAGCCACCACACCCAGCCTATTCCATGCACTTCTTACTTTGCCTTCCCTGGGAAATTAGTTTCCTGGAATATACCAAGGGGCACATTCTACTCCTTTTGCAGCATTCCCAGAAAACCATCAGCATCCATGCATATGTTTATATGTCTGTGTATGCATAAACATAGTCATTCATTCTGGCTTCCTTTCGATAGCTTGCATCATTCTGTGGTGTATTTCCAGAGATTTCCCAGAGACTCCCCATCGCCCCTCTGATGACTGGCTTACTAGCTTTGGTTGCCTTCATGTCTCTGTATCAGTTTCCCCCGTCACCTATCTGTATTCCTTGCACCTTTCAGTAGACTGCCATTTTATTCCCTTTCCCCCAATCCTGCAAACCAGAATGAGCTATTGTTTCTGTGTTGTATCATTCAGCTTTCTGGGATTCTGCCATATGGTCTAAGTTTAGAAGTGTCCAGAAAACCCTTCAATTCAATCCTAGTTTGTCTGCTCTTTCTTCATCCTGTCAGAACTGGCAATGGCTTTCTGGTGGCTTGGATGGATACCTCTTTACTGCCTGATATGGTTTGGCTGTGTCCACACCCAAATCTCATCTTGAATTGTAGCTCCAACAATTCCCCCGTGTTGTGGGAGGGACCTGGTGGGAGGTGAATTATAGGGGTGGTTCCCCCATACTGTTCTCGTGGTAGTGAATAAGACTCACAAGATCTGATGGTTTTATAAGGGAAACCTCTTTCACTTGGTTCTTGTTTTTCTCTCTTGTCTGCCACCGTGTAAGACATGCCTTTCACCTTCCACCATGATTGTGAGGCCTCCCTAGCCATGTGGAACGGTGAGTCTGTTAAACCTCTTTTTCTTTATAAATTACCCAGTCTCGCGTATGTCTTTATCTGCAGCATGAAAATGGACTAGTAAACTGCCCACCTTTTAGGAAGCCACTGACTTACCCAGAAGTTTGTCCACACATCTGGTCTACTCACCACTCAAGGCACATATGTTATCAAACTAGCTCTTCATTGTCACTGGGGACAGAGAACCTATTTCAGTTCTCCATCTATCTATTAGTAAAGACTGTTATTTCTCATAATTTGCTGGGCTCAGTTGAGATGTTCTTCTGCTCCACTGAGTGTTGGCTGTGGTCACTCCTGTAGCTGCATTTAGCTGGGAGCTCTGCTGCGGCAGCAACATTCAAGTTGAGGTTGGTCTTTCACACGTCTGGTACCTCAGCTGGGTGATGGTACTGGCTCGGCCTCTCTCTCTTTTCTTTTTAAGGTTTTTTTTTTTTTTTTTTTTTTTTTTTTTTTTTTTTTTTTTTCAGAGAGAGGGGTCTGCTCTGTGGTCCAGGCTGGAGTGCATTGGTGCAGTCATAGCTCACTGCAGCTGTGAACTCCTGGCCTCAAGTGATCCTCCTGCCTCAGTCTCTCAAGTAGCTGCGTCTACAAGTACACACCACCATGCCTGGCTAATGTTTTATCATCTGTGGATATTGGGTCTTGCTGGTCTGGAACTCCTGGCCTCAAGCAATTCTCCTGCCTTGACCTCCCAAAGTGCTGGAATTACAGGCATGGGCCACTGTCTCCACATGGTTTCTCACCATGTTATAGTCTAGCCTATGATAAATGGCTTCCGAGAAAGGGAAAGTGGAAGCTACAAGTTCTTTTAAGGCCTTGGCTCAGAAGTCTGGGTAAAGTGATGTCCCATCACTTCCCTTACGTTCTCTTGGTCAAAGCAAGATATGGACCAGCCCTGATTCAAGGGGAGAGAGATAGATTGATGAATCTTGATGAAAGGAGTGGCTTGCACACTCAGGGACTGTGGCAATTATTGGCAGCCATCTTTGGAAATGATCTACTGTTGCACCTAATCACGCTCATTGGTGGTCAACATCTTGTTTTGTCTCCTCTCCTAATTACTTTGACTACTCTAGCCAGAGATTTTCTTCCTATTTTCATTGGGTCTTCAATCCACCAAAGCTAGTTCTCGCTTGATAATATGCCTCTTTTATACATATTCCACAGGGTATAGGAGTACCAGTGGGTACATCGGCAGAGAGATCGCTTATATAATCGCATCGGTAGTACCTTTGGTAATTATTTAAATAGATCCTTTTGTGCTTAAATCTAATTAATTATTTAAAAAAACTGTAGACATCTCAAGATAAATCTATTTACCTAGTCTTTACGAGAACCTGGAAACTTTCCTGTAGCTATTCAACTGTTCCCGTCATATAATCCTCTTCTTGTCATTTTATAAGAGGCACACATAACAGGAAGTTCGAGTTGACTACTTGCAAAATTAGCCTCCTTTTGCTAGAATTTTAATGGGTGTGAGATCTCAGAAATTTCTAGTTGCACTTTGGGAGCTGCTGCTTGAAGCAACAAGTTGAGTTTGTCCTTGGGGAGACCTGTTGAGCCTTTTTGTCTCATTATCTCTCAGAGTTTTCTCCTAATGGAATAGGACGATGGACCTTCCCCACCCCTTCTCCTCAGAGAGTACTTCTTGAATTAAAAACAAGTAGGAGATCAGTCTTTGTGTAGAAGTGTTTCTTCCTTTTTAATTTTTTTAATTCTCCTTTTGTTTTTTTTTTTTGAGACAGAGTCTCACTCTGTCACCCAGGCTGGAGTGCAATGGTATGATTTCAGCTCACTGAAACCTCTGCCTCCCGGGTTCAAGCAATTCTCATGTCTCCACCTCCCGAGTAGCTGGGATTACAGGCATTCGCCACCATGTCCAGCTAAATTGGTTTTTTTCCTGTATTTTTCAGTAGAGACGGGGTTTTGCCACGTTGGCCAGGCTGGTCTCGAGCTCTTGACCTCAGGTGATCCACCCATCTTGGTCTCCCAAAGTGCTGGGATTACAGGCATGAGCCACTATGTCTGGCCTATTTCCCTTCCTTTTTGTTATTATTTAAGTTCTAGGAAAAGATTTTCCCTAGCACCAAGAGAATTTTGGGACAGCGTTGCAGAGATAAATATTAAAGTCATGTTTTACATATCTTTAGTATGAAAAGAAATTGTTTACTATTTGCCCTTTTCTCAGCAGGAATATCATTATTCGGATGACGGAAAGGTATGGCCTTTCACCTCATTTTACAGATATTTTGAAACCTCTTTTTGCTTCTCTAAAGGAGCAGTTCAAGGAGCAAAGGAAGTTGCCTATTTAATTTGTTCTTTTATAGCTATGAAATAGAACCATTTAAAGAACAGAGGCCATGCATGGTGGCTCACACTTGTAATTCCAGCACTTTGGGAGGTCGAGGCAGGAGAATCACTTGAGCCCAGGAGTTTGAGACTACAGTGAGCTATGACGGCAGCCACTGCACTCCAGCCTGAATGACACAGTGAGATCCTGTCTCTAAAAGCATAAATACATAAATAACGGGGAAGCTTTTCATCCTCACGTTACTATCGTTTGATTTCACATGACTTGCTTGGCCAGAACAAAACTAGTCTCATTCACCAGATAAGGCAGATGCCAGGAAATGTCTATGTAAAGGCAGATGTTCTGAAGGGATGCCATTGGCCAAGTGGGCAAGCATTAATTGGGGGGACTGGTGAAAGTAGAAGAGTGCTCCGAAACACTGGTCTGGCTTGGTGGTGGAGATCGCTGGCACAAGTAATTTGTGGAGCCCTGATTGTGAACTGTTAGAGAAGCCTGTCATAGCTAGCGAGGACTGCAGCCACTACAAGGGTTTCAAGGGGGAGGTTAAAATTTTCCAAGCAGTTCATTAGCAGAAGCAAGACAGCACGTTAGTGCAAGAAGAGCTAAGTTTCTAGACAAGATTTCTCACTGGGAAATGAGAAAAAGACCATTTATCAGACATGCAACAGAGGCATCAGAATGCATTTTCACTGCTTGAGTTTGCGCTTTTCAAATTCCTTCTAAGTGTGCGGTCTGCAGTGGTCACTTGGCCTCCTCCCTGAGAAGTGAAGACTTCACAGATTAGGGACCCCGTAAGTCTTATCAGTCACAGTGCATTGTCTCTTGCAACAACAGTGACAAAGTAAGTGACAAGTGAGTGACTGTTTTTATAATAAGAGATTTTCATACTTGTGATTCATATGTTGCCACATCTTAAGTGGGATTTTTGTCTCCAGGAAATTTTTTAAACGCTTTAAGTATAAAAATTCCTTCCCATGTTTGACTCTACAGGATGGGATGTAGTAGGTTACAGTATCGGACAGAGGATGATGGGGATAAGGCTGGATTGTGGAAAGGGTTTGAGGATATATAAGGTTCAATGAGAGGGAAGAAAATCTCACAAACTTTATAGTTGCAGTGAAGGTTGAATCAGATGTGGACTACTGCAATATCCATATCCACAGTTGCTAGTCAAGACCTCTCATTTCCCAAATTAACTTTTTTTTTTTTTTTTTTTTTTTTTGAGCCAGGTCTCACTGCATCACCCAGGTTGAAGTGCAGTGGCATGATCATAGCTCACTGCAGCCTCGACCTCCTGGGTTCAAAGGTATCCTTCCACCTCAGCACCTCCTCCTTTGAGTAGCCAGGACTACAGATGTACACCACCATGCCCAGCTAATTTTTTGTAGAGATGAGTTTTTATCATGTTGCTTATGGTTGGCCTTGAACTCCAAGGCTCAAGGGCTCAAGGGATCCTCCCCGCTTGGCCTCGCAAACTGTTGGGATTATGTGATTGAGCCTGGGCCCAAATCAACTATTATTCACCAAATCCAGGCATTTATAATTTTATTACTCTAGACTTAGCTGAAAAGGCAAGGATTAAATGAATTGTACAGTCTGATTTCTTCCCAAGATTTTAGAATTTCATAGACTGTAACAAGAAGAATTCAACTTCTAATAATATTTTTAAAATTCCCTGAGGCTGGGCACGGTGGCTTAAGCCTGTAATCCCAGCACTTTGGGAGGCCGAGATGGGCGGATCACGAGGTCAGGAGATGGAGACCATCCTGGCTAACACGGTGAAACCCCGTCTCTGCTAAAACATACAAAAAACTAGCCGGGCGAGGTGGCGGGCGCCTGTAGTCCCAGCTACTCGGGAGGCTGAGCCAGGAGAATGGCGTAAACCCAGGAGGCGGAGCTTGCAGTGAGCCGAGATCGCGCCACTGCACTCCAGCCTGGGCGACAGAGCCAGACTCCGCCAAAAAAAAAAAAAAAAAAAAAAAAAAAAAAAAAAAAAAAATTCCCTCTCAGGTCAGGAAAATAAGATCATGGGGTTTTTTTTTTGCAAACATCTTTTCTGTCCTCGAGTCTGTCCTCAATTCAAGTCAACGAGCATATGTTAAGCACCTCTTGCACACTCCAGGGTCATGCTAAATACTTTAAGCAAAGCCAAATAAGTTGAAGAGTTAACCTTAAGATTCATTCATTGACCATTTATTTTGCCAAACACCATGCTCATTGCTTTATGTGCATGTCTCATTTAATCCTCTCGATAATCCTTTGAGGTATTGATCCAGTTACTACTGCTGTGCTGCAAATAACCCCAAAACTTGGAAGCTGAAAATGACCATTTTATCATGCTCGCAGCTTCTGTGGGTCAAGAATTGAGCTCATCTCTCTTGCATATTATCACAGACAGAAAGAAAAAGTCAAGTGGCTCTTTTAATATTTTATGGAGAAATTTGCTTAGCTAGATCATCAGATTCCTTAGGTTTATTTTGTATTTTTAAATATTTTTTTGTAATTATTATTTTTTCATTGTGTGTTTTTTATTTTTTTTAATTTTAATACTTTTGGGGGTATGTTGGTTTTTGGCTACATGGATAAATTCTTTAGTGATGATTTCTGAGATTTCAGTGCACCCAACTCCAGAGCAGTGTACACTGTACCCGATATGTAGCCTTTTACCCCTCACCAACCTCTCAACTCCCCCACAAAGTCCCCACAGTCCAGGATATCATTCTTATGCCTTTGCATCTTCATAGCTCAGCTTCCACTTACAAGTGAGAACATATGATATTTAGTTTTCCACTCCTGAGTTACTTCCATAGAATAATGGCCTCCAGCTCCATCCAAGTTTCTTCAAAAGACATTATTTCATTCCTTTTAATGGCTGCGTAGTATTCATGGTGTATATTTACCACATTTTTAATCCAATATTTTCTATTTATTTTTTTCACATTACCACATGTGACAGTGTGGCGAGACTTTCACCACTAGGCAAAATGATTTTGCTTTCCTCCAGCTTCTAATGACATTTTCCTGTTTGTCTGCAAGTCCCCACCACTAGCCTCCTCCAGCCTAAGATGATGACAGTCTCCTCAAAGCCCGTTCAGCTGCTGCTAGAAAGTGGTCTCAAAGCCAATGCCTCGTGCTCTCGGTTTTTTGGTATGGCAGCACTCTATTTCTAGGTACCAAATTTCTGTTCTAATTATTTTTGCGGCATAACAAGTTATCCCCAAAGTTAGTAGCTTAAAGAAACGATTTTATTATGCTCTTGTAGACTGCAGCTCAGGAATTTGGACAGAACAAAACAGAAATGGCTCGTCTCTGCCACGTGAAGGGTGGTCTTCAACTGGGAAGACTCAATGAACAAGCGGGAACTTGACAGTTGAGGGCTGGCATCACCTGGAGAGGTCTTCGGTCACATGCTTAGCAACGGATGCTGGCTGTTGGCTGGGAACTCAATTGAGGCTTCCTACCAGACATTTAGCCAAGGGCCTTTTTGTATGACCTAGGTTTCCTTAGAGCCTGGTGGCCTCAGAGTAATTGGACTTCTTAAATGCTAGTTTAAGCCTCCACAAGTGAACATCTCAGTGAACAGGGAAGAAGCTGCATAACTTTTTTTTTTTTTTTTACTTAGTCTTAGAAGTTACCTAGTGTCATTTCTCCCACATTTTGTTATTTACAAACAAGCCACAAGTGTACCTAGTTTCAACAGGAGGGCACATAGGCTCTGCCTCTTCATGGGAGCGTTGTCAAATAATTTATGGACGTCTTTTAAAGTTTTGTGTATTATCATCTTATTTTGCAGGTGAAGTGAAGTAAGTGCGCTGAACCCAAGTTGAGTTAACTTCAAAGCCACACCTCTCAATTATTAAGGTCTATTGCTTCCAAATATGTTAGAGAATAAGCACGAGTCACAGAAGGAAGAACATACTGGGCTACAAGATATACTTCTTGAGGTGAGCTTGGGAAGAGGCAATGATAGAGAAAGTTTTCAATGTCAATACAAAAGAGAACACCAATTTGTTTTGTTGTTCTAAAATCATATGTTCATTAAGAGGATCGTTAACATGTTGACGTTCTTAAAATTAACCCAGCCTGGGACATATGTTAGGTCAGAAGGAAGGAAGGCAAAAGTTATTTTCTGTAGACTTTGGAAAGGGGGAGGAAGAAAAGTTTTAAAGATGGAGAAAAAAGGGCTGGTCATGTCCAGAAACACGTAGTACAAATTTTTTTGAGAGGAAGATACGTTAGATCTAGGTAGAGAGCAAAGTCTCGACAGGTAAGAGGATGGAATCTGTTTTTTTTTTTTTTTTTTTGAGGCAGAGTTTCACTTTTGTTGCCCAGGTTGGAGTGCAGTGGCATGATCGTGGCTCACTGCAACCTCAGCCTCCCGGGTTCAAGCAATTCTCCTGCTTCAGCCTCCTGAGTAGCTGGGATTACAGGTGCCCACCACCACGTTTGGCTAATTTTTGGTATTTTTAGTAGAGAGGGGGTTTCACCATGTTGGCCAGGCTCCTGATCTCAGGAGATCCACCCACCTCTGCCTCCCAAAGTGCTGAGATTATAGCTGTGAGCCACCATGCCAAACCAAGAGGGTGGTATCTTATAAGGATTTTGAATGCCATACCTAGGAACTCAGCTCTTATTCTGTAATCGTGTCATCTAAGGTTCCAGAGCAGGAAAGTGATATGATCAAATATTTGTTTCAGACAGATAATTATGTAAGTACTATGATTATGTAAATTATATAAGTAATGTGATTTAATCTGTGTTTAAGACAGATAATTAATTTCAAGACAATAGATGGATTAGAGTGTGGTAAGGCTGCAGGAAAATAACTAGAGGATAATTATTAGGCATGATGCTATTTTATTTCAGACGTATTTTCCTAAAGAGGCATTAATCTTTTGTCTTAGTTGTACCCTCCTAAAAATGCCTCTGATTTTCTGAACAGCATTCTACAACTGAAGGACTTATTTATAAGTTTATACACATAATTTCCATGTATAAATAATATACATTTATATGTATACATAGGTGTATACTTTCATTTACTCTACACACATTTTGATGAAGGTTTAAAAGCTATATATAACATGAGAGTAATTTAAAAAATCAAGGCCAGAGAAAAATCTACATTCATTAGCAAGATAAAACAAACTACAAAATATTATGGGTTGGGTGTGGTGGCTCATGCCTGTAATCCCAGCACTGTGGGAGGCCGAGGCGGGTGGATCATGAGGTCAGGAGTTCGAGACCAGCCTGACCGACATGGAGAAACCCCGTGTCTACTAAAAATACAAAAATTAGCCAGGCGTGGTGGTGCGCACCTGTAATCCCAGCTACTCAGGAGGCTGAGGCAGAGAATTGGTTGAACCCAGGAGGAGGAGGTTGCAGTGAGCTGAGACTGTGCCACTGCACTCCAGCCTGGGCAACAAAGTGACACTCTGTCTCAAAAAGAAAGAAAAGAAAAGAAAAGAAAAAAGAATATATTATGGAGCAATGCAAGGCGTAAGGCCATTGGAGTTTACTAAATTGGGTTACAAGTTTGATCCTGAGCATCCAGGAAGCCAAAGCAAAAAGGAAAACACAAACTCCTACAAAATGTATATCAGCCATGAGACAAAAATTTCCTAAGGAGAAGCAGAGTGAATGATGGTCATGAATTTGAAAGCAGTTATCACATATAGTCAAATAAAATTAGTCATTTGATCCTGGTTTTAGTAATAGAAGGAGTACATTTGCGTAGATTTTTCTTTTTTTTTTTTTTTTTTTTTTTTTTTTTTGAGACACAGTCTCACTCTGTTGCCCAGGGTGGAGTGCAATGGTGCAGTCTTGGCTCACTGCAACCCCTGCTTCCCAGGTTCAAGCGATTCTCGTGCCTCAGCCTCCTGAGTAACTGGGATTACAGGCGCATGCCACCACACTTGGCTAATTTTTGTATTTTTAGTACAGATGGGGTTTCGCCATGTTAGCCAGGCTTGTCTCAAACTCCTGACCTCAAGTGATCTGCCCACCTCAGCCTCCCAAAGTGCTGGGATTACAGATGTGAGCCAGCATGCCTGGCCAGAATTTTCTTTTTTTCTTCAGAGACAGGTTCTCACTCTGTCACCCAGGGTGGAGTGCAATGGTGCAATCATAGCTCACTGTAGCCCTGATCTCCTGGGCTCAAGCAATTCTCTCGCCTCAGCCTCCTCCCAAGTAGTTGGGACTACAGGTGCATGCCACCATGCCTGGCTAATTTAAACTTTTTTTTTTTTTTCTGTAGAGACAGGGGCTCACTGTGTTGCCCAGGCTGGTCTCGATCTCCTGGCCTCCAGTGATCCTCCTGACTTGGCCTCCCAAAATGCTGGGATTATATATGTGAGCCACTGTGCCCAATAGATTTTGATAAACTGAGAAAAGTGGAGTCAGTGCTGTGCCCTCAAGCATCATGTGGAGAAAGAGGTGAATGAGGTACAAAGAAAGAGAAGAAATTTGTTACAGCAGGTCCTGGTCAGGGTACAGTGGGAGGTCAAATAGGCAAGGAGGAGTCTTACTCTCATTCTGTAGCTGACAGAAAGACTACAGATACACACACACACACACACACATTAAACATGTATGACCAGTTTTTGTGTTTTTCAGAAGTACAAGTGCAGGTTTGTTACATAGGTAAACTTGTGTCATGGGAGTTTGTTGTACAGATTATTTCATCACCCAGGTATTAAGCCTAGTACCTATCAGTTATTCTTCTTGATCCTCTCCCTCCTCCCACCTGCCACCCTCTGAAAGGCCCCCAGTGTGTGTCATTCCCCTCTAGGTGTGCATGTGTTCTCATCATTTAGCTCCTACTTGTGAGAACACGCAGTATTTGGTTTTCTGTTCCTGCGTTAGTTTGCTGAGGATAATGGCCTCCAGCTCCATCCATGTCCTTGGAAAGGACATGATCTCATCCTTTTTTATGGCTGCATAGTATTCCATGGTATCACCAGTTTCTAAACTTTTTTTTCTTTTTTTTTTTTGAGATGGAGTTTCACTCTTGTTGCCCAGGCTGGAGTGCAATGGTGCAATCTCAGCTCATTGCAACCTCCGCCTCCTGAGTTCAAGCGATTCTCCTGCCTCAGCCTCCTGAGTAGCTGGGATTACAGGCTTGTGCCACCATGCCCAGCTAATTTTGTATTTTTAGTAGAGATGAGGTTTCTCCATGTTGGTCAGGCTCGTCTCAAACTTCCAACCTCAGGTGATCCACCTGCCTCGGCCCCAAAAAGTGCTGAGATTACAGACATGAGCCACCACGCCCAGCCAATTTTTAAACATTTTAGTAGGTATTTCATAGGAATATACAGGCCTTTTATTATGTGCATATTTAATTGATAGTGTCTAAGATATTAAAGAACCCACCAATTTAATTAATTGACTTGTAGCAAAGAACTCTATTGATGATGGCACCCTAAATGTGAAATTTGACTGTAGGGTAAAAACCATTCCAAGGACCATGAAAAGAGTCAGGAAACCTACAAAGCCAACGGTTGTGCTACTCTGTCTATTCTATGAGTTTTACCAGTGTGATATCTGGCATTCGTATTCATTCCCTCTCACTTTTATCTTTGCTTTTTTCAATAAAGATCTTATTTTTGAAATGTAATTGTTCAAGGCAAATGGCCAGGGATAATTTTCAGGGAAACAGACTTAAAACAAGACCTTTGACAGCCCCGTACTCTGTGGTAATGACTAGACAGCAGGCAGCACTGAGTCTCTTGATAGATTTCTCCCATCATGAAAACTACCCAGCCGAGAACAATGACTCATGTCTGTAATCCCAGCACTTTGGGAGGCCGAGGTAGGTGATCATTTGAGGTCAGGAGTTCGAGACCAGCCTGGCCAACACAGTTAAACCCCATCTCCACCAAAAATACAAAATTAGCCGGGCATGGTGGCATGCACCTGTAATCCCAGCTACTTGGGAGGCTGAAGCAGAAGAAGAATCACTTGAACCTGGGAGGCAGAGGTTGCAGTGAGCCAAGATTGCACTACTGCACTCCAGCCTAGGCGACAGAGCGAGACTCTGTCTCAAAAAAAAAAAAAAAAAAAATTAAGAGACACATACCACACTCAAAATGGATATCTAATATTTAGAAAACATCTTTAGCTATACTACAGATTTAACACCCAGCCAAATTGGAGGTGAATAGCAGAAGAAACATTTCCTTGAGAGAGTTATGGAAACCAATAAACCATATGTCCCCTTCAGTTCAAGTTGCTGTCAGAAAATGTCTCGTTCCTGTTCCTGGATGAAATAGAGACTCTGCCTGGAAAAGAACTAAGCTGCGATACACACACACTCAACTGCACAGCTGCTGAAGAGGAGAACTTCTGTTTAATCCGTTTTAAATCAGAGAGAGGCCGGGCGCGGTGGCTCAAGCCTGTAATCCCAGCACTTTGGGAGGCCGAGGCGGGTGGATCACGAGGTCAGGAGATCGAGACTATCCTGGCTAACATGGTGAAACCCCGTCTCTACTAAAAATACAAAAAACTAGCCGGGCATGGTGGCGGGCGCCTGTAGTCTCAGCTACTTGGGAGGCTGAGGCGGGAGAATGGCGTGAACCCGGGAGGCGGAGCTTGCAGTGAGCCGAGATCATGCCACTGCACTCCAGCCTGGGAGACACAGCCAGACTCCGTCTCAAAAAAAAAATAAAAATAAATCAGAGAGAGGTCAGCTCTAAAGTGTTTAAATGTTGGCAGACAATACGTTCTTTCAGGTCTATCTTCCTCTTTTCCTCCACTTCCAAAGGTTGGAATGGCTTTTAGGTTTTTCGTATCTGTAATTCAAGGAAAAACAAAGCTAGGAATGAGTCTACTTCTCCTAAATTTTCAAGGGAAGATGAGCTCATGGTCCCAAATGGTGTGACTTTTTATTTGCGGTGTGTCATCCAACTGAAGCAATTTCTAGTGGAAGCTTTACTGATTTCCTGAGAAAGAGCTTGCAAAGAAAGCTTTAGCTCACAGATCTAAAGTAATGGAAGAACGACAGAGCAGAGACTGTGGTGCTTGTAAAAATGATTAGGAACCCTTACTGGCTTCCTTCTAACAGGTTGTTGAGTGACAGGACACTCAGAATCTTAACACTCCAGAAAGAAGGCTAAGCATGAGAGGAACTGTTTTTGTATAAGATCGATCTGTTAGAATAACAGAAAAACAACCCAAAGGAAAACCTGAAATCTTCAGCCATAAGATAAACAAATCTGTACAAGCCCCCAGACTGTGTTAATATTTCTTACTTGTTCAAAGAGAAGCTAAAATAGAAAAATAATGTGTGATGGGGGAAGAAAAGAGTTGAACAGGAAACCAAGAGACCAATTTCCACCATTCAATTCCTAAAGCTCTGTGAGCTCAAGTTTTCTCATTTGTAAAACAAGAGTAATAAAGATTCTCATGAATCTCTCCTAGGATTTTTTTCTTTTTCGGAATAAAGTAGGGAGTAGATGCAGAAGCTTCTTTGAGTAACGTAAAATATAAGCTAACGATGATTATTACCATTTATACATATTTATACCATTTACACATTTCTATTACCATTTATACACAGAATGATTAGGGTATACCAGACGCAGACTTTAAATATATTATGTTAAGCACCACAACAACTTTAAGGTAAGTATACTCACCATTCTATAGAGAAGACTGAGATTTAAAGAGGCGAAGAATTTGCAAATGGTCTTGGTGGTAACAAAGGATAAAGCTACGATTCTCTGATTCAACAACTGCTACACAGTTATGTAAGCATTTGGTTTATTTCATTTTATTTTTGAGATGGGTTCTCACTCTGTCACCCAGACTGGAGTGCAATGGCCTAATCATAGCTCACTGGAACCTCGACCTCCCAAGGCTCAGGTGATCCTCCTGTCTCAGCCCCCTGAGTAGCTGGCACTACAGGGACATGCCACCACGCCTGGCTAATTCTTGCATTTTTAGTAGAGACTACCTTCCTCCAGGTTGCTCAGGCTGGTCTGGAGCTTCTGGGCTTAAATGATCCAGACCCCCTCAGCCTCCCAAAGTGCTGGGATTGCAGGAGTGAACCACCATGCCCGGCCAGTTATGTAAGCGTTTAGAACCGGAAGGACCTAATGGGTCATTTAGTTTAATCCTATCATTCAGCAAGTATGCCTATTTTCTTATCTTCCTCTTTCATTCTATTTTTTATTTTGAGAGGGAGTCTTGCTCTGTGGCCCGGGCTGGAGTGCAGTGGCGCGATCTCAGATCACTGCAACCTCTGCCTCCCAGGTTTCTGCGATTCCCCTGCCTCGGCCTCCCGAGTAGCTGGGATTACAGGCGTGCCGCCACACCCAGCTAATTTTTGTATTTTTAGTAGAGATGGGGATTCCCCATGTTGACCAGGCAGGTCTCAAACTCCTCACCTCAGGTGATCCGCCAGCCTCGGCCTCCCAAAGTCCTCCTTCATTCTAAATCCTACATCCTCATTGTATACACATCCTTTTCCTAAGCGCCATTGAATTTCTCCTTGCTCAAAACACTCCTATCCTTGACTCGTCATTCTTCTAACTCTTTTTTTTTTGAGACGGAGTCTCGCTCTGTCGCCCAGGCTGGAGTGCAGTGGCGCGATCTCGGCTCACTGCAAGCTCCGCCTCCCGGGTTCACGCCATTCTCCTGCCTCAGCCTCCCGAGTAGCTGGGACTACAGGCGCCCGCCACTACGCCTGGCTAGTTTTTTGTATTTTTTAGGAGAGACGGGGTTTCACCGTGTTAGCCAGGATGGTCTCAATCTCCTGACCTCGTAATCCGCCCATCTCGGCCTCCCAAAGTGCTGTCTTCTAACTCTTAACCATCTTTCTGGTGTCAACTCCAACATCACTGTAAGGAGGTGATATCACACTTACCCCTGTACTGCTAATTTCAGCACAAATCTGGGCACTTAGAAGGTATATAAGGCCGGGAGCGGTGGCTCACGCTTGTAATCCCAGCACTTTGGGAGGCTGAGGCGGGCGGATCACAAGGTCAGGGGATCGAGACCATCCTGGCTAACCCGGTGAAACCCCGTCTCTACTAAAAATACAAAAAATTAGCCGGGCGAGGTGGTGGGCGCCTGTAGTCCCAGCTACTCGGGAGGCTGAGGCAGGAGAATGGCGTGAACCCAGGGGGCGGAGCTTGCAGTGAGCCGAGATGCACCACTGCACTCCAGCCTGGGCGACAGAGGGAGACTCCCTCTCAAAAAAGAAAGAAGGTATATAAATATTTATTCAATGAAAGATTGAAGGAGGAAAACTGAGACCTAGAGAAATGAGAAACAGAGAAATGAGAAACTGAAACCCAGAGAAAATGCCTTGTGGCAGTGAACCTCCGGATGTCCAGATGCACGGTTCTACCATATCGCTGACTGTAAAAATAATGGGTTTTGAAGCTGAACACTTTGATCATATTCCATTAATTAAAACTGCAGTGATTGCCTAAATTAGTCATGTACTGTAAAAATAGAATGATATATTATTTTGGTTAAGAAAAAAATCAGCTGAGAGGAACACTGAGATAGCTAAAACAAGATTTGCGACCAATTAATAACAAGAGAATGAAAAGCTAGAAGCAATATGCGACTATAAGAAAGAAAAGCCCAGGGCTACGTCTTATTAATTTTTGCATCATTTGGAATACTTTGTGTCACTCCAGTTTGAAGAATACAACATTATTCCTCCTACTTAGCTATGCAAAGTTCAATTTCAGCTTTTTCCTGCTAGGGCATAGCCTTGTTAAAATAAACTAAAAGATGAAAAACATGCAGGAATAAAAATTATTACATAAGTAGAGGTTTTAATAAATTATGTTTAGGTGAACGTGTAATGCCAAGGCAAGATAATAATTTTAAATGACAAAAGATATTTTCATCTATGAAGAAATGGGATAATTTCAAAAGTGATGTCACCATGCCACACAGCATTGATAGATGGTGTTATTCATGTCAGTGGTATAATCCATTTTCTCTGTTGCCTATTTAGTATAAAGCAATCAGTATGTCACTGAGTGTTTATTAAAATTCATTGACAAATGATATAAACCAGCATCAAGTAAAATATGTCACACTTATAGTATGATTTATTCTTTTAACTTAGGGCCCATTTTCAAATGGCTGGGTAACCTGAAAAGTTAATCTAGCATCCTCATAGTAGATGGATGGACTGACTGGTTGAGATAAATTTGGAGTAGAAAAAAACAACAAAAAAAGCAGAACCATGTGTGTTTTTAAAATTCCCCCTGAGGGGAAATTTTAATGATATGCAAAAGTGTAGACAATGGTACAACAAACCCCAAGTCTCATCACTCAATCTTAACAATTATCAACTCATGGTCAATTTTGGTCCATGTATACTTTCTTCTGTTTTTTTTTTTTTTTTTTTTTTTTTTTTTTTTTTTTTTGAGACGGAGTCTCGCTCTGTCGCCCAGGCTGGAGTGTAGTGGCCGGATCTCAGCTCACTGCAAGCTCCGCCTCCCGGGTTCACGCCATTCTCCTGCCTCAGCCTCCCGAGTAGCTGGGACTACAGGCGCCGCCACCACGCCTGGCTAATTTTTTGTATTTTTAGTAGAGATGGGGTTTCACCGTGTTAGCCAGGATGGTCTCGATCTCCTGACCTCGTGATCCACCCGTCTTGGCCTCCCAAAGTGCTGGGATTACAGGCTTGCGCCACGGAGCCCGGCCCCATTTATACTTTCTTGCCTCACCAGATTATTTTGAGGCAAGCTCATTTTTAAAATCTGAAACAGTCTTATGATAGTCTTTGCTCCAAAAATATGTTTGTATGAACCCATAAAGCATAAGAACTCTTTTAAAATATAACCAGAACATCAATATTAAACTTTAAAACGTTAATAATTTGTTAATATTTTAAGCTATTCAACTAGTGTTCACATTTGATTATCTCATAATTGTTTTACAGTTGACTTAAGATACAAATAAGGTTCATACACTGCAATTTGTTAATATGTCTCTTACATTTATTTTCATCTATAGATTTCTCATCTTTCCCCTTCTTTTTATTCATTATAACTCATTTCTTTTTTTTTTAAATTATTTATTTATTTATTTATTTATTTATTTATTTTTGAGTCAGAGTCTTGCTCTGTCGCCCAGGCTGGAGTGCAGTGGCACGATCTCAGCTCACTGCAAGCTCTGCCTCCCAGGTTCTCGCCATTCTCCTCCCTCACCCTCCCAAGTAGCTGGGACTGCAGGCGCCCGCCACCACACCAGGCTAATTTTTTTGCATTTTTAGTAGAGATGGCGTTTCACTATGTTAGCCAGGATGGTCTCGACTTCCCGACTCTGTGATCCACCCACCTTGGCCTCCCAAAGTGCTGGGATTACAGGCGTGAGCCACCGCACCTGTCCTATAACTTATTTCTTAAGGAAGGCAGGACACTTCTCTGTGAAGCCTCCCATATTCTAAAACTATCTGATTGCATCCCTGTATATATGGTTTAACATGTTTCTTTTTCTTGCATTTCCTGTAAATTGGGTAGGTTCCCAGCACCTGTATGCTAATATAGAAATAATAATCGATTTTTATTATTTTCCTTCCATTCCATTTTCCACTTTTCTCTTATGGTGTTTATTTCTCCTTGCTAGAAGCTCGAGCGGTCTGGTTTAATTTTTTGATGGTAATATTTCCTAAGTAGGGTTGTATATTTCTATCAGGAGGCATATATGTCTGGTTGGCTCTCTGTGATATCAACGGCCATTATTGATTCACTATTTCATTAAGGTTTGCAAATAGAGTGATATTCTAATTCTATCACGTTTCTTCACTAGCCAGAATACTTCCAAATTTTTCCTTCATCAGTTACTGTCCCAGGTACAGTTCAAACACATAAGGCAAAGTAACAGCTTGATTTCATTTTATCTGCATCAGTTTTCAAAATAACGAGTTGATTCCTAGTATTTTCCATATATGACCAACGAAGTCTTTTAGTATCATTACTGACTAAAGGACTGAGACATATCTGGCATATTTCAATTAAGGGTGGTTAATATTCCTTCAAAATTCCAATGGTCCCATATTTGGCTAGTTGAAGATTCTTCAATTTGACTCCTTAAGGCATTTTGACATGATGATTTAGGCTTGTTTTGGCACAAAATATTTCCGGTTTACAAATTTTTGGCATTTGTAGTGCCAAATATTTTGACGTTACAAAATATTTCTGTATTTCTTGCCCTAGGCCTGCAATTAGCCATTTATCCAAGAAGCTCTGGTTTCTTTTAGTGCAAAATAGTACTTATATTCCACAACGTAGACACCAGGGGTACTCACCACTACTTGGCTTATTATTATTAAGTTCTTTTTTTTTTTTTCTTTAGACAGAGTCTTACCCTGTAATCCAGGCTGGAGTGCAATGGTGTGATCTCGGCTCCCTGCAACCTCCGCCTCCCAGGTTCAAGCGATTCTCCTGCCTCAGCCTCCTGAGTAGCTGGTATTACAGGTGTGTGCCACCACAACCAGCTAATTTTTGTATTTTTAGTAGAGGTGGGGTTTCACTATGTTGGCCAGGCTGGTCTCGAACTCCTGACCTCAGATGATCCGCCCACTTCAGCCTCCTAAAGTACTGGGATTACAGGTGTGAGCCACCGCGCCCGGCCTAGTAAGCACTTTTAAAGAGCAGAACTGACATCTATATGTGTGTATATATTTTAAAATTACATTATTAGTTCATATTTACATTTCCAATTGAAATTTTAGATTATAACGTTTTAATGTATTTCTTTGATTCCATTCTTTTTTTTCTCATCCCAAAAATCCTGGTTCCTAATAGCATGCACATAATTATTTACTTGATTTCTCTTATATAGTATGTAACAGCTTGGCCAGGCATAATGGCTCATTCCTGTAATCACAGCACTTTAGGAGGCCAAGGCAGGAGGATCACTTGAGCCCAGGAATTCGAGACCAGACTGGGCAACATAGCAAGACCCCATTTCTATTTTAACAAAGTAATGGTTTCAGAATAGCAGTGCCAATAGTATTAGTAGAAATCTGAATGCTAGAAGAAAACAGTTTAAGACTTTCTGCTTGCTTGATTTTATGGTACATACCACTAGGGATATATCCTCAGATTATTGTATTTTAAAGTTACTTAAAACACTTCCTCTGTCTGTGCTCATGCCACCAACTCGTGGAACAGTTAGGTTTATTCATTTCATTTTGCCTTGCTTTATAAAGATTGCTTTTTAAAACAATTGTGTTATAATTGTTTATAGTAGTATCGTATCATATAACAACCACATTCTATAGGGTCACCCTTGTATCCATCAGGTATTGATTGTTATACATGTAAATATATATATTCAACGCCCACCTTATCCTTAAGCCAATTCCTCTTCAGTCATTTGTTTGTCTTTTTCTAGTAGGTTCCTTAGGAAGGGCACAGAGAACAGTACTCCATGAGTTCTTGCTTATTCATAACAGTTTGTGCATGGCTTTAAACTTGACTGGATGTAAAATTCTTGCCTACATTTTTTTTTTTTTTTTTTTTTGAAATGGAGTTTTGTTCTTGTCACCCTGGCTGGAGTGCAGTGGCGTGATCTCAGCTCTCTGCAACCTCTGCCTCCTGGGTTCAAGCGATTCTCCTGCCTCGGTCTTCCAAGTAGCTGGGGTTACAGGTGCACGCCACCGTGCCTGGCTAATTTTTTGTATTTTTAGCAGAGACCGGGTTTCACCATGTTGGCCAGGCTGGTCTCAAACTCCTGACCTCAGGTGATCTGCCCGCCGTGGCCTCCCAAAGTGCTGGGATTACAGGTGTGAGCCACCGCGCCTGGCCTCGACTACATTTTCTTACTGTTTGTAATATACTTTATTCCACTGCCCTACGGTATAAAATGTTGCTATTGAGAAATCTGTCAGTCTTAGTTTCTTTCCCTAATGAGTGGCTTGGTTGTTTTACTTTGATGTCTAAAGATTTCGTTTGGTTTTTTCCTTTTCTTTCAGTTCAATACATTTACTTACAAAGAAAGTCTCGTTTTGGCCACTATCAATGGATTTTCCGAGGTACCTCGTGTGCCCGTTAAAGATGTGGATTCAGACCTACTTGATATCAGGAACGTTTTTCTGAACTATAGTTCCAGTTGTATTCACTCCCCTTGCTTTGGCTTTCTTCTTTTGAGACTCTTATTACATGTATGCTAATATATAAGTAATGATCTATTACTCCCTCTCCAAACCATTTTCAAAATTTTTAAAAATATGTTTTTATTTTTATAGAGATAGAATCTTGCTATGTTGCCCAGGCTGGTGTTGAACTGCTGGCCTCAACCAATCCTCCTGCCTTGGCCTCCCAAAGTGCTGGGATTACAGGTGTGAGGCACTACACCTAGCTTCTCCAACCCTTATCTTTTTTAAAATTTTGTTTTAATTTCTTATTTTCCTCTCATTCTATTTTCTCTTTTTTTCTTATGATGTTTATTTGTCCTTAAGCTCATCCTACTTTGGTCTTCATTTCTGAAATTATTTTTTTCTTTTACTCCTAGTTCTTTTTAAAATTCTCTTAGCTCACATTTCAAACTTTTCTTTTGTCCAATCATCTCGTTTTCTTTTTTCTTTTTTTTTCCTCTTTTTACATTTTTTTAGAGACAGGGTCTCACTCTGTCACTCAGTCTGGAGTGCAGTGGTGCAATCATAGCTCATTACAGCCTTGACGTCCTGGACTCCAGCAATGCTCCCACTTCAGCCTCCTAAGTAGCCAGGACTACAGTAGCACACCATCATGCCTGGCTAATTTTATTTTTTATTTTTTGTAGAGACAGGGTCTTACTATGTTACCCAGGCTGGTTTTGTACTTTTAGTCTCAAGCAATCCTCCTGCCTCAGCCTCCCTAAATGCTAAGATTACAGGCTCATTTTCTAATTCTGATTTATGGCATTCTTCCATAGCTACAACCATTTTCTGAAATTCTCTAAGCTCATTTGGAAATATTAGGCTAATATTTTTATTATTGTAAGACATGGATTCATTATCTACAGAAATAATATTTTCTGTCCACTTAATTTTTTTTTAATTACATCATATGGGATATTCAAGCACAATTACGCTTTAACTCATGACTTTCCTATCCTCTCAGAGAGGAGGATGCCTGGAATATCTTCCCTAGGGCCAGTGTTCGAGGGCTTCATTTTCTGTTGTTACTGTGCTGCATTGAGATCTATGAACTTAGAGCCAAACACGGACTTAGACCTGAACACACCACATTCTGAGATGTGTTCCCTTTCCAGCTCGGTGTGACTCTCCTCTTTCCTAAGTTTTGGTGCCCCGGTTCTGTTCTGTTTCCATTTAATGCCTGGCAGTCTCTCCTCAGTATGGGGATTTGTCCTACTTTATGAAAGTAGGGTTGAGCATTTCACTGCATAAATATTAACCATTTTCTCTTCCTTGTGAAGTTCAACTTCTAGAATTACAAAGACTTTTTTTTTTTATTTTGAGATAGAGTCTCACTCTATCGCCCAGGCGGGAGTGCAGTGGTGTGATCTTAGCTCACTGCAAACTCTGCCTCCTGGGTTCAAGCAATTCTTCTGCCTCAGCCTCCCGAGTAGCTGTGATTACAGGTGCGTGCCACCATGACTGGCTAATTTTTGTATTTTTAGTAGAGGCAGGGTTTCACCATGTTGGCCAGGCTGGTCTCAAACTCCTGACCTCGTGATCCGCCCGCCTCGGCCTCCCAAAGTGCTGGGATTACAGGCGTGAGCCACCGAGCCCGGCCAAGACTTCTCTCTTTTTAAACACATTTTGATCTGAGCAATCACGGAGTTTGCAGATCTGGAGCCTGCAAAGGCACCCCCGTCCCCACCAAGAGTTTTGGCTGCTTTTGTCAGATTGACCTGATGGACTGAGAGTGGATTCATCCCCTGGGGAATGGGTGGCTTCCACACTGAGAGTGGACTCTTCTCTTTGGAAATGGATGCTCTCCATGCCGAGAGTGGAGTTTTCCTTTTGGGAACGGGTACCTTCCATGCTGAGAGTTTCCTCTTCCCCTTGGAAATGGTATTTTTCCATGCCGAGAGTGACTCTTCCCTTTGGGAGTGGGTAGCTTCCATAGACTTTCCCTTCTGGGAGCGGGTGCCTGTTGCCAATTTGCTTTCTAGGCTCTTTTTTGGAAGTCGTCTTTCTTTCTTCTGTTTCTTCCTACAGCCGTTACCATATATATCTTACTGCCGTTAGTGGTTTGACCCCTCCTCCTCATGGGAATATCTTACCACTTTTGTTGTAGATGTCCACGAGATTTTGCTTTGCTGTATCAGTGGTTCTGTCTATTTTTGTAAGGGGATTGGGGGAGATTAAAACTTTTTAGCTGCTGCTGCTATTTATTTGCCTATGGGTAATTTTGGAGCAAATGTGGCGCTGTGGACATTCTGAAGCATGTTGAACCCAAGGTGATGTTTTATATGTTTTCTTTATAATAATATTATCCTTTCCCTCTCCTGAAACCTTTCAGATAATAAACACAATACTGATGGAAAATACAATCAAAATCATTGCACAGGACCTGTAAAATCTCAAAGATCCCAGGAGAGAATGCTGTTTTGTCTATGTTTGTAACATTATGGAATAAATCATTCCAATCCCCTTCAAAATAAATACCGAGAATTATGAGCCTTTTTTTCCCTATGATAAGCCTCTTAGAAAGTCAGGCTTAAAGAATGTATGAATAATAAACCAAGAAACACAAACTGGATGAATGAAAATGAAATCAATTTCTAGACTTTCAAGACCTGCCTATTATTAGTCTGTTACTATATAATATGCAGCTGCCAACATCTTACATCACTTATTTTCTATTCAAAATGATTAATAACAACCTGTAATTTCTTATCACATGGTATGACAATCAACTTATATAATTGTTTCTGTGCTGTTGTTGTTTTTGTCTGAAAAGGATTTGATTCTTTCCATGGAGTAACTAAGTACAGTATGTAACATACAAAATCGTTTCAGGGCCAGGCGCGGTGGCTCACACCTGTAATCCTAGAACTTTGGGAAGCCGAGGCAGGCAGTTTGCCTGAGTTCAGGAGTTCTAGACCAGCCTGAGCAACATGGTTAAACCCCGTCTCTACTAAAATCCAAAAAATTAGCTGGGTGTGGCGATGTGCGCCTGTAGTCCCAGCTACACGGGAGGCTGAGGCAGGAGAATTGCTTGAACCTGGGAGGCGGAGTTTGCAGTGAGCCAAGATCGCAGCACTGCACTCCAGCCTGGGTGACAGAGCAAGACTCTGTCTCTAAAAAAAAAAAAAAAAAAAATCATTTCAGTTAGCAACTTCTATTGTGTATACAGCTACTACCTTAATTAATATGCCCAATCTCTGGGAAATGACTCTGCCAACCACTCAGTTGCCCAAGCTGGAAACTCAGGTATCACATTTGATTCCTTCTTCCACCTCACCCCTCCTTTAAATGAGCTATCACATCCTGATTACTTCATCTACAGCTGTCTCTACTTTTCTCTTCTCCCTGCTACCACTTAGCGCCTGGCCAGTCTCTCTTGCCTGGGTCACTGTAATATGCACTTTCTCTCTCCTCCTGTACCATCTCCAAATTTTGATTTTCTATTTATTTATTTATTTACTTGTGGGACAGGGTTTTGCTCTGTCACTCAGGCTCGAATGCAGGCATGATCACGGCTCATTATAGCTTTGACCTCTTGGGCTCAAGTGATTCTCTCATCTCAGCCTCCTGAGTAGCTGAGACTACAGGCATGCACCACCATTCCCAGTTAATTTTTATTAGGAGGAGGTTTAGGAGGAGTATTAGGTTAGGAGTTCGAGATGAGCCTGGTCAACATGATGAAACCCTGTCTCTACTAAAAATACAAAATAATTAACTGGGCGTGGTGGCATGCGCCTATAGTTCCAGCTCCTCGGGAGGCTCAGGCAGGAGAATCTCTTGAACCCAGGAGGTGGAGGTTGCAGTGAACCAAGATCACGTCATAGCACTTCAGCCTGGGCCACAGAGCATGACTCCATCTCAAACAAAACAAAACAAAACAAAACAAGCCCTCTTGCTGTAGGTTCTCTATGTTCTTTGCATTTTCTCCGTAACACTTATCATCTTGACTGTTTCATGTACATTTCTCTCACTGGACGGTGAGCTTCATGAGGGCAGGGACTGACTGTCTTGCTTACTACTCACTCCCTAAAACTGAACCCCATGCCTGATACTCGGTAGGTATTCAACCAATATTTCTTAAAGTGCTTGGACTGCCAAGAAATTCACATACCTAACACAATACCCATGGCCCAGAGCTGGAATTTGGCTGGTCCAGGGCCTCACTCACTTCTGGCGTAAGATTTCAGAGGGAACAAAAATAAACCACTCAGTAATTAGGATAAATAATATTTACAATGGTTAATGTTCTATGTCGACCTGACTGGACCACAGGATGCCCAGATACCTGATTAAACACTATTTTTGGGTGTGTCTGTGAAGGTGTTGAATATATTTTTAGAACAGCCGTCTCACTCTGTTGCCCAGGCTGGAGTGCAGTAGCATGAACACAGCTCACTGCAGCCTCAAACTCCTGGGCTCAGGCGATCCTCCTGCCTCAGCCTCCAAATCTCTTAAATACTAAGAGATTAGTCTTTAAATGGAGGGACTGAGTAAAGCAGATGGTTCTACCCAGTGAGGGTGGGCACCACCCAATGTGTTGAGGGCCTGAATACAACAGACAGGCAGAGGAAGAGAAATTCCCCCTTTTTCTGCCTGACCACCGAGTTGGGACATCAATATTCTTCTCTCCTTGATGCTCCTGGTTCTCAGGCCTTCAGACTCAGATTGGAATCTACACCATTAGCTCTCTGGCTCTTAGGCCTTCCAAGTACATGACTGGCTTTCCTGGGTCTCCAGCTTGCAGAAGGGAGGAATTTTTCACCTCTATAATCACATGAGCCAGTATCTTATAATAAATCTAAAAAAAAGATTTAGATTGATTCTCCTATCTAAATTGGTTCTGTTTCTCTGGAGAACCCTGACTAATGCAATATTTTAAGATATCAAAATTAATGCAAAAATATCCATGATGAACAAAATTATCAAAATTTTAGATAAGGCAGGCATGGTGGCATGTGCTTATATTCCCAGCTCTGCAGGAGGCTGAGCTCAGCAGGAGCATCCCTTGAGCTCAGGAGGTCGAGGCTGCAGTGAGCTATGATCGTGTCACTGCACTCCAGCCTGGGGACAGAGCAAGACACTGCCTTAAAAAAAAAAAAATCAGATAAAGTCAGAATCAGTCACAGTGCTGTGTTGAGCCAGATTTGCAGCCTGAGGCCAAAGGAAAAAAAAATTCAGTCATAATGATCCTGTCATTATGTCAATTTTATTTAAAAATTTGATATTTGTCTATTGTGGGTCTTTTTGTATTAATTTTGATTTATTAAAATATTGTATGAAGGCCAGGCACCGTGGCTCACGCCTGTAATCCCAGCACTTTCAGAGGCCAATGCGGAGGATTACTTGAGCCCAGGGGTTCAGGACCAGCCTGGCCAATATAATAAGACCCTTAGTTCTACAAAAAAATTTAAAAATTATCCAGTCATGATGGTGCACACCTATAGTCCCAGCTGCTTGGGAGGCTGAGGCAGGAAGATTGCTTTAGCCCAGGAGGACGAGGCTGCAGTGAGCCATGTTCGTGCCACTCAACTCCAGCCTGAGGAATGGAGTGAGACTGTTTCAAAAACATATAAATTATGTATGAAAATATCATTTGTCTGAATCACCAAGTGTTCTGGAACACCCTTAACTTTTAATTTTTTTAATATTAATTTTTATTTTAAGTTCCGTTAGTTTCCTCTGTGCATTCACCTTCTTATTGTCTGTTATTCCTAAAAGCCTAAAGTTCCTTTCCTTTGTCTTGTCATTTCTCTGCAAAATGATTGCTTTTTTTTATTATGATGCTATATAAGCCCAGGTTCTAATCACCCCTTTGAGTCCCTTATCACTAACTTCTCCTGTGTGTATGCAGGATGCACGTGTTAATAAACTTTTTGTTGTTGTTGTTTTGAGACAGTGTCTTGCTCTGTTGCCCAGGCTGGAGTGCAGTGTTGTGATCTTGGCTCACTGCAACTTTTGCCTCCTGCATTCAAGCAATTCTCGTGCCTCAGCCTCCTGAGTAACTGGAATTTCAGGCATGCACCACCATCCCTGGCTACTTTTTGTATTTTTAGTAGAGACAGGGTTTCATCATGTTGGCCAGGCTGGTCTTGCACTGCTGACTTGATCCACCCGCCTCAGCCTCCCATGGTGTTGGGATTACAGGCATAAGCCACTGCACCCGGCCTTTCTCTTGCTCATCTGCCTTTTAGCAGTCTAATGTGCAGGGATCCAGCTAATGAACCAAAGGTGAGTAGAGGAAAATGGAATTCCCCATCACTCTGTCCACATTGTACTATCTCCTGAGTTTCCAACAGAAAACACAAAGTTTTCATACCCATCATTTAATTATACAAAGCAAGCAAGCACCTTTGCCTAAATTCTTCTGTGACTTGCCCAATGACTGCTATTTTCTAAACCAAAAAAGTTCACCTAGGTGTTTTTCCAATGAATATCCCATTTTCTACAAAAATATGTAAGTAGATGCCTCCACTCTCTTAGAATGCAAAGCTTAGCTATAGTTCTGTCCTAAATAACTATGAATTTTCTATTTTTACATCTGGATCTTATATTTATTAACAGTTTACTGCTTGCAAGGAACTATGCTAGATACTTTTCAGATATTTTTATACATTTTCTGTTCTTGCAACTATGCAAGAGGGAAGATATTTTTGCCTCCATTTTATAGATGAGAAAATTGGGGCTTAAAGTATTTTGGAGGTGGGGGGAACTGGCGGTGGCACCTGTCACCCCATTGATCGCCAGGGTTGATTTGGACCCCATTGATCGCCAGGGTTGATTTGGACCCCATTGATCGCCAGGGTTGATTTGGACCCCATTGATCGCCAGGGTTGATTTGGACCCCATTGATCGCCAGGGTTGATTTGGCTGACCTGGCTGTCTAGGTGGGTGTCCCCTTCCTCACTCACTGCCCCATGTGCATCCCTCTTGAAGCTGCCTGCTAGGTTGAAGAGGACAACCATCCCGGATAGAGGAGGACAGGTCTTTGGTTAAGGGTATATGAGTAACTGCATTCCCCTGCTAGAACCTGCAAACAGGCTCTCAAGAATTGTAGTATTTTGCTTGAAGTCATATAGCTAGTAAGTTGGTAAATGAATTTGAATGAGATCTAATTCCCAAGGCAGGGTATTTGTCATGAAACTGTGTTATCTCCCAAAATTTAGCTTCCCCCTTCCCTCCTTTCTGCCTTCCCTTCCTCTCTTCCTCTCCCCTCTGCTCCCACTTTGCTTCCTTTCTTCCTTCTTTAAACAAATATTGACTGTAAATGTGGCAGTGTTCTAGGTGCTGAGGATACAGCAGGGAACAAACCAAGGCACTGCCCTCGTGAAGTTTATATATGAGTTAGTGAAACCAACTTTGCAAAGATTATGATGGTGAGAGGAATCTAGCGTGGCTGACTCCTTCTTGCTTTTAGCCTCACAGGCCAGCTGTCCCCACTCATTTCTGGGCAGAGGCCAAACTAACCATGGGAGGCATTTAGTTTATAGCTTAACCTGGAAGGAAGGATGATAACAGACCTTCCCTAAAACTGATCTCCTTGTTGTTCAGGGACTGAAACTGCCTTTGTAAGGCTAATAAAAGGCCACAAGATTGGGATTACGAGAGAGGCCTGAAATCTGCTAGAACACGGGAGTAGTTTCTATGATCCTTTACTACTCAGGAGTCATGTGGCCAGAGGTCATAAGATTCCTGACTGGTCCAAGATCCGCCTCCTGCCTCCCTCTGCTTCTGGATAAGACCATGGCCCTGAGAGCATGTGGCTTGATCATCTTCCGAAGATGCCTCATTCCCAAAGTGGACAACAATACAATTGAGTTTTTACTGCTGCAGGCATCAGATGGCATTCATCACTGGACTCCTCCCAAAGGCCATGTGGAACCAGGAGAGGATGACTTGGAAACAGCCCTGAGGGAGACTCGAGAGGAAGTGGGCATAGAAGCAGGCCAGCTGACCATCATTGAGGGGTTCAAAAGAGAACTCAATCATGTGGCCAGGAACAAGCCTAAAACAGTCATTTACTGGCTGGCAGAGGTGAAGGACTATGATGTGGAGATCCGCCTCTCCCATGAGCACCAAGCCTACTGCTGGCTGGGGCTGGAGGAGGCCTGCCAGTTGGCTCAGTTCAAGGAGATGAAGGCGGCACTCCAAGAAGGACACCAGTTTTTTTGCTCCATAGAGGACTGAGCTGACTGGAGCAGAGTCATTTACTTCAGTAGGATCCTTGTGGGCCTTCTAAGATGAAGCCACCCTCAGGTCCAGGGAAGGTTGTGCTAGTATTTGGCTCATCACAGCCAAGAGCAGATAGATTTGTGAAATCGGCTCAACTCCCAGATGAGAGCACACAAAAATCTTGGCTGGGTGGAAAGGAAGGCAAAGAGTAAAAATAAAAAAGGCCAGGCCCAGTAAGTGTACCTTGTACTTTATAAATAAACTGCAAGCAGCTCAAAAAAAAAAAAAAAAAAAAAAAAAGAGTCCTGACTTCCCCAGGTGCTCCCATAGATAACATCACTATTGTAGAACCTAACATTTGTCTTTTGAGATGTTTTTCAGACTTTTGCATTCTGGCAACTGACCAACCCCACCTGGATTTGTGATTCATGACTCAACTGGCCCTGTGCCCCTCACTCAGAGATGGACTTAGTGCAGGAGGAGCGTTTTCCATACTCCTATAGTTTCACCCACAGTCAGTCAGCAGTACCCATTCCCTGGCCCCCTATCCACCAAATTACCCATAAAATCCCTAGCCCCTGAGTTCTCAGGGAGACTGATTTGAGTAATAACTCCAGTCCTTCCATCTGGGGCCTTGGGTTAATTAAACTCTTTCTCCACTGCAATACCACAGTTTAAGCGAAGTGGTTTTGCCTGTACATCAGGCCTGTACATTAGGACTGAGTGTAGAGACGCACAAGTAACAAATAAGCAAATTTGTATGTTTGTGTGTCAGATGGTGGTAAGTGTTGAAGCTCCCACCATCATTCCTCCACCGCCCCCCAAAAAGGGCATCAAAATATGAGGAATAGGGGGTGCTGGGCAGGAGGTTTGCTGTTTTATACAGGGCATGCATAGATATACGTAGCACAAGACCCACACATTTACTATTTATTACAATTGAAAAATCTCTCCATCAGCCTCTTTCCCACATAAATCTTTACTAAACTGAACAATAATTTGTCCCTTATGTCATTCTTTTTTCTGTAAGCTTCTAAATGTTTTTAATGTATATATCGCAACATAGCATGCTCTTCTGTGGAATGTTTCTCAGCTCTCATCAACACAGCTTGTTGGTAAGACAAAGCTGAGGTTACTGCTTCCCATGCTCTGGAAGAACGCTGCCTTGGCAGAGTGTCCACAGGGTTTCAGGGAGAAAGGAAAGGTCAGATTTTGTTGGGAACTGGAAGTTTGGTTTAAGGTGGGGCCTTCAAAGCAAGTGTTTGACTAGGATTAGGGTCGGGATCATGTTTACCAGTTTAGGGTTAGTGGAAACGGCATGGTGAAGAATTTGAGGCAAGGGGTTCAAGAGTCCGACAGAATTGTAAACCAGCATTTGATGCTTTCCAGTGAAGAGTTGACAGATCTTTTGGGAACTTCCAGTAATGAGCAATCAAGTCATTTGCCAGGGCAAGACTACCCTGGAAGAGTCAAGTTATGCCAATAAAGTTATACGAATAAGGCTATGAAGACAACATAGTAAAGTCATGTTAATGTAAACACTTTGAATATATAAATAGATGGCATGCATAGTAAAACTGGAATAAAAAAAAAAAACTTCATGCAATTCCTATAAACCATAACATAGACACATTTTTAAATTTGAAAAGTTGGTTTTGGGAACTGTATGAAATGTCATGATCAGAGATGATTGTCAGTGTCAAATTTGTTTTCTCTATTTTCTGTTCTGAAACTTCTGAGGTGTTTTGACATCCATTCTTTTTGTCATCTGGATCCACAATCTAAAACAGGACAAAATTTGTGTTTCTGACCCATTTTAAATCTTTACAGACAGATTATATGAACACATATTATTATATTTGCTTAAATTGGCTGTGATTCAAATAGGGGTGATTCTAGGCCAAAATATTTGTTCTTTGCAGTTTGGCATTTGATCACAAGGTCTTCACCTTTTTCACTTTTCACGCCTGGGCCCCAATTTTCCACACTGCTTCATATAGATGTGCTTCTTTTATGATGGTGGCAGTGGTTAGAAAGAGGTGAGGAGGTGGAATGGAAAAGTCTTAGCTGGCAAGTTCCCGAAAATACTTTTTCAAACTCTCTGGCCAATTTGGAGAAGTGATCATCATTCATGGGTGGCAGAGGGGGCCATTCATCCTCTTTGATGCATTTCAGTTTCAGCACAGCTGTCAGGCCAAGGAAGTTATAAATCTTCCTACATGTTAACATTCACATTTAATTAATACTGACAGGCAAAAGTGTCCCTAGAGGGAGATGATGCGATAGAGAGAAGGAAATTTGAGAAGCAGATAATAAAGGTAGTGTATGATTGTATTATATCTGGATCAATCCAGTTTGATTATCCAGTTTGATTACTAACAATATTACCTTCTGTTGATATTTTTAATAGTTTGCTTTTTTTTTTTTTTTTTTTTGAGAAGTGGCTCATCTGTTGTTTGGATTTGGAGTTTTCTAATGCTTACTTTAAAAGATTAGACTTCTCTCCCTTTTTTCTTTGGAAAAGGTAGGAGAACAAACTCAGTCATCCAATTTCTCATGCAAGATTTTAGAACTTTTATACCCATTCCTGACAACCATCAGTTTCACAGCAGTCCCAGACAGTTTATTTTGGGCATCAGGGTATGACGATGTCCAGAAGCTGTGATTCCTAAGTGGTCCTTGGGCTCAGTCAAAGTTAAGTTGACTCAGCAGCCATGAGTTATGCAGGCATTAATAGTCCTTTGACGATTTCACCCTGCACTTTTTACATGTTAAAAAACAGCCTAGAGGATGACCTTCCCTCAGGTGCCTCTGGCAATAACTATTTATATAATGAACAACCCATGCAAATTTGGGAGAAAAAAAACCAAAAACCACAGCATACCCAGAACAGTCCTATGCGGTTGTGTTTAATGCGTGATATGCTTCTGAGATGGGTGATGGGAAAGGAAGCCTCATTTAACCTCTCTTCCTATGTGCATACTCTTCACCTTCAATCTATGGGATGCCTGATAGGGTGGCCTCCTAGGGAATTTCCAAATATTACTCTTCCCCACGTCATGTTTTTCTCCAGAGATGATCTCAGAGATGGTCTGAGTACCTACAGAGTGTGGAAAAACAGTCAAGTAGTCCAACAACGTCTCATCTGGATGAATTTACTTTCTTCTCCAGGCTCTAGTGAGGGTAACTTCCCTTCCTTCCAGATTAAAAGTCTCACTATTAATGCATCAATATTGCCAATTGTTAAGACTTCTTTTTATTTTTATTTATTTCTAGAGATGGGGGCGTTCTCACTATGTTGCTCAGGTTGGTCTCGAACTCCTGGACTCAAGTGATCCTCCCGCCTCGGCCTCTCAAAGTGCTGGGATTACAGGTGTGCATAACTCCACCCAACCAAAGCCTCTTAAACAATTCCTGTATCTGATGTTTGGCTTTTCGTTAGGATGGTGAGCCAGGATGGGTTGCTGGCTTTCTTTTCCCAAATCAACCTTGGAGAATCTAGTAGTAAGACAGAAGCATGGAGCTGAGAAACTAACATAAACATGGCATGAACGTCCTGGGGAATGTGAACAGTGGGGTGAACTCCTGTTTGTGGATGGTGGGAGAAATGGGGGCCAGGTTGGAGAGACAAGAGATAGCTTGAGAGAAGGATCTCACAGGCACAGCGAGAGCGCAGATTGAAAAAAGCTTTTATGTTCTGCTGTTGCTTCTTTCTTCCATGATCTTGGGTTAATGGTTGCTATACCCTTCACTTCAGGAATCAGCCATTATAGCCTGGGTCTTCAGGTTAATATCAGAGCATAACAAAAGCCTTCCAAGAGTGAAGAGTTCATAACCATATATGAGGAATGACTAGCCACACTCTGGCACTTTCTTCACCTCTATCTCTCCCGGGCAAGTAGGTTGTAACTGACAGAGACGATCTACTCACAATTCCTATTCTTTTGAGGAGTTTAAAGATGAATTCTTGACTGGAACAGCTGCTAACCAAGTGTCAAGCGTGATGTGTATATTAAATAAATAAACAGCAACAAAAACTCCCTCACCTAGATGCTATAGTCACATTTCAGAACGTCAAAAGAGAATTGTAAGTTTGTAGAGATAAACAGCAGATCATCTACAGAGAAACAAAAATCAAACTTTTCAATAGCAGTGCTGGATACAAGAAAACAATGGCTTAGTATTTTAAAACAAAGAGAAATGAACTTCGAGCCAAGATTTTTATATCTAGCCATATGGCATTTAAACATGAGGGCATAAATACAAATTTAAGTACTTCCTCCAAGTGTGTGTTGTTTGTACAACAGCAGTCCAGGATTAAGGGGGCAATTTCATGGTATGGGGGTCTAGTCTCCTTCTATTATGTTGATGTGTCATCCTGAGGTGCTGGCCTCAACTGTATGATCCACTGTTATTACTCTGGACACCATCATTATATCCACATTTCCGCCATCAGAAACGAGGAACTGGAAGACATACCCATTTCTTCCATGGGAGAATGGAAGTGATGGGAAAGGAAGCCTCATTTAACCCTCTTCTTACGTGCATACTCTTCACCTTCAGAAGCAATCTATGGGATTCCTGATAGGGTGACCCTTTTTAAAGTTACGAACAAAAGATGATCACATCACTTCTATTCATATCCCATTGGCCAGAACTTAATTACGAGGTCACATCTAGCTGCAAGAGAGGATGAAAAAGGTAGTCTTAATTCTGGATGGATATAACTCTAGTTAAAATTCAGAGTTTCTGTAACAAAATGAAAAAGTGGAAAAAGGAGATATTTTTGCTACCACTATATACCCCAAAACAAAAAAATTCACTTTATAATAGAGGAAAAGACAAGAATGTCTCTAACACCGCTACTGTTTAACATAATTCCAGTGACTGCCATAAAAAAAAAAAACACATGGCATATAAAGCTTGGTTAAGAAAGAGAGAGATAATATAATTTACCTAGGAATGGAATCAATAGATAAGCTACTAGAACAATTAAGGGAGTTGATCAAGGTTGCTGGATACATGATCAACATAAAAATCAAAAATTTTTTAATACTTGTATTAACTGTCTAGAAAATACAAGAAAAATAAGGCATGATTTATAATTTCAATAAAAACTAAAGGTATTTAGGAATTAAAGAATAAATCTTTTTTGAGAAAAAATTTTAAACTGAACAAAGGACACAGAAATTAATCCAACTAAATATACTTTCAGTGTCTCTGAATGGATGTTAATATTATAAAGATGTCAATTCTTCTCAAATTAATCTATACATTCAAGGAAGTTTCAATGAAATTCATGGTTAAATTTACTACAAAATTCATGTGAAAGACTAAAGGTCCATGAATGGTCAATTTGATCTTTAGAAAAATGAGAAATGTGGCTGCTTCTGTTCTATCAGATACTAAGACATACCAAAAAGCCTCACAGTGATAGAAACAGTGTGATATAGATATGCAAGCAGACAGTAAAACAATGGAGCAGAGCAGACAATTCAGCAACTTAATATATAATGAAGATGGCTCTACAGATTAATATGAAAGCATACATGTTAGTAGATGACATTGGGAACACTGACTCCCATGTAAAGAAAAATGAAACTGATTCCTATCTACCATGTGCAAAGTTGGACTCCAGAAAAGGACTTGGATATGAAAAATATACATGTCAGATTTAATAGAAAAGATAACATGAGAATATCCCCTTACATGAGGGATAGAAAAAGGCTTCTTCTTGCGAAGGATATATCATAAAGAAATAACTAAGGATTTCCATGCAATGAAAGATGCCACAGGCAAGGTTAGAAGTGACAGATACTGAGAAAACATTGGCAAGGCCTAAAACCGACAAGGAACCGAAACCTAGATAACACAAGGAACTGGGGATTTCTGCACATCAACCAGAAGAAGGTAGGAACCCTGACAAAAGAACAAAACAAAACAAAAAACTTAAGAATACAAATTGGTGATTTACAGAAGGGAAAATCCAAACAAAAGTTAACAAACAGCAGAGTTGCTCCAGGGTATTATTCCTATTATTCCTCAGAATTCTAAGTCAACATACAACGAAATATCATTTCCACACAATAGTCTGGCAAAGGATAGGCACCCCCATGAACAGGCTGGTGGAAGTATAAATTGGTGTTGCAGTCTTTAAGAACATCCTGGCAGGAAATCATTAAACTGAGTATGCGTATTTCTAGGATACAGGAATTCTCTTTCTTGGTATTTCTGGAAGGAATTCACACACAGGCCCATGTTGGAACAGGCTTATGGATACTCATCATAGCATTGTTTGCGGGATTTGGAGGCCTTCAGGGTACCATCTCTGGGATAGACAATCGGTATAATGTTCTCTATGTCTGCTGTGGAACACAGGGCAGCCCTTTGAAGCAATGCACTGAATGTCCACACACCAACATGGCCCATTCTCAAAGATAGAGTGCTGAGTAACAGTTAGAAGAAAGAATGCTATCTGTAGCTCAAGACCATTTGGCTCACACCTGTAATCCCAGCACTTTGGGAGGCCGAAGCAGGTGCATTACCTGAGGTCAGGAGTTCGAGACTAGCCTGGCCAACATGGAGAAACCCCATCTCTACTAACAACACAAAAACTAGCTGGGTGTTGTAGCACATGCCTGTAATCCCAGCTACTTTCGAGGCTGAGGCAGGAAAATTGCTTAAACCTGGGAGGCAGAGGTGGCAGCGAGCTGAGATTGTGCCACCACACTCCAGCCTGGGCAACAGAGCGAAATTCCATCTCAAAAAAAGAAAAAAATAAATGCACACAAACCTAAAACAAACTTCTTGAAAGAATAAATATAAATGAGAGGATATGCATCAGAGATACTAGAAAGTTTGGTGGTGGCAGGGAGGTTGGAGTGGGAGTGGTAAAAGAAGAGAATAACTAGAGAAAGGAGGAAGGAGTCCAGCACAGACCATTACTGAAAACATTTTCTGTTTGTTTCCCTCCTGAAAACATTAGGATGGGTGAGCTCTCAGAGGGATCCTGGCTCTGAAGGAACCTAAGGGGGAATGAACAAGGGATAGTGTGAGGGCATGGATTTGAGGCTGGTGGATGGGTGAAGGGATGACTTGAAAGGTGATTTGCTACTGATAAGAATCCCAAAGAGGAGAAAATTAGAATCCAGGTGAGTACCGCCTTCTTCCTGGTTTTGCCAGCTTTTCCTTGGGAAAGCACATAATCTTTAGATTGAAAAAAAAAAAAAAAAAAAAAAAAATCCAAGGCCAAGTACAAACCACAGGGGGGCACTTTTCCCTCATTAAAATTGAAGATCCAGCATCTTAGAAAAAAGAAGTCCACAGAACACGGTGGGAAGGCTCCGTCTCACATCACTGGGGAGTTTCTGGCTCCACAATTAATTGCCAACACCTGGGCTAATTTCCCCAGGTGTAATTTGTCTCCACAAGGGGCCAACCTTTAAAATCTTACAATGCATGAAATATAGCTGAGAAAGTACAGTTGAAAGAAAAAAAAAGTCATTCAAACTTTAAAATAACCTGATCAAAATAATATTAAATAGCATAATACTTGTGCAATGCTATATTTGTTTCTTCAGATTCCCCAGAAATGCTTTATAAGTCTATACTTCAAAAATATTTAAACTTTCCTCTCTTAAAAATCTTTCTAAATCCTAGAATATTAGTTTTGGAAAGCTCTGATTTATTTCTTCCTAAAGCTGGGATTTTGTTTCCAATTTTGCTCTTGAAAATGATTTCAAATTCACTTACAAACAAATGAAATAAAATAATATAATGAAAATTTTTGGAGTATGACTGTAACAAAAAGGTCAACTTAGTAATATAACAGCTCTATAGAATATCATCTTATATAGAGACTTTAAAATGCTAAAATGTATATTATTTTATTTCTTATGAATAAAGGTAGTTGGGGCAGATGTAGTATCCTGAATTCAGAAAAAGGCAAGTCTTTTAAGTGAAAGTTTCAAGGGAAGTATTGGTATTTGAGGTAGATTTTGAAAAATGGGTAGACTTTAAGTGACGAAAAGGTCATTGAAGGCAGAGGGAACAATTTGAACAAAAGTTCATGTATTAGTCCGTTTTCACATTGCTATAAAGAACTCCCCAAGACTGAGTAATTTATAAAGGAAAGAGGTTTAATTGACTCACAGTTTCACGTGGCTGGGGAGGTCTCAGGAAACTTACAATCATGGTGGAAGAGAAAGCAGGCACATCTTACGTGGGGAGTGAGAGCAGGAAAAACTACCATTTATAAAACCATCAGACCTCGTGAGATTTCACTCACGATCACAAGAACAGCATGGGGAAACCGTCCTGGTAATCCAATCACCTTCCACTAGGTCCCACCCTTTACACATGAGGATTACAATTCAAGATAAAATCTGGGTGTGGACACAGAGCGAAACTGTATCAGTTGAGAAATGATAAAAGTGAAGACATGTTTGGGAAATGGTGTTTCTATTTGCTAGGTTCTAAGACTGGTCATAACAAGAAACGCCAATATAATACCTACTAAGTGCTTGGTACTATTCTAAGTGCCTAACATACATATATTAACTCACTTAATCTTTACACAACCCTAACAGAACACTTTTCAGGTGAAGTAACTGACCCATAAAAAGTTGACATCTGAGCTGGTGTTGAACCCTGGTGTCTGGGTGCTGATGATAACAAGGGTATAGTTTGTAGTTTGGATATTGACTGTGGAGTTAATGCAGGACAGGTGAGCCCCCAAAGTGGGGTTAAGCCCAGGAGGTTTCTTGGCTTCACCCAGGAAACAATTCAAGGATGAGCCAGTAGAGTTAGACGGCGATCTTTTATTGGACGGTACACGCTCCCTGTGGAGTAGGGCTCACTCATAGGCAGTGCACCAGTCAGTAGCAGTTTGGGCTGGTGGCAACTGTATTTATACTCACGTGAACTCACTTTCAATTACATGCAAATTGAGGGGAGTTACTTTGAACTTTTAGGAAATGAGGCAATAACTTCCAGGTTGTTACCATGGAAAGGAAAAGTAATTTCCTGGGTCATTGTCATGGCATTTGTAAGCTGTCATGGCACTGGTAAGAGTATCTTATGCTAATAAGCAATGAAGATAGCTAGTGATCACTTTCCTCACCTTCTGCTGGTTCCTGCTGGTTGGTTTCTTTCTTCCTTTTTTTTCTTTTTTTTGGTTTTCTTTTTTTTGAGACAGGGTCTCACTCTGTTGCCCAGGCTGGAGTACAGTGGCATGATCATAGCTCACTGCAGCCATGATCTCCCAGGCTCAAGCAATCCTCCCACCTCAGTTTCCTGAGTAGTTGAGACCACAGGCACAAATCAACATGTCCAGCTAATATTTATAGAGACAGGGTCTTGCTATGTTGCCCAGGCTTGTCTTGAACTCCTGGGTTCAAGCCATCCTCCTGCCTCAGCCTCCCTGGGGTTACAGGTGTGATCCCAGCTTAGTTTCTTCACTTCATCCTCTCGAGACCGGGAAATAAGTCCTGCCAATCTCCTACTCAATTGCAGGGCAATTGAGAGAAACTGCAAATTTTTTTTTGGAACAGCAGCATGGCATGAGACCTATGTATGACAACTCTGAAGAAAAATATTTTGGAAGTGCTATAGGATCGATCAGGTTAGGAAGTAAGTGAAGTCAAGGGACCAGTTTTGATGCTAGAAGAGGGGAAGGTGGTGACAGAGAAAATATATTGAAAAGGTAAAAAGAGAGGGGGAGAAATTAAAGATGAAGATAAATCTAGGAAATCTAGCCTGAAAGGCTTCACAGTGGCTCAGTAGCATCATTGCAGGAAATAGAGAGGCCAAGAGGAAGGTTTAAGTTTGGGCAGGAGGAGCAGATAAACAAGAACTTCAGTGAGGTACTGGCAGGAAATCAAGGTGGCAAGATATCCAGGAAGCTTCTAGATATAGGAGTGTTTTCTATTCACTAGAGAGGACAAAGCTGGAGGTCAAATTTAGGAGTCATTCAGTTAAGGAATAAGGAAGTCAATCCGTGCATGCGAAACATTCCCCGAGAATCACAGCAGAGGGATAGAACTAAGAACTGGACCACAGAGAAAAGCATTTTAGCCTATACTTTTCAAAGGTTGTTGACTCTCTTCCACCCCCTAAATCCAGAGCCATATAACATACTCATGCCACTAACAAACCCTTTAACTGATTATTACAGGATTCAACATCGGTTTAGGACAAGGGGGCCTAACCAGAGCCTCTGGGAAGGCCACTCTCAGATGTTGAGGCTGAAAATCTCTTGCTTCTGTGTTAATAATGATTCTCTTTCTGCCTTTTACCACTTGTTCCTATGCTGTGAGTGGGTGTGGTACGTCCACTTCTAATAACTGTGGATCTTCATCAATAAGCTATTTTATGTTTTTTGTTGTTGTTGTTGTTGTTTTTTGTTTGTTTTGTTTTTTTGTTTTGTACAGATGGAGTCTCGCTATGTATTCCAGGCTGGTTTTGAACTCCTGGCCTCAAATGATCCTTCCTCCTTGGGTTTCCAAAGTGCTGGCATTATAGGCACGAGCTACTATGCCTGGCCCCAGCTATTATTGTATATTTTCTGCTTTTTCTGTTCCTGAAAGAATGCTGCAGATGTGGACATCACTGGAGAACTCGCCTCCTTTCCCCAGTAAAAATGGAATGTTTAGTCTGGCTTGCCAGGGGTCTCAGAAGGAGAAAATGTTATGCTTTGTGTGTTTATCATGCTTGTGAATTCCATAGATCTGTGATTTTCAAATTCAAGAAGCCTCCCAAATTAAAAAAAAAAATCTCAAGATACTGTCTGGGCCAAGGGAATATTTTCCCTTCACCCTCTGAAGGTTCACTGGAAATCACTGAAAAGAAGCAGATTAATAGGAGAAAAAGCATACACATTTATTTGATCTTCGTGGTTTTTGTTTGTTTGTTTGTTTTGTTTTTTGAGACAGAGTCTCACTCTGTCGCCCAGGCTGGAGTGCAGTGGCATGATCTCAGCTCACTGCAAGCTCCACCACCTGAGTTCATGCCATTCTCCTGCCTCAGCCTCCTGAGTAGCTGGGACTACAGGTGCCCGCCACCATGCCCGGCTAATTTTTTATATTTTTAGTAGACACGGGGTTTCACTGTGCTAGCCAGGATGGTCTCTATCTCCTGACCTCGTGATCCGCCTGCATCAGCCTCCCAAAGTGCTGGAATTACAGGCATGAGCCACCGTGCCCGGCCTTGATCTTAGTTTTATGTGACATGAGTGCCTTCAGAGTAAAGACCCAAAGATACAAAGGAAATTGACAATTTTTTACTTAGGTGCAAGAGAATGTGAACAGCCATGTAGAAACAGGCTTGGAACAAAGGGTCTGATCTAATGCTAATGGACTGAGTGGGGAAACCCAGCAAGGACTATCTGTCTAGATTCTTCTTGGCCTCTCTGTGCAGCAATTTTTCCATCTGGGAATGGGGCACAACCCTGTCTGAAATGAGGGTCTTATGACCTCTAGTCAGTGTGTTAGTCTGTTTTCCCACTGCTGATAAAGACGTAACTGAGACCAGGAAGAAAAATAGGTTTAATGGACTTACAGTTCTGCATGGCTGGGGAGGCCTCACAATCATGGTGGAAGGCAAGGAGGAGCAAGTCACATCTTAAATGGATGGCAGCAGGCAAAGACAGAGAGCCAAGCAAAAGGGGTTTCTCCTTATAGAAGCATCAGATCTTGTGAGTCTTACTCACTACCACAAGAACAGTATGGGAGAAACCACCCACATGATTCAATTATCTCCCAGCAGGTCCGTCCCACAACATGAAGGAATTATGGGAGCTACAATTCAAGATGAGATTTGGGTGGGGACACAGTCAACCATATCAGTCAAATAAGGTAGATCAAATAATTTCCTTATGGCTTCTGGGTTTTTTGTTTTGTTCTGTTTGAGACAGGGTTTTACTCTGTCACCCAGGCTAGAGTGCAGTAGCGCGATCACAGTTCACTGCAGCCTCAAACTCCTGGACCCAAGCAATTCTCTGGCCTTAGCCTCCTGAGTAGCTGGGATTACAAACTTGCACCACTATACCCATCTAATTTTTAAATTTTTTGTAGAGTCTGGATCCCAGGCAGGTCTCAATCTCCTGGATTCAAGTGCTCCTCCTGCCTTGGCATCCCAAAATGTTGGGATTATTCAAGAGTCACCACATCCAGCCCTTATGGCTGGGTTTTACGTGGAAAGTTTGGGGTCGGGGAGTTAGAATGATATTTTTAGGTTTTATAGCTGGTTTGGGGGAAAAAGTATTTCTGGTTTCTGTGACCTGCCTTGGGGAAGAAAGATTCTAGTTTCCACAGCTAGCCTTGGGAGAGAATGGGATGAGAGATGGAGGGCATGAAAAAGAGAAAAACTTTTGCTTCTGAGACCTTCATTTTGGGGTATTATTTTCTGAGTCCCAACAATACTATGAAATTTATTTATATTTATGAGACATCATCATAATGCATATTTTGCCAATGAACGCCTAATCTGTGTCTTTAATATGTTATGGATCCATTCATTCTGCAAATGTTTTCTATCACCTACTTAAGTAACAGTGTGGTTCTAAGTGCTGGGGATACAGTGTGAACAAGACTGTCAATATTCCTGTCCACTAACAGCTTTGACTTCCAAACAGGAAAACTGTGAGTTTGAATGTTTTTCCTTAAATGAAAAGAACAATTAAAAAGAAAATAAGAAAAAAATGGTAAATTTAAGTTTCTTAAATACAGAGACAAGTACAAATCAATTTAAAAAGGTTAATTGGTCATTCCTTTTAAAAAAAAAAGTATGGGAGAACTATCTGTTACTCATATGTGGGGCTCAAAATAAGTTATATTATTTCACTATCTGTATTGAAACATTATAAATTCTGAATATGTATTTTATGTAAAAATGAATGGATGAGAAAAGGCATGAGGAATTTTCCTTCCCTCGGGTGTCTATTAAGTGCTGTTTGTCTCAGGGAGGAGAAATCTTCCTTTCCTAGGCTGGATAATATTCATCTGTTCAGCTCTGCTTAAACCTGATGACCAGCTCTATAAAAAGGTGCATTCTTAAAATGGTAACTCATCTTCAGTCTGTAATTTTAGATTTTGTAATTTTAGATTTTGTATTAAATTTTTATTGTCTAGCTGTCCTTTCTTCTAATTAAATCTCTAAACATTTGTGTGTGTGTGTGTGATGACACTGGTCTATTCCTATATCTCTATCCTATTGTATCACTGACAAATGCCTATAATTTATACTTACTAAACAAAAGACTCCTAAGTAAAAGTTGTTTCATTTTAAAGGCATTTTTCTCTGAAAACATGACTACTGAAATTATTGCACTTATTTAAACTATTTTCCAGAACAGATTTAAAATAACTAGGACAACATCAGTCATTCTAAGGTGGAATGAAATCAGTAGCAGCAATAACATGCCACCGTTCTCAGAAGAAAGGAAAAATATCTTCTTCCAATTCAGTGGCAACATGAGGTCATATTTGATGGGCACCTGTGGAGACAGTAGAGATTCCTGGGTTCACAGCTGCTAATCACTTGCTTTGGGACCTGGAAAAAGAATCATTTTGCTTCCCCTGGTTGGCTTTCACAGCTGGAATAGAAAGGGTAATTAGACTGTTGTTTGGATAAGGCAGGAAAGAAAATTTGAGCCGTGCTCTCCTTAGCCCAATAATCTAAATACAAAATATGATGTTGGCGCAAATGATCTGAATAACTCCTTCGACTTTTTATTTTGTGTGCATGTTGGAGACGTGATTGAACAGACAAAGTGGTCGTCAAAGAAAAACTGTCAAAGCAAAACAAATAAAAATGCCCATGGGGGAATAAAACAGTGAAAATAATTGGCCGAGAGAAGTTCCAAGTTAGTAAGTTTCTCAGAGAAAGCAAGAAGAGAATGCCAAGTTGTCTTGGCTCTATAATATTAGTTATAATATAAATTTGACTAAATTTATATTTTAATTACATATCTATAAGATGTTAAATATCACTGAAACATCTTAATAGAGTTAATGAGGTGATAAGACAGGGTACAAAAATGCCAGCTAGGTCAGACATGAAAAGTTCATCATCAAAGCAGGCAAAATATAATTATATTCTTTCTCTAGCCTAGACAATCAATTCATTAGAATCAGGTGCCTCTGAACACAGGTGCAAAATAGGAATCATTCAAATATGCAAAACATAATTAAGGAACATTTTCCAAGGGAAAATTAATTAAGCTGGGTAAACATACGGTTATCTCATAACTTAAAAGTGAAATTACCACTTATACCCTGTGTAGAGTCTGGGAGAATAAGAATTCTGGTTTATAACCTAAGTGATTTGGAACAGTGAGGTGATCAGCATCCTTGGGACAGAGCCATCCTAAGTAATTCAGTGAATGTAAGAGTATAAGAAGATGCCCTCCAAAGGCCGGGCGTGGTGGCTCACGCCTGTAATCCCAGCACTTTGGGAAGCCGAGACGGGTGGATCACGAGGCCAGGAGATCAAGACCATCCTGGCTAACATGGTGAAACCCCCTCTCTACCAAAAATACAAAAAAAATTAGCTGGGTGTGGTGGCACGTGCCTGTAGTCCCAGCTACCAGGGAGGCTGAGGCAGGAGGATCGCTTGAACCTGGGAGGCGGAGATTGCAGTGAGCTGAGATAGCGCCACTGCACTCCAGCCTGGCAACAGTGAGACTCTGTCTCAAAAAAAAAAAAAAAAAAATAGCTGTAGCTGTCTCTCCAGATCAAAATTAAAAAAAAGAAAATGCTCCCAGAAGCATGGTGAGTATGATGTGAAAAGCTAAACAGAGGTCTTCTCATCAAAAATTCTTCTGAGGGATTATCATTTCCGTGGCCAAATATGAAGGAACCGAAGGGACAACGTCTAAAAGGAAGAGATCTGAAATGAGGCATTTTATTCATCAAGGATGTTCTTAATTATCAGAATGATTTGGCTTTAAATAACAATTCCTGTGCTATTCATGTGACTCTAGATCAAAAATGCCTCCAGATCTTAATTTCTCACCTCCTACTCTTATAGGGTACAGAAGAGAGATTTAATTTCTGTGCAATTTCCTAATCACAATAGTACTATTTGTTAATCCCCAAATGACAACCTTTGATTTTCCATTTGGACATCCAATTTTCCATATTTCGCTTTTGGAACAATAAGTCTCTTGGATGAGTGTTTGATTTTACTGAATTGTACTTTTCTGGGTTCTCAGGCTTGCTTTTTAAAAACTTCGATAGTGATCCAAGAAACCTATTTTACCTGTGGAAAGTAATAGTGAAATGTACTGGGCTTTGAATAATTTACAGTATCTTTTTAGGAAAAAAAGGTAAACTTTTATAGTAAATAAAATATGTATTTAGAAGAACAACATAAATATGAGATAGGTCCCTGGGTCACTGTTTGTTCAGAATATCTTTGCACAGAATGTGTTATATATTTAGACCCACAATATATTTTATTTATTTAGTTAGTTATTTGGAGATGAAATCTCACTCTGTCGCCCAGGCTGGATTGGAGTGCGGTGGCAAGATTGCAGCTCACTGCAACCTCCACCTCCTGGGTCAAAGGGATTCTCCTGCCTCCGCCTCCTGAGTAGTTAGGATTACAGGCCCGCGCCACCACACCTGGCTAACTTTTGTACTTTTAGTAGAGACGGGGTTTCACCATGTTGGTCAGGCTAGTCTTGAACTCCTGATCTCAAGCAATCCACCCACCTCATCCTCCCAAAGTGCTGGGATTACAGGCGTTTTCTTTGCAATAACTTTGGGAGAAAGATATTCTTATGCAATTAATGAATTCATTAGAATCATTAAAACACATACCTAGCACTTAATTCAAAAAAGGCCAGAGGAATACACAGTGGAACGTGAAGTCTCACGCCACTCCAACACTTCCTCTCCTGAAGTAACCATGGCTACCGCTTCGTGTATACACAGTGATACTTGAGTAATACGCTACTTTTCCTAAACAAGGCAAATGGGATGGCACTATACATAGTTGTGCACCTTGCTTTGGGCACTTAGTATCAAGAATGATATTTTTGTCCTTATTTTATAAATGAGGAAATTGAGGCTCAGAGAGGTTAAGTTGCCTTAGCAAACTGAGCAGAACTGAGAATTCAGGTCTCTCTGGCCAACGTCTCAGGTTTATTTTCTTTTCTCTTGTTGACACTTGAAAGCACAGGAATGCCTTTTCGTCTATAAATAGCAGTGACTGCCACCAAGCCTGGGTGGATCTACAAAGCACCGGAAGTCTGTCTTTTCCCCTTCCTTTGTGAATTCTTCTCCCACCTCCTCGAACTCTCTCTCCCAGCCCTAAGCTTCCAGTGTCTTCACACAACTCACAATGCCCTACTTTAGCTGTGTCCTTGTTAAAGGTATCTATCCTTATAGTTTTCTACAGAAATGCCTAAAGCACCGCCTTCCAGTTGTCTCTCCTTGACACCTCTCACTCACAGTCAGAAATTCTTTTTCTAAATAAAATGGCTAAGCATTGAGCTCTCTGGGGAAAGTACCCCACAAAAGGGAAGGGGGTGGATCAAAGAACTCTGCAGGTGGCGGCAGGTGACTGCAGCTAGACAGCCACAGCCTTATCCCTCTTACTAGAAAGATGAGCTCATGACTCCAGGTGGGTCCTGTGCAAGGATTTTTCTAACTGAAGCTGGGTTGGAAGCCATCTCTTTGGGACACTATAGGGCGATAGGTGTGAAGCTGCCTACAGCTGCTAGATGAAGAGCGCTCTCTTGCATTAGAAAGAAGTAAGTTCACATGCAATGTATTCAAGAAAGGCTTTCCGAGGGAATTTGAAGCTGAGATCCAAAGGACAAGTAGACATTAGCCAAGTGAAGGATGGATAGGTGGGTGTTGGGAGGGTGTTGAGTACAGCATACAGGGGAGGGTCTTGGAGAAAATACAGCATATGCAAAAGTCCAGAAAAAAGAGAGAATATGTCACGCTGGCTCAACTGCGGGAGGGTGAATGTGGCTGGAGCATAAAATGAGATGAGGAAACTGGAGAGGTGAGAGACGCTTGAATCCCAAAGCAATGCTAAGGATGTAGGCATGAACAGGAGACCACTGGAAGCATAGGTGCGTTTGCAGGGGATGGAGGGAGTGGGCATTTCATGATGTGCTAGTCAGTGCTCCTGGTTACAAGTAATTGACCTGGGCAGCGGGGGAATTTAATGGGAGGATATTTATTGGCTAGTTCTGGAAACATCAGGAGGACCAGAGAACAGCAATTGGGAAATAGACATAAACCCAAGGAGGCCAGGCAGCAGAAACAATCCCACCAGGCGTCAGCTACAGACACTGCTGTGCAATAGATCACTGCATGTTTGTCTTTTATGGCCATCATTCTTTCTGCTGTTGGGGAATGGAGGGGAAGTGGTGGTAGGCAAACCAGCTACAATAAAATCAGATAAGAGGGTGTTGCAATAATCCAGACAGAAGAGATGGTGATGGCCTGGACCATGGAAAAGACAAATGGCAGTGTGGCTGGAGAGAAAGGAATGGGTTCAAGAGAAATTGATGACATAGACTTGAAAGTGTATTGATGGGTTGGATGTGGTGGCTGGGGGCACCGAAGAAGAACAGGGAGCGAGGGGTGACACTCATGTCTGGCTCTGGCATCTTGTTGGCTGAGGGTGCTCTTCATTTAAAGAAGTGGTCCCCAATCATTTTGGCACCAGGGACTCGTTTTGTGGAAGACATGTTTTCAACAGATGGAGTGGGGGTGGTTTCGGGATGGTTCAAGTGCATTATATTTGTTACACACTTTATTTCTACTATGATTATATTGTAATATAGAATGAGATAATTCTATAACTCACTATAATGTAGAATTGCTGGGAACCCTGAGCTTGTTTTCCTGCAACCTGATGGTCCCACTGGAAGGTGATGGGAGACAGTGACAGATCTTCAGGCATTAGATTCTCATAAGGAGCAAGCAACCTAGATTCCTTGCATGCACAGCTCACAATAGGGTTCGTGCTCCTATGAGAATCTAATGTCGCTGCTGATCTGACAGGAGGCGGAGCTCAGGCAGTGATGCCTGTGATGGGGAGCGGCGGTAAATACAGATGAAGCTTCACTCACTCGTCCGCCACTCACCACCTGCTGCGTGGCCTAGTTCCTAACAGGCCACGGACTGATACAGGGCCTTGGGGACCCCTGATTTAGAGAACCCAGGAGGAGGAACAGAGTCCCTAGTAGGTTCACTTTACCCTCATTTTGCAGATGAAGAAACTCAGAGAAGTTAAACATCCCACTCAGAGTCATATAACCAGTGAGTGGCACAGCCAAAATCCACACCAAACCTGTTTAAATAAAAACCTCATGCTCTGTACCTTATAGCAGAGTGCTCTGAGTATCAGCATGGGAAGATTGCGGAGTAATCTATTAAAATCTCAGTACTATATTTACACGCCATCTTTTCCAAAGAAATATGACCAAGTGAATATTTTTAGTGGGAAAAAATACTTTCTTGGGAAAACAACTTGCTTGAACTTTTTCAGTCTGTGGCTGACACATTTATCTGCCCTTTCATTCTGCTTTATTCTGCACTGTTTACTGACGAAAACTTCTCCTTATATTTACTTTTCTATCATTACTGTGATTGTACCCAGCATTTCTAAAGGCCATTGAAGTTTTCAGAGGAAAGGCAGTGGTTAGGTTAGCTACAGAAAAATGTCACTTGCATATTATAAACACTTTGGCATTTACATTCATTTCTGTATTTAACAAATGCTTCTTTTGTCCCTTCTATGTGTTCTAGGCACTGGAAATGCAGGAATAGGGCGAAATAGACCAAGTCTGTGCCTTCATGGAGGTTCCATTGTAATTGGGAGAAGTCTCTAGAAATGTACAAATAAATACATAATGTATTTGGTGGCAACAAGCGCTAGAGAAAACATAAAGCAATGAAGGGAGGTAGGAGATGTTGGGTGTCTAGGATTGAAAGGCAGTTCTTATTTTATTAAGGTAATATTTGATTGGATAGAGAAAGAGGGGATGAGCACAGAATATATCTGGAGCAAGAGCTTTTCTGGCAAAGAGAACAGAATGGCAAGAGCAAAGGCATGGTGACAAAATCACGTAGACCGTGTGTTTTACAAGTACATTATACATTTTCTTCCCAAGTGTAGAGAACTGATAGAAGGGACATAATCAGAAAATGATCTGAAGTTTATGTCTGATTCCCAAATATTCCTAAATATTTATCCTCAATCTTGAAATATCAGATCATATTCTAGAAAGATGCCTTGGAAAAAGAGGCCTTTAAATGAAAAGAAAAAGTTGAATTACTTGTGTTAATAGACCTCGAAATTTTCTACTGAGTCCAAAACCTACATGCATATAGGTAGGGACAAAATTGGTCCTATAAATCAGTAGTGAGAATTATTATTCTGGTTAGTTGCCAATGACCGTAGAATCAGCTATTTGCTAATTTTCTGTTCTCTATTTTCAGAGATAGGTACAAAATCAATACTAATTTTTAGCATTAAATATAGAAATGGAACAACTGATACTTTTCAGTTATACTGATTCTTAAGCTATGGATAAAAGTGTTGAGTATTTTAAAAGGTTTTATTTAGGTTTAATGCTTTGATGATATTAAGAAACTTACTTTTAGTATGTTGAATAGTCAAATCGCATGTCAAAAACCTGCACGGGACCATAGACACACTTCACTCAAACAATTGTTAAGATCCTGTCTCGGCCGGGCGCAGTGGCTCACGCTTGTAATCCCAGCACTTTGGGAGGCCGAGGCGGGCGGATCACAAGGTCAGGAGATCGAGACCATCCTGGCTAACACAGTGAAACCCCGTCTCTACTAAAAATACAAAAAAACTAGCCGGGCAAGGTGGCGGCGCCTGTAGTCCCAGCTACTCAGGAGGCTGAGGCAGGAGAATCGCTTGAACCTGGGAGGCGGAGCTTGCAGTGAGCCGAGATCACGCCACTGCACTCCAGCCTGGGCGGCGGATGGAGACTCCGTCTCAAAAAAAAAAAAAAAAAAAAAAAAAAGATCCTGTCTCATTCTTGTTTTTATTAAGCTATTAAGCATATGACTCCTTTTTGATTTAAGATATTAATTTGTTTTATCATTCTATTTGAAGCTGCTGTCAAACTCATCTTGTTTTACTAAAGTTTCTTTTCTTTTTCTTTTTCTTTTTTGAGATGGGATCTCACTATGTTGCCCAGGCTGGCCTTGAACTCCTGGGCTCAAGTGATCCTCCTGCCTCAGTCTCCCAAGTAGCTGGGATTACATACATGAGCCACTGCACTTGGCCTCAGATTTGTTTTTTTTTTAAGTTTAGGAGAGGTTGCTAAATATATCCTTTCTAAGATGATAATGGTTTTCCTCCAATACCCCAATAATATGGTATATAAAATTAGGTTTTCTCATGTTGAACCATCCTTGCACAATAAGAATAAATAGTAATGGTTCTTGTATTATAATTTTTTTAAAATTTATTTATTATTATTATACTTTAAGTTGTAGGGTACATGTGCATAACGTGCAGGTTTGTTACATATGTATACTTGTGCCATGTTGGTGTGCTGCACCCATCAACTTGTCATTTACATCAGGTATAACTCCCAATGCAATCCCTCCCCCCTCCCCCCACCCCATGACAGGCCCCTGTGTGTGATGTTCCCCTTCCTGAGTCCAAGTGATCTCATTGTTCAGTTCCCACCTATGAGTGAGAACATGCGGTGTTTGGTTTTCTGTTCTTGTGATAGATTGCTAAGAATGATGGTTTCCAGCTGCATCCATGTCCCTACAAAGGACACAAACTCATCCTTTTTGATGGCTGCATAGTATTCCATGGTGTATATGTGCCACATTTTCTTAATCCAATCTGTCACTGATGGACATTTGGGTTGATTCCAAGTCTTTGCTATTGTGAATAGTGCTGCAATAAACATACGAGTGCATGTGTCTTTATAGCAGCATAATTTATAATCCTTTGGGTATATACCCAGTAATGGGATGGCTGGGTCATATGGTACATCTAGTTCTAGATCCTTGAGAAATCGCCATACTGTTTTCCATAATGGTTGAACTAGTTTACAATCCCACCAACAGTGTAAAAGTGTTCCTATTTCTCCACATCCTCTCCAGCACCTGTTGTTTCCTGACTTTTTAATGATCGCCATTCTAATTGGTGTGAGATGGTATCTCATTGTGGTTTTGATTTGCATTTCTCTGATGGCCAGTGATGATGAGCATTTTTTCATGTGTCTGTTGGCTGTATGAATGTCTTCTTTTGAGAAATGTCTGTTCATATCCTTTGCCCACTTTTTGATGGGGTTGTTTGTTTTTTTCTTGTAAATTTGTTTGAGTTCTTTGTAGGTTCTGGATATTAGCCCTTTGTCAGATGAGTAGATTGCAAAAATTTTCTCCCATTCTGTAGGTTGCCTGTTCACTCTGATGGTAGTTTCTTTTGCTGTGCAGAAGCTCTTTAGTTTAATGAGATCCCATTTGTCAATTTTGGCTTTTGCTGCCGTTGCTTTTGGTGTTTTAGACATGAAGTCTTTGCCCATGCCTATGTCCTGAATGGTACTACCTAGGTTTTCCTCTAGGATTTTTATGGTATTAGGTCTAACATTTAAGTCTCTAATCCATCTTGAATTAATTTTCGTATAAGGAGTAAGGAAAGGATCCAGTTTCAGCTTTCTACTTATGGCTAGCCAATTTTCCCAGCACCATTTATTAAATAGGGAATCCTTTCCCCATTTCTTGTTTCTCTCAGGTTTGTCAAAGATCAGATGGCTGTAGATGTGTGGTATTATTTCTGAGGACTCTGTTCTGTTCCATTGGTCTATATCTCTGTTTTGGTACCAGTACCATGCTGTTTTGGTTACTGTAGCCTTGTAGTATAGTTTGAAGTCAGGTAGCGTGATGCCTCCAGCTTTGTTCTTTTGACTTAGGATTGTCTTGGAGATGCGGGCTCTTTTTTGGTTCCATATGAACTTTAAAGCAGTTTTTTCCAATTCTGTGAAGAAACTCATTGGTAGCTTGATGGGGATGGCATTGAATCTATAAATTACCTTGGGCAGTATGGCCATTTTCACGATATTGATTCTTCCTATCCATGAGCATCGTATGTTCTTCCATTTGTTTGTGTCCTCTTTGATTTCACTGAGCAGTGGTTTGTAGTTCTCCTTGAAGAGGTCCTTTACATCCCTTGTAAGTTGGATTCCTAGGTATTTTATTCTCTTTGAAGCAATTGTGAATGGAAGTTCATTCCTGATTTGGCTCTCTGTTTGTCTGTTACTGGTGTATAAGAATGCTTGTGATTTTTGCACATTAATTTTGTATCCTGAGACTTTGCTGAAGTTGCTTATCAGCTTAAGGAGATTTTGGGCTGAGACAATGGGGTTTTCTAAATATACAATCATGTCATCTGCAAACAGGGACAGTTTGACTTCTTCTTTTCCTAACTGAATACCCTTGATTTCTTTCTCTTGCCTAATTGCCCTAGCCAGAACTTCCAACACTATGTTGAATAGGAGTGGTGAGAGAGGGCATCCCTGTCTTGTGCCAGTTTTCAAAGGGAATTTTTCCCGTTTTTGCCCATTCAGTATGATATTGGCTGTGGGTTTGTCATAAATAGCTGTTATTATTTTGAGGTACGTTCCATCAATACCGAATTTATTGAGCGTTTTTAGCATGAAGGGCTGTTGAATTTTGTCAAAAGCCTTTTCTGCATCTATTGAGATAATCATGTGGTTCTTGTCTTTGGTTCTGTTTATATGCTGGATTATGTTTATTGATTTGCGAATGTTGAACCAGCCTTGCATCCCAGGGATGAAGCCCACTTGATCATGGTGGATAAGCTTTTTGATGTGTTGCTGAATCCGGTTTGCCAGTATTTTATTGAGGATTTTTGCATCGATGTTCATCAGGGATATTGGTCTAAAATTCTCTTTTTTTGTTGTGTCTCTGCCAGGCTTTGGTATCAGGATGATGTTGGCCTCATAAAATGAGTTAGGGAGGATTCCCTCTTTTTCTGTTGATTGGAATAGTTTCAGAAGGAATGGTACCAACTCCTCCTTGTACCTCTGGTAGAATTCAGCTGTGAATCCATCTGGTCCTGGACTTTTTTTTTGGTAGGCTATTAATTATTGCCTCAATTTCAGAGCCTGCTATTGGTCTATTCAGGGATTCAACTTCTTCCTGGTTTAGTCTTGGAAGAGTGTAAGTGTCCAGGAAATTATCCATTTCTTCTAGATTTTCCAGTTTATTTGCGTAGAGGTGTTTATAGTATTCTCTGATGGTAGTTTGTATTTCTGTGGGGTCGGTGGTGATATCCCCTTTATCATTTTTAATTGCGTCGATTTGATTCTTCTCTCTTTTCTTCTTTATTAGTCTTGCTAGTGGTCTGTCAATTTTGTTGATCTTTTCAAAAAACCAACTCCTGGATTCATTGATTTTTTGGAGAGTTTTTTGTGTCTCTATCTCCTTCAGTTCTGCTCTGATCTTAGTTATTTCTAGCCTTCTGCTAGCTTTCGAATGTGTTTGCTCTTGCTTCTCTAGTTCTTTTAATTGCGATGTTAGAGTGTCAATTTTAGATCTTTCCTGCTTTCTCTTGTGGGCATTTTTGCTATAAATTTCCCTCTACACACTGCTTTAAATGTGTCCCAGAGATTCTGGTATGTTGTATCTTTGTTCTCATTGGTTTCAAAGAACATCTTTATTTCTGCCTTCATTTCGTTATGTACCCAGTAGTCATTCAGGAGCAGGTTGTTCAGTTTCCATGTAGTTGAGCGGTTTTGATTGAGTTTCTTAGTCCTGAGTTCTAGTTTGATTGCACTGTGGTCTGAGAGACAGTTTGTTATAATTTCTGTTCTTGTACATTTGCTGAGGAGTGCTTTACTTCCAATTATGTGGTCAATTTTGGAGTAAGTACGATGTGGTGCTGAGAAGAATGTATATTCTGTTGATTTGGGGTGGAGAGTTCTATAGATGTCTATTAAGTCTGCTTGCTGCAGAGATGAGTTCAATTCCTGGATATCCTTGTTAACTTTCTGTCTCGTTGATCTGTCTAATGTTGACAGCGGAGTGTTGAAGTTTCCCATTATTATTGTATGGGAGTCTAAGTCTCTTTGTAAGTCTCTAAGGACTTGCTTTATGAATCTGGGTGCTCCTGTATTGGGTGCATATATATTTAGGATAGTTAGTTCTTCCTGTTGAATTGATCCCTTTACCATTATGTAATGGCCTTCTTTGTCTCTTTTGATCTTTGATGGTTTAAAGTCTGTTTTATCAGAGACTAGTATTGCAACCCCCACTTTTTTTTGTTCTCCATTTGCTTGGTAAATCTTCCTCCATCCCTTTATTTTGAGCCTATGTATGTCTCTGCGTGTGAGATGGGTCTCCTGACTACAGCAGACTGATGGGTCTTGACTCTTTATCCAGTTTGCCAGTCTGTGTCTTTTAATTGGAGCATTTAGTCCATTTACATTTAAGGTTAAGATTGTTATGTGTGAACTTGATCCTGCCATTATGATATTAACTGGTTATTTTGCTCGTTAGTTGATGCAGTTTCTTCCTAGCCTCGATGGTCTTTACATTTTGGCATGTTTTTGCAATGGCTGGTACCGGTTGTTCCTTTCCATGTTTAGTGCTTCCTTCAGGGTCTCTTGTAAGGCAGGCCTAGTGGTGACAAAATCTCTAAGCATTTGCTTATCTGTAAAGGATTTTATTTCTCCTTCACTTATGAAACTTAGTTTGGCTGGATATGAAATTCTGGGTTTAAAATTCTTTTCTTTAAGAATGTTGAATATTGGCCCCCACTCTCTTCTGGCTTGGAGAGTTTCTGCCGAGAGATCTGCTGTTAGTCTGATGGGCTTCCCTTTGTGGGTAACCCGACCTTTCTCTCTGGCTGCCCTTAAGTTTTTTTTCCTTCATTTCAACTTTGGTGAATCTGGCAATTATGTGTCTTGGGGTTGCTCTTCTCGAGGAGTATCTTTGTGGCGTTCTCTGTATTTCCTGGATTTGAATGTTGGCCTGCCCTACTAGGTTGGGGAAGTTCTCCTGGATGAGATCCTGAAGAGTGTTTTCCAACTTGGTTCCATTTTCCCCCTCACTTTCAGGCACCCCGATCAGACGTAGATTTGGTCTTTTTACATAATCCCATACTTCTTGCAGGCTTTGTTCATTTCTTTTTCTTCTTTTTTCTTTTGGTTTCTCTTCTCACTTCATTTCATTCATTTGATCCTCAATCGCAGATACTCTTTCTTCCAGTTGATCAAGTCGGTTACTGAAGCTTGTGCATTTGTCACGTATTTCTCGTGTCATGGTTTTCATCTCTTTAATTTCGTTTATGACCTTCTCTGCATTAATTACTCTAGCCATCAATTCTTCCACTTTTTTTTCAAGATTTTTAGTTTCTTTGCGCTGGGTACGTAATTCCTCCTTTAGCTCTGAGAAATTTGATGGACTGAAGCCTTCTTCTCTCATCTCGTCAAAGTCATTCTCCGTCCAGCTTTGATCCGTTGCTGGCGATGAGCTGCGCTCCTTTGCCGGGGGAGATGCGCTCTTATTTTTTGAATTTCCAGCTTTTCTGCCCTGCTTTTCCCCCATCTTTGTGGTTTTATCTGCCTCTGGTCTTTGATGATGGTGATGTACTGATGGGGTTTTGGTGTAGGTGTCCTTCCTGTTTGATAGTTTTCCTTCTAACAGTCAGGACCCTCACCTGTAGGTCTGTTGGAGATTGCTTGAGGTCCACTCCAGACCCTGTTTGCCTGGGTATCAGCAGCAGAGGCTGCAGAAGATAGAATATTTCTGAACAGCGAGTGTACCTGTCTGATTCTTGCTTTGGAAGCTTCCTCTCAGGGGTGTACTCTACCCTGTGAGGTGTGGGGTGTCAGACTGCCCCTAATGGGGGATGTCTCCCCGTTAGGCTACTCAGGGGTCAGGGACCCACTTGAGCAGGGAGTCTGTCCCTTCTCAGATCTCAACCTCCGTGTTGGGAGATCCACTGCTCTCTTCAAAGCTGTCAGACAGAGTCGTTTGCATCTGCAGAGGTTTCGGCTGTGTTTGTTATTGCCCTGTCCCCAGAGGTGGAGTCTACAGAGACAGGCAGGTTTCCTTGAGCTGCTGTGAGCTCCACCCAGTTCGAGCTTCCCAGCAGCTTTGTTTACCTACTTAAGCCTCAGCAATGGTGGGCGCCCCTCCCCCAGCCTCGCTGCTGCCTTGCCGGTAGATCACAGACTGCTGTGCTAGCAATGAGGGAGGCTCCGTGGGTGTGGGACCCTCCCGGCCAGGTGTGGGATATGATCTCCTGGTGTGCCTGTTTGCTTAAAGCGCAGTATTGGGGTGGGAGTTACCCGATTTTCCAGGTGTTGTGTGTCTCAGTTCCCCTGGCTAGGAAAAGGGATTCCCTTCCCCCTTGCGCTTCCCAGGTGAGGCAATGCCTTGCCCTGCTTCAGCTCTCGCTGGTCGGGCTGCAGCAGCTGACCAGCACCGATCGTCCGGCACTCCCCAGTGAGATGAACCCAGTACCTCAGTTGAAAATGCAGAAATCACCCGTCTTCTGTGTCGCTCGCGCTGGGAGTTGGAGACTGGAGCTGTTCCTATTCGGCCATCTTTCTCCGCCCCTCCCGTGAACTCGGTTCTTGTATTATAATTTTGGGGATTTATGGTATATAAACTTTGTTCTTTCATTTGAACTGCTGAATAAACAAGCCACAAAATACTATTGTTCTACTGCGGGACAATTACATAATTTCTATGTCCTTTCTTGGTATAAAATTCTAGGTTGGAAGTAATTTTGCCTTATAATTTTGAAAGTGTTTTCTGGCTTCTAGTATTGCTACCAAGAATATAATAGTTATTCACGTATCTAGTGTTTATTACATGCCGGACACTGTCCAAACCTCTTTATATGAGTAACTCTTTAATCTTTACAATAGCATTATGAAGTATATATTACTATTATTATTATCTCCATTCTAAATATAAGGAAATCGAGGCACAAGAAGTTGAATACCTTGCAGGTTAAGGACTTGCAGGTAAGTGAAATGACCGAGATATGAACCCAGGTAGTCAACCTCGAGAGTTCTTTTTCAATCAGTAGATTTCACCACCTCTTACGACAGTTTAATTCCTGATTCTTTGTATGCGACCTGTTATCTGGTGTCCAATGCTTAGGTTTCCATATTAGTGCTGGTGTAAACTTCAGCTTCCCAGGATACCTCTTCTTCCTGGAGCTTTTTTGATACCGTGGTGTCATGGTGATATTTCCGCAGGAACCAACGTGGTCCTCACTCAAGTGCAATGTGAAAGTGTGAGGGAATTTACAGCTCAGCGGACAACCCCTGACAGATGAGGAACAGTGTTGGATAAAGGCCCCTTTTCTCTGCCTTTCAGGAGAACAATTCTGAGACATATTCCATATGGTGTTCCAGTGGGTGCCTAGAGGGGTTGGGCTTTAGCTTCCCATAGAATGGACCAGTTGAACCGTTTCACCATCCTTCATTCCTGCTGCTGGAGGACACTTCTCAAATAAGCTTCCTGCTTGTAAGCCTTTGCCTGAAGCTTTGCTTGGCGACGTGGGACGTGGTGAGCAGGTCAAGCGTTGGTATCAGAAGTGGCCCTGGAAAGCAGAACCTTAGGCGGGGGCTCTGGAATTGAATCTTAGCAGCTACATAACACAAGAATTGTTGGTGGTGGGTGGAGTGGTAAGAACCCTCGACATCCCAATGAGAGTCTCACTGACATGGATTCAGGCGAGGTGCAGGAGATGAACCATCCGGCTGAGAGACAGGCAAGTCCTTTCAATAGTTTGAGGGTAACAGTAATGAAATGAATCATGAACTGCCTGATTTTGGATAATGCTTTAGAAGCTTTAAATTTAAAAATATCAGCCTTAGGTTAGCTAAATATCAACTCAATTGAAAGTTGGAAGACCTCTGTGGCAGCATTTAAAGAGGGGATTATCACTTGCAGCTGAAGGTCATTTTGGCCCAGGATTTAATCTTATGGGTGACAGTGCTACAAAGTGGATGGAACCTACAGCCTTGACAGGTCACCTATGCAAACGGCAAGGTTATGACAGGAAAGGAATGGGACTTTGAGAGCTGTCGTGGAGATATTTGGGTAGATTAGCCTGAGCACCTTGAACCTCCAGGCTCCCCTAATTCTCCAGGCTGCAGAAACAGCTCTTTCCTTTTGATGAGAGCGGCTTCATCTCATCTGGATATACCTCAAAGACCTCAACAGAGGCAGATACTTCTTTTAACAATGTCCTCCTTGAGAACTGCTTCCACCTCTCTTATAAAATTGGTGTTTTATAAATATTTTCTAAATTTAATCGAGATGACTCTTTGGCCTATGAATTACAGACAGTCCCTGGTTCATGACAGTTTGACCTACAATTTTTTGACTTTATGATGATACAAAAGCAATATGCATTCAGTAGAAATCATACTTCAAGTACCCATACAACCATTCTGCTTTGCTTTTTCTTTCTGTCTTTTCTGGGGGGGATGGGTTCTCACTCTGTCACCCAGGCTCAAGTGACATGGCTCACTGCAGCTTCCACCTCCTGGGCTCAAGTGATCCTTCCACCGCAGCCTCCCGAATATCTGGGACCACAGGTGTGCACCGCCACACCCAGCTAATTTTTAAATTTTGTTTTGTAGAGACTGGATCTCCCTATGTTGCCCAGGCTTGCATTTTCAGTACAGTATCCAATACACTACATGAGATATATTCAATCTTTGCTATAAAATAGACTTCATGTTAGATGATTTTGCTTAAATGTAGGCTTAAATGTAGGTTCTGAGCCCTTTTAACGGAGTGTAGGTTAAACTATGATGTTTGGTAGGTTAGGTGTACTAAATGCATTTTTGACTTAAGATATTTTAAATTTACAACATGTTTATTGGGATATAACCCCACTATAAGTAAAGGAGCACTGGTGTCTGAATGTGTTAGTATGGGGGTCATCTTAATCTTTAAAAAATTGGTTTATAATTTTTCTGATTTGTGATCAGAGAACATAACCTTTATAATCACTATTGGGGTTTGTTGGTACTTGCTGTGTGAACTGAAATATGGTTCGTTTTCAAAAATAATCCAGATTAGTTTGAGAAAAATGTATTATTTTGAATTGTGTTGCTCAATTCCTATTTTCTGCTATTTTGTTGTCTCCTTGAGTGAGAGAGGTGTTGAATCTATCAAATTTGTTTTGTATAGTTTGAAGTTACATTGTTGGTTGTTTCACACAGATACAGGACTGTATCTACTGTGGTGTGACTTTTATTATTATGAAATTTCCTTTCCCTCCCTCCCTCCCTCCCTCCCCCCCCCCCTCCCCCCCCTCCCTCCCTCCCTCCCTCCCTCCCTCCCTCCCTCCCTCCTTCCTTCCTTCCTTCCTTCCTTCCTTCCTTCCTTCCTTCCTTCCTTCCTTCCTTCCTTCCTTCCTTCTCTCTCTCTCTTTCTTAGACAGTCTCACTCTATTGCCCATGCTGGAGTGCAGTGGCATTATTTCGGATCACTGCAACCTCTGCCTCCCAGGTTCAAGCAATTCTCTTACCTCAGCCTCCCAAGTAGCTGGGATTACAGGCATGCACCACCACGGCCAGCTAATTTTTGTATTTTTAGTAGAGACAGGGTTTCACCATGTTGGCCAGGATGGTCTGAAACTCCTGACCTCAAGTGATCTGCCCACCTTGGCCTTCCAAAGTGCTGGGATTCCAGGCATGAGCCACTGCGCCTGGCCTTCCCTCTTTATGTCTATCAATACTTTGCACTTCCATGTCTGTTTTGTCTGATATTATTTTAGCTTTCTTTTGGCTAATATTTTCTTTGTATATCATTTTACATACTGTTATGTTCGTATTTTTTCTGTGTCATTTTTCTTATTTTCATCTAATCTGTGAGTTTCTGTCATTTAACTGATTCTTTATTTCACTATCATAACTGATGCACTTGAATTTATTTACACTATCTTATTTTGTGCTGTTTTTTTGACTTCCTATTCCCTACCTCTTCCTTGCTTTTCTGTCTTCTATTGAACGGATTGATTTTTTTTCTATTTCTTTTTTTCTTCCACTGGTTTAAGAGTTATACTTTTAGGGCCGGGCATGGTGGCTCATGCCTGTAATCCCAGCACTTTGGGAGGCTGAGGCAGGCGAATCACGAGGTCAGGAGATCAAGACTATCCTGGCCAACATAGTGAAACCCCATCTCTACTAAAAATACAAAAATTAGCTGGGTGTGGTGGTGCATGCCTGTAATCCCAGCTACTTGAGAGGCTGAGGCAGAAGAATCGCTTGAACCAGGGTGTCGGAGGTTGTGGTGAGCCGAGATCGTGCCACTGCATTCCAGCCTGGCGACAGAGCCAGACTTCGTCTCAGAAAAAAAAAAAAAAAAGAGTTATAACTTTATTTTTCAGTAGATGTCTTAACATTCACAAAGTGCATATTTGACGTAATACTGCATAAAGGTAATTATTATTTCTACCCACCTTCCGAATAAGACAAGGAGCTTATTATGCTTGAGCCCTGATCCCTCCTGTCTGTCTTCCATGTTATTATTGTCTGTGGTTTCGGTTCAGTCTTGTTTTGTAGTTCTCTTTACAGATGAGTCATCATTGTTTTGTGTTATGTAGTCAATGATGGTTTTGCCATTTTCCTTTTTCATTTTTATTCTTGCATCTCACTTCTTCTTTCTGGGGTCAGTCGCTTTTCTCTTAGAAAAGAGACCATTTACAGCCATCCCTTGGTATACCCACGGATTGGTTCCCTGCCCTCCTGCATATACCAGTCTGTGCGTATACAGGTCCTACTGTCAGCTCTGGGGAACCCGTGTATGTGAAAAGCTGACCCTCTGTATCCCTGGGTATTCCATTTTGTGAATATGATATTTTCTTCTCTCTCTTTTTTTCTTTTCTTTTAGAGACAGAGTCTCACTCTGTTTCCCAGGCTGGAGTGCAGTGGCACAATCATGGCTCCCTACAGGTTTATTTCCTGGGTTCAAGCCATCCTCTGGCCTCGGCCTCCCGAGTAGTTACGTCTAGAGGCGAATGCCATCAAGTCTGGCTTATTTTGATATTTGACTACCAAGGATATTTTGCATTAATTTTTAACAACAAAAGAGCTTCATGAATGAATTTTAATTCTAACCGTGTTTCACTAGGAACACGGTCTTCTTTTATCATTCTGTGCATAGATGTGAACACTGGCTGGGCAGGTTGACATGCACCTATAGTCCCAGTTCTTTGGGAGGATGAGGCAGGAGGATTGCTTGAGTCTAGGAGCTCTGGGCTGTGTTGTGCTATGCTGATCAGGCATCCACACTAAGTTCGGCGTTAATACGGTGACCTCCTGGGAGCCGGGGAACAACCAGGTTCCTAAACAGGGATGAACTGGCCCAGGCCGAAAACAGAGCAGGTTAAAACTCCTGTGCTGATTAGTAATGGGATAGTGCCTGTAAATAGCCACTGTATTCCAGCCTGGGCAACATCGCAAGAACCCATCTCTAAAAAAATAAAAATGAAAACAAACGAAATCGAACCTCCACGTTGCCAGGATGCTAATGCATCCCATGTGAGCAGCTGTGTCAGGTCATCCCCTTGCTGATCTTTTTTTCTGTTCATTCCTCAGTTCTGGTACTCATGGATTTCTCTTTCATTATTAAGAGGTTAGCTGGGCACTCATTTCTAATTGTCATATTTTATAAAACATTGCTAAGTGTTTGTAACAGATCCCTATATCGCTTGTGTCAAAAGACGAAATTTTAACAAATTTAGTTAAATGATCTAGTTGGATTTTATTTGGGAGTCATTAATCCAGCAACATGTTGTCTGAAAATAAGGAGGTTCTACACTGGATGTGGCAGAACAGTTGGTGTTTATAAGATAGCTTAAGCTGGATCCAGGAAACAGCAAAGGGAATTAGTTACTATCAGGTTACTTCTGGTTACCTCCTTACAAGGGTTAAAGCAGAGGGGATTTCCTTATCATGCTGGCTAGAACTGGTCTGTTTGGAGATTTGGCTGTTATTGCTCTCACCTGATTTCTTAGCAAGTCAAACAACTTAGTTTTGGTTTGATGACATGGAACTTTAGCAAGAGTCATGCCATTTTGGTTTGATCTGTTGGGGCCTAGTGCAGGAGCTCAGTCCAAATCCATAGCCTCTTATAAACTTTATGTAACACTTAATGGTCCCCTCCTTCCTTCCCTCCTTCTCTCCTTGCTTCCCTTTCTCCTTCCTTCCCTCCCTGCTTGCCTCCTTCTTTTGTTCCTTCCTTCCTTTGTTCTTTCTCCCTCTCTCTTTATTTTTCTCTCTTTCTTTCTCTTTCTTCCTTTCCTTTCCTTTTTTTCCCTTTCATTTTTTCCCCCTTTCTGTCTCACTTTGTCACCTGATCTGCAATGCAGTGGCATCATCATAGCTCACTACAGCTTGGAACCCCTGGGTTCTAGTAATTCTCCTGCCTCAGCCTCCCAAAGTGCTGGGATTATAGGCATGAGCCACTGTGCCAGGTGAATTACCTTATTCTTTCTATCATTTGCTTACAAGTCTGAGTTTTCTTTCTCCCCTCTCTGGAAGATTTTTATACTTTTTTGGGGAGGAGTAGGGTAAAACAATTATTACTTTTTCTGACTAGCAGGATTTTTAATGATTTCATTATATCTATGCATGCTGAAAGATGAAGAAAATAATGCGCTTTTACTACCTACATCATTCCCCTTCTTATTTTATCCTTTCCACTATTTGCCATAAACTGGAATTTTCCTTTCAAGATTTATTACATCAACGTATAATTTCATATTTACCTAGCTATTTTTAAGCAGAATGTAATACTTATATTGTGGAATTCTAATATTTAAACTTAATTCTATTTTTACAGGGCTTATTTTCTCATCTGAATTATTTATGAACGAGACTTCATTGTTAAGTCCTTATTTTGATTCATGTTTTATGGCTGGGCTATGGCTCAAGTTGATTTTTCTTTTTTTAGGATACACACGTAAGTGTTGTGTATTCTGAGTTCTTAAATATTTGAAAGTATTTGAAAATCTCATAGTTAAAAACATTTGCTTTTCCGTATGAAAACTATCATGGCTGGGCATGGAATGTGTGAGCCACATCTTTTCTGCTTAAAAACTCTGTAAATATGATTTTGTTCCTTTTGTTTAAAGTTGCTGAGATGAAGTCGGAAGTCAGGTTAATCTTTACCTTTTTCTTTTTTCTTGAAATTTTTAGGATTCTTTTGTCTTTGAATAATATCTGCAACAAATAAATCATGAAGTCAGTCATTCTCTATTAAATTTGTCTGTAACACCATGAGTTCGTATAGTGAGTTCAGACAAGAAGAAGAAATGTTGCAGATTCACGTTTCCTTGCTTCAGGAAAGTTTTCTTCTATTATGTCCTGAGTGTTTTCAATGTTTCATTGTAATGCTTTTTAAAAAGAACATCTAATACCTATAAAAAAGGAATAGATGTGGCCAGGCATGGTGGCTGACGCCTGTAATCCCAGCACTTTGGGAGGCTGAGGCAGGCGGATCATGAGGTCAGGCATTCGAGACCAGCCTGGCCAACATGGTGAAACCCCATCTCTCCTAAAAATACAAAAATTAGCCTGGCATGGTGGCACTTGCCTGTAGTCCCAGCTACCCAGGAGGCTGAGGCAGGAGAATCACTTGAACCCTGGAGGCAGAGGTTGCAGTGAGCCAAGATTGCGCCACTGCACTCCAGCCTGGGCGACAGAGTGAGACTCCATCTCAAAAAGAAAAAACGGATGTATATTTTATATCTGTCTTTGGGCCAGGCACAGTGGCTCACGCCTGTAATCCCAGCACTTTGGGAGACTGAGGCGGGTGGATCACCTGAGGTCGGGAGTTGGAGACCAGCTTGGCCAATATGGTGAAACTCCGTCTCTACTAAAAATACAAAAAATTAGCCAGGCATGATGGCTCACACCTGTAGTCCCAGCTACTCGGGAAGCTGAGGCAAGATAATCGCTTGAACCTGGGAGGCAGAGGTTGCAGTGAGCCAAGATCTTGCCGCTATACTCCAGCCTGGGCAAAAGAGTGAAACTCCATCTCAAAAAAAAAAAAATCTGTTTTTGATACATATATATATTTTTGATCAGTGTAGTTTCCCTGTCCTTTCCCTGTGTGTGCTGTTTTTTTTCCTTTTGCAATTGTCGCCAGTTCAATCTGACATTGATTCAGATTTTTGCCATATAAGTTCTGTCAGATATTCTGAGTTTGCAACATTTTTCTGTTTTGTTTTGCTTTACTGTTGTCAGTTCATTTCTCAACGTATTCTATTGCCTTACTACCTCTTTTTCAGTTTGTCTTCCTTTGGACTTTCCTATCACAGTGTTTACATATATTTAATTTCCCGGGGAGTATGAAGTGATCTTGTTTAAATTTTCTGCTGTTTCTTGGAGTAAGTCTCTTCCAACATATTTTCTTCACTTCCCTTTTTACTGGTTACATTTTTTTCCTTTTATCTTATATTTTCCAGAACCTTTGCATAATTTCCTTTCCTGTCTGGTCATCTTTGAAATAAGTCATGTCTGTTCCTTTCTGCTACTTGCTAGGAATATTGTGAATGGAAATTCTCTGGCAGTCCTTCTTTTCTCTTTGTGCACTGGTTGAAACTTAGTTTTGCATTACAGGCTGGATGAATTTTTTTTTTAAGTTATCTGTTTATAGTTCAGGTTACATGGAATGAAGAGGTGGGGAAGAGAAGTTGGAGGAAGAAATTCGACAGAGTTTGACATATTATCTCTGCATGCTCACTCTCCACCCCTCAATCTGTTCAAACAACTGAAGTTTTGCCTGGTCTGACAGGGTCTAGAATTAGGCAGGATATTCTGACTCTGGGAGAGGCCAGTTTGGTGAAAATCAATAGCTCAAAAACTTTTTGTTGATCAGATAGGTAGAACAGGTACTCATTTCTAATCAGACAGGTAGAGCAGGTGCTCATTTCTACTGGTAAATTGACTTTAGTCATAGCCACAACATTCTTTTGCAGCATCTCTCCCTAAGTTTAGCAGCATCTCTAGGTGACTATCATTCCTTTAGCAAGAACGCTACATTTGCTGAAAACAGAATATTAGCTTCCAGCTCTTTTTAAATCCTGCAGCCCTGGCCATTCACCCTGATTGCTACTTGTTTTAACTGTAGCCTATTCGTAGCCTTTGCCCTTTCAAATTGAGAATTAGTAAGGCCTTAAAAACTTTTCTACGGTTTTTTGTTTTTTGTTTTTTTTTCAAGAGACAGGGTCTTTGTCACTCAGGTTGGAGTGCAGTGGCATGATCTTGGCTCACTGCAACCACTGCTTCCCTGGCTCAAGTGATCTTCCCACTTCTGCCTGCCAAGTAGCTGGAACTGCAGGCACGAGCCACTAAGCTTGACTAATTAAAAAAAAAAAGGCTTTTTGTAGAGACAGGGTCTTGCTATGTTGCCCAGGCTTGTCTTGAACTCCTGGACTCAAGCAATTCTCCTGCCTTGGCCTCCCAAAGTGCTGGGATGACAGGCGTGAGCCACCGCACCCAACCAACTTTTCTACTTGTTTCCCACAAATATAAGATCACAAATAGAGCAGACATGTCTTGAAGTTGGCATTCTTGTGCAATTAGTTCACCTTCAGCAGGGAGTTTGTGAAATGGGATTGTTGCCATTTTATAGTCTTGAGATATGAATAAATAGCATGCATTTCCCCTTTTAGTCCTTTACAGTGTTTTAAGTGCATTTCAAAGAGAGAAATTGTGGAAATTTGAATGTTTATATGTTAAAAATCTGTTTTAGAAAGTGAATAATAATTCTTATATTTTGTCCTGTAGTTTTAGTTATACTCTTTAAATTAAAAGTACTTTATGCATAGAATTACTTTCTTTTTTTTTTTTTTTTTTTTTTGAGACAGAGCCTCACTCCCTCACCCAGGATGGAGTGCAGTGGTGCCATCTCAGCTCACTGCAACCTCCAACTCCCAGGCTCAAGTGATCCTCCCACCTCTACCTCTGGAGTCACAGGGACCACAGGTGTGCACCACCATGCCCTGCTAATTTTTTTTTATTTTGATGTTTTTTTTTAGAGAAGCAGTTTTGCTACATTGCCCAGGTTGATCTCAAGCTCCTAGGCTCAAGCGATCTGCCCACCTCAGCCTCCCAAAGTGCTGGAATTATAGGTGTGAGCCACTGCGCCTGGTCCCCATTCTTTAATATTCAACTAACAGTGGGCAAAAATCTGTAATAAGACATATTTGGAGAGATACTGAGGTCACTGATTTCTTCAAGTCATTTCTACTTTTATTTATATCCTATGATTTATTGAAAATACGTAATCTTGGTTATCATAGTCTTATAAACGTCCTTCCCAAGGTATAATTTAATGTTATAAATGACCTATCGTCCTGTAGTCCTCACAAATCTTTAATGTTACAAAAACCAATCAAGCAGTCTGAAACATCAGAAATCATCTTTTCTAAACAGAGAGGTAAAAATGTCGCCCGAATGAAGAAAAGAGTCTTTGGTGCATCAATTTTTTGTGTGTTTCTCACAGCATTCCTGTTTTTCCTTATATTGAAGATGTTCATATATACCAGTGAGATATATTTGTATCTACTATGTATACAGTGTGTATACACATAGTATACATGTATATGCATTCTATATACACATATTTGTTTATATAGTGTGTGTATGTATACATATAATCTTTGTAGAGATATAGCATATCTATGTACACTTATTCACTGTTATATATCAGTAAGAATCTTCAATATAAGGAAAAAATTATGTAGATATATTATAGATGTCACTATACATACTATGTAAACACATATGTGTATATATAGTTTCTATACATTTATATTATATACATAATATATAATGATGTATATACACAATATATTACACATAATATATAACAATTTACATATGCATAATTATTATATGGCATGTATATGTATAGTACATATTATATATACAATAGGTATATACACAGTATATATTCTGTACATTGCATATTATGTATATAGTGTATATACATATATATTAAGTATATATCAAATGTCAAGTAGACACTTGATATTTGTGATTCATCTTTCTGAATCCCCAAATCCACACTTACGGAAATCTTATACGTTTCTAGCTTTCCCCTGAATCATCTTTTTGGTGGAAAGTCACTTGTTAGCTGAATAAGAAACCTTACACTCCAAATCAGAAACTTCAGCTTTCAAGATTTCCTTAGGCCTGGAGATGTTTTATATATCAAAACTTCCCAATCATTTTTTAAAAGTTATTTTATGAAGGTAAGGACATTTATGATGATGAATAAAGAATAACAAAGACCAGATGAGAGGCCGATGTGGAGTGGACTGGGTGAGTGAGGTGGGCTCGCCACTTATCACAAGCTTGGCAGCAGCGTCTGGATGTCAACCTGAGTTTACGTTTCAATTCCTGTCCTCAGCAGCATTCCAAATTACTACATGGCATAGATCTTTAGGGTTGCAAGTCAAGCCTGCAAATGTTAAGCTACCAAATGCACACTTTTCCAGTAGTAGTTCTATGGCTAATAATATTAAGGTATCTTGTTCTTGTCAGGTTTCTTTCTCTCTCAAGGATGAGCAAGTTAATTCATATCTTACCCACCCAAGTCTTAAATTAGAAAGCTTGTGGTAAAGTTCCCTACTGTCAAATTTTAACACTGGGCTCAGAATTCCCATTGCAAATTTACACTTGGTTTTCCAATTAAAATGGGCTTTTGTGAGTCCCCTGCTGATAGCCATTGGCTTGATAAAAAGTAACTTCATTTGCAGTAAGGGTGTTTAGGGAACCCAGTGCAAGGCTGACTCTTCTGCTGTTGCCTTGAGCCCAGCTGTGCTGAAATATTAAACTTTAGTAAATTAGGTGAAATTGCAGCTTCCTGGCTGATACAATAATGCCTTTTTCCTTTTCTGCAAACCATGTTCAGCATTAGTTTTCTGCACAATTTTCTGCACTGAGATAAAAATTGGAATGTCGGCCGGGCGCGGTGGCTCACGCCTGTAATCCCAGCACTTTGGGAGGCCGAGGCGGGCGGATCACAAGGTCAGGAGATCGAGACCACGGTGAAACCCCGTCTCTACTAAAAAAAAAATACAAAAAATTAGCCGGGCGCGGTTGTGGGCGCCTGTAGTCCCAGCTACTCGGGAGGCTGAGGCAGGAGAATGGCGTGAACCCGGGAGGCGGAGCTTGCAGTGAGCCGAGATCGCGCCACTGCACTCCAGCCTGGGCTACAGAGCGAGACTCCGTCTCAAAAAAAAAAAAAAAAATTGGAATGTCTTTCAAATCCAGGCAACTCTTCATTTTCTAGATAATTGTGCCATATTCTACTTATTTAACAAACGGCTTAAACTTTGAAATATGTAGAATTAGATTACAATATTATTCTATCACTACCTGAATATGGCATTACTGTATGTCATACTCACATGAAGCAACTGAATCCCTATAAATATTAGTTTTATGTAAAAGTAGAAGACGATTTTTATTCTTGATTAGCACATATATTAACAGCAGTGATGAGCTATAGAAGGAAATCATATTCCTAGTCACATTTATTTTTAGTTTTATTGCTCCATTTTCTCTTTAAAAATAACACGAGTTCTTATGTGTTTTTATTCATTGACCAAACATTTATTGATCGATTATTGTGTGCAAACTTCTGTTTTGTGTTCAACCAGATGTTTTTAGAGTAAATCCAGAATTAGCAGAAAGAGACTAGGGACATTGGTATCTCTTTCCCTGATATATGTTTTCTTGTGATAGAATCTTTGGTGACAGCTTTATTTAGCTGTCTGGCCTGGTTGCTCCCAAATGGCTCTCACTTTGGCCTCTTTCAGGTGAAGACCATATGTGTCTAGATGTCAGTTGAAATATCATATTTTTGTTGCTTGGGAAAGTTAACTCATTAAAGCCTTTTCTAAAGCCTTTTCAAAATTGAAGTCATTTCAAAAGATCTTATCAAGGTACTCCCAAGATGGTGGAATCCAAGGGTTGCATTTGGAAAAATCTCATAACTATACCAAAGTAAGAATGAATAGTTTCATAAGCCCACATATAATCACAATGGAATTAAAACCTAGGGAAGTGGCTAAGTGGAGGCTTGGGCAGTCAGGATAGTTTAGGGCATAAAGAGTTGAGACCCACTTCTAAATAAATAATTGGAGAGCCAGTCTGTTTCATAGTGTCATTGGATCACTCTCCTGCAACAGATGAGATACTTGTAAATGAGATACTAACCAATATGATCTAGACCATGGTTTCATTTTGCCTGCCATAAGAAGGATACCATAGGTTGGGTGACTGAAAGAACAGAAATTTATTTTTCATGGTTCTGGAGGGTGAGAAGCTCAAGATCAGTGTGCCAGCATGGTCAGGTTCTGGTGAGGGTCCTCTTCCTGCTTGGCAAAAATCTGCCCTCTTGCTGTGTCTTTACACTGCACAGAGCAGAGAGAGAGGAGGCAAATTCCCGGCCGCTTGCTCTTATGAGGGAACTAATTCTACCAGGAAGTCTCCACCCCATGAACTAATCAGGTACTAAAGGCCCCACCTCCAAATACCACCACATTAGATTGGGGATTTGGGTTTCAACATACGAATTTTGTAGAGACACAAACATTCAGCCCGTAGCAGTGTTAAAAAGAAAAACATCAGACAAATTAAATTTACCACAGTTTATTTGAGCAAAGGATTCATGAACTGGGCAGCACTCACAACCAGAGGAGGTCCAGTGAGGTCCACCTCACGGTGTGAGCAGCAAAGCCTGATAGGCCAAACTCAGAAGCACAATAGAGAAACTGATTGGCTATAGCTATGCAGGCTACCTTATGGGGCCTGGTGTAATGAGTTGGTTGCCTGTGATTGGCCTGTAGCCCCCTGTTCATTACAGCCTAATGTAGGTTTCCATTGTTAGGTGGGAACTCAACGTACAGAGACAGCCTCAAGCTAATGGCCTCTTGCTTATTTAAGGGCAGTATGCAGACTTTTTCTGGAAAGCTTCAAATGGTGAATATTTCAGGCCTTGTGGGCTATGCCACCTCTGTCATCACTACTCAGTTCTGCCCTGGCAGCCCTAAATCATACAGCCATATGCAGTCACTGATAATACAAAGCCATGGGCATGGAGGTTTTCCAATAAAACTATTTGCAAACACAGGCAGGGGCTACATCGGTCTGCGGGTAGTAATGTGCTCACACCTAAAGGTCTCCCAGCCCCTCATACCAGTTCGCTGTCCCTCTGAATCTGGGTTGAAGTAAGCACAGGTTACTGCTTCTCTTCTGGGTCATGATCCACCCAGCAATTCCCCAGTCCCCAGCTTTATTCATGCGTGGGAGGATGCAGTCGAGCGACTGCACAGTTTCGAAAGTTTTTGAAGCGGCCCTTTTCTCCTCTCCTCTCTCCCCAGGCAGAGTTGTGGTGTGGCTGGGTGGGCTGCGTGGGCTTCTGGGGGACACGAGGGCACTCGGGACGAGGCGAGGGCGCAGAAAAGTTGGAGCCCAATCAGCACCGAGTTGAGCTTCCGCGCCCCAACCTTCAGGTGACCCCGCGCGGCGGCGGCGGCAGCAGCAGTGGCAGCGGCGACCGGAGCCCGCAGCAGCTCGGAGCGCCTCCGGGAGGACAGGCGGCGAGCTCGGCGAATCGTCATCTGCCAGTCGATCGCGGCGCTCCGCGGGCCGGAGCCGGGAGCCCGGAGCGAGCCCGGACGCGGCTTCTTCTCCGCCCGCCGCGGAGACTCTGCCGGGTGGGCTGGGGGCGCCCCTCGCCGCCGCCTGTGAACGCTGTGGGTGCTCGGGGCTGCGGCCACCGCGGCGGTGGCGGCGGCGGCGGGAGCGGCGAGTCGGGGCCGCCCGGGCTGCGCTTCGCCCCGGCAGCAGCGGTGGCGGCGGCGCCTGTGGCTCAGGATGCGGCCGGGGGGCGCGCTGCTCGCCCTGCTCGCCAGCCTGCTGCTGCTGCTGCTGCTGCGCCTGCTCTGGTGCCCGGCAGACGCGCCCGCCCGCACCAGGTAACCCACCCGCCCGCCGGTCCCAGCGCCGCGCGCCCCGCCTGGCGCCCCCGGGCCCCCAAGACGCCCATCGCTTCCCCGCGGGCGCAGAGACTTTTGGCCGCGGCAGGGAGCAGCCCACGGGCGGCGACGGCCTGAGAGTGCAGTGGGGGAGGGGGTCGCAGGGAGGCGACCCTCGGATCGGTGGACAGCCGCTGGGGAGCAGAGGGACCGGTCAGGGCTGCGGGGGCTCTAGCGCGCATCTCTGTGGGCGAGGCAGCTGTGGAGAGGGACCAGCCGTCGGGTTCCCCATCAGGATCCCGGGCTCCCCATTCTGGTCCTTGCTGTCCCTTCCTTCCCGCCCTAAGGCTCTTCCAACTCTCGGGTTACGGACCTGACCTGGGAGCCGGGGAGCGCGAGATCTCCCTGCCAGGCAATGAGCGCGACTCCCAGCCTGTCAGCCAACGGCTCCCGCTGGGGTGTAACAACTTAAGTTTTCTCCTCGGCTGTGCAGGATCCTGGTGGAGGAAAGCAAGGAGGCCACTCACGGCACTCCCGCAGCGCTGAGGACGCTCCGGAGCCCGGCGACCGCGGTACCGCGCGCCACGAACAGGTACAGCGGCGCCCAGCGCTGGCGGAATGGGGCTCGGGGGCTGCGAGCCGAGCGTGGGGCGCGGTTGCACTGGCTTGGACTCGCTGGGAGCAGGCAGGTTGGGACCACGCGATTGAGTGTGAGAGTGTGCGTGTTTGGAGAGGGCGCGGGGAGTGGGGGCACTCTTCACACTCCCTCAACCCTCTAAGACTTGATGTGAAGGGTCTTTGAATCAAGGGGGATCCTCCAACAGCTGCATTTGAAAAACGGGTGCTGAGTTTTCCTTTCGACGATGGTGTGTTGAAAGCCGCCCCCCGCCCCCGCCAACCTTTCGAGAGAAGCAGCTCAGCCTGTCTTTATGGAGGGATCTGGTTGATTTGCTTTTTGTTTTCTATGCTTTAAAACGCACCGGTGTTAAGATTCAGGTTTCTTCTGTGTGCTAGAAATGATTTTGTCCTTAGTGATTGGAGGCTTAAATTTTTTTATCATCATTCATACGTGTATTTATTCATAGGCAGTAATTGTGTGTGTGTGTGTGTGTGTGTGTGTGTGTTTTCTGATTGTAAAAGTAATACAGCTTGGTGCAGAAAGTTAGAAAATAGAACTGTATAAAAGAAAATGTTTTTCATTCAGAGTCCTTACCTCTCAGAGACCATATTCAGGTTGGTTTTGGTCTGTATTTCTTCCAGTAGTCTTTTCTATATACATATATTTTAAAAATATAGCTGAGATTATACATTGTAGTTTATCTTCTGACTTTTTTCTAAAAATCCTAGACCTATACCTGTCATTACATTCCCCTCCCCCTACAAAAGCATTGCTTCGGATTGTTGCATAACTTATTATCTGAAGGTGCCATAATCTATTTAATAGTTTCCATTTTTAACATTTAGGTTGCTTCTTGTTTCTGTTTTATTTTGTTTGCCATCAGTAATTCTATGAAGTGCATCCTTGTATGTAAATCTTTAGCTTCATTTCAAGTTCATTACCCAGGATGGACAGATAAGAGTTGAGATTATTAAGTCAAAGAGTCTGTACTCTTTAGATTCCAAGTCACATTGTCAGTTGCTTCCTCGAAGGGTTGAATCAATTTACATTTTCACAAGCAGAATGTACTGCTTCCTGCCTTAGCATTGCTATTATGATTGCAATCTTGTATACGGTCTCTTTTCCTCTTTTTATCTCCTGCAAATCCCTTTTCCTCTGCGTATGTTTCTCTATATTCTTGGCTCTTGGATCCACCTTAATCTTCTGATGGTATGACTCCAGGCAGCTCTAGCACGGCTCTAAGAAGGGTCTGGAAGTGTTTGGAATAAACCCTGAAGTGAGGAACACCACTGCCTGCCACCCCCTCATTGGAATTTCACAGCATATTAGAGGCACTAGGACCTCCTGGAGTAACAAAAGCTTTTGAGAAAAATAATGTCCTATAGTTTTTTCTATTCCGGTTGGTGTACTATAGGTAACCTAGCTTTCTCGATGAACTGAGAAGCATTCAATGTTTTCCCAAGTCCTGTGGCTATTACACATTCGAGGGTTGACCCTTTGCGAACGTTTGAAAGAATGTACTCATTAAATGGCATTTGATCTCAGGTCATTTTTAGAGGTAGTTCTTTGATGAATTTTTCACTTTCTTTTGACACACTTCTTTTCTACTTGGCATACTTCTTGGGCTAAAATAGGTAACTCATAATTCTGAATATGGCCCATTTTATTAAGCTTTTTAAAACTTATACCATTCTTCTGTGTTTGTAAAAGCCTCTTTATGTTTTGATTTATTTTCTGTCCCCTTTATCATTTATGATTTTGGTTATTTATGGAGCAGGGGTACAAGTTTTTTTTTTTTTTTTTTTTTTTGAGACGGAGTCTGGCTCTGTCGCCCAGGCTGGAGTGCAGTGGCCAGATCTCAGCTCACTGCAAGCTCCGCCTCCCGGGTTCACGCCATTCTCCTGCCTCAGCCTCCCGAGTAGATGGGACTACAGGCGCCCGCCACCTCGCCCAGCTAGTTTTTTGTAGTTTTAGTAGAGACGGGGTTTCCCTGTGTTCACCAGGATGGTCTCGATCTCCTGACCTCGTGATCCACCCGTCTCGGCTTCCCAAAGTGCTGGGATTACAGGCTTGAGCCACCGCGCCCGGCCAGGGGTACAAGTTTTAATCCACCATACTACTTGGTTGTATAGAGAAACTGTAATTTCTTCATTTTTCTGGAGCTGGTCTGATCTTCCCACATGAGCCCCATGGTAATGATCTTGTAGGAATAAGGAGAGCCAACACTTAATCAACTATTCTTATGGGCCAGACACTGATCTAAGTACTTGACATTTTTAATTTTAAAAATTTTCAAAATAGGTTTAGGGGGTAAAGTGCATTTTTGTTACATAGATATATTGCCTAGTGGTGAAGTCAACATTTTAGTGCAACCGTCACCCAAATAGGGTGTACTCATTGTACCCAATGGATAATTTCTCAGCTCTCCCCTCATTCTCACTCTCCCACTTTTCTGTGTCTCCAGTGTTTATTAGTCCACAATCTGTGTCTATATGTGCACATTATTTAGCTCCTATTTATGAGAACATGTGGTATTTGACTTTCTGTTTCTGAGTCATTTCATTTAAGAGAATGGCCTCCAGTTCCGTCCCTGTTGCTGCAAAAGACATTAAATCCTTGTTTTTCATGGCTGAGTTGTAGTATGTGGTATATATACGCCACATTTTCTTTATCCAGTCCTCTGTTGAGGGACACTTAGGTTGATTCCATGACTTTGTTGTTGGGTATAAGCACTTTACATTTAATTCATGTAATCCTTAAAAAATACTAAGAGAAACTATTGTTATCCTAATTTTTATAGAGGGGGACATCAAGGCAAAAAGATTAAGTAAGTTGCCCACAATCACAGAGTTAACACATTGTGGAGCCTGGAGTGAAACCCAGGCCAGGAGAATCCAGAATCCCACACGTTTAATTTCCCACTGTGTTGCCTGCCATAGGTGCTGGGAAAGATTTTGTGTGTGTGTGTTTGTGTGTGTATGTGTGTTCAAATATTCAATCCAGGCAAAAGCTTAGATGTGACAATTGAAGAGACTCTTTCTGGCAATATTTGTTCTTTCTGAGGAAAAATGCCCAGGCTCTTGGATTGCTCCTACCATCTTATCTCACTTTAAGATGCCATCCAGGTAGGTCAAGCGCGGAGGCTCATGCCTGTAATCCCAGCGCTTCACGAGGCAGAGGCGGGTGGATCACTTGAAGTTAGGAGTTCGAGACTAGCCTGACCAACATGGTGAAACCCTGTCTCTACTAAAGGATACAAAAATTAGCTGGGTGCGAGGGTGTGCACCTGTAGTCCCAGCTACTCAGGAGGCTGAGAGGCCAGAATCGCTTGAACCCACGAAGGGGAGGTTGTAGTGAGCCAAGATCATGACACTGCACTCCAGCCTGGGTGGCAGGCCAAGGCTCTGTCTCAAAAGAAAATTTAAAAAGATGACATTCAGGTGTATTAGGGAGGGGGCCTTAGGTGATGCAGTGGTCATGAGTTGGAGCTCATGATCATGGTATCCTTTCCTTCTAATCTACAGGGTGATGTTCATCCTTTTCCATCTGGTGGCCAGGCACCCTGTTGAGAGCCAATGATAAGATCTGCAGCTTGTGGCTCTTTCTTTTCCCTCAGGTGTTGCACCTGCTGGTGCTTCTGGCTTGTCTTGGCCTCATCTGAGATCCTACTGATGTTACCTTTCAGGAATCTGGCAAAGATTCTCTTTTGGTCCTGTCTCGCGTTGTCTCTCTGTGACACTGGCTATGCTACTCACTCAGCTGTTGCTAGCTAGCTCCACAGCCAGCCTCTCACCTATTTCTGGGCCCCATCTAAACATATAAGAACCAGACTTAGTTCAGAAAACTAAATATCACAGCCTCCCTCTGCTTGCTCCACCAAGTAGATGTGACCCTACTCTTAGTTATCTCAGGATGGAGTACTGCCCAAGAAGTGAACTATTTCAAAATCCTAATTGGAGGAGGAAGCAAAGCTTTTTTGTCATTGTTATTACTCTTGCCCCTAGCTTTTTATTGCCCCCATCTTTCTCCCTCTCCGAGCCAAAACTTTCCTCTTTCTTTTTTTCTCTTCTGCTCCTACTGACTCAGTTCCAGAAATTGGCAGGCTTCCCTCTGTTTCATATTCTATTCGCCCTGATGCCAACCTGCAGGTCTAACTCAAACTCAAGCCTTAATGATAAATTGTGGGGACAAGAGGAAAAGGATTGGGAAAAGTCAAGCAGCTATGTCTTCCAAGTAAGATGGTTAATGTGCTAAAGTGGGAGAATGAAAAGAATTTGGAATATATTCTCTCAAGGCTGCTGAAAATCCTATTTTACTTGTCTAAAGTGGATTATTACCTTATCTACTCTTTTTGCATTCTTTCAGGAAAAAGTCTTAATCTCTTCTTCCTCCCTGCAAAGATATTTCAAGTGGGCTAGGTTAAGGTCATATGCTCAGAAAGAAAAAGATAAAAATAAACTAGTAGTTTTCAAAGTATCACCCCATTACAATGGACCCTTTCTCTTGCTAATAAGTTTTGTCAAAGTTTTTCATTGACTTTCTTGTTCTTTTAATAACCAGCTCTTGGATTTATTACTCAATGTATATATATTTCCATGTTCTATTTCCTTCGTGGTACTTTTATCTTTTAAAATATTCTATTTTTTCAACTTAATGTCTTGAAATGAATGCTTGATTTATTTATGTTATTTTTCCTCTTTTTTGTAACACAAATATTTAATACTATGAATTTTCCATTGACTGCAGCTTTGGACTCATTCCTTCAGTTTCTATATATAATGTTTAGATTTTAAAAAATACATTCTAAATTGTTTATAATTACATTTTAGAACTTTTTATCTTCAGAGTCATTTAGGTGAAGACTTTAAACTTTCCAAGTGATTGGAATTTTTTTTCTAAAATATTATTTTCTTAAATAGTATTAATTTCATTTTGATTATGAAAGAAGTTCAATAAAACCCTGCCATAATGTCATAAGTAAGTACCCAAATATCCAATCATTAGAAATGAGGGATTGAATTATTGGGAGATTAATGAAACGGCCAGCACAAGCTTGTGTAACTAGCTAATTTGGAGTTCCATGGGAATATCCATGTCTTGGCTATGATTTGGCAACTTTTGGTGGCAGCTGTCCATTTTGGCTTTAAACATCTATGGTGATGATTTGGAATTGTGCGGCTGGCTGTGACGTCCTGGACAGCAGCTGCTGTTATTCTTTGAATGTCCTGGTTAGTTGGTGTCTGTTTCATTGGCCCATCTGGGATGACTGAACCATGAGTTTACCAGAGAAGGGGGACCTCACCTTCACGTCTCTGTTTTCCTATAGAGGTTCGCCTGCTATTTTTCTTACTGGCCTTTCTCTCACTTTCCTGTGGTCCTTTTTCTCTGCAGAAGGACTTTGGCCTCTACTCGCTAATTGCTAAAGCTAATTAGAAATCCTCAAACTAGACTAGTCACAGTGGCTCACACCTATAATTCCAGCACTTTGGGAGGCCAACGCAGGCAGATTACTTGAGGTCAGGAGTTTGAGACCAGCCCGGCCAACAAGGTGAAACCCTGTCTCTACTAAAAAAACAAAAATTAGTCAGGTGTGGTGGCCGGTGTCTGTAATCCCAGCTACTCAGGAGGTTGAGGCATGAGAATCACCTGAACATGGGAGGTGGAGTTTGCAGTGAGCCAATATCACTCCACTGCACTCCAGCCTAGGCAACAGAGACACTGTCTTAAAAAAAATGTTTTTTTAAATTTTAATATTAGTTAAATTAATCTATATAGTTTTTGGGATCATGTGGCAAAGGGGTGGGCTTTTTAGTAATTATTATTTTACTATACACTTTTTCCTATGAAAATTATTTTTTGATTTGAATTGAGTTATTGCTTAACAACCGAGTACTACTTAGATTCTCTTTTCATTGCTTGGAATTTATCATTTTAAATGATCCCCTCTCCATTTCTTTAGTTCTTTGTTCTTTATTTCTTTCTTGGTCATACGCTTAGTATCAATTTGCATAAGTCTAATATTTTTAGCATTGGAATATAGATTATAGTCAAGAAACTTTAGATTTGAGGGCACTTTTTTTTTTTCTGGTAGTTCATGAAAGCTTTTATTTTATTTTAATGATACAATTCTTTCTGTTTTTTTTTTTTCTTTTGAGACGGAATTTCGCTCTCGTTGCCCAGGCTGGAGTGCAGTGGCGCAATCTTGGCTCACTGCAACCTCTGCCTCGCGGATTCAAGTGATTCTCCTGCCTCAGCCTCCTGGGTAGCTGGGATTACAGCACGCGCCACTGCACCTAGCTAATTTTTATATTTTTAGTAGCGATGGGGTTTCACTATGTTGGCCAAGCTGGTCTCCAACTCCTGACCTCGTGATCCGCCCCCCTCGGCCTCCCAAAGTGCTGGGATTACAGGCATGGGCCACTGCTCCCTGTCACAATTCTTATTTTTCATACATGGATTCTGTTATTCGATCACAGCTTTATTCTTTTTTTTTTTTTGTCAGAGTTGGTAATGGTGTCACCTTGGCTCACTGCAACCTCCGCCCCCAGGGTTCTAGCAATTCTTCTGCCTCAGTCTCCCAAGTAGCTGGAATTACAGGAGGTGTCCGCCTCCACGCTTGGCTAATTTTTTTTTTTTCTTTTTTTTTTTAAGTAGAGACGGGGTTTTGCCATGTTGGCCAGGCTGGTCTTGAACTCCTGACCTCAGGTGATTCACCTGCTGCAGTCTCCCAAAGTGCTAGGATTACAGGCATGAGCCACGGCGCCCAGTCCTTTTTTTTCTTTTTATTCTTAAAGCTTTGTAGACATTTTATTTTTCCTCTATTTTGTGAAGTGAATCTTTGTTTTCTGTCTTGCATTGTTCTTATTCTTCCTTTTCTTCACCATCCCCTCCGCAAGTTAATAACTTTATTTCTCTTTCACATTTTGGCTCTGTCTTTTTCCTCTGCTTTCTGGGATGGCTTCTCAAATTTGTCTTCCATGTTACTGAATTACTTTTCCGAAGTGTCACTTCTCTGTTGTGCTCTATGGAAAACAGTAAATTGGTTACATTTTATATTCTTTACAATTATTTTCTTCTCTCAGCCTGAAACTTACTGTATCAGTTTACATCTCAGAAAGTATCTAAGTAGCCTTTTATATCTCACTTTCTATTTGTTATTTTGTGTTTTCTTATACTTCCTTGAGACCACGAAGGGAATGTTTTCTAAAGATGTCCTGTTTCTTGTAGTTAACTGTTTTTCAAAAGTATGATTCTTCTCTGCATTTTAAGAGCAATAACCTCCTCCTACATTATAGAATATTTTCATAAGTTTTGTGATTTTTTTTTGTTTGTTTTCAACCTAGATGTCCTCAAGTGAGGAGTCCTCTGTCCCACTGTGCTTATTATCAGACTGGAGGACTTAGGACTTCTTGCTGTCCACCTCAGGGACTAAAAGATTTCCCTTTTTACAGCATTATATCCCTTTTTACACTATATTCCCTTTTTATATTATATTCCCTTTTTACATTTACATTATATCCCTTTTTACATTATATTCCCTTTTTACAGCCATATATCCCCTTAAACAAATCTCTGAATGTTTAAAGTTTGAGTTTTTTTTTTTTTTTTTAATTGTGATAAAATACATATAACATGAAATTTACTGATTTGAATTTATGGATACCACACCCCAAAGCTATCTCTTGCTCTCGTGCCTTGGTTTCATGACTGTTCAAAGTACATGTATTTATAGGTGATCCTGGTCACCCTGACCTGCCGCTGCTGCCAGGAATGGTATGTGGCAAATGTCATCTAAAACCCTGGGAGGGCTGGGCCCACCGTGCTGTCCCAGTATCCACCACCCTCTTCCTATCTGCAGGGTGCAATGGCCGATTGACTCCCTTTCCTGTTTCCTTTCATTCTTTCAGTGTTGCTGTATAATGTAATACAATACAATAGAATAGAATGTAATCAACATGTAATCTCAAGAGGATGTAGGAAGAGAGAAATGAAGGGGCACTGGGAACAGCGGCACCCAAGTAGCCCTTTCTGCCTCAGGCAGCAGATCCTTTCCTGTGTGGGAGAAGCTACCTGATTTTCCAGTTGGGGCAGGCTCTCTATTCTTTTGAAAAGAAAGGCAGACAGTGGGAGGAGAATCAAAACGTCTCTAGTTTTTTTCTCCCTGGACCTGGTCTGCTTCTGAGGTGAAAATTTACATCAGCTGCTGGTAATTCCTCAGAGTGGTTCTATGTTTGCTCTTGTTAATAATCTCTCTTCCCCAAGCCAGATAAATTTCTGAAGCAGCTCATCTGTTGCCACCGAAGTGTGCGCTTGTCATTTTGTGTAGACTTGTGTCTGTTCGTAAGAATGTAAATAGTCTGGAAGAGAGAAAATCAGGCACTGTTTACTCTCTGCTGTCTTATATTGAAAGTTGTAATAATGTTTTATTCGACATTTTTTGTTGTGTATGTTCACAATGGGATCATAACTACAGGCTTCAGAAAATTCAAGATGAGTGTGAACTAGAGCTTGAAAAAAGAAAACTAAACCTAACTCTAGAACACTTGATTTTTACCCTTTTACCCCTTTCCTCTCCACCCCACGCTCCGAATAGATGAAGGCTATTGGATTTTATGTCCGAGAGCAATAAAAGCTTTTTCACTGTTGTGTCTTTGCTTTCTGAAATAATGATACTAATATGTGTTCTGATTTTAAAAATGCAGAATGCTTTAAAGTTGCCTTGAGTCTGGTTTCTGAAAGGCTTTGAAAAGAGGCTTTACATCTTACATTCTGCTTCTTTTTCTACCTCCTAATTCCATCTTAATTGCAACCCTTCTCTTTTAAGACTCCGAGGGATTTCTCCCCAATCTCTGTTCTGATGTGACTTGCTTTTCTCTTTGCCTTCCCTGTTTGGAAATGGGTTTCACATTTGCTTCCCAGGTTGACATTTTTCAGTGCTTTCATTCTTTGTCACCTCTCTGGCTGCTCTGCTCTGGAAAAACTGTCAGGTGCAGTTGTCCAGGGCAGCTGACCCAGGTAGAGGGCTACAGAATATGGGCTGCAGTCACCCCTGAGCTTCTACGGGTGTCTTTTCACATGGACAGAAGAGCCAGAGAGAGCTTGAAGGACACAAAGAAATGCCCTGCTATTGCCTTTCCTTTGTGGACTGGGTAGAGGAACAGGGCAGCAGTTCATGAAGAAATGGTGTCTGAATGACCCACCTCCCATTTCAGAGGTTGTTGGAGGTGGAATTTTATTTTCTATCTCACTCATATAACTACTAGTTACTTGACAGCACTTCTCTTAACAAAGAGGCTGGTAAGTTTCTTTTTATGACTCACGAGGCAACATTCAGCAGACAATACCATTTACACACATATGTCAAAGCAAAGGTGGTTTCCCTGCAACAAAAATCGAGACTTCCTTAGTGGGGTAGTGTTGTCTGGTCTTGTCTATTAATTCAGTGTCTCCTTACTAGACACTTCCTTTAAGGCAACAGACATTAGCATAAATTTGAAAGAAGAAAAAACCTGACTGCCCAGGGGAGGCAGGAAGGATACCTTTGGAGGGGTGGTTATAGAGAAACACAGACATTGTGGCATGTTAGGTGCTAACGCTGGAAATAATGAGACCAGAGGCTTGGTTACAGCAGAAGGGATATGAAAGGAAGAAAAGGAAAGAAATATATCCCCACTTCTGCAAGGTGCAGTGATTCCTTTTAGAGTCAGTAGTCTTTAGCTGTTCTGTGATCTAAGGGTGCGAGAGTTCCATAATCTCTTATTTGCAGGGCAAAAAGAGAAGCCTTTAAAGAACCTCTGATGTTTTGGTAAACATGAGAAAGGTGCTCTTTTTTCCCCCGATGTCTTGTTTTACAGCTTCTTTTGCCATTAGGAAGATGGCCATTGCTGTAGTATATTTATCTACATACACTTAGAGGAGTTTAGCTTGTCCAGGGCAGCTAAGCCCATCTTTTCTATGTCCTCAGATTCAAACAAATTTATTATTATTTTTCACCAAGTACTAAGAATGATTTGTACATGCTGTAGATAATCAGTCATTAATTCTCAGGAACATTCATATCCATGGGCATAATTATTTCTAAAGATAATTTTATAGGGCACAACCTGTGCTTTTGCAGTTATTATAAAACAATTTTTGTTATCTTGCTAGTTATTGTTGTTATTGTAAAATACACTGAAATTCTCTACCATATAATTTTTAAATGCAGCATTCCAAGAAATTGAGGTTGTAAAGAGACCATTACTTTTGCAAATGATTAAAGTCTCTCACTGGTTGCTGGAACCTCTGTTGGAATGCTGTCTTTAGAAGCTATATTTGGATTCCGTATTTCTTTTTTTGAGATGATAGCCCCTTATTTCCTAACTCTATGAAATAAATGTGTGATTCCAAAACCTGGTGTTTGCCAGGTATCTTCTAAGGCTATAATATGTATTTGATAATATTGTTGGTACTTCGCTATTTCAGGAGGACACCCATATCCTACATATTTATATTTGCCAATGTTGCTTTACTGTTTGCACATTAAGTTGTGGGCATATTTTTGTGTTTTTGAGCTGGGAGTTCATCCAACAAACCATATTCACTTTGGGGATACCAAAGTATTTATGCTTCCTATATCTAGGGAATATTATACATGCAATAGATTATAGTTCTGGGAGGTTGGAGCCTTGTCTATCTTTTTCACCACTGTACCCCAACTATAATCTAGAATAGCAGCTTTTTGGGATTTGAGTTTTGTTGCCTTGTCTAGGTTTTTGGAGGTACCCTTTACCATATTGTATTACAGGATAGACAGATAGTGAGATTTACATGGTTAAAATAGTCCGAGTTTACAGTTGTGTGCTTATGTGTGAGCATATAAAACACAATTTTCTAATTGGAAGAGGATGATTTAAACCTGCAGAGTTGAAAGCCCATATCTATAATTATTTCTTAAAGGCAGACTGTATATTAACAAAGAATTTGAGTAACAAGCTGGTATGAAGTCTTATGATATTTGTACTTAGGAGAATTTTTTAAAATAAACAATTTGGAGATTAATGATCACATATCTTTTCAGTCAATGCTAGCACTCTCTTCTGTAGGATTTTGAACACTCTTTGAAAAGCTACAGATCAATGGAAACTTTGTATAGAAATGTAACTTTAGAAAAATAATGATTTTAAAAAATGCATCTCCAAGGCAGAAATTAGTGTTACTCAGTTTTACGCTGGGCTGCTGCTAGAGGATCCTTTTGAAGAAAAATGGCATATTCTAAGCTAAAAAGTGTGCACATAAATTTTTTGATTTTATGGTATATTACTACTCACATATGTGAATAGTAATATTGGTTTCTTGGGCTGGTTTCTTGGAAAAAGCTGTAACAACCTGGAAAATACTGCATTTACCAAACATTTCCCACTGTATATGGTTTCTTCCATTTTCCTTAAGAGTGTGTTTTGGCAGAATGAGGCACATATAACATTTTAAAAGATTGTTTTGGCCGGGTGCGGTGGCTCATGCCTGTAATCCCAGCACTTCAGGAGGCCGAGGCAGGTGGATCACGAGGTCAGGAATTTGAAACTAGCCTGGCCAACATGAGGAAACCCCATCTCTATTAAAAATACAAAAATTAACCAGGCATGGTGGCAGGCACCTGTAATCCCAGCTACTCGGGAGGCTGAGGTAGGAGAATTGCTTGAACCTACAATTCAGGAGGTGGAGGTTGCAGTGAGCCCAGATCATGCCACTGCACTCCAGCTTGGGGGACAGAGCAAGACTCCATCTCAAAAAAAAAAAAAAAAAGATTGTTTTATATAATCTTTACTATAAAAACAATAAAAATTAGAGCATGTGTTTAGGGCCAATTTCAAATGTGGAACTTTCAAATAAATCTTTTTGATAAATGTAATTTTATTGAGTTTGACAGATTCTTTCAAATGACACTTAATTAAATTAATTAATGAATTTAGACGTGGGACTTCCAGATGGTGGAGCGAGGATAGTTTTCAACAAATGATGCCGGCACAATGGGATCTCTATAGGCAAAGAGATAAGTTTAGATCCAGGGGCCAGGCATGGTGGTGCCACGTCTGTAATCCTAGCACTTTGGGAGGCTGAGGCGGGTTGATCACCGGAGGTCAGGAGTTCGCAACCAGCCTAACATGGTGAAACCCCGTCTCTACTAAATACAAAAAATTATCCGAGCGTGGTGGCTCATGCCTGTAATCTGAGCTACCTGGGAGGCTGAGACAGGAGAATCACTTGTACCTGGGAGGGGGAGGTTGCAGTCAGCTGAGATCATGCCATTGCACTCCAGCCTGGGAAACAAGAGCGAAACTCCATCTCAAAAAAAGAAAAAAAAGATAAGTTTAGATCCTTACCTTACACCATACATAGAAGAATCGTTTCCACATGGATCACAGACAAAAGCTACAGACATAAAATGTCAAAAAGAAAACATACAAGAAAAATTTTAGAACCTTGGATCAGGCAGAGTTCTTAGATGTGGCACCAAAAACATAATCAATAAAAGAAAAATTTGATAAATTATATTTTTCCTAAATTAAAAAAATAGTTTGTGCTTCAACAGACACCATTAAGAATATAAAAAGATAAGCCATTGACTGAGAGAAGATATTGGTATATCATACATTCAATAAAAGACTTGTATCCAGAATATGTGAGGCACTCTTGCAACTCAATTAACAAGAAGACAAACCCAGTTTAAAAAGGGGCAGATCTGAAGACCTATCTTCAGCAAAGATGATAGATGGCTAATAAGCATGTGACAAAATGTTCAACATCAGTAATCATTAGGGAAATGCAAACCAAAACCACAATAAGATACGACTCCATGCCTTTTATAATGGCTTTTGTAGCAATGCCACCGTGACATGGAGAAGGCTTCCTCCCAAGGTTAGCTTCTACTGCCAAAGCTCCTGACAGTGGTTCTTTAGTGGGATCACAGAAAGGTTTATTACTCACTTAGGGAGGAAGTTCTGGGTTAGGGTTAGAGGAGGATAAGAAGTTTTAGAACAGGGAGATTGAATAGCCGGTGCAGTGCACAGGAGTTTTGTTTACTCCTTATGAATCTATGGATAGCCCTAAGACCTTGAGGCAAAGTTTTACATTTGAGAAACTATTACAAATTACATTTGAGGCCTGGCATGGTGGCTCACACCTGTAATCCCAGCACTCTGGGAGGCCGGGGCAGGTGGATCACTTGAGGTCAGGAGTTTGAGACCTGCCTGGCCAACATGGTGAAAGTGAGCTGAGATCACACCACTGCACTCCAGCCTGGGTGACAGAGCAAGAATCAGTCTCAAAAAAAAAACAAAACAAAAAAACAATAAAACAAAACAAAAAACAAATTACATTTGAGAAACTATTGAGTTGATAAACTATTAAAAAAGTGATTAAAAATCAGTATCCCTTTGCCTCCAGGAGTTGTGGAGTAATTTCCTATTGCTTATAGTTACGAAAGCCATGGGCATTGTCATCCTGAATCCCATAGTTATCCCCCATTCAAACTGCTGTAATGGAGTGAAGCCAGAGCCGGCATCCGGTTTAAGATTGTTGGCACTGGGAGTTTATTTGAGATCTTCCTTTCCTTGTTGGAAGATCCACATAGTTCAAGGGAGTGTTGAATCTTTGTTGTACAATTGAAAATACCTCCATTTATGTTCATGCACTTTGCAGGAACAGCTGCATGGATATTTTATTGCTCTAATGACTTCTAATGAGCCATTTCCTCCTGGGAGATAACCTCAGCATGCCTGGTAGTGATTCCTCTTCTTCACGTGCAGTTGGCCTGGGAGTCGCTAAATCGACACATGGGTAGTGGGGGTAAAGTGAGCCTTGTTAGGATTGTGCAGGAGGCGACAGACACAGCGGGGAGATGAGGCTTAGAGATTGCTGGCACTAAATCAGACATTCATGGAGGTCCAAGTGCAACTACTTTGGAAAAGAGTTTGGCAGTTTCATAAAAAGTTAAACATAGGCTGGGCATGGTGGCTCACACCTGTAATCCCAGCAGTTTGCTGAGGCCGAAGAGGGTGGATCACCTGAGGTCAGGAGTTTGAGACCAGCCTGGCCAACATGGCAAAACCCTGTCTCCACTAAAAGTACAAAAATTAGCAGGGTGTGTTGGTGGGTGCCTCTAATTCCAGCTACTCAGGAGGCTGAGGCACAAGAAACACTTGAACACAGGAAGCGGAGGTTGCAGTGAGTCGAGATTGCATCACTGCACTCCAGTCTGGGCAACACAGACAGGCTCCATCCCCACCTCCAAAAACAAAAAACAAAACAAAACAAACCCCGAAGAGACAGGAGGAAGAAGCCCAGAACGTAATAATGCATGACCTGTAAATCATATGTAGTGAGATGTATAAAAAGCTGAATACCTAAAACTTGAGATATGAATCTGAAAAGCTGGAAGAGGAAAATTCTTCCTCAAGAAATGAAATTATCATTTTAAATGAAGAAGATAGCATTTTCAACTTGAAATTAAGTAGAAACCGTAAAACTGTAAAAAGTTGTAGTTTGGAAGGTGGTTTGTCTTTTGTATTTGCCATAATATGTCATCTTATGGAGGCTGTGAAGCACCTTTAGGGTAAGGCAGTTTGAGTCAGTGACCAACACACTGCATTGAATAAAGAATTGTTAACTCTGAAAATGTGACTGAATTATGTGAAGAGACTCAAAAGGTAAGAGTTATTCTAACAAGGCCTGTGCAGTATTCTCTTGGTCTCAATCCCTTTTCCTCAAAGATAAGAGTTTGCCTTTCCTTTTAGTACAGAGGAAGTGTCTTTTACATGGGAATTTCATCTTTTGCTTTTAATAAGTACCACAAAGGTCAAAATGATTTTCTTTGTTATCTTCTGGTTTCCAAGTGTCTTTACTTAAATAGTCAGTAAGACAGAATAGCTGAGGAGTTTTGGAGAAAGAGAGCTTAGCTTAGAGAAAGATAAAGAGGAGGAGGTGTAGGAAGGGAAGGGAAAGGCTTTGGACTGGAAAGGCTCAGCTAGCTCAGAGGCAGTCTGTGAGTCCTGAATGTGTTTTGGAGCCTTGAGATACCAATTGAGATATGTGTCCTATTTGGACTGTATGATTTTATAGGTGTGATTTTTTTTTTTTAGTTTAGTTTTCAGAAAAACAGACTCTTTGAATGATCTCCATAATGTTTGTATATGTTACCAGCTGGGGCCCCAGAGCAGGAGCTATACTGGCATGCCTTTGAATTTTGAGAGCCCATTTGTAAATAAATTTATCTAGGTGATTCGGTTTAATGCCAAATACACAAAAGCCAAATTAAACTCAAGGTATGCAAATGAAGTGGAGTATAAAGTACATACTTATCAAGAAAGAGGATAACTCTTCTCCAGTGGGGAAAAGTCTCTGTAACGAGGAGGGGAAAAAACCCCTTTCTAAACAGGAGATCTCATAACCAGAGGGGGAAAGACCTCTCATAACCAATTCCCAAATAAAATCAAGCTCAGTAAAATAATAAAATAAAATAAAATAAAATAAAACAAAATAAGAGAGTTTAATCCAAGAGAGACTCACCAGGCGGGAAAAGAGGCAACCTACAGAAACAGGGGGGCATGGCCAGGCATGGTGGCTCACACCTGTATTCCCAGCACTTTGGGAGGCCGAGGTGGGTGAATCACAAAGTCAGGAGTTCGAGACCAGCCTGGCCAATATGGTGAAACCCCATCTCTACTAAAAATACAAAAAATCAGCCGGGTATGGTGGTGCCCAGCTACTCAGGAGGCTGAGGCAGAAGAATCGCTTGAACACGGGGGACAGAGATTGCAGTGAGCTGAGGTTGGGCCACTGCACTCAAGCCTGGGTGACAGAAGAGAGAAAGGAAGAAAGGAAGAGAGAAAGAAAGAAAGGGAGGGAAGGCAGGGAAGGGAGGGAAAGGAATGAAGGGAAGGAAGAGAAGGAAGGGAGGGGAAGGAAGGAAGGGAAGGAAAGGAGAAAGACCGAAAGAGAGAAAGAAAGAAAGAAAGAAAAGAAAGAGAAGGAAAGAAAGAAAGAAAGAAAGAGAGAGAAAGAAAGAAAGAGAGAAAGAAAGAAGAAAGAAAAGAAAGAAAGAAAGAAGAAAATAAAATAAAATAAAAGAAAGGTCCTGAATGTGAGTACCACAAGCCATAGTTCCGGGGCCTGTTGTTGATCTCTCCAAGGTGAGTCTGTTTCAGACTCCACTTCTGACACCAAGTATGCTGAAATCAAAGTGAAATATAGAGATGGTCCAGGCATGGTGGCTCACACCTGTAATCCCACTACTTTGGGAGGTCAAGCCAAGAGGATTTGAGGCCAAGTGTTCATGACCAGCCTGGGTAACATAGTGAGACCATGTCTCTACAAACTAAAAAATAAAAAATAAAATAAAATTAGCTGAGTGTGATGGCACATGTGTAGTCCCAACTACTCGGGAGGTTGAGGCAGAAGAATTGCTTGAGTCCAGGAGTTCAAGGCTGCAGTGAGCTGTGACTGTGCCACTGCACTCCAGCCTGAGGCAACAGAGAGAGACCCTCCCTCAAATATATATGAAATACGTATGAGAGAGAGAGAGAGAGAGGGAGATGAATCTGTAAGTGAAATGGTTATTTATTTATTATTATATTTTTTTTGAGACGGAGCCTTGCTTTGTCGCCAAGGCTGGAGTGCAGTGGAGCGATGTCCACACACCGCAACCTCTGCCTCTTGCGTTCACGCCATTCTCCTGCCTCAGCCTCCTGAGTAGCTGGGACTACAGGCACCCACCACAACGCTCGGCTAACTTTTTTGTATTTTTAGGAGAGATGGGGTTTCACCGTGTTCACCAGGATGGTCTCGATCTCCTGACCTAGTGATCCACCCGCCTCGGCCTCCCAAAGTGCTGGGATTACAGGAGTGAGCCACCGCGCCCGGCCTAAGTGAAATGTTTTATTTGGGAATCACAGAATTGCAATTTGGGGTATACACACAGATGGAGTGGTCTTGGGTATGCCTGAAGGACAAAGAGAAGGTTGGGAGTTTGTATTAGTTTTCATGCTGCTAATAAAGACATACCTGAGACTGGGCAATTTACAAAAGAAAGAGGTTTAATGTACTCACAGTTCCACGTGGCTGGAAAGGCCTCACAATCGTGGTGGAAGGTAAAAGGCATATCTCACAGGGTGGCAGACAAGAGAAGAGGGCTTGTGCAGGAAAACTGCCCTTTATAAAACCATCAGATCTCGTGAGACTTATTCACTATCATGAGAATAGCATATGAAAGACCTGCTATTAATTCAATTACCTCCCCCCGGGACCCTCCCACAACACTCGGGAATTAAAGATGAGATGCGGGTGGGGACACAGCCAAACCATATTGGAGTTTTATCAGTAAGAGAAGTGTTATGTATTGTTTAGAAAGAAAGCTCATTGGCACTATAGAAGGTTTTGGGAGCTGGCAAGCTCTGACTGGTGAGTGACGGTGGTAAGTAAAACTAGTGTTAGAGTTGCAGCAGGTGATTCCAGCAGCTGCTAAGTAAAACTCATCTTAGGGTTACAGCACATTGTTTTGGTAGCTGGGTTTGTGGGTAATTTTTGAAGCAGGTGCTATGTGCAGAGTGCTTTCCCCCCGCTGGTCCCCAGACTTTGTTTTATTTGGGTATGGCAAGAATCACCCAATTCACATAATCAGCTTTCACAGAAGTAAAGTTTTGTTGTTGGATATGATATGAGAGGATGTAACAATTTTTGAAGAGCACCAACTTTTAAGAAGTCTCGTTAGGCAATCCACATTGTTATCAAAAATATCTTGAGGTGAGACACAGACAGAATGGGCAAAATTTTCCGTTAATATTCAGATTTCTTGCATTGCCCTCCATTTTATAAGCAGTTCAAGTCAGGGCTGAAATGCTGTTTGTTTAAGATAGAGAAAGTCACCCAAATGGGAGTCCCTGTGATGTGTGGGGCTTACACAAAGACATTATGTCAAGCTCAATAGAACCAAGGAAGTTTAGCAATTATTCAACTGATACTAAGTGCCAGGTTTCAGCAGCTTTGTATGATTTCATTTAATTCTCACCACAACGTTATTATGTAGAACTGGTAATATTCTCATTTCACCAAAGGAGAAGCCACGACACAGAGAGGCCAGCAACTTGTCCCAGGCCACAAAGCTGAAGCCTGTGCTCCTCATGGTCTTTGCCCTCATGGGAATTAGGCTCCAGATGGTGAAACAGAGATAAGTTGCAGTGTGTCTCATAGGAAATGGAGATCGAGCTTTCTGGACATTTAGGGGATTTGGAAGAAGGAGGTGAGCACATGTGATAGGCTTTTGGAGACAGAGGGCCTTGGGGAGACCTGGAGGTGATAGAATTTGGCCTAGACGCCATATACCATACTGAGAGGAAAGAGACCAGCTCAGATCTTTGAATCTCTTCAGATTATAAAGTCAAACTTAATGAATTCAGATAAGCAGCAGCAGCAAGGAATGCAGAATAAGCCAGGCATGGAGAGGTCAGCTTCAGGGGGCTTTCCAGGGGCCGGCATCCCCCTGGGTGTAACTCAGGCCCCAGGCCATTTTTGAAAATAACCTGGAGAGCTTTCTCAGCATGGGAGTCCTTGCTGAATCTGGGAGCTTGGAGCTGCCCCAGTCTGTGTGGGTGGGTCGGAGAGTCTGTGCCCAGCCTTAAAGGTGGAAGCTGGTGTTCTGGTGGCCACCTCCAGAAAGTTGCCCTCTCGTGGCACAAGAGAAACTATAAACCATGGCAGTGAACATGCACTGAGGCCTCATTATTTACTTTACCCAAGTTGCAGTTAACCAACTCAGTTTCCCTTTCCCGTGTGTGTGTTTGTGTGTGTGTCCTCCCAACACCTACAGACACAGGTTCAGGCTATATTTGTGGGATTGTACTGTACTTTCAGGAAGGTCCGAGGAATAAGCACATCCACCTCATTCACCTTGAGTTTCATTAAGAGCAAGTCCCCTAAGAAAAGAATGAATTTATATCCAAAGATTCTATCCCGACTCACTCAAAAAGATGATTTTCTTTTCTTTTGAAAATATTCTTCTCAGCACAGTACTGACTCCAGCACACAGTCAAAAGGTTATTAATGGCTTCATTCATCCATTCAGTGGATATTTATGCTGCAGGAAACCTGTGCTCTTATCTTAGAGCCTGGGTACCAACAGGGTGGATATGCAGGTGGTACCTAATTTGATTGGGTAAAAACATCCTTCTTTCCTTAGGAAGGCAGGTGCTAGGTCCAGCTCTGTAGTGTTTGTGGCAAAGCACATCAGTTGTCGAATCTTTGAAGATTTTCTGAGACTCTGCTCTGGTCAGCCGGAGTTTCAGAATCTGTGAAAGAAAGCATATGTCCTTGAGCAGGTAAGAAGGATAAAAGACCTTGGCACCACATCTAAAGGCTTAAGGATATAAGAACAAGATGGGTTTGTGAAGCAGAAAAATCTCTCGGGATGGCTGGGTCCCAGGATATGCATTGAAGACAGGTGAATGTAAGGCTGGAAAAGTAGATAGTGGGGCTACAAAACAAAGGGGCACTCCTTGCTAAATAATTCAGGCATTATCTCACAGGTTTTGGGACTTTATTGAAGGCTTTTCAGGTGGATGACCTGATGAAGTCTGTAATTTGGAGAGATGACTGGGGCTGCAGTGAGGCAGAGCTGATATTCAGCCAGGATGGCCATACCAGTTATTAAAGTGCCGAGAGGGCTGCAGCCCCGAGTCCCGGGTGCTCTGCCCCCAGCCCCTGGCCCTCCTTCCAGGGACTCCAGAGGTGGATACCTGGTTGAGCGGGTGTCTGCACAGGCGAAGTGCCTACCATGGGCCCAGCATCTGTTTCTGATCAGTTGGGGGTCTATCATAAACATTAAGTATTATTATGTTTATATTTTTGTTAGTTTGATGGGCAAAAATGGTATCTCTGTTTTAATTGGAATTTCCTTGATTACCAATGGTTGGATATTAAAGCTGTATCTTAGATCTTTAATCTGGCAAATGAATTAGTGATGCCCTGTGATTATTTTTTTGGACCACAGGTGTTTAACAATTATTTAAGCAAGGGTGTGTGTGTGAGTAGCAACTTGATATAGATGTGTCACATGTGTTTAACAAGCTGATATAAAAATGTGTTATTGCCCTGTTGAGGAAAGGTACAGGTTATTTTTTTCCCCCAGATTTAAAATGTTCATTAGTTTCCTGAGTCACATAAAGAAGCCAGAGAAGTTGGGATGTGACCTGTCATTGGTCTGTTATTAGAGAAACTTCAGCCAAATTAAATTGAAGGAGTTTAATTGAGCAACAAACAATTCATGAATCGGGCAGCCCCCAGAATCACAGCAGATTCAGAGAGACTCCAGAGATGCCTCATTGTCAGAGCAAATTTATATACAAAAACAAAACAAAAAACAAACAACAACAACAAAAACCAAGGAAGTGACACATAGAAGTTGACATTGAGGTACAGAAAAACTGGGGTGGTTACAAGTTAGTGTCTGTCTTATTTGAACACAGTTTGAACACTTAGCAGTCTATGAGTGGTTGAAGTACGGCTGCTGGAATTGGCCAAGACTCAGCTGTTGTTACAGGCACATACTTCTAAGTTAGCTCTTCAATCTTGTCTGACTATTAAGCTAGGTTACAGTTCTTCCACAAGGACCCTAATATAGAAGTACAGAGTCCTCAGGCCATATTTAGTTTGCTTTAACAGGTCTCACTCATCTGTTTCCTTGAGCCATTAAGTAGGATCTAAATCAGACACCAATGTGGCGTCAACTCTTTGTAAAGCTGAAAAGTGTGTTTATCATCGTCTGTGAGCTCATATGCAACTGCATTTGTTGGCTGTATTTTTTCCTGCTAGCATGTTTTTAGCATAAAGGTCATAAACTGGCAATAATAATGTATCATAAACTCAGGCAGTCTCTTGAAATTCACATTCATACACATTACATCACAGCAAATCTGTGGGGTGGAAAGGACCTTCTCCTCTTGTCTGCTCGGATTGTTGTAATTGCCTCAGAACTAGTGTCCTCTTCCAGAATCTATTCTCAAAACAGCACGCTGAGTGGTCCTTTTAAATACATACTCCGTCCTGTCGCTCTCCTCCAGTGACTCCTCGGTTCACTCAGCGAAGGCCGAAGTCCTTTCCCAGGCTGGTGAGTCATTAAAAAATCTGGTCCCCACTGCTGCTCTGACTTCCATCTCTTTCAATTCTCCTTGCTCACTGTGTTCCCGCTGCATGGAACTTCCAGCTATTTCTAGAACATGGTATGCTCTGGCACCTTGTCTCCAACAGTGTTCTCTGCCTGGACCAAGGCTCTTTCATGAGCATCCCCTAGATACCCACTTAGTCTACTTCCTGCTTCCGGTTTTCGGCTTCTGGCTTCCGGTTTTCCGCTTCTGGCTTCCGGTTTTCTGTCTCTCCCTTCAGACTCCTCTTAAACCTACTGTTTCCTCTTTCTTTGCCCTATTTTTTCCTGTACCACTTTTCATCATATGACACCACATATATTTCACAGTACTTGTTCTTATCTATCTCCTCCCACTAGGCAGCGAGCTCCATGTGGACAAAGATGTTTGTCTGTTTCATTTACAGTTGTGCCTGGAATACTGATGGCAAATAGTAGAAACTGACTATTTGTTGGGCAAATTCCTTCCACCTCCCCCCCCAAAAGAAGACCATGAGGCACAGAGAAACTGCAGTGATTTGCCTAAGGTCACACAGCTAGTAGGTGTACAACTTGGGACTTGAACCCAGGACGCCTTCCTGTAGGGTTGTTTTTAGGACAGAGAGGATCTCATGCTGGCTTTCTGAATTCTTCCCTTGTTTTTGCAGCGGGCTCTGCGTTGTTGTTCTAACAGTTAATGCTTTTTCTACCATAGCCTGGTTGGGCTATATTTTTCAGAAATCCAAATAAATCTATATTACACTCACACCCTTCCCCCCCCCTTTAAAACGAAACTTTTATTCACTAAAATAACTGCTTTCGAATCGGTATATCATTATTTCGGTCACACTTTGAAATGATGTGCTTAAAATACCTTTAAAACAGCACTGTGAAGAAATATCTTTTATATAAATGTTACAAATGTGGTTCAAAAGACCTGCCCTGACTTTCTTTCCCTTACCCTCCATCTCAGGGTGGGAGCTACCTGATCCTCGGGTGCCTTCCAGCCGTCCTCAGCGGCTGATTCTCATCCTCATGTCGGCCAAAGGTGGCAGCCCTTGGGGCAGTCTGCTTCACAGTTGAGAAGGAAAGAAAAGGAGGAGAGCAAAGGGCTTTTTCCTAATGAGGCTTTGCCTTTGTAGTTGAAAAGGAAATCCCTACTCAAAGATTTCTGCCTAAATCTTTTTAGCCATAAGTGTTACATGCTCAGCCTTGGCTTCTGGAAGTCTAGAAAGATAAATGTCTCGCTTAGGAGCCTGCGTATTGAAGGCAGGCAAAGGAAAGGGGTTTGGGAATGGCTTTGGGCCACTGTCTGCCACAAGAGGGAGCCCCTGATCACACTGAGCAAGTCTTTCATGTAACCTTAATAAGAATGTAAAAGGAATAATCAGCAGAGTAAATAGACAACCCACAGAATGGGAGAAAATATTTGCAAACTATGCATCTGTCAAAGGGCTAGAATCCAGAATCTACAAGGAACTCAAACAAATCAGCAAGAGAAAAATAATCCCATCAAAAAGTGAGCAAAGGATGTGAATAGACAATTCTCAAGACATACAAATGGCCAACAAACATAGGAAAAACTGCTTGACACCACTAATCATCAGAGAGATGCAAGTTAAAACCACAGTGAGATACCACCTTACACTGGCAAAAAACAACCATTATTAAAAAGTCAAAAACAACAGATGTTGGCGAGGATGTGGGGAAAAGGGAATACTTAGACACTGCTGGTGGGAATGCAAATTAGTACAGCTTTTATGGAAAACAGCATGAAGATTCCACTAAAAGTGGATCTACCATTCAATCCAGCAATCCCACTATCAGGTATCTAGCCAAAGGAAAAGAAGTCTATATGAAAAATACACAAGCACACGCATGTTTATAGTAGCACAATTCACAATTGCAAAGATGTGGAACTAACGTAAGTGCCCATCCAATGAATCGATAAAGAAAATGTGGTGTGTATACACCGTGGAAAACTACTCAGCCATAAGAAGGAACAAAATAATGTCTTTTGGACCAACTTGGATGGAGCTGGAGGCCATTATTCTTAGTGAAGTAACACAGGAGTAGAAAACCAAAAACTGTATATCCTCACTTATAAATGGGAGCTAAGCTATGAGTATGCAGAGGCATACAGAGTGGATATAATGGTCTTTAGAGACTCAGAAGGGGGAAGACTGGAGGAGCGCTAGAGATAAAAAAAACTACACATAGGTACAATGTACACTACTCGGGTGATGGGCGCACTAAAATCTCAGAATTCACCACGCACAATTCATCCATGTAACAAAAAAACACTTGTACCCCAAAAACTATTGAAATAAAAAAATTTTAACAAAGAATATAAATATTTGGAAGAGAAGGGATGCTATAGAAAAAAGGTACCAGATGCTAAATGAAGCGCCAAATGGTAAAATGTGAAGTACAAATAGAAGTTGAAAAAGTAAGGCCAGGCATGGTGGCTCATGCCTGTAATCCTGGCACTCTGGGAGTCTGAGGTGGTCAGATCACTTGAGCCTAGGAGTTCAAGACGAGCCTGAGCACATAGTGAGACCCCGTCTCTACACAAGATGCAAGAATTAGCTGAGCATGGTGGCATGCATCTGTAGTCCCAGCTATTCTCAGGAGGGTGAGGTGACAGGATCACCTGAGCCCGGGAGGTGGAGGTTGCAGATTTCATGGGCACACAGGGAAAAACACACAGGGAGAAAGTGAGAGGGAGGAGAGGCAGTTGGAAGGGCTCGAGGAAAGAAGCCGCTGAGCTGTGTCTCCAGGGAAGAGCTAAGCAACTATCCAGGTAGAGGAAGAGGCGGCCAAGCAGAAGGAACAGCAAGTAAAAGAAAAGCTGATTTCATGCCACTGCACTCCAGCCTGGGCAACAGAGTGACACCTTGCCTCGAAAACAGAAAAGAAAAATAGAAATAAAAGGTAGAAAAAGTACTGAGGAGTATGTGAGGGTGTTGGTGGTGGGGTTAGTCATGGTGATGATCTATTATATCCCTAAAGTGAAAAACTGGCAGTATAAATGAATAAGTGATCATAAATTCTAAGGGTAATTGATGTAGTCCAAAATACGAAGCCAAGTTTTAAAGAGATCTATCTACTAATACTAGATATAAACCAACAGGAGGAGGGGGCACAACAGAATAAAACACAAGATGTTAAATGAAACCCCAGATCGCACTTACCGTATGTGCTACTAATATCTTCATGAATCCCCCCACACAACAGGAAGCGGGTGTGGCGGTGCAGCTTGGGCCACAAAAGCCATATAACATGTTGACAGCGTTCAACCCCCATTCATTTCTCAGGTTATCACGGACTGACTTCTGCCCCACCTACTGTTCTCCCAGCAGGCTTTCTGCTGAGATGGTTGGCATCGTAGCCAACAGGTCTATCCTTGTATTACTTGCTTCCTCGAATTTGACCACGCCTTCCACGTCACACTGGTTTTCTCCTTGGACTCCCATGATGCCAGCTCTGTGGCTGTCCTCTGCTTCTTGGTGCTGCTCTTCACCTTCCTGTCCCCTTTTCTATCAATTCAGACACATTCTTCTCTCTGGCCTCTGCACACTTTTACTTGCTGTTCCTTCTGCTTGGCCGCCGCCTCCTCTACCTAGCTGGTTGCTTAGCTCCTCCCTGGAGACACAGCTCAGTGGCTCCTTTCCTTGGGAAGCCCTTCCAATGGCCTCTCCTGTCTCTAACTTTCTCCCTGTGTGTTTCTCCACATAAGTCAGTATCACGCCAGTGTCAACTGACTCTATTTACCCACTTCTTAGGTAGATTGAGAACAATGCAACAGCAGGAACTACCCATCAGTTTTGTATCTCCAGGATTTATGGAGGGTCATATATCAAATAAAAATAAGCATTTGCTACATCAGTGAATGAATGAAAGTATTAGGGTTTGTAATGTACTCTACAGACAGGAAGCCATCAGCAAGACAACTAAGGAGGAGGACAGAGTGTGGGGAGGGGAGGGGAAGGGCCGATGGCGGCTGCACCAGGACACAACCAGCTGGGTGCTTCGCACGTATTATCTGCTTATCATCACAGCAACCTATGGAATACGTGTTCAAGTTTTATGTGATAGCATTTAAAGAAATTGAGGGAGATTTGGTCACTCACTTTAGTGAGGAAATCTGCTAGGGATAATACTAGAAGTTAATAGGGCTTAAAATGAAGTCAAAACAATGTCTCAAAATGCTCTGACAATAAACACGACGATCTTGTTTCTTTTTCTTCATACAAACAGAAGGACTCGTGTACTTCTTGCCTACTCGAACTCAGAGGCAAAAAGAGAAAGTGCTAGTCAGGGCTGTCCTCTTTTCATCAGCAAGTGTGTTTCCATAAATCCAAGATACCTGGCGATTTCCGATAGGCCATTGCTCCTGCTCCTTCAGGAATAAAGGATGAAGTGCAAGGCATCCCCTTATCAATAGACAAGTGTCCAATGATTGCCTCTGCGAGACTGAGTGACTTCAGTTCTCAATACTGTCTTTTTTGGAAACCCCTTGTCATCCTGTCCCTGGAGAAGAATGTCCATGTATATCAGGACTTTGGCTGAATTCACATTCAGCTGCCATCCTCAAGTTCTTGTTTTCACTTGACTGTCTCCTTGATCTTGATCTATAGATGGAAATCCCATCACCTTCTCCTCTCTAACTGCGAGGCAGCAAAGACAAAGCTGCTGATTGTTCTATGGCTTTGGCTCATGCTGTGATGGTGCAGCGTACTTTGAAGAGACCTCTTCCGGAATCATTCTGACTCTATCATATCCCCATCCCAGGTCTCCATCAGGTCTCCTTCGCTCTACGTTTGAAAACCTTTGGTTGTAGAACCTTGGCCTAGCGCCAAGTGTGGTCCCCAGACCAGGAGCATTGGCAGCACCAGGGAACTTGTTAAGAAATACAGATTCTCAGATCTCACCCCAGAAGACTTAATGAGAGACCCTCCAGTTGAAATCCAGTCCCTCCTAATGACTTTGATATATGCTAACGTCTGAGAACTCTCATTCCTCAGTGCTGAAGGTTAGAGAGGAATTAGAAGTATCTTTTATCATCAGACCGTGGCATTTAACATTTTTCCCTGTTTTTTCTTTATCCCCCTTTCCCCCTTTCATGCATATAACTTTTTTTTGTGGTTTTTTTTTTTGAGACACAGTCTTGCTCTGTCGCCCAGGCTGGAGGGCAGTGGCACGATCTCAGTTCATTGCAACCTCTGCCTTCGGGTTCAAGCTATTCTCCTGTCTCAACCTCCCAAGTAGCTGGGACTACAGGTGCATACCACCATGCCTGGATAATTTTGGTATTTTTAGGAGAGACAGGGTTTCACTATGTTGGCCAGGCTGGTCTTGAACTCCTGGCCTCAAGTGATCCGCCCACCTTGGCCTCCCAAAGTCCTGGGATTAGAGGCATGAGCCACTGTGCCAGGCACCATGCATAGAACTTTTTCTGTACCAAAAGATGAAGTCTTTCTGCTGGTAGATCCATGAATTTTATGGAAAATATCAAGAAGGGGCAGGATTTTGATCTAAAAGACCACCACTCTCTCACACTGTAGCAGCCAGGCTCAGCTCATAGCCCCTCAGGTCTTACAATGAAAGTGCTTGCAGGTCAACTTCCACTTGCCAGCCTGAACATTTCTTTGCTTGAGGGCTTTCTCTGGCTGGCTGAATCACTTTCCTTGAGATGTGGGAGAATTAATGTCCCTGGAAGCAGACTTCAATCAATGACTGACAAGTGTTGGCTTTTAAAAACGCCAGCTGTTTTTCCCACTTGGGTATCTCTGAAGCTGGTTCTCCACTGGCTCCCAGAACTCTCCAGACCATTTTTTTTTTTTTTTTTTTTTTTGCTGCAGTTTCTCAGTTAACCATGTAAAAACTTGCTTGACAGCATGCATTTTATGACATGCATTTTCTTATGTATCTGTTTTAATTGCCTCCTGGTCACCCCATTGGTAAAGGGGGATTCTCACCCCATCACCCCACGATTATGGGGATGCCCAGACACATGACACCCAACACTGGATAAGGATTTCGATGGCAATGTATTAGTCCCATATGCTCACTGCAGGGCAGAAGAGGACATCGTGTACCACACAGGGTCACCAGCACTTGGGAACAGAGTGAAGAAGCAGGGGCTGTGGGAGGCTGGCTTTGTAGTATCAACAGGATGGAGCTTCCCCTAGTGCCTGTGGGAGGATGTGACTGTCTTGTTTGAATAATGCCACAGGGTGGCAGGCAACTGAACCCCACTACTCAGAGATAAGCAGGAACTGTGACTGGTTCCTGTGGTAAGGAGGATGGCTTGACTAGGGTACCTTATCTGTGGAAAAAGAGTGGGGATGGGAACTTGTATTTGAGGCCCTCACAGGTTTTCCCAGATGTCAAGGCATGCATAATATCGGATCTTAATTTTAGGCCTTATACCACCGTATCTCACCCTCCTGCTCCCCTCCCATTTTACCTGCGATTATCTCCTAAACAACCTACTTTCTTTTCTTTCTCCTTCCTTCCTTCCTTCCTCCTTCCTTCCTTCCCTCCTTCCTTCCTTCCTTCCTTCCTTCCTTCCTTCCTTCCTTCCTTCCTTCCTTCCTTCCTTCCTTCCTTCCTTCCTTCCTCTCTTTCTTTCTTTTTTTGAGACAGGGTCTTGCCCTGCTGCCTAGGCTGGAGTGCAGGGGCACGATCTCGGCCCACTGCAGCCTCCGCCTCCCAGGTTCAAGCATTTCTCCCACCTCAGCCTCCCGAGTAGCTGGGATTACAGGCGCACCACCATGCCCAGCTAATTTTTGTATTTTTAGTAGAGACAGGGTTTCACCAACTCCTGATCTCAGGTGAACCACCCCCCTTGGCCTCCCAAAGTGCTGGGGTTACAGGTGTGAGCCACCATGCCCAGTCAACCTACTTACATTTCAATCCTTGTCTTGTGGTTGGCTTTTGGGACAACCCAAACGGATACAACTATATGTGTGCTTGTAAGCATATCCTGCTACTAAAGATGTGTGTGTATATGTAAATATATATGTATATATGATATACATATATGTTTGTAATTTCTGAAAGTCATTTTTACTTTATAGAATATTCCTAGGTTATTAGTTCAATTTTGAGTCCCAAATAGCTGGTGGTAAGATGAAGCAATTTTTTTAGAGTTAACATTGATGGGTGGTTGGGCGTGGTGGCTCATGTCTGTAATCCCAGCATTTGGGGAGGCTGAGGTGGGAGAATCACTTGAGGCCAGAAGTTTAAGATCAGCCTGGACAACATGGGGAAACCCCGTCTCTACCAAAAAGATACAAAAATTAGCCAGGTGTACCTGTAATCCCAGCTACTCAGGAGAATCGCTTGAACCTGGGAGGCAGAGGTTGCAGGGAGCTGAGATTGTGCCACTGCACTCCAGCCTGGGTGACAGAGTAAGACTCTGTCTCAAAAGAAAAAATTGATGATGTTACGTATTATTTCTTCCTAAAGGAAAAATAATTAGTGGTTGATGGGCACAGCTGCAAGTAAAACAGGGAGATAATGAAATAGGTATGAATAAATGGAGTGAGAAGAAACCTCATATTAGACCTGTCGAAATATCCTGTATAATGAAAATACGGTTTGTCTTCTTTAATCATTGACAATCAGAGCACAATCTTTAAATGAACACATTAATAGATGGCAGGCTTACACACATACACTCACGCTCATACACTCACACACTGTGTGGGGGCACAGGCAGGATTGAAATATGGTGTCTGTTACAACGACAAAGGATGCAACAACAGAACTTGGAAATAGGCCAGGCACGGTGGCTCACGCCTGTAATCCCAGCACTTCGGGAGGCCAAGGAGGGCGGATCACCTGAGGTCAGGAGTTTGAGAGCAGCCTGTCCAAAATGTTGAACCCTCATTCCTACTAAATATACAAAATTTGGCCGGGCGCGGTGGCTCAAGCCTGTAATCCCAGCACTTTGGGAGGCCGAGACGGGCGGATCACAAGGTCAGGAGATCGAGACCATCCTGGTTAACACGGTGAAACCCCGTCTCTACTAAAAAATACAAAAAATTAGCCGGGCGAGGTGGCGGGCGCCTGTAGTCCCAGCTACTCGGGAGGCTGAGGCAGGAGAATGGCGTAAACCCGGGAGGCGGAGCTTGCAGTGAGCCGAGATCCGGTCACTATACTCCAGCCTGGGCGACAGAGCTAGACTCCGTCTCAAAAAAAAAAAAAAAAAAAAAAATTTAGCTGGGCATGGTGGTGTGCTCCTGTAATCCCAGCTACTCAGGAAGCTGAGGCACAAGAATTGCTTGAACCTGGGAGGAGGAGGCTGCAGTGAGCTGAGCTTGTGCCACTACACTCCAGCCTGGGCAACAGGGTGAGACTGCATCTCAAAAAAAAAGAATTTGGAAATAATGTTATAAAGGTCAAACGTAAGGCAGTTAAGGGATCAGGTGGGGTGACGGAGAGAATGTTGCTGCAGGGGGAATGTTAGAAAGTGTGAGCGTGACCATAGCTGGACAGAAGGATTCAAGGGAGATTTGCTATCTGTCTGTCCTTGATGTGGGGTAATTTTGCAATAACTGGCACGTGGTAGGCACTGGATGAACGTGTGTGGTTTCTGCATCACTTTGGTTATCTACAGAGCACCTAGTAAAATATATGTTGCGTGGTTCTGAAGATAATTTCAGACAGAGATGTAAGATTCCTGTGAGATTATTGCCTATGTATTTTGGGGCCCATCAGGGATGCCTGGCTGCACTGGAACAAGTGATCTATTTTGGTGTACAGAGTACAAAGGGGTGGGAGAGGCATGCCCCTTTTCTGTAGATGTCATGTTGTTCCAGGGATGCTGTCTGCTATTGTATTCTCATCAGAGTGGTGGTGGAAGAGAAAGGAAGAGCATCTAGAGACAATGCAAGTAACAACCCAGAAAAGACTGGAAAGAGAACTGCTAGTGTGTGAGAAGATTATTAATTTATTAAAAAGTATATTTGGACACCTGTAATGTAGCCCACACTGCACTAGACATGCAAAGAACCAAACAGACATGAGGTTTCTAGACTCATGGAGCTAGTTGGAGGAGGGAAGCATAAATTACTGAATCCCAGGAATATTAAGTTATGTGCAGGAAATGAAAATAGGATGCTACGAAAACATATGACAAGGAAACCAACTCTGGGGGATTCCAGAAGTTCCCCCCCAAGGAAATTATCAGGATTTCGAAAACAGGAGTGAGCAATTGTAAATATAGTGAATTTCACAAGCTTCCACTTATTTGTTTTAGCAAATGTTTGGAATTTCTGGGATAGCTGCTGTTTCTGGTGCAGTTTCAATGTTTCTGTCTAATTACTTGCTAATTTGGCTGCATAATTTATCAGGTCCGTATTTTTTGTTACCAAGCACTCCCTGAGTGTCTCCTTGGCTCCGGTGCAGCCAAATGAATGGCAACACTATTCTATTAAAAATTGCACCCATGCACATTTATTTCCTGTTACACTGAACGGGATTTTCATCATTTTCCAGTTGGCTGTATTCAAAGTGAAATTAGCATTGTGCATCATCCTATGTAGAACGTATTGTTCAATAATTTCTATCCTTTCTATCACTCGCTTCTCTATCTCTTAGCATGCTGAAAATTGTTCGGTATTTCTTGTTTATTTTTTGGAAATTTTAGCAAAATTCAGTTGACTTTTAAGTGATACTGAATCAGTGAAACCCAGTCATTCCAGGTAATTTTAAGTATCATTGACTGTAAAGACAGAGACACAGTATCGTCATTAAAGTAGAAGAAGACAAATTGTTACCCCTCAGAGTCAGTAAAATAGTTTTTTTACAGTCCGTTTCACTAAGTGTTTAGAATGTGTATTACCTGATTAATCAATGTGTCATGAACCATGACAATGTCAATGTATTCTCACTGTTCAGTACAGGGTTGGCAGCAAGAGGGAAGTAGAATTATTAAGGTCTATTTGCCATGAAGTAGTACATTATCAGGCTTATGATTAAAGTAGCTGTTGGCTACCATTTGGTAAAGAGAAGATCAGTATTATGGGAGGACAGAAAAGGATATATAAATTTTGTCTTTCTGATTCACAGTAATTGGATCTGACTGGCTAACTCTTGTCCCATAAAATAACTCTTAATTACTTGTGGGGTGGGGAGTGGTGCTTCAGGCAAAAATGTGGACCAGGGAATAAATTCATTATTTTGCACATCAAAAATGGTATTTCATAAATGTTTTAGAACAGTTGACTCTTTCAAATGTAAGCTTTTCCCTAAAGATTTTTAAATTTATTTTGTTCTTCAATATTCAGTTTTTTTTTCTCTTTTAGCGTGATTAAAGACTGTTTCTATTGGCTTAAAGATTGTCCTCTTGATTAAAAGTGAAAGAGTGATCTAATGTCACTGTTAGGTGTTCTACTTTATTGACACAGATTTAGGATTGAAATTACCTTTATGTATGAAATTATAAATTCTATATTATAATAAATAAAATCTATAGTATAGTCTATAATGCATTCTGAAAAGGGCTGTATAAAGCAAACACTTGCAGAATCTTTATTCTTCTCTACTTGTTTCCTTTTTACTTGGATGGCTGCGTACCCATGGAAAATGTTGTCATCAAGAGGAAATAAAATTAAAGGCCAGGCACAGTGGCACCTGCCTATTATCCCAGCACTTTGTGAAGCCAAAGAGGGACGATGACTTGAGTTCAGGAGTTTGAGACCAGCCTGGATACCATAGTAAAACCCCATCTCTACAACCTTTTTTTTTTTTTTTTTTTTTTTTTAAATTAGAAGGGCATGGTGGCACACTCCTGTAGTCCCAGCTAGTGGGGAGGCTGAGGCAGGAGGATCCCTTGATCCCAGGAGGTTGAGGCAGCAGTGAACTGTGATTGCACCACTGCACTCTAGCCTGAACAACAGAGCAAGACCAGTCTTAAAAAAAAATTAAGTTTAAGATCTGTTCTAATTTGTATGCATCCTTTTAATTCTAAGATCACACTCATTCAGGGCTAGTTAATTGGGCAATTTATGTACACAATTTTTTTGCATGCCTGTTAGAAGCACAGGTCAATTAAACTACATACTATACAATTTCTTTTGTATTATGAACTGTTGTAAATTGAATTTCCTGGGCAACACACTCTGGGATACAGATTTGTATATAGGACACTTATTAGGAAGTGCTCTCAGGAACAATGCCCATGAGGGAAACAGGACTAAGTAGCGGGAGAAGACAGATAGATCCTAATGCAGTTGCAGCAGAGGACTCAGCCAGTTCCATAGGGGGCTTGAGGCTAGCATGGCCCTCCCCAGTTGTGTTCCACCCCAGGTAAGGGGCTAGGCATCAGTCGGTCATGACGTGGCTGCCTCTCAGGAGCTGTGAGGTGGTTTGGCTCTGTGTCCCCACCCAAATCTCTTGTCAAACTGTCATCCCCATGTATCAGGGGAGGGGCCTGGTGGGATGTGATTGATCACGGGGTTGGATTTCCCCCTTGCTGTTCTCGTGTTCTGTTCTCATGACTGAGTTCTCATGAGATCTGATGGTTTAAAAGTGTGGGCACTTCCCCCTTTGCTCTCTGTCTTCTGCTGCCCTGTTAGAAGACACGCCGGCTTTCCCTTTGCCTTCCGCCATGACCGTAAGTTTCCTGAGGCCTCCCCCGTCAGGTGGAACTGTGAGTCAATTAAACCTCTTTTCTTTATAAATTACCCAGTCTCAGGTCATTCTTTATAGCAGTGTGACACCAATACAAGGTGTCACCTTGGAAGAGACAGTTCCTTTCACAGAGGACACCTGCGTGGGAAGGATCCAGTGGGGGCCATCAGTAGACAAAACTCCCAGTAGCTGGCAGGATGAAAATAGAGGGCCTGGGTGGCATGCACACAATGTATTCTCACTGTTCAGTACAGGGTTGGCAGCAAGAGAGGAGTAGAATTATTAAGGTCTATTTGCCATGAAGTAGTACATTATCAGGCTTATGATTAAAGTAACTGTTGGCTACCATTTGGTACAGAGGTTCTGTGCAGGTGTTATCAACTATTTCATGGTGCCTAAATCAGCCCCAGGGGGTATGTATCAGTATCTAGTCTCTAGATGACCCTTATAGAGTTTTTGAGTATGATCACATGCAATGCAAATATTCACATGACTTTCACCATAACAAAAACGTGCACTAGCTCTTTTATAAGGCACTTTAGAGTCTTTAGTCTTTGAGGTAATAATTTTTTTAAAAAGTTAACTATATCATGGTTATCATTTTAAAAACCTCCTTCTTATCTATTTGGAAAACGTGTGTCTATTTAAGCCTCCACCAAGTGGAAAAATTTTTTTAAGGAAATTCTGATGATATAAATGCAAATGAAAAAATAGGAAAGCATCTTTCAAATTAGCATGACTGCATGATATCAGAGTCAGAAAGGGTAGGTGGAAAAATAAAGTGTGTGTAAGAAAAATGTGTGCAAAACAATGGCTGTGAAGTTGTAAGAAGATTGTAGGAAAAAAGCTAAGGAATACAAGAACCTCCAATGTTTTTTGATAGCCATGTTTTAAACAAAAACAAGAAAGGGATATGATACTCATTGTTTGCAGCAGATTGAATATTGTTCCCCGAGGGTGGGGAAATCAGAACGGCTCCTTTTTTCTTCTGTCTATGACTTCCTTTTCAGAGACAATGATCTTCATACCGGAAACATCTAGCCATAAAGGAGGGAATGGAAACGCCGCTGTGTGGAGTTAGTCAGAAATCTTCCGGTCGTTTTTTTTCTTTTTTTTTTTGAGTTTTTTTGTTTTTGTTTGTTGTTTTGAGAGTCTTGCTCTGTTGCCCAGGCTGGAGTACAGTGGCACAAACATGATTCACTGCAGACTCGTCCTCCCAAGCTCAAGCCATCCTCCCACCTCAGCCTCCCAAGTAGCTGGGACCACAGGCGCACACCGCCACACCCAGCTAATTTTTAAATTTTTTGTATAGATTAAGTCTCACCATGTTGCCCAGGCTGGTCTCAAGCTCCTGGGCTCAAGCAATCTTCCTGCCTTGGCCTCCCAAAGTGCTGGGATTACAGGTGTGAACCACTGCACCCAGCCCCTCCAGTCATTTTAAGCAAATTTCATTCTCCAGATGGAGACAAATTACAGTCTGGTACTAAAGGTTGTTTACACGTATAATTTGATACTTATTACTGGTGATCATTAATGAATCACAGAGAAGAGGAGAGGTGATAGAAAATGACAAAGGAAACATGTTATTTTGATATGTAAAGGGAGGATAAAGATATATTTTGGAAACCAAAAATTGGTGAGAGTGACTTACATTTTTTAATTTATTTTTTGAGATGGAGCCTCGCTCTTATTGCCCAGGCTGGAGGGCAGTGGCACAATCTCAGCTCACTGCAACCTCTGCCTCCCAGGTTCAAGCACTTCTCCTGCCTTAGCCTCCCCAGTAGCTGGGATTACAGGTGCCTGCCACCACACTTGGCTGATTTTTGTATTTTTAGTAGAGACGGGGTTTCGCCATGTTGGCCATGCTGGTCTCAAACTCCTGACCTCAGGTGATTCACCTGCCTCGGCCTCCCAAAGTGCTGGGATTACAGGCATGAGCCACTGCTCCTGGCCAACTTGACTTAAATTATTGTAAACAATTAGAAAGGAAAATGATAACAATTGGAGGCCACATGTCTGGCTAACCTCATTTCTTGCTTTGGAGGGAAGCAAGGAGAACGCTTATAACAATAAGGGCCCTGTAGGTAAAAGCCATGGGTTTGAATCCTCCTTTTGTCATCCATCAGCCGAATGACAGTGGTCATGTCCTATGACCACCCAGAGCTTCAGTTTTCTCATATGTATGTAACCTTGTTGAAATCACAGGCCCCTGGCATTCAGCCCAGGCTGGTATTTCAGAAAACACAACTCAACATGCCAGAAAAAAAAAAAAAATTGCGTCCTTATTTTCCTCCTTTTTTTTTTTTTTTTTTTTTGAGACGGAGTCTCGCTCTGTCGCCCAGGCTGGAGTGCAGTGGCCGGATCTCAGCTCACTGCAAGCTCCGCCTCCCGGGTTCCCGCCATTCTCCTGCCTCAGCCTCCCAAGTAGCTGGGACTACAGGCGCCCACCACCTCGCCCGGCTAGTTTTTTTGTAGTTTTAGTAGAGACGGGGTTTCACTGTGTTCGCCAGGATGGTCTCGATCTCCTGACCTCGTGATCCACCCGTCTCGGCCTCCCAAAGTGCTGGGATTACAGGCTTGAGCCACCGCGCCCGGCCTTCCTTCTTCTTAAAGTACATAAACAGGGTTCCGGGCTGCACATGGTGGCACAAGCCTGTAATCCCAACACTTTAGGAGAATCACTTGAGCTCAGGAGCTTGAGACCAGCCTGGGCAACATAGCAAGACCCCATATCTGCAAAAAAATACAAAAAAAATTAGCTGACTTTGGTGGCACATCCTGTAGTCCCAGCTACCTGGCAGGCTGAGGTGGGAGGGCTGCTTGAGCCCAGGAGCTCCAGGCTGCAGTGAGCTTTGATCACACTGCTATACTCCAGCCTGGGTGACAGAGTGGCCCTAATTCAGAATCCTCATCTGTGCTACAATCCCATTTACTCTTCTCAGTTATTTATCTCCCACACCCTTTCCCAAACTCAAGTTTGACAAATGCTGAAAGAACTTTCTTACTTACACCTGGACTATACAGATTTCTTTCCCCTTCCTGCACTCCCTCCCCTACCTCCTCACATACACCTCTGTACTTTATTATTTTTGACTGACAACGGATTTCTCCAAGTCTTTCCCCTCCTAAGCCTTTCAGGTTCTATCTTCTATTAATTCCCTGTCAACCCTCTAACTCTGATGTGTGAAGAGCCCAGGACTGGTCTAGCTGAGACAGGTCTCCCTAGGAGACAGATGGGGCAGGAACAAAAGGAGAAGCAGGGAAGGCAATTAGGGGCTTATTTTGGCAGCCTGGAGCTGGGTGGAGAGTCTGAGATCAATTTCATTCTTTCAGTGAACATTCATTTTGTGCCAGGTCTGTGCTTGGTGCTGGAGAAGGTGCAGGGGGCATGCCAGACAAAAGCCTGCCCTCCTGGAGCTCATAGGGCTAAGTGGTAGGAAAGAAGTAGAAATAAATGCTGAGGGTGGGGTGGGAACGAGCTTTCCATAGGGAGCAGCAAAAGTCACTCTGACGGGCTGACATTTGAGTTAAGACCTGAAGGATGAACAAGAACATTCAAGGCAGAGGGAACAGCAGCCCTGAACCTGGCATATTTGAGAAGCAGAAAGAATGGATCATGTAGGGTGATAGGGTTTAGATGTTTGTCCCCTCCAAATCTCATGTTGAAATGTGAGCTTCAGTGTTAGAAGTGGGCCTCGTGGGAGGTGTTTGGGTCACAGGGGCAGATCCCTCATGAATGTCTTAGCAGTAATGAGTGAGTTCTTATTCTTTGAGTTCACACAAGATCTGGTTATTTCAAAAAGCCTGGCACTGTCTCCTCTCTCTCTCTCTTTCTCTACCCATATGATGTGCTGGCTCTCCTTTACCTCCTGCCATGATTATAAGCTTCCTGAGTCCCTCACCAGAAGAAGATGCTGGCACGATGCTTTGTTTACAGCCTGCAGAGCTGTGAGCCAAATAAACCTCTTTTCCTGATAAACTACCCAGTCTCAGGCATTTATTTATAGCAATGCAAATGGACCAATACAGACAGCAAAGGAGGAAATAGATCTACTAAGTCAGGTTATGTTGTAGGATGCATGCCTTGGTGAAGATTTGAGCTTTATTCTAATAATTAGTGAAGCCTCAGAAGGGTTCTGAGCAAGGGCATGACAATATGTCATGTATGACAAGTATGATTTAAGTTTTTAAAATAGTACTCTGATAGCTGCATAGAGAATGTATGGCAGTCAGGCAATCGAAGCACAAAGACTACTTATGGGGCCATGGCTTCCATCCAGACAAGAGCTGATGTACCTTGAATGAGGGCAGTAGAAGTACTGATAAAGAGAAGTAGATGGATTTAAGGCTGAATCGTCAAAAGCCTGGGTAGCTATTTCCCTGCCGCCGCGGAGTCGCGCGGAGGCGGAGGCTTGGGTGCGTTCAACATTCCGCTTCACCCGTAACCCACCGCCATGGCCGAGGAAGGCACTGCTGCTGGAGGTGTAATGGACGTTAATACTGCTTTACAAGAGGTGCTGAAGACCGCCCTCATCCACCATGGCCTAGCACGTGGAATTCGCGAAGCTGCCAAAGCCTTAGACAAGCGCCAAGCCCATCTTTGTGTGCTTGCATCCAACTGTGATGAGCCTATGTATGTCAAGTTGGTGGAGGCCCTTTGTGCTGAACATCAGATCAACCTAATTAAGGTTGATGACAACAGAAACTAGGAGAATGGGTAGGCCTCTGTAAAATTGACAGAGAGGGGAAACCCCGTAAAGTGGTTGGTTGCAGTTGTGTAGTAGTTAAGGACTATGGAAAGGAGTCTTAGGCCAAGGATGTTATCGAAGAGTACTTCAAATGCAAGAAATGAATAAATAAATCTTTGGCTCACAAAAAAAAAAAAAAAAAGCCTGGGTATAGGAGAGAAGAGAAGGAGAGGAATCAGAATGATAAATGTTTGGCTTGAGCAGTTCATTACCATCCACAGAAATGGGGAAGACTGGAAAAGAGAGAAGAAAGTCAAAGGTTGTGTTTTGGATATGCTACATTTGACAAGACTATTAGACGTCCAGTTGGAAATGTCAGATGGGCATTTTGACCATATAAATGAGTCTGGCGCTCAAGGGAGAGGTCAGAGCTGCACATATCAATCTGGGTGTCATCGCCAGAGAGATAGGACTCAAAGCCAGAGAGTGAAATGAGCTCACTTAGCTCTGGAGACAGCTGGAGAAGAAAAGAGGCTCTAGGAGCAAGTTCCAGGGTATTCCCACATTTAGAGGCTTGAAAGAGGAGCAGAAGCCAACAAAGGAGAGGCAGAAGGAGCAGTCAGGGATGCAGAAAGAAAACCAGGAGAGTGTGGTGTAGTTTTCAGGGAAGAGAGTGGTTGACTGGGTCAGGTGTTCTTGAAAGATCGAATAAGATAAGTGAGGCCCAGTGCAGTGGCTCACGTCTGTAATCCCAGCACTTTGGGAGGCTCAGGCAGGTGGATCACTTGAGGTCACAAGTTCAAGACCAGCTTGGGCAACATGGTGAGACCCTGTCTCTACTAAAAATACAAAAATTAGCTGAGCGTGGTGGCATACCTGTAATCCCAGCTACTCGGGAGGCTGAGGCGGCAGAATCACATAAACCCAGGAGGTGGAGGTTGCAGTGAGCTGATATCATGCCACTGCACTCTAGCCTGGGTGACAGAGCAAGATTCTGTCTCAAAAAAGAAAAAGATAAGTGAGGCGTCTATTGAATTTGGAACATGGGGGCTGTTGATGAGCTTGAGATGATCCATGTTGGGGTGAGAGATCCCTTTCTTTCCATTCTGGATGTTCGATAGTTGAGTCTGAGAAATAAACTAATAGATCACTTAACAAGAGAAAAGGCTAACATGTATATTATGTGTACGCGTGCATCCCAGGAAGCTGAGTGCCCAATGACCCAATGGCATTTAGAAGCTTATATACCCTTCTTCACAGGGAGAGGGAAGGGTGGGATGCAGACAATTTAGAGGAGGAGTAAATGAGTTTTAGGGAAGATGAATGGACCTGAAGAACAGATGGTAGTCTGAGACAAAGCCCATCTGGGCTCCTGGTATGGCATTAATTCTAGTCTTCTTTTCCTGGGATATGCTTCAGTCTTCTCCCAGTGGATGAGATACCCCGGGGAAGTTATTGACAATGATTGAGTATCTTAGGAGAACCCAGTGTTTAGGTAGGGAGGGACCTTTGGGGAAAGCCCTTCTCTGCATTTGCTGCTGGCACGTGCTCTCAGTTTGAAGTCCAAAGTGTCATATTTTGGGCTTTCATTTTCTGAGCCTCAGAAGCTACATTAGCCAGTTTTAAGTCTTCTAATGAGTGAATAAATTGTTGAGGAAGGGGAAGCAGTAATTTCAGATAATTTGTTAGAGTACTGGTACTTACAGGGAGGTAGAAAAATGAGTTGGGAGATGGAGAGGGATTATGGAGTCAAGGGAGGAGCGTGTTTGTGTGCTTGTGAGAAGGATAACCCTAGTTATGTAAGAGAAGGAAGAGATGAGGAGGTCAGTGATGTTAAGAAGGTGAGACGGGCAGGGGCCAGAGCATACTGGAGGCTACTGATTTTTGATGAGAGCAGGGACATTTTTTTCTATTGTAACATATGGTAAGATGAAAAACACAGGCACTATTAAGGACCGAATTCTGTCTCCCCAAAATTCATGTTGAGGTCCTGGTCCCAAATGTGACTATATTAGAAGATAAGGTCTTTAGGGAGATAATTCTATTTAAATGAGGTCATAGAGGTAGCCCTTAATTTGATAGGGCTGGTGTCTTTGTAAGAAGAAGAGACACCAGCACTCTCTCCCTCATGCATGCACCAAGAAAAGACTATGTGAGGACCCAGCCAGCAGGCAGCTGTCTGCAAGCCAGGAAGAGAGCCCTGACCAGGTACCAACCAAGCCAACACTGTGATGCTGGATTTTGAGCCTCCAGAATGTGAGATGAAAAATTTCTGTTGTTTAAGCCACTCATTTTGTGCTATTTTGTTATGGCAGCCCAAGCAGACTAAGACTGGCACAGAAACTTAGAGATGTTTAGATACAGTGGGAAGAGTATGAAAGTGTTGCTCCTCTGCAGGCTTCTATTTTCTCAATAAAGTATGAAGTGAGGTCATCAGCGGAGAGTGAGTGTGTTGGTGGGGATATGGGAGGTTGGAGAAGAAGGGAGAATAAATAACAATTTTTGAAAGAGGAAAATGAAATTTATTAGGAAAATATAGTAGGATTGCCAGGTATCCTTAAATGCCCATTTGAAGTTCATAGAGCTGAGTTTAGAGTGAAATCATTCAGGAGAGTTTCTCTAGCAGTATTTGGCTAGTCAGGGGTAGCCCCAAATGGCAGACAGTTGGGTACATCCATGGCTCCAAATTTGCCAGTCAAGGACAACAGAAAAAGAAACAAGAGCGATAAGAATGTTTTCAAGGTTGTGAGTTGGGAAAGGAGGGAAATGAAGATAGGAGGCATGTATTGGGCATGGGGGCTTCCCAATGAGATTAAAGAATCATTGCAGAGAGAATACTAGAGTAAGTGAGCTGGATAAATAGAATGTATTGACATTAACAGAGAGTGGTTGTTAATATATTCATATATTTCATATAATGAATAATATATTCATTATATGAAACTAGTGATAAAAAATACCCACTTCACAGGATTATTCCAGGGAACAAATTGAAATACTTGATAAACTATAATGTGAGTTATCAGTCTGGTAACTAAAGTAATGTAGCAGATATAACAGATCTTGATTTCTTCAGGCCATTCTACTACAACTATCATGAACAAAATCATAATATGTAAATGATAACATGCTAACTGGATTTATGACCATTGAAGAAGAATATCAAAATTGTTTGCTCTGCTTATTTTTAGCTCTGGCCCAATTCTAGGACCATTCCCTTGTCAAAATGGTCAGTGTTTCTGTGTAAGACAACCCTTTGTGTGAGAAATTTCAGAGTGGTGCGTTGTGGAAGCAAGCCATTTGGTGTTTGCCAGGTATCAGCAATGATTAGACAGAAGCGGTGTCAAAGAACTATAATTTTAATTTCAGGAATTTTAAGCAAATAGTTGGAGGAACTGAAGAAATTTAGACAGTCTGTATTTCTTATATCTTGAATTGCTCAAGCAGAATGAGAATGTGATAAGACTCGTAAATTCCAAATTACATTCAATTGTATCTAATAAAGAGATTTAAGAAGTTGAGAAAATATATGTTATTACTGGGAAAGAAATAGAAAGTTAAGCAAAAAAAAAAAAAAAAAAAGGAGAAGAAAAGATAGTAAGTAGTTGAACTAAATAGAAGCATTCAATGCCCAAGGAAAAAGTCCACAGCCGTAATAAAAATAATCATCCTGAATATTATATTCCTTGAATTTAAAAATGCATTCAATCTTTGATAGAGTTGAAAAAGAGATGTTTTAGATAACAAAATGCTAGCACTGTGTAAACACTGATCTCAAATTCTCCTTAGTTCTCTTACACTAATATGCACTTATATGGCTTTATAGATGCTTAGAAGTACTTACTGATCCATATATACTTTTATCTTTTTTTTTAATTGATGCATAACAGATGTACATTGTTTTGGAGTACACATGACAATTTAATACATTTGTATAATTTGTAAATACCAAATCAGTATACTTGGGATATCCATTACTTTAAGTATTTGTCTTTTCTTTATGCTAAAAACATTCCCCTTTTTCTCTTGTAGCTATTTTGAAATGTACAATAGATGGTTGTAAACTATAATTACCCTGCTGATGTATCTAACATTAGGTCTTATTTCTTCTGTCATATTATATATTACCATATATACTTTTAAGTACTTACAGATATTTAGCCATTCCTGTAAAATTCTTGTAGTAAAAGTTCCTACAGACCTGAATATTAGGAAAATGCAGGTTTAGACCTAAAAAGGGTACCCTGATGCCGCCACTGATGTAGCAGTGGCTGGCTCCCCTAGGCTCAAATAATGCATTGACCTTTGGAGGGCAGCCAAGTGGAGCTCACGCAGGTTAATTTCCATGCAAGGCCTTGCTAGATCACATCATATCCCCTGCCTATTGCCAGACACTTAATCCAGGAATAGTATGGTTTGAGGAGCCCCTCTCTGTCAAAAATTTGGTACCTGCTTCACAGTCAGAATCCCAACTTTAGTGCCTTTGATTGGATTAATAATTTCTCTGAGCTCTAGGTCTGGGGACTGGGCTTGCCTTGGCAGTTGGGTTAGTCAGTGGGATAGGATGTGGCTCTGGAGTTGGGGTGGCTGGAGGTTGGAGGGCCTGGGGTGGGGGACAGGCTAGCAGGGAGAGCAGGCATTGTCCTAACAGAAGCCCAAAAGTGTGTGATGTGAGGATAATCACAGCGATTGTTAACCATGGTCAAGAAGGATCCCCAAAGATGAATGCTGACAATGGCAAATCTGTTCAGCTGGAGCGGGGGCAGAGGTTGAGATGGGGCAAGCATGGGCAGGCTAGGAAGGCAAGAGGGGCCACAGCGCAGCGAGAGGGCCTCAAATGATTGCAGCCATCTGACCAGGCTGGCCACAGCTCTCTTTGGTTTTGCTTAAAGACAACCGAGTTGGGAGTGAGGGCAGAAAAAAAAAACGTTCCTTAAAAGCATTTTCTGAAATGCAAATATATGTTCATCATGAGGTGTGAAACATTAAAAACTCATTAGAACTCATTGCCATGCATGATCCTGCTCACAAAGCCTAGTTTTATAGAGGAATAGGAAATAGGGCTAGGAATTAAAGAATAAGAACACATATCCTCCAGGTGGAAGGTGCTTTAGAGGGAAACCTGAGATATCTTGGAAAAGAGTCTTGCAGGCAAATAGAGACAAAGCACCTGGGCTCTGCCAAGTTAGAATGAAGACAGCAAAGCAAAAGAAAATCTGCAACAAGACAAAGTAGCTCCAACTTAACTAGATGCAGGTTATTCCAAATTGTAAGTGAAATAACAGTAGGGCATTTTATCAGCTGGGAAAGTTGGAATAAGCAGATAGAAGATTAATACACTTTCACGCAATCAAGAGCTCAAGTCTGGGCCGGGCGCAGTGGTTCATGCCTGTAATCCCAGCACTTTGGGAGACCGAGGCGGGAAGATCACCTGAGGTCGGGAGTTCGAGACCAGCCTGGCCAACATGGCGAAACCCCTTCTCTACTAAAAATACAAAAATTAGCTGGGTGTGGTGGTGGGCTGTAATTTCAGCTACTAGGGAGGCCAAGGCAGAAGAACTGCTTGAACCTGGAAGGCAGAGGTTGCAGTAAGCCGAGATTGCACTGCACTCCAGCCTGGGCGACAAGAGTGAAATTCTCTCTCTCTCTCTCTCTCTCTCTCACACACATACACACACACACACACACACACACACACACACACACACACACACACACACACACACACACAGAGAGTTCAAGTCTTTTGGGTAGGGTAATTGCTTCTGAGTTGTCTGAAATGACACATGATTGACTGCTCTTGTCAGAACTGACCACCACATTCAAGTAATTTTATTCCATCTTTTTTGAGGATCATTGTTTTGTGTGTTTCCTGGTTGAAATTCATCTGTAATTAATTGTATTGCTTCATTTTGTGATTGATAGGTCCCTTGGGATGCTCTGCTAACCCTTCCTAATTGCAGTTTACCTAAGCACAGTAAATTTGGTTAGCCAATTCTCTTACTCTTCCATTAAATATTAATGAGTACACTTGAGTAACATCATTTTCAATACTGTAAAATCTCAATTAAATAGAATAAACAAGGATTGAGTTTTTCTAGTTAATTAAATCTTATAATTAGCTGAAGCTTAACCAGGGGACCTTTTGGTTCGACATCCTCCTGGTGATGTTTTTTTCTAGAATGTCTTATTTACCATCTGATCCACTCCTGATTTTAATTTTCCCGGATGAGTTACCATCTCGCAATACCTCATGCTTAGTTGTCTCTTACTCATTCATTCATTTGTTCACATTTATTAGGAGGCTACTAATAGACGAGGAAGTCATAACCAGAGACAGACATGAAAACGGTAAAATAGCAGATTGGTTCTTTCAACAAATTCTAGTTTATAGTTTTTCATTATTGTCTTAGAAAGCATGGGTCATAGAAAAAAAAAAGTCTTGGTCGATGGAGAGATTCTTGTGTGCTTCCTGTTAACTGAGTGAAGTAGTTTTCCCCTTTGCCTTTCAGAATTTTGAAAATCATCATTATTTTTTGACAGGGCCTTTGCCTCATTTATAAAATTGTCCCAGTACGATGAGACATTTCACTTGCTATTTATACTTTATTGTGACATACTCATCTTGCCATTTCATTTCATATTTAAGGTGCACGCAAATGTTTGGGTGTGATTTCTGAAAGATTTTTTGCACTAATCTTTGTTCTGATGACACTCAGCTGAACTCTACAAATAACCCCCAAACAGTCTTTAGATGATACACAGACACTCACCAGTTTTGAATGTTAAGCCAGCAAATTAGGACTTTGTTCACTCCTCACATATGTCTGACAACTAGCTTTTGTAGTGTTAGGTTTTCATGGTATATCATTTCCCTGAGGCTTCCACATTAATTAGGCAGCTTTTTCATATAGGCTCCGAGACTCGGACCAGTTTTCATTGGTTCAGTTCTTTCTTGCTCTGTTGGCCAGAAATAACTCTATGTTTTTTTTGTTTGTTTGTGATGGAGTTTCGCTCTTGTTGCCCAGGCTGGAGTGGATCTTGGCTCATTGCAACCTCTGCCTCCCAGGTTCAAGTGATTCTCCTGCCTCAGCCTCCCGAGTAGCTGGGATCACAGGCATATGCCACCACTCCCTGCTAATTTTGTATTTTTAGTAGAGACGGGGTTTCTCCATGTTGGTCAGGATGGTCTCAAACTCCCCACCTCAGAAGATCCGCCCACCTTGGCCTCCTGAAGTGTACTGGTACCACCACAGCTTACTGCAGCCTCACACTCCTAGGCTCAAGCAATCCTCCCACCTCAGCCTCCTGAGAAGCTGGGACTACAGCTGTGCACTAGCACATCTGGCTGATTTTTTTTTTTTGGTAGGGGCGGGGTCTTGCTATGTTGCCCAAGCTGGTCTTGAACTCCTAGGCTCAAGTGTCCACATGCCTTGGCTTCCCAAATTGCTGAGATTACAATTATGACCCACTACACCTGGCTGTGCTACCCTATTAAACTTTGTTTTGCCTTGTTTTGTTCTTTTAAAGAAGATTCTGCAACACTTTCTACAGGAGTTCCTAGGTATTGAACCTGATGCTTTCCTGAAAATGAGTATAAAGCATGAACATGTAAAAGTTGAGCTAAGATTTCCCATTGTAAGAGAATCTTCACCCTTAGATGAGTAAACTTATTTTAAAACTGTAGTTATGGTTCAAATAGTTAAGTATTTGTAAATTCTTTAATGTTACAGCACCTAATGGCCATCTCAAACACTCAAATTAGCATGGAGTCAACATTGAATACAGATAAAAGATATTTTCCCATTAAAATTCTTATTTCAGCTGGGCACTGTGGCTCACGCCTGTAATCCCAACACTTTGGGAGGCCAAGGCAGGCGGATCACCTGAGGTTAGGAGTTTGAGACCAGTCTAACCAATATGGAGAAACCCCATCTCTACTAAAAATACAAAAAAAAGAAAAGAAAACAAATTAGCCAGGCATGGTGGCACTTGCCTGTAATCCCAGCTACTTGGGAGGCTGAGGCAGGAGAATCTCTTGAACCTGGAAGGCAGAGGTTGTGGTGAGCCAAGATCGCGCCATTGCACTCCAGCCTGGGCAACAAGAGCGAAACTCTGTCTCAAAAAAAATAAAAATAAAAATAAAAAATAAAAAATAAAATTCTTATCTCAAAATTCACTTATTTGAGTTTTAGTGAAGATACATTTATTTATTCATTTATTTATTTTATCTTTTTTTTTTTTTGAGACAGAGTCTCGCTCTGTCGCCTAGGCTGGAGTGCAGTGGCACAATCGTGACTCACTGCAACCTCCGCCTCCCGGGTTCAAGCGATTCTCCTCCCTCAGTCTCCCAAGTAGCTGAGATTACAGACACCCCCATGTCCAGCTAATTTTTGTATTTTTAGTAGAGACAGGGTTTCACCATGTTGGCCAGGCTGATCTTGAACTCCTGACCTAAAGTGATCCACCCACCTCAGCCTCCCAAAGTGCTGAGATTACAGGCGTGAGCCACTGTGCCAGGCCTGTGGAAATATTTAATTAGCAGAGAAATTTACTTATTTTTTTGGTTGGGAAAAAGAACTTGCTGATGGTGATTGCATAGCTGATATGGACACGTAGGCATGGATATAACTGACATTTAATGACATTTCCAGAACTCACATTCTTGGATTGGGTGTTTTCTCAGAAGCGACAGGGTTTCTTCAGTCGTCATCAAGTTTGCTTGCACAAACCCTATTCAAGGGTTGCATTTGTTGGGCTGGATCCAGAGCTCAGGCTGACTGGGGGCTTTGGCCATGATGGATCGGGGTGACTCTCTGATGCAGAGCTCCTGGGACACTGAACCATGCCGCTGAATCAGGAAAATAATTATGTTAAATGTTCCCAGTAACATAAGTCTCCTCTTCCATTATTTCCTTTGTTATGGTTTTTATCTGAAAATTGAAAACAAAATAGAACACTTATTGGTGACATGATGACTTAGCTCACTTTACTTTTGTAGCTTTCAAATGGACTCATTGCTTTTCCCACAAACCTTTCTGCCTATGAGACAGTCCCATGTTTCTTGTGTGTGAAGTCTTGCTCTAGACTATTATGAAAAAGACTGTCAGGGCAGAAGAACTTGATCCAGGTGACTTTTAAGAACTTGTTACTGAAAGTGAGACCCTTAGTCCAGTGGGATTGGCATTGTCTGGGAGCTCATAGATATGACACCAAACCAGGTACGTTCTGCCAGTACCACACAGTAAGGCAATCGCGGGGACAGTGGGTTTTGCAAAAGAGAAAAGATTCATTCACAGGGCAGCCCAGCCAGGAGATGGGAGAACAGCTCTCAAATCTACCTCCTCAAGGATAGTGCTTAGGGATATTTATGGAGTAAAGAATTAGGATGGTCTAAGGTGGGGGAAGATAATTGAGGGTGGGGGGAAATGAGGTAATTGGTGATCTCAGCAAGTGTAGTCTGGGCTCATGGCTCTTCCTAGGATACGTGGTCAGAAAATAGCAGTGTTAACATGATCTGAGGGTGGAGTTTTGGCCCTGTGATGGCAAATGTCACTTTTTGGACATCCATGCAGGTGCATTCGGAGGGTTGGTGGTCTCAGCTGGTTTTAACTGGATAGGGGCCGCCCCAAGTTCCCGAAAGACAACTTAAGCAATTGTTACTATGGTGACATATATGTCAGACTGTTATTTATAGGGAAGCTAGTGAAGGCTAAGTTACAGCATTTAGCAGCCTGCCTTTAAGCTACGTGGGTTTAAAAAATCAACAAGCAGCAAAATTCAACAAGGTGCAAGCAACTTAAAAGATTAGCCCTCAGTAGCAGGCGCAGTGGCTCACACCTGTAATCCCAACACTTTGGGAGGCCGAGGTAGGCGGATCACGTGAGATTGGGAGTTTGAGACCAGCCTGGCCAACATGGAGAAACCCCGTCTCTACTAAAAATACAAAAATTAGCCGGGTGTGGTGGCACATGCCTGTAATCCCAGCTACTCGGGAGGCTGAGGGGGGAGAATCACTTGAATCCGGGAGGCGGAGGTTTCGGTGAGCTGAGATCTCACCACTGCACTCCAGCCTAAGCAACAAGAGCAAAACTCCATCTCAAAAAAAAAAAAAAAAGATTAGCCCTCGGTTTCAGAAATGTAGAATATTAGGGCCTACCCTGGATCTACTGAACCAGAATCTGCATTTTATTACATTTCTCAGGTGATTCATGGGCACACTGCAGTTGAAGAAATGCTGCTTTAAGACGCCTGCCAAGACAATAACGACTGCCGCTGTATAGACTATGAATGGGAGAAAAAAGTAACTCCTCCTCAACCCTCATACGTTTGTACTTGGGACAGACTCACAAGAAAAGACAGATTAACAAGAGAAAAACAAGCAAGTGTATTAATGCATGCAGTGCACGTCCTGTGGGAGAAAAGTAACTCAAAGCAGTGGCTTTAGGAGTCTGGCTTATGTCGTATATTTGACAAAGAACAATAAATTTCAGAGAAGTGACAAGACAAAGGGAAAGCCATCCCAGGATTCTAGAAGTGGGAAAATGTAGGAAGGCAAATTTATGGGAAATGAACGGAGTGAAGTCCACTGGCAGAATCTCCTGGCTTTGTTGCCGAGCTGATAAAAGGTTGTAAAGGAGAATTTACATCCTGGCTTTAGGTGGGAAATAGGGGGAGGGTAGAAGACCTTTTGTCTTTGCAATTCTCTGCCCTGCTTTCAGGCAAACAGAAGGAAGGCAAAGAGCTTTTCTGAGTCGCTTCTTAATTGCCTTTAGCTCAAAAACCATTTATGTCAAAGAGGCATATTTTGAGGTGACACATTCTGGTTTCTTTAAACAAATACTCCTGAATACTGATTATTAACCTGGGTCTCCACTCCAATGACTGTGCTAAGTGTTTTTTATGCATTGTCTCGTACAGATTTTGCATCAAATTCATCAAAGAGAAGATTATTCTCATTTTGCACCTGAGGAAGCTGAAACCACAGAAGGGCTAAATAACTTTCTTCTATTTTTTTTTTTTTTTTTTGAAATGGAGTCTTGCTCTGTTGCCCAGGCTGGAGTACAATGGCATGATCCTGGCTCACTGCAACCTCCACCTCCCAGATTCAAGCAATTCTCCTGCCTCAGCCTCCTGAGTAGCTGGCACTACAGGTGCCCCCCACCACACCTGGCTAAGTTTTGTACTTTTATTAGAGATGAGGTTTTGCCATGTTGGCCAGCCTGGTCTTGAACTCCTGACCTTGTGATCTTCCTGCCTCGGCCTCCCAAAGTGCCGGGATTACAGGCATGAGCCACCACATCCAGCCAATAATTTGCTTAAGGTTAAGCATCTAGTGTGTATCAGAGCAGGAATTTGAATGATTATCCACTTGCCATCAAAGTTTATCCTCTTGGCCACTGTAATTTGTTTATTTCATTCAAAAAATGTTGTCAGCACCCTCATTTGAGGTGTTAAAAGACAATTTTCATATAAAGGTAAAACCATGTATTTCATACAGATATGAAATTGATCACTTTTTAAATATTTATTTTATTATTTTTATTTTTTAGGCAGAGTCTCACTCTGTCACCCAGGAGTTCAGTGGTGTGATCGTGGCTCACTGCAGGCTTGAACTCCTGGGTTCAGGCAATCCTCCTGTCTCAGCTTCTGGAGTAGCTGGGACTACAGGCATGAACTACCATGCCTGGCTATTTAAAAAAAATTTTTTATAAAGATGAGTTCTTGAAATTTTGCTCAGGCTGCTTTCGAACTCCTGGGCTCAACCGTAAAGACTGAATTTAAATCATCAGTGAGAGAACTGGAAAGGTGTTATAACCAGTTCAAAGGAGAATCCACAGAATAGATACATTTACATGTATAGATCAGAACTATCGAGCTGAGTGTGTCAATGGAGGCAGAACTACCTTTTTGTTGTGGTGTGGGAGAGGGAGAGTTGCCTCTCCCCTGGACACAATTCATTTGCATGCCTATGGATAAGAATTATTTTGCATTGCTATCAGTTAGGCACAATTTATAGAATTGCAAAAGAGCTCTGTTAAAGAAGAAAGTATTCATGACACTTGTTAAAACAGTAAGGCAGAATGAGCAATCAACTGAGATAACTCAGTACCTTCAGAGCAGCCTAGAGTAAGAGAATATTGTTGGAAGTCGGTTAAAAAAGACAGAAACACTGCACTGTGGGTGAATTCCACCCTGACTCTACACTTTTAGGCTTGCTTCCCATAGCCAAGGACCTGTCACTTCTGGACCAGTGAAATGAGACACGGATGCTCATGTTGGCAACTTGTTTTCAATCTGTTTCTATTTTATTTTATCTCTACTTGCCTAAATACACCATTTCCTAGTTTGGGTCCTACTCTTGCACACTGAATTTGAAGTTTTCATAAATCTCCATATCAAACCTGTCCTTTTGATAACTCCCACTTCAGGCGACTCAGGTAAGCCAATACTTTCTGACTGCCCAAAGGACTCAATCACGCCGGAGCCAGGCCCATCTGTTTCCCCATTTGGGGTAATCTGCGGGGTGCAGGGAGACTGAAATTCAGAAGAAGTGAGTCTGTGAGGTTCATTCCTGTGAATCCTTCCCTTAACATTAGAGTGATGGGCAGCGATAGTGTTCACGGTGTAGGGAAAATTTTGTGCCACAATGGATAGGTTTGCACTGTTTGGATCACATACCTCTTTGACTTTTAGTTTTGTTGTTTTCTTGGAGATACAGTCTCACTTTGTCACCCAGGCTGGAGTGCAGTCGTGTGATCTCGGCTCACTGCAACCTCCACCTCCTGGGTTCAAGCAACTCTCCTGCCTCAGCCTCCCGAGTAGCTGGGATTACAGGTATGTGCCACCATGCCTGGCTAAGTTTTGTATTTTTAGTAGACACGGGCTTTCATCATGTTAACCAGGCTGGTCTCAAACTCTGACCTTAGGTAGTCAACCAACTTCAGCCTCCCAAAGTGCTGGGATTACAGGTATGAGCCACTGTACCTGGCCAGATCACACACCTCTGAGTTATCGGATTCTGATCCTGTGGGAGCTATTTGATAACTCCGAGTTGCAGTTAATTGATAGCAATGCAAAATAATTCTTGTCCATAAATATGCAAATTATGTCCTTCGTGGTAGAGGTCCTAATGACTCACCCTGCCCCTCACCCTGCCAGTTCTTTTATTGGCACATTCATCTTAATATTCTTGATCTGTAAAGGTGGTGGTGCTCTGCATTCTCCTTTGAACTGCTTCCCTCATTATGAGTAGAATAAATGCTTTCACATATATTCATTTTATATGTGCATGAGAGTTACAATTTTGCTTTTTTTTTTTGAGACAGAATCTCCCTCAGTCATCCAGGCTGGAGTGCAGTGGTGCAATCAAAGCATACTGCAGTCTCCACCTCTCAGGCTCAAGCAATCCTCCCACCTCAGCTTCCTGAGTAGCTGGGACCACAGGCACACACCCACCTCCACATCTGGCTAATTTTTAAATTGTATGTAGAGACAGGAGTCTCACTAAGTTACCCAGGTTGGTCTCAAACTCCTAGGCTCAAGACCCTCCCCTACCTCGGCCTCCCAACATGCTGGGATTACAGGTGTAAGCCACCACATCCGGCTGCTTTTACATTGTTGAAAACTATCTTTCAACTATGGTAGGAGGGCAAAATACATTATGGTAACTGACTCAGAAGCAGAGAACTAGCTAATTAATCTTCATTGAGGGTAACTGAAGGCAAATAAAAGCCAACTAAGCAGAGATTATTTGCAGACATTTTTGCAATTTTAAGCTGCCTGAAATGTTTGTGGATAAAATGAAGTTCTATGAAGTCATTTTAGGAAAAGTTCCTCTATTTGAATTAAATGGCATTCACCAAAGCACAGAATCATGGTTTCTTGAAATTAATATGATTACAGAAGATAGCCGGCTTTCATTCTGCAAGCTCAGATGGTAATTGTGTGTTTACTTGTCTGTCATCCCCACCAGGCTGTTTGCTTCAAGGCAGCAAAGAAACTGTCTTGTACCTTGTTTTATCTCCAGAACTTACCATTCTCTGGCACAGATATCTGGTGAATGATGAAATTAAAAGGCAGCCAGAATCTGCCCCTCATCTTTGTAGGCACCATAACTTGATTTTGTCAGTTCCTGAGATAATGGACATACGAAGGCAGACTTTTGTTAGCCAGATTCATACAAGATTATTTATAAACCAGAATATTAATTTGTTAATTAAAAAGAGTACTCAAACCATGCAGTAGACTTAGGATGCTTGCCTTTCTCCCTCAGGAAAACTACGTGGTGTATGTGTGTTGGGGGGGGGGGCGGTGGCTACATTATAATTAGAAGTTTGCTTAATGAGCTGGAAGTTGGAACACAGGCAATGACTGTGGCCTCTGTCCCAGGGGCAGGTCAGCCTGTTACATCCCACTACAGTGTTCAGGATGCTGGTGGCTAGGATGCTCTCCTGGCTCCTCATCCCTGGAATGAGGACATAGTGTTTCTAAGTATACAGAAAGAATCTTGTAACTAGTTGGGCTTTCTGTTCTTTGATAATATTCCCTGTCTATTAAAGCATTCTTTCTTCAGAGAGTAACACTGATTTGGTTTTAAGTGTTACATTTAAATTCACAATCCTGTTTTAGCTCCTGTATGGTCACTGTAAATAGAATTTGGGATATTCTTGAAACTCCTTTGTCACCCATATGGAGATTATTCTTTGGGATGTTTTACTTGGCCAGGGGACTGATTGCATGATTGTATTAATTATGAGTCATATGCAGAGGGTGACATCAATTCTATGTTTTAGAGGTCTTTGTGGATGATTGGTAAGCACTTCTGGCATTATTTTGTAGGGATTGAATAGTTTGTTTCCTTCAAGAGGCATTCTTCACATTATCAGAGTCTTAATTTTTTTTTTTTTTTTTTCTTAAGATGGAGTCTTGCTTGCTCTGCCGCCCAGGCTGGAGTACAGTGGTGCAATCTCAGCTCACTGCAACCTCTGCCTCCCAGGTTCAGGCGATTCTCCTGCCTCAGCCTCCTGAGTAGCTGGGATTACAGGCATGTGCCACCACGCCTAGCTAATTTTTGTATTTTCAGTAGAGACGGGATTTCGCCATGTTGACCAGCCAGCACTTGAACTCCTGACCTCAGGTGATCCACCCGCCTCGGCCTCCCAAAGTGTGGGATTACAGGCGTGAGCCACCATGCCCGGCCCAGAGTCTTAATTTTTCTTACCTGGTAGTAGCCATTGTAGTCTTTTAAGTTTTTGGCTATTCTGTGGAATCTTGTCAGCGGGGCTTGTAAAGTGATGACTTTCAACTCAAGAATGACTTATACAGATATAATTTTTTATAGCACATCAACCATATGTGGATAACAGCGATAGCAGAACTGCTTGTTTTTGTGTATCTTTTCTTTCCAACCTTATTAAAGATTCCCCCCTCCAACATACTGAAGTGATGAAAACATGCCTAAAGTCTTTGTTGCCAGTACCAAACAAACAAATTCTGTAATCCAATAATAAAAGCAGCCAGAAGCCATCACGTAAGACTGGAAGGAATTAAAAAAGGGAAATGTGCACCAATTAATGGTTAACAAATACAGGCAGGGGTCAGGCGGGGGATGGTTTTGCATGCCCAGTTAATAAGGAGTACAGAGCACATCTCAAGAGTGATGGGGATGGAAGGTCTTTGAGCAGGGAAGTGATGTGATCAAAAGTGCACAGGAGGCCGGGCGCGGTGGCTCATGCCTGTAATCCCAGCACTTTGGAAGGCCAAGGCGGGCAGATCACTTGAGCTCAGGAGTTGGAGACCAGCCTGGCCAACATGGTGAAATCCCGTCTCTGCTAAAAATACAAAAATTAGCCGGACTTGGTGGCAGGCGCCTGTAATCCCAGCTACTCAGGGGGCTGAGGCAGGAGAATTGCTTGAACCCGGGAGGCAGAGGTTGCATTGAGCCGAGAATGTGCCATTTAACTCCAGCCTGGGGGACAAGAGCGAGACTTCGTCTGAAAAAAAAAAATGTGCACACAAGACAACCTACCGTGGAGGAAACGAGGATGGAGCTGAAGGGGAAAGAGGTTGGCAGAGATGTTTAGAGGAAGCCAGCAGGCTAAGACACGAAACATAGAGGCAGTGTATGAGGGAACACCGGTAAACTGAATACTAGCCACTTACTTTAAATTCACATCAGAGCCGGGCGTGGTGGCTCACGCCTGTAATCCCAGCACTTTGGGAGGCCGAGGTGGGCGGATCACAAGGTCAGGAGATCGAGACCATGGTGAAACCCCGTCTCTACTAAAAATAGAAAAAATTAGCCGGGCGCAGGGGCGGGCGCCTGTGGTCCCAGCTACTCGGGAGGCTGAGGCAGGAGAATGGCGTGAACCCGGGAGGCGGAGCTTGCAGTGAGCCGAGATTGCGCCACTGCACTCCAGCCTGGGCGACAGAGCGAGACTCCGTCTCAAAAAAAAAAAAAAAATAAAAATAAATAAATAAATAAATAAATAAATTCACATCAGAAAAAGAAGACTCATAAGAGACACCCACTCTTATGCACTGGTCCAAGAAAGAACCTGTGAAAGGACCCTGAAGAGTAGTCAGAGGTCAAAGGACAAGAAGAGAGGACTGTGGTGGAAGCCAGGTACTGAGTGAGTTGTTAGCGGTTCACATACCCTCAGGGGTCAAGTGGCAAATGTTGAAAGAGCTCTTGGACTTGGTGATGCTTTCCAACAATGGTTTAGTGGATTTGCAGGTAAAGAAAAGGGACAAGAGTTGGTTGCACTCTGAATGAAAGGTAAGGCAGTAGATGAAGGAGCATAGCAGAATGGATGATTTTGTTTGTTTTTCATTTTGAGATGGAATTGAGCTGGGAAAGGAGACCGTGGTAGGGAGAAGGGATTCAGGAGAAACAAAAATCAAGGGATGGGCTGGATCTCGGAGGAGATAGAGGGATGTGATGGCAGGTGGATTATTCTTTTGTGAGAGGGGAGATATTTCTTTCTCTGAGATGGAAAGTCAGGATGGTTTGTACTTACAGGCCAATGCTCACCCACCTGCATCCTGTTTCTCTGAAAAAGGAGCACAGTTAAATGAGAAGTTAGGAGTCCAGAGAACAGGCAGACAATAGGAAACAGTGGATGCCTAGTATAGCCGTGGAGGGAACTGGGCATGTAATGGAATTGCCAAGGTATATAAAAGGCCCTGCAAATTGGACACCATGAATTTACCAAGGCACCAACCCACCTGCATGAGTTTTTTTTCCAGTACTCCTCATGCGTCAGGTATAGGAATATAGGATACCAGGGGCTGTATTGCTTCGTTATTGCAGATTTGCCAGGTGACAAGATGTCAATGGATCAGGGAATTGAGAGGGCTGTCAAGATGTGACAAATGCTACAAATGGGCAGAAAAATAATCTTGCACAGTGACATGTGAGCAGATTGTGATCTTCTAATGGAGCAATTAGAGAAGCATTGGCAGAACAGTTAGAGCCATCTCTGCGCATGGGTCGGAGGCTTCTCATGCTAAGCTGACTACAGAGTTCTAGCAGAACACCATGAGGGTAGTAGCCATGGTCTCTCCCATGACTTGTCTCTTTGGGGGCAAGCTCAACTGTAGAGTTTGGCAGTTCTGATGTGAACAGGTCCTTTTTTTCTGTTTCAGCTAATTCTGGTAAGAAGGTTTTGTTTGTTTGTTTTTTATTTTTTTGTGTGTGGTTTTTGTTTTTGTTTTGTTTTGTTTTGTTTTGTTTTGAGTTTCGCTCTTGTTGCCCAGGCTGGAGTGCAATGGCGCCATCTTGGCTCACTGCAACCTCTGCCTCCCAGGTTCAAGTGATTCTCCTGCCTCAGCCTCCCGAGTAGCTGGGATTACAGGCACACACCACCACTCCCGGCTAATTTTTTATTTTTAGTAGAGATGGGGTTTCTCCATGTTGGTCAGGCTGGTCTTGAACTCCCGACATCAGATGATCTGCCCACCTTGGCCTCCCAAAGTGCTGGGATTACAGGCATGAACCACTGTGCCTGGCAAGTTTTTAAGAAGTGCTTTCAACAGAAAATTGGAATAAAATTTAAAAACTTTTTTTTAGTCTCAGAATTGACAGAAACAGAATTCATACTTCGAGCCTGCAAGAATCTGGTCCCAGGGTTTTTGTTCTTAGAGTTTGCTTGGCAACCCTACTGAATCCTATTCTTTTTCTCTCCCTAGACTCAACTGCTCAGACTTCTAACTTGGTTAGTTTTAGGTGGGTCCTTCTCCATTCATATCCTGGCCTTCTACCTGGAAAGGAGCTCTCCTGCAGCAAGATGTGATATGATGCCCAGTGTATTAGTTAATTTTAATGCTGCTGATAAAGATATACCCGAGACTGGGTAATTCATGAAGAAAAAGAGATTTAATGGACTCACAGTTCCACGTGGATGGGGAGGCCTCACAATCATGGCAGAAGGCGAAAGGCATGTCTTACATGGTGGTAGACAAGAGAGAGAATGAGAATCAACTGAATGGGGTTTCCCCTTATAAAACCATCAGACTTATTCACTACCATGAGAACGGTATGGAGGAAACTGCCCCCATGATTCAATTATCTCCAACAGGGTCCTTCCCACAACACGTGGGAATTGTGAAAGTTATAATTCAAGATGAGATTTGGGTGGGGACACAGTCAAACCATATCACCCAGTAATCCTTCCTGGGCTTACGCATCAACCCACGCTTGTCTTGCAGCCATCTCTTGTGCCACCATGTTGTTTCTGGTTCAGAGTCTTTGCAATTTCTACTTTCACCTTGATCAATTTCTCTCAATCCCCTATGACTTGTCTGAGAGATGTCCCCACATCAGTTTTTAAAAAGGATTCAACCCAATGTCTTCGCTTGTGGTGTGCACCAACCTCTTAGATGGGATCTGCTCACAGCTAGTGTCCTCTCTCATCCCAGAATTGAGAAGGTCTCTTTTTGGAGCAAGTTTGAACGACATTAGATGAAAAAAGGAAGAAAACTCTGAAGAATCTTGAAATGAAAAGGAGGGGACAGGGAAGGTATAGAGGCAAAGATAACTAAAAGGGCTTCCCTGTCTGTACCTTTCATTACTGGGTGACTTCTTACCAGTGTGAGATGCTCCCTACCTCTATGGCAATAACAATGACTGATTTGAGAAAATAATGCGATAATGACTTTGAGAGAATAAGAACACAATTATTTACTGACTTCTACTTGTCAGGTGTTTTTATATACATCCCCATTAAATTCCTAAAATTCCTTTATTGGGTTAGGCCTTTTTTTTTTGTTTTTAAAGGCAATCCCAAAGTTCGAAAGCCCAAGTCACAGAGTGGAGTCCAGATTCAGAGACTGGCCTTGCTGACTCCAAAGACCCCGTTTGGTTCCCAGGACTTCATTCTGTCACCTCCACTTCTATCCCAGATCCTCTCATTTGTTTCCATGTATCTTCTGTGATTTTAGTTTGCCCAACTAAACCCGTTCTGAGTTTTTATTTAAAAAGATAATCTATCTGATTTAAGAAGAGGCATAGGAGACACAATCCTATTGGTGCCTACCAGTCACAGTTTCACAATTCAGTACTGCAATGCCATCATAATTCGAAGCATTGCTGGCTTGGTAATTCACTTCATGAACGGTCCTGCCTGCATAAAATACATGGCAAATGGGAAATAAACAAATCCTTGGACAGTATGATAATACATTCAGAAAACACAGAGGGTGATGTGTGGAGACTGAACTAGAGGGAGGTGAGAAGGAGGTGGCGGGGGAGATAAATCCTATCAGGATTAAAAGGGACTTTTGTGAGCCCATGTGTACTCTGCAGGCAGTGTTTTTAGAAAGCATTTCTGAGAAATATTGGAGAATTAATTACAAATCTGTCTTGTTTATTTCTTTATGCCTTCCTATCCCTCACTTCCCACATCCAATCTTCTATGAAGTCCTGTCAGTCTTGCCTCTAGAATGGATCTCAAATCTGTCCACTTCTTTTCCCCCTGATGGACACAAGTGTGGTGAAGTCTCCAGTCACACCTGTGTCAGATCTCCTCCCTGGGGACACAGGAGGGTGGCTCATTTCTGACTCCCAGGTTGCAATCAGGTGGGGCATGTGACCAGCTCTGGCTAATGATGCATTGTAATTCTGGCTCAAACATTTGGATACAGGGCAAGACCTTCCAGCATGTTCTTCTCCTGCCATATCAATTATGGAAGCAGGTTATTGAAATGAAGGTGCCATAAGACTGAAGCAATTTGGATCGCTGTATTAGTCAGAGTTCTCCAGAAAAACAGAAGCAATAGAGAGATAGCAAAAGATGTATTACGAGGGATTAACTCCCATAATTAGGGGAGGCTGAGAAGTCCCAGGACCTGCCTTCTCCAAGCTGGAGCCCCAGGAAAGCCAGTGGTGTAGTTCAGTCTAAGCCCAAAGGCTGAGGAGACTTTGATAGAAACCAGGGGGCCAACAGTTTAAGTCCCAGTCTGAATATGAAGGCCCTAGAACCAGGAGCACCGATGTCCAAGGGCAAGAGAAAATGACGTCCCAGCTTGAGAGTGAACTCACCCTTCCCCTACTTTTTTGTTCTATCCAAGTGCTCAGCAGATTGGATGCTGCCACCCACGTTGGTGAGGGCAGCCTTTACTCCATCTACTGATTCAAATGCTCATCTGTTCCAGAAATACCTTCACAGCCACACCCAGAAATCATGTTTTACCAGTTATCTGGGCACCCCTTTGCCCAGTGAAGTTGACACAGAAAATGAACCATCACAAGTCCTAAACCACATGAAGCACAGCTGCCCTAGACAGGCCTCCAGACATACACTGGGCATTTCACGGGCAAGAAACAAACCTTTGTTTTGTAAGCAACTGAGAGCTTGACGTTGTTTGTTATCACATCATAGTCTATTCTATCCTGATAAGTAAAAGGAGTTGCCATCATCTCTCTCTCGTGGAGTCCTGCAGAAACCTCCTAACTTTTTCACTTCCTCTCTTGCCCCATTTCTCCTCATTTCTCTGCAATCACCCCATGGCTCTTCAGCCTTGAATCCCATTATCTTTTCAGTTCCTCAGATAATCCACACTGCTCCCCATTTTGGAACCACTGCACATTAATTTTTTGAGACAGGGTCTTACTCTGTCACCCAGGCTGCAATGCACTGGCCCAATCATGGCTCATTGCAGCCTTGGACTCCTGGGCTCAAGTGATTCACCTGCCTCAGCTCCCCAAAGTGCTGGGACTAGAGGTGTGAGCCACTGTGCCTGACCTGCACACATGGTTTCCTCTGCCTTGAATGCACTACCCACTTGGTTTGGATCATCCTTGGGTGTCTCCACCTAAATGACAATCCCTTGGAGCCCTCCTCTGACCCCTCAGTGTGAGTAGAGACCTACTCTTCTGAGCCACCTACTCTGGTTCAACCATAACCAATCACAGTTCATAATTCCATATTCATTTGTGTGGTTATTTGTTGATTGATATCTTTTTCCTTAATCAGACTGTAAGCTCCATTAGGGAATGAGACCATGTCTATTTTCTCTTCCTCTCTGTCCTAAATAACCTGTGTGTGGGCCCAACCCATATTAGGCTATCAACGAATACCTTGAGGATGATGAAATAAATGCATTAACAGCAAGTTAGGGTTGCGCATATATATATATATATATATATATATATATTTTTTTTTTTTTTTTTTTTTTTTTTTTTTTTTGAGACGGAGTCTCACTCTGTTGCCCAGGCTGGAATGCGGTGGCACAAACTCGGCTCACTGCAAGCTCCACCTCCTGGCTTCACACCATTCTCCTGCCCCAGCCTCCCGAGTAGCTGGGACTACAGGGGCCCACCACCATGCCCGGCTAATTTTTTTTGTATTTTTAGTAGAGACAGGGTTTCGCCGTGTTAGCCAGGATGGTCTCGATCTCCTGACCTCATGATCTGCCCGCCTTGGCCTCCCAAAGTGCTGAGATTACAGGTGTGAGCCACTGCACCTGGCCGCATATGTATTTTTTAAGTCTAAGGAAAGAGATAGTTGATTTTTGTTGAGCACTTACTATATGTGATGCATGTTACAAGTGGTTTACATTGTTTTCTTAGCATATATATATATCATGGCAATAACACTATGAGGTAAGCACAGTTATCCTTGATTTAGAAATATGGAAGTCTGTGCCTGGAGTGGGTTAAATAACATGCCTATGTCCATGAGGCTCATTAGGCAGGCTAACTTTGTAACCCATGTCCTTAACCTGACTGGATTTTTTTTTTCCACCTCCAGTTTTCAAAGTTTATAAAACAAATAGCACCAGGCCAGTATATTGCAGCTATCAGAATAATGAAAGGCCAGATTTGTGTTCATTGTGGAGAGAGTTAATGATCTCCTATGTCTGCATGTTTTCTACCAAAGAAAACATCTTTTAAAAATAAACGCGGGCCGGGCGCGGTGGCTCAAGCCTGTAATCCCAGCACTTTGGGAGGCCGAGACGGGCGGATCACGAGGTCAGGAGATGGAGACCATCCTGGCGAACACGGTGAAACCCCGTCTCTACTAAAAAAAATACAAAAAACTAGCCGGGCGAGGTGGCGGGCGCCTGCAGTCCCAGCTACTCTGGAGGCTGAGGCAGGAGAATGGCGTGAACCCGGGAGGCGGAGCTTGCAGTGAGCCGAGATCGCGCCACTGCGCTCCAGCCTGGGCGACAGAGCGAGACTCCGTCTCAAAAAAAACAAAAAAAATAAAAATAAATAAACGCGGCTGGGCATGGTGACTCACACCTGTAATCCCAGCACTTTGGGAGGCCGAGACAGGTGGATCACGAGGTCAGGATATCAAGACCATCCTGGCTAACATGGTGAAACCCCGTTTCTACTAAAAAAATACAAAAAATTAGCCGGATGTGGTGGCGGGCGCCTGTAGTCCCAGTTACTCGGGAAGCTGAGGCAGGAGAATGGCGTGAACTGGGAGGTGGAGCTCGCAGTGAGCTGAGATGCACCACTGCACTCCAGCCTAGGGGACAGAGTGAGATTCCCTCTCAAAAATAAATAAATAAAAATAAAGCAAAATAAATGCAGTGATTAAAACTATTAAATAACTTGTTCATTGTAAATACTAACCTCAGAATATGAAAACCTGCCAGTATAAAGTCCTCAAAGGAGGGGGCACGATGGCTCATGCCTGTAATCGCAACACTTTGGGAGGCCAATGCCGGTGGATCACCTAAGGTCGAGAGTTCGAGACCAATCTGACCAATAGGGAGAAACTGCATCTCTACTAAAAATACAACATTAGTGGGGCACGGTGGCAGGTGGCTGTAATCCCAGCTACTGGGGAGGCTGACGCAGGAGAATCGCTTGAACCAGGGAGGCGGAGATTGCGGTAAGCTGAGATCGTGCCATTGCACGCCAGCCTGGGCAACAAGAGCAAAACTCCATCTCAAAAAAAAAAAAAAGTCCTCAAAATGGAGTTCTTTTATGTTTGACTTTAGAGCATAAGTTTTTTTTTTTTTTTTTTTTTTTTTTTTTCATTTAGACCCATCAGAGGTGAAAATATTAATTTCCTTTTCCATGGAGAAATCCAATAAAGGAGTAAAAATCAGACATCATTTGGACACACTTTATCAAGTAAATCTGATTTTTGTTAACAATATCTTATAAGCTCTCATTTTAAATCAATCTTTTTAAAAATCTCTTTCATGAAACAGCACATATCTGAATGAGAAGTCGCTCCAACTGACGGAGAAATGCAAAAATCTGCAATATGGCATTGAGTCTTTCTCTAACAAAACGAAAGGGTAAGTTCTACTCTTCACATTTAATTTCCTTTTACAATAAGGGTTTTATATTCAGAATGTTTGACAGTGTCTCTGAAGTCATTTGGAATATGAGACTGTGTTCACTCTCAGGCTTACCATTGGGCTCTGAAGGTCCTGTTAATGAGCAGGATGGACCAGGGGCCAAACAGTGTGCACCAGGGTCAGACCCTGGCAGTGAGACTCAACTTAGCTGTCCCTGGATCCGCATTTGTTAAAAATACCATGTAGGAGCCAGGTGCGGTGGCTTATGGCTGTAATCCCAGTGCTTGGGGAGGCAGAGGCTAGAGGATTGCTTGAGGCCAGGAGTTTGAGATCAGGCTTAGCAACATAGCAAGACCCCCATCTCTACAAAAAAATAATTAAAATTGGGTGGCATGTGCCTGTAATCCCAGCTACTCAAGAGGCTGAGGCAGGAGGATGGTTTGAACCCAGGAGTTCAAGATTGTAGTGAGCTATGATGGCACCACTATATTCCAGCCCAGGGGACAGAGCAAGACCCTGACTGAAACTAATTTTTAAAATTAGCTGAGTGTGGTGGCTCGGGTCTGTGGTTTCAGCTATTCAGGAGGTTGAGGAAGGAGAACTGCCTGAGCCCAGGAGTTCAAGGCTGCAGTGAGCAATGATTGCACCACTTCGTCCAACCTGGGTGACAGACCAAGACCCTGTCTCTAAAATCAACCAAAAGAGCCCTCAAAACACCATGTAGTTTTACTGGCTAAACTTTTATAGGCCCTCATTCCTTTCTGAGAACCTGATATGTATTCTGAACGCTATCCTAGAGAAATACACACTGGAACAAAACTGTGCTTACAGTTTCAGCAGGTAAACGATTTACCCCCAGTCTCAGCTGTGACACCCCCTCAGCTTCCCCAGCACTGCTTACAATCCTGGATTTTAGAGGGTATGCTACATCATCTCCTTCAAAAAAAGGAAATCCAAGTGCTCCATGCCTCATCTACATGGAAGAGGCACTGGTGGCCTGAGACTCTGATGTGAGAAGTTCCTGGAAGGTGCCCAGTCCAATGGTGCTGGACAAAGGATGTGTGTGTGTTGGGCAGGGACACAAGGTTATGCCTGTAACCTCCCTGAAAGGAAGTAATCCAAGTTTCCTCTTGCTTTATGCTTGCCTGACATTTGAAGACGGTTCAGGATAATGTAAATGCCCAGTGGGTTTACCTTGCCCACTGCCTAGACAGAACCGATTTATCAAGACAGGGGAATTGCAATGGAGAAAGAGTAATTCATGCAGAGCTCACTGTGTGGGAGACTGGGGTTTTATTATTCAAATCAGTCTCCCTGAGCGTTTGTTAGGGGATCAGAGTTTTTAGAGATAATTTGGAGGGTAGGCGCTTGGGAAGTGGGGAGTGCTGATGGTCAGGTTGGAGATGGAATCACAGGGAGTTGAAGTGAGTTTTTCTTGCCATCTTCTGTTCCTGGGTGGGATGGCAGAACTGGCTGAGCCAGATTACTCGTCTGGGGGTGTCAGCTGATCCATCCAGTGTAGGGTCTAAAAAATATCTCAAGTACTGATGTTAGGTTTTACAATAGTGATGGTATCCCCAGGAGTAATATGGGGAGGTTCAGACTCTTGGAGCCAGAGGCCATATGACCCCTAAACTGTAATTTCTAATCTTGTAGCTAATTTGTTAGTCCAGCAAAGGCAGACTGGTCCCCTGGCAGAAAGGGGTTCTTTCAGGAAAGGGCAATTATCAATTTTGTTTCAGAGTCAAACCACGAACTGAATTCCTTCCCAATGTTAGTTCAGCCTACGCCCAGGAATAAACAAGGACAGCTTAAAGATTAGAAGCAAGATGGAGTCAGTTAGGTCTGATTTCTTTCATGTCATAATTTCCTCAGTTATCATTTTCAAAGATGGTTTCAGTAAGAGGTATTGCTGATTTCCACATGCCAGTCCTGTACAAGGAAGACCCAGTGAGTGGTCTTCCTGCCTTCATGTTTTTCACTTTCTCTTCCTATATCATAATTAAGGAATCTTTCTCATCTCTATATCATAATAATAATGATTCTCTTTCTCTCAGTCTCTCACACACACCTCTTCTTTTAAATGTTAGAAATAGAGTTTATGGGAGGAAGGAGTAAAGCCGCTGCCTCTAATCCATTCCTTCCCTTACCTGGGGGTGTTGGAGGTTGACCTGGGGATAAAGAAACCAAAGTAGGTAAACTGGTTTAACCGGTTTCTCCACTGAGCCTCTGGGTAAATAGACAATGATATTTGTTTAAAGGAAGAGACACATCCATTGAGTGTCCCTAGCAGGCTGATCTCTGGCTGAGGTCCTGCTTAAAGTTAATGGGATCCAGGATCCAGGAGGCAGGACTCCCTGGAGCATGGCTCAAAGGCTGTGGAACTCTCTGGGTCTAAAAGAGAAACCGTTTACCAATTTAAACCTTCCTGCTGTGTGAGGAAGCCCATGGACTTCACCTAGAAACCTCACCTACTATCCTGGGCCATGTGCAATGTGGGAAGACAGGACTGGGGTGTCCACCCTTGATGTCCCATGCCTGTCTCTGCTATGTCTGAGCCTGTTGACGCAACTGGAAATTATGTTTTACCAGCTATCTGGGCATGCCTGAGCCCAGTCAAGTTAACACAGAAAATGAACCATCATTACAAGCCTTAAACTATATGCAGCACAGCTGTCCTAGACGGCCCTCCAGATATACAGTGGGCATTTCATGGACAAGAAATAAACCTTTGTTTTGTAAAGCAATTGACAGCTTGGCGTTATTATCATGTCATAGTCTATTCTATCCTGGTAAGTAAAAGGAGTTGCCATCTCTCTCCTAGTGTTCAGCAGAAATCTCTTAACTTTTTCACTTCCCCTTTATCCCCATTTCCCCTCATTTCTCTGCAGATCCTTGAAATTATTAGGAAAGCCTGATATTGGCTAAGATCTCTGATTTGAGTTAATCGATTTGACAGCAGTCCAATCCTATATGTTAGCTCCGTTTCTCATAAAATGATAGCTCTATTAAAATCCTTGTTTTCTGGGCCGGGCGCAGTGGCTCACACCTGTAATCCTAACACTTTGGGAGGCTGAGGCGGATGGATCACCTGAGGTGGGGAGTTCGAGAAACTCCGAACTCCCCTGACCAACATGGAGAAACCCCGCCTCTACTAAAATACAAAATTAGCTGGGCGTGATGACGCAGCCTGTAGTCCCAGCTTCTCGGGAGGCTGAGGCAGGAGAATCGCTTCAACCCGGGAGGCAGAGGCTGCAGTGAGCCAAGATCACGCCATTGCACTCCAGCCTGGGCAACAAGAGGGAAATTCCGTCTCAAAAAAAAAAAAAAAAAAAAATGTTTTCTTTTCCTTAAATTCCAACTAGCGGGCCTTAAGCTTGCGAGGGGAATGCACGGTGCTGTGTGTCTTCCACTGGCCCCACTCAATCCACTTTCACCCTCACAGCTTTTCATCCCCAGTTTCATCTCTGCCTGACTTTTCCCAAGGAGGCTGACTTACATGGAACTCACCAATAGGTTCTGGACTCTTTTGCCATTCGGTTTTTCTTTGGATTTGACCAAGGAGGAGCATGGAAAGAGATCAGAAAAAGGGAGGCCAAAGACTTTCCCCGGAACCTTGAAGCTGGGTGGGGGGATGAATAACTCCTCCCTACTCAGGCCCAGTCCCAAGGCGCAAAGCCACTTACGTCATCAGCGTGCGTCAGCAAAATAGCAGAAGCAGGAAGACAGGTGGCCTGAAGATCAAGAGAGAGGCGGACCGGGTACTACGTAGCAGTTAGGTCAGTCTGAGACACTTCCTGTTTATAGGAGACTATAAACCCTGCCCTGTCCTCATTTGGGGCTGATGCCGTTTTAGGCCTCAGCCCGTCTGCACTCAGGCTCTCATTAAAACAGCTTGTTGCTCCACACTGCCTTGTGTTGTTGGCCCGCTCTGGCGGTTCAAACCAATAAAAGAGCCTTGCAGGAGGAAGGAGAAGAAACTGTTTTTGGTGTCATTGCAGGTTAACTACATGCTTTTCTCTTTTCTTGGAGACTGAGTCTCACTCTGTCACCCAGGCTGGAGTGCAGTGGCATGACACTGACTCACTGCAACCTCGGCCTCCTGGTTCAAGCAATTCTCCTGCCTCAGTCTGACCAGTAGCTGGGACTACAGGCACGCGAAACCATGCCTGGCTAATTTTTGTGGTATTAGTAGAGGCAGGGTTTCACCATATTGGCCAGGCTTCTGACCTTGTGATCGAACTCGTGACCTTATGATCTGCCCGACTCAGCCTCCCAGAGTGGTGGGATTACAGGTGTGAGCCACCGTGCCCGGCCCTTTGTGTGTGTGTGTGTGTGTGAGTGTGAGAGTCTCATTCCGTCGCCCAGGCTGGACTGCAGTGGCGTGAACACAGCTCACTGCAGCCTTGACCTCCTGTACTCAAGCGATCCTCCTGCCTGAGCTTCCTGAATAGCCAGGAACACAGGTGCGTGCCACCATGGCTGGCTAATTTTTATTTTTTGTAGAGACGGGGTCTTTCTGCATTGCCCAGGTTGGTCTCAAACTCCTGGGTGCACGTGATCCTCCTGTCTTGGTCTCCCAAAGTGTTGTGTTTACAGGCACATGAACCCAGAAAATCTGAGACAGGTCTCAGTTAATTTAGAAAGTTTGTTTTGCCAAGATTGAGGATGCGCCTGTGACACAGTCTCAGGAAGTCCTGATAACATGTGCCCGAAGTAGTTGGGGCACAGCCTGGTTTTATACATGTTAGGGAGACATGAGAGCTCTGTCAGGCCTCTGAGCCGAAGCCTGCACTTATACATCATATAGTCCGAGGCAACTGAAGACCCACAAAAAGAGTGAAAATGGCTAGTTCCTGATGACATTACCTTGTGACATTCCTTCTCCTGGACAATAAGTGTCCGGAACTCTCCGCCGAGCACCTTGTGACCCCCGCCCCTGCCTACAAGAGAACAACCCCCTTTAACTGTAATTTTCTACCACCTACCCAAATCCTATAAAACTGCCCCACCCCGATCTCCCTCCTTTTTCCGACTCAAGACTCACTCCGCCTGCACCCAGGTGATTAAAAAGCTTTATTGCTCACACAAAGCCTGTTTGGTGGTCTCTTCACAGGGAGGTGCGTGACAACAATCATTATATGTAAGAAGTAAGTTGGTTTGATCTGGAAAGGGGGTGCCAACTTGAAGTAAAGGCAGGAAGACTGAAGTGTAGGGGGAACTTCCAGGGCACAAATAGGTGAGACACAAATGGTTGCAACTTCCAGGGCACAAATAGGTGAGACACAAATGGTTGCATTCTTTTGAGTTTCTGATGAGTCTTTCCAAAGAAAGCCATCAGATATGCATCTATCTTAGTGAGGGGAGGGATAACTTGGAATAGAATGGGAGGCAGGTTTGCCCTAAGCAGTTTCCAGCTTGAGTTTTCCTTAGTGATTTTGGGGGCCCAAGATATTTTCCTTTCACATTTCACCTTTTTCTTTTTAAAAATCTTTTGGATAAAGAATTTTACAAAAAAAAAAAAAAAAAAAGGCTCTGGTTTCAGGTTTCATCTGCCATCTTTCATGGCTAGGATGGTTTGTTCCTAGATGGGTAGGTCCCGAAAGTTCATTTTAGCAGGTTGTGAAGTCTCCTGTCCTGTGAAAAGAAAATTAGCGGGAGAAAGGGGGAAAAACAAAAAACAAAAGAACAATCCTGGAAAAATCGATATAGGCCACATTACTCTGAAGTCCATACATTAGTAGGTAGATGCGGAAGTGGCTTATGTATGTAAATTGGTTGCTGTTATTTTCTTCTGAAGTTTAAATTGTCTGGCTTCCATTCTCATGGTTTGAAGAAAGCACAGCTTAGATGTTAGTGATTCCAAATTAGGAAAAATGGAAAAAAAAAAAAAAGAAAAAAATTGAAAACATTATTTTGAAGACTTGTAGCCAAGAAAAATTAGAATTTGGTCCAAACTGTAGAAAGTAATAAAAATGGAAAAAAAAGAACTAGGCATGACTAGAATCTAACAGGTATACTATCGTTTTGAAACACAATTTTTTTCTCTCTCCAGTTTCCCATTTTACTAAAGGCAAATCATGGTAGCACTGGTTTGCTTATTAGACTTGGCCTAATTATTTGTATATAGTGCAGCAGGAATAATTATTTTTACATAGGTTTTTAAATTGGTTTTGATGGAACTTTGTTCCATAGAAGGAAACTCAGATAAGACTTTTTAAAAGCCAAGCCCAGCCATGGATTTGTGCCATAAAATACTTACGACTTTCTCTCCTCTTGAGGTTCCAAGTTTAACCTGGGAATTCTGTGCCTGTCAGAAAGTGGCATTCTGTTTTTACCACAGGTCAGAAACCCTGTACAGGCACTGTGTACACAAAATTTGAGGCCAGTTTTCCCAAGGGCTTTATTGGTTCCATAAGTCAAGTTTGATTCTTTAAAGGAAAGCACAGCATTCCAGTCAAAGCCTTGGTAAAATAACCGATTTCTCCAATGTGCCCTGTTACAAATGAAAACAGATTCCTATTGCACTTATGCAAATAGCTGTATTGCCATAAGTTAAGAATATTCACAAGTGGTTTCCAAATTCCAGAGAAATCAGAGAGAAACAAATATGCTCCAAATTTTGTTCATGGGAGTATACTAAATTGTTAAAAGCTGTCCGTAGCTCAAAAGAAATGTTTTAAGGGTCTGAAAAAACAAAGGATCAGTAAACACTTAAACAAAAAGTCAAAAAGATTGTTTCAGTCCATGCAGTTAATTCCTGTGTTCTGCTTGATACTCATGATAATTTTAGCTCTCCACGAGTTCTGAAAGTTTTTCCTACATTCTGATATCACAATCTACAAAGTTATTAGAAAGCTGCATTTAAAATCACCTGTTGAAGTTTTATAGCTGATTATAAAACCACCCTCTAAAGAGGAACACAACAAGACAACAATTGTCCGTGGATGAAAAAGAAGTTTTAAGGCAGTCATAGTCAAAAGACACAATTGATGAGAAAATTTGTTACCTCTGTGGCACACAATGATTATAACAATTATGACTATTACTGATAATGTACGCTAAGTTATATCAGAATTATAGGAGTTTCCCATAATTTTGGAACACATATTAATAACATATTTATACAAATACAGCCCAAAGAAAACGAAATACCACTTTATATTTGACAATGCTTCCTGTATAATTTTTATACCGAATAAGCCAAATTATGTCATTTTTTGGTCTTTAGGGAACCTAATGTCTTAAAGGATTAACCAGATTAGAAAAAGACATAATTTATAATTTGATTTTAGACAGTTTGTCAAATATCAAAGGTTTAAAACACTTGATATTACAAAATAGGATTACAGGTCATTGTGAAGTCATTTATTTAACCAAAGTGATAATTCAAGTATTTTTTAAAAGAGAAAGTGAAAACCTTCATTCTTTGTGAAAAGAAACTTAATTTTCTAAACAAGAAGCCCTAATAAAAACAGCATGAAGCCAATTACATTTGTTCTTCAAAATTTTGTAAACAATCTATAAAATTTAATCTTGATTATAAAATATAACTTCCACAAGCCTTTTATAACCTTTATAACCTTTATTAAGGTGTTGGTTATGCTTCTAGAAAACCTTCTTAATCTAACCCAGGGATCCATATACTAGTTTTGCATCAGTGTGCCTTTGACACTAATGATTAATTCATAGAGAAACTGAACTTATTTTAACTTTCAAAATCGGCCCTTACAAATCTTATGGGCCCACCTCTTTCACAGTAGTCCCTGGGCCTTGAGGCATTGAATAGCTTTAATTTCTTGCCCTGTATCTCAGGCATGCAGTTTATTTTGATTGGCATCTTCTATGGGGCCTGAAGATGAGGCTTTAATTTCCATCAGTGTTTAGGATTTAGCAGGACTTGATGTCCTTTTTAAACCCAGGAGTTAAAGCCCTGTAAGTCAATGTTACAAGGACTTTAAAAGCATATACAGAGGCCGGGTGCAGTGGCTCACGCCTGTAATCCCAGCACTTTGGGAGGCTGAGTCAGGTGGATCACCTGAGGTCAGGAGTTTAAGACCAGCCTGGCCAACATGGTGAAACCCTGCCTCCACTAAAAATACAAAAATTAGCCAGAAACGGTGGCAGAGACCTGTAGTCCCAGCTACTTGGGAGGCTGAGGCAGAAGAACTGCTTGAACCTGGGAGGAGGAAGTTGCAGTGAGCCGAGATTGTACCATTGCACTCCAGCCTAGGTGATAACAGCAAGACTCTGTCTCAAAAAAATAACAAACAAACAAAAAAGCACCTACAAGAAGATACATGGATGTAATGACATTTATTAAAAAAAAATTTTATAACTGAAACTTCTTTTATCGGAAAATTCCCAAATAATGAGATATCTATTATTTAATGTAATACAACTTCATATTCTAAATTATGACCAGTTTGTCTACAAGTATTTATCCCATTACATTTACCTAATTATTTATTTTAATAGTTTACCTAGATTATTTATGAAAAATGTGATAGTCATTATTTAAAGTTATGAAACCACCATGGCAAAATTATAACTGAGAGAGTGAAAAAATTTTGACTTGACTCCATCTTGCTTTTGACCTCCAAGCTGTCCTTGTGCATTCCTGAACACAGGCCAAGCTAACTTTGGGAGAAACTTAGTTTATAGTTTAGCTTTGAAAGAAAGACGGTAACAGTTCTTTCCCACAACAAACCTCCTTATTGTCTGTGGACTAGACTGCCTAAAGCCACAGGTTTAGAAGTTATGATAATCTTACTAAATTTGAGATGCAGCTATTTTCCTTAAACCCATATCAATGTCTTACTTATTAAAAATTACACAAGCAAAGATCATTCTGTTTTGGGCTGGGTTTACAGTTTTGTAACCCATGCCAAGTTTTGACACCTTACAGTATTTGGCAAGGATAAGTATGAAATTGCTTGATTAATAAATGCAAACAAAAATGTATGCTGGCAATTCTTAAGACACTTATAATACTACTTTACCAATAATTTTTTTTTTTTTAGACGGAGTATTGCTCTGTTGCCCAGGCTGGAGTGCAGTGGTGCCATCTCGGCTCACTGCAAGCTTCACCTCTCAGGTTCATGCCATTCTCCTGCCTCAGCTTCCCAAGCAGCTGGGACTACAGGCACCCATACCACACCCGGCTAATTTTTTGTATTTTTACTAGAGACAGGGTTTCACCGTGTTAGCCTGGATGGTCTCGATCCCCTGACCTCGTGATCCGCCTGCCTTGGCCTCCCAAAGTGCTGGGATTCAGGCGTGAGCCACCACGCCCGGCCCTTTACCAATAATTTTAAAGCCAGCTTATTTATTAAAGATTTTACTTAAGTTATATAACCTTTAAAAGCATGTGACTAGTCTTTTTTGGTATCTGATTTAAGCACTTTTTTTTAAGCCAATTAATTAGAGCTCTTTTATATATTTTTAGTAGTGAAACATTGTGCACACAGCACCTAAATACATATAAAGACGTATTAGGCGTGCCGATGGAAGTACATTTTATAGATTTATAACCCCCCCTTTTTTCATATTATAGACTTTCAGATTCTTGATAATCTGTTTTACAACCCTAGGTAGTTGTCAGCTAAATACCCTTAAGTTTGCACATTAAAGGAAGCAACTTAGGTGAAAATCAAATAGCAAAATTTGCATCATAAGGTACAGAGAGAAAAAGTCTGGTGGTACTAGAGGGAGACACTTTCATTTTTATTTGAGTCAAATTAAACATAAAATTAAACTACACTCTTCCTTAAAAATCCAAGAGTAACCTCTGTTGCAGTAACTATGTTAGTCAAAAAATCAGGTGAAAACAGAACTCAGTCAACTGGGAAGAAAAAGAAAAAAAAAAAACTTTTACAGTTTTTATATGAGTCAAATTAAACATAAAATTAAACTACACTCTTCCTTAAAAATCCAAGAGTAACCTCTGTTGCAGTAACTATGTTAGTCAAAAAATCAGGTGAAAACAGAACTCAGTCAACTGGGAAGAAAAAGGAAAAAAACAGACCAAAAAAAAGGAGAGAAAAACAGACAAAAAAAAAAAAAACCCCAAAACAGGAAGGCCTTTCAAATACAAACATGTACACATACACACACACACATACACACACATATCTTGGCTATTAGCTTTTTCATTAAGCTGACTTTTAACCACGCAGCTCCTTAAAAAAAAATTTTTTTTTAATTTTATTACATATTTCAGCTAGGACAAAATGCTGCTGTTTCAGAAGTACAGTCATTGCTCTTTCAGTTTGGTCTGGCTGGCAAAAAGGTGGCCTTGTTATGTAAATAAAGCCCCTTTTGTAGTTAAAAATCTTTTTTTTTCCTTTTGATGGTCATTTTCCTCCCACTTCAGAGACCTTGTTCCCCATAATTTAGGGTTCCTCCTCGGATTTGACCAAGACAGAAACAAACAACAAAACCATTAAGCAAAACTAACAATGATCACACAAATTATATGATTTCTGAGTGCTGTAAGTGTAAGCAGAAATTAACACCAGCTGGTTGTTAAATACTAACGTTTGTTGTTTAAAGTAATTTGCAAGACAGAATCCCAAACCAGTTTCTTAGTGATGGGTCTCAAGCTGTAGACTGCTCTCTACCATCCTAGAAGCAGGAAACAAATGAAACAAAACTCATCTTCCCTGTTGGAAGGGAGCTCAAGCTCCATAAAGGAGGTACCTGCCTTCCATCGTCATGCCTTCCAGTTGGAAGCAAGTAAAGTCCCCCAAAAAGGAGTTGTACAGCAAAATAAACTTTAGATCTCAACCAGATTTTGGGAGATCAGGGATTCTCTGGAAGGTGCTCTCAGACCTCAGCAAATTGTCCTATTGATTTGAGCTATAAAGTTAGCTCATGCTGGTACCAGGCACCAAAAGGAGATTTGTGAGAGGTCAGGGGCATCTCCACTCAGAATCCCTTCATGGTTACCAAAATGTGAACCCAGAAAATCAGAGACAGATCTCAATTAATTTAGAAAGTCTTTATTTTGCCAAGGTTGAGAACACACCGGTTACTCAGCCTCAGGACATCCTGATGACATGTGCCCAAGATGGTCGGGCCTAGCTGGGTTTTGTACACTTTAGGGAGACGTGAGACATCAATCAGTATATGTAAGAAGTACATCTGGAAAGGCGGGACAACTTGAAGCAAAGGCAGGAAGACTCCTAGTGGGGAGGGAACTTCCAGGTCACAGGTGAGAGACAAACGGTTGCATTCTTTTGAGTTTCTGATTAGCCTCTCCAATGGAGGCAATCGGATACGCACCTATCTTGGCGAGCAGAGGGTAACTTTGAAAAGAATAGGAGGCTGGTTTGCCCCAAGCAGTTCCCAGCTTGAGTTTTCCTTAGTGATTTTGGGGGCCCAAGATATTTTCCTTTCACAGGTGTGACCCAACACTCCTGGCCTACATCCTTGACTGAAAGAAGGGCTGCCTCACTGAACAAACGCTAAGGTTATTATTAGGACTCTCACCCTCTCCTTTTCTCATTCTTACTCTTTCTCTCTCACTTTCACTCCTACTTTCCCTCTCTCTCTCTCTCCCTCCCTCTCTCCCATTCCCTCCACTGGACCCTTCAACTTAGGGATAAGCTGTTAATAGTCCCCTACTATTGTCCCTGTATTTCTCTACAACCTGCCTAGATCTTTGGGAAAAGTCCCTTCACTCTCTCTCTCTCTCTCTTTTTTTTTTTTGAGACGGAGTCCCACTCTTGTCTCCCAGGCTGGAGTGCAGTAGCGTGATCTCAGCTCACTGCAACCTCCACCTCCCGGGTTCAAGCGATTCTCCTGTCTCAGCCTCCCCAGTAGCTGGGACTACAGGTGCGTGCTACCACGCCTGGCTAATTTTTTGTATTTTTAGTAGAGATGGGGTTTCATTGTGTTAGCCAGGATGGTCTTGATCTCCTGACTTCGTGACCCACCCGCCTCGGCCTCCCAAAGTGTTGGGATTACAGGCGTGAGCCATCGCGCCTGGTTGAAAAGTCCCTTCTTTAAGCCCTTCTTAAATTCCCTGATTGGAGCAGGCCATCATTCCTGCCAGGACTCTAGGTTTCTATAGACTGGTTGGAATGAACACTTTTGCAAATGCCTCTCCCCTTTCAAGATAAAGTCACTGATTTTGGGGGTGGACTTAAAGTAGTTCATGCACTGGAGATGCACTACATGCCGGTTTTGATGTTGAAGCTGTTGTTTTGTTTGTTGTTTGTTGGGTATGTGGGTGTTACAAGGATCTTTATGAAGGTTTTCCTGAGGGACTTGAGTTCCAAACTTCTTGTGGCACCCTCCGCACATCAGACGTGTGACAAAATGATGCAGGAAAAGTAGAATGGGCAAATTGGTCTTTGCTCCACCGGACCCTGTGGAAAGCTGGCTATACTGCTTGACAGATGTGCAAATTAGTGACTGAAACTTGCCTTTGACTCTCTTCAGTGATCTCTGACATTACCTGTTTTTGCTTTCCAAAGTGACAAAAGTTCTCAACTTGAGAGTGACAAATATCTGTGTTTTTGCAAAACACTTGAGTGAGAGAGGGAGAAAATTCTCTAATCATGGAAGGCATCTTTTTCAAGGCAGAGAATTTGACAACACTTTGATGTGAATCAACAAAAGTGGTTAACTGCGGCATGCTAATGAGAATGCCGGGTGCCCATACCCCCATTTTTGCCCTCTCACTCCTTCTCTGTTGTTTTGTTTTGGGTGCTAAGAGCTTTTCTCAGCAATTCTTTAGGGGGGTGCCTTTCCATTAAACACATGCGATTTTCAGCTAGCTCATATAATTAGCCTGCACTGGTATTCTGTTCTGGCAAAGGTCTAGAGAGAGCAGGCATGAATTGCCTATTGTTATAAAAGTGTTGTTTTGCACACAGGAGACTAATTTTTTTGGTTGTATTGCCTATGGTCAGGGACTGTGTGTGCTATTACAGACTTAGGGAGCACAATGGGGAAAGCCATTCAGTGTATGGCGATAAAAAAGTAATTTCATTTCCTTTTTTTTTTTTTTTTTTTTTTTTTTTTTTTTTGAGACGGAGTCTCGCTCTGTCGCCCAGGCTGGAGTGCAGTGGCCAGATCTCAGCTCACTGCAAGCTCCGCCTCCCGGGTTCCCGCCATTCTCCTGCCTCAGCCTCCCGAGTAGCTGGGACCACAGGTGCCGCCACCTCGCCCGGCTAATTTTTTGTGTTTTTAGTAGAGACGGGGTTTCGCCGTGTTAGCCAGGATGGCATTTTCTTAGAAATAATTATCTGGCCCTATTTTTGTCATGGTCTGTTAAAAACTTAGAATCTTCTCTTTCTTCAGCCTATCTGTCCCTTTCACATTGCTAAAATAGGATTTAGAAAGATGGAGTTATAGTGGGAGGGAAAAGTGCCCTTTTTCTCCCCTAGTCTTAACCGTATTTTTTGAATAAATGGAAATTAGGCAGTTGCCATTAGGAGAATGAGTGGGATAGGGTCTTTTGTGCCATAATTCTTTATTCTGTGTTTCAGATTTTGAGCTCCAAAATGAATGGGACAATGTCTTGTTCACATGTCTATCCCCTGGTGCCAATCACAAGGCTTCAGCACACAGCAATTGCTCAATCAATTTTTGTTGAATAAACAAATGATTGAATGAATGTATTTCTTAGGTTTTCAAAGCATTTTTATACCATCTCTGTTATGCGTGTCCATGTGAAGAGACCACCAAACACGTTTTGTGTGAGCAATAAAGCTTTTTAATCACCTGGGTGGAGGCGGACTAAGACCAAAAAGGGAGTCAGCAAAGTGAGACAGGGGTGGGGCAGTTTTATAGGATTTGGGTAAGTAGTGGAAAATTACAGATAAAGGGGATTTTTCTCTCGTAGGCAGGGGCAGGGGTCACAAGGTGCTCAGTGGGGAGCTCCTGAGATTCAATTGTCCAGGAGAAGGAATGTCACAAGGTCAATTAGGGTGGGGCAGGAACAAATCATGATGGTGGAATGTCATCAGTTAAGGCAGGAATTGGCTATTTTCACTTCTTTTGTAGTTCTTCAGTTGCTTCAGGCCATCTGGATGTATACGCGCTGGTCACAGGGGATATGATGGCTTAGCTTGGGCTCAGAGGCCTGACAAACTCTAATTCCTAGATTTCAAAAAAAATTTAAATCTATAAACCAATACTTTTTTGAAACCTATTTTAACTTCTTTGACTCTTTCTCTTATTTTGAGAGAAATAAGAGTACTTCTGTACTTTTCTGTTTTTTTCCTGCCCTGTCCTTTTTCCTTGAATATTTCTCTGCTTTTCTGTAGCTCTATTCTTTCTAGTACATTATCTCCCAGATAAAATATTATACTGTATTAAAAATGCTTTATAGCCTTCTTATCACTGCTAGTTTGCTCATTTTTCAGTATGGCAAACTTATTATTTGTAATCTTTCTTGCTTATATTTTTAGAAAAATGTCTCTATGGCTATCCAAGCTGTCCATCTTATTGCTCGTTGCCTCAGATAAATGAAATGATTTTTCTAAGAGCAGATACTTCAGAGGTGCTGACCCAGGAAATGAACTCATTTCCTTTTCTTGGGTTTTTCTGCTTCTGTTGTTTTGCCTTCTCTTTTTTATGCTTTTCTTTCATTTCCCCCAAGAGTCCTGGCTCCCAAGAAAATGTACCATTTGATTTGTTCAGTTTCTACCATTTGGTTAGAGTAGACGCACTTCTCTAACAAAATCTCTCAAAACTCAGAAGTCTGAGCACAAAATTTTACTCTCTCTCACACAGTGCAAAATATTCCTTCTTTATCAGGCAACCAACCCTTCTGGGTGGCTTTTCCCCGCGATGTTGATTCAGGGATACTGGTTCCTTCCATCTTAAGATGAAGCCATTTTCAACCATCTTGCTGCTCCAAGAGTGACTACTAATAAAGAGAAAGCTGATACTGCATGCAGCCTGCAGTGAGCACACATCACTCCCATTCTCACTCTGCCATCTGGTACTGGCCCTGTAGATGTTGGGGACATAGGGACATGTTGGGGGTTTTGTCTAATAAAATGCAAGTAGCATTGATGTGCGGTGGGTGTTTGGGAATGAAGTGTGTGGCTGTGCAGCTGCTTGTAGCAACAGGTGTGTACTACAGAAAGGGAGAACCAATCAGTGGTAGTCTGCCAGGCATCTCTGCCACGTATGTATTAAATAGCTCTACCATTCTGATCATTCTATTGATTATAGGCCTCTAGGGTGTCTCTTAAAGGTGGGAAGAAACATTTTTTTTAAACAGCAGCAATCTTGTACATCTTCTGAGCACCAGAGCATTTAAATAGATCCTCTACTAAGGGATTGAGATGTCTTCTAAGGAACAGCGTGTAAGCCACTGCCCTGTGACTTTCTGCACAATTGCTAGGGCATGGTGGGCTCACTTGTATTCAGATAGCTTTCTGGGGTAAAATACAAATGCTCAGAATCCAGATTTGGAACATCTGCCTTGCATAGACTAAGTGCAGCTTACGCCATAGATGAGTGTCTATATTTGATGAGCTATTTCATGCTGTACCACTTAAAATCACCGGGAACAACTGAATTTTCTGAAAGATATCTTCTTCATGGAGTGGCATAAAGTTGTTACTCAGGAGGCACCGTTTTGCAGGGTGAAATGTGAACTAAAGACTTGCCCTAAGTGTTCTTAACTCTATTATCCTAGAGAGAACAACATGACCTGATTGCTGCTTGAAAAGAAAAGGCATAAATTATGGGCGATCAAACTTCAAAAAGCCCAAATGTGAGCATATCACTTGACAGCCTGCTAACTATGCAAGTATCCTAAGTTTCAAGTTGCCCATCAGAAAGAAAGATTTTTGGTCATAGACAAGATTTTCTTGGCCTACAATGCTGTGTGACTTGTTTCCATTCTGCTTTAAATCTGTGGTGCTTTGATTGCTTTTTAAAGTGATGTGCCCATTTTTGTCTTTCTACTCACCTCTGACCTTTTACCTTGCCTTTTCTCATCAGTTTTTAAGAGTTCCAAGGCTGGGCATGGTGGCTCACATCTGTAATTCCATTGCTTTGGGAGGCTAAGGCTGGAGGATCGCTTGAGGCCAGAAGGTTGAGGCTGCAGTGAGCTGTGATCACACCCCTGCACTCCAGCCTGAGTGACAGAGTGAGACCCTATATATATATATGAAATTGGAAGAAAAGAAGAGCTATAGATCAGAAAATAATACATCAACACAAAACAGCCATTCATACCAACATATTACATTCTTAGTATTTTGGGAAATTCTTCTTGGTAATCAAAGCAAAGGCTATGTTTGCTGATAGAAAATTTCAAGTTGGCAGGGCAGCTGAGCTAAATATATATATATGTATGTATGTATGTATGTATTTTTGAGACAGAGTCTCATTCTGTCACCCAGGCTGGAGTGCTGGAGTGCAGTGCTACGATCTCGGCTCACTGCAACCTCTGCCTTTTGGGTTCAAGTGATTCTCCTGCCTCAGCCTCCCAAGAAGCTGGTGCCCGCCACCATGCTTGGCTAATTTTTTTATTTTTAGCAGAGACGGGGTTTCACCATGTTGGCCAGGCTGCTCTTGAACTCCTGACCTCAGGTGATCCACTTGCCTCAGCCTCCCAAAGTGCTGCGATTATAGGCATGAACCACCGTACCCGGCCGAGCTAATAATATTGAAAGTATGATAGAAGTCTCTGAAAATGTTCTCATTTAAACAAAAGTTATGTCAAATTTATTAAAAAGTGGTTTAACAATCATTCTGTACTTCAAAGAGTACATGAAAAATAATCACAATCTAAGAGTTTAAAAGCATAGTCTCTCTTAAATTATTTGAATTCGTATATTGTTTGTTTCAACTATGAGCATATATGACTTTTTTTTTTAATCTAATTCCCTCAGTTTAAAGGTAAAAAAATGGTATTATGACTTGTTCAAAGTCATGCAATCTGTTAGTGGGAGGATGAGAAATAAAAGACTGTATTTTTCCCATGTGTTTGTGTGTATGTGTGTGTGTGTGTGTGTGTGTATTGTGGCTGTTGATGTTAAAAAATAGCTAGCATAATCCTAATCTGAATTCCTTAACTAATACTTGGTAAGAGTTCCTTACTATCATATTTACTATGTTGAAGATTGGAATCGTGTATTATTTTATTATAAGTACTTGTCAGTGGAAACAAAACCGAATTTTCTCTCAGAGAAAAATGGAAATGCTGGCTTGCTAGTTAGACTACAATGTTGATTACACATTCATATCAGAAGGCTTCCTCATACTTCCTCAAATAACTGGTCATTTGAACAAAGCCTTTCTGGGAAGACCATGGCAATAAAAATAATCAAACTTATTTAAAGTCGTTGAGAAGTAATTTGAATTATTTTCAATTTTAAAAGTGGCATCGGGAAAGAAAGCAAATCTGTTGCTGTTTTCAATGTCTTCAACTATAACAGGCAATGTTAAAGGTATAGTTTATTTGCTATGTGTGGTAGCCAGAGCTGCGAGGTGACTAAAATGGTAGAAAGGAGGGCTTTTTTTTTTTTTTTTTTTTTTTTTGAGACGGAGTCTCGCTCTGTAGCCCGGGCTGGAGTGCAGTGGCCAGATCTCAGCTCACTGCAAGCTCCGCCTCCCAGGTTTACGCCATTCTCCTGCCTCAGCCTCCCGAGTAGCTGGGACTACAGGCGCCCGCCACCTCGCCCGGCTAGTTTTTTGTATTTTTTAGTAGAGACGGGGTTTCACGGTGTTCGCCAGGATGGTCTCGATCTCCTGACCTCGTGATCCGCCCGTCTCGGCCTCCCAAAGTGCTGGGATTACAGGCTTGAGCCACCGCGCCCGGCCCGAAAGGAGGGCTTTATTGGCAATATCAGTTGGCAAACTGGGAAGAGAGTCTCCAACGTGGACTATAGGTGCTCTCTCTTTAAAGAGAGGAAGAGCGGGTTGGGTTTTATGCCTCACAGGGTCTGTATTACATGGTAAAGTCAAGCATATTCAGCAGGTTTTGGGGAAAAGTTATGCATATTTATAAGGGGGAGTCAAGTTCATGTGCTATATATGTAACATACATCCCATATTCACTTTGGGGTGGGTTTTAGCATTTAAATGAGGTGGAATTCGGCTCCTTATGTCAAAAGGTGAACTCTAGGACAGAAAGACAGTTTGTGCACAGCCTCTATAAACTGCTGAAACTGGCTTAAGGTCTGCTGGAGTTGCTTGCCAGCAAACAATGTTTGTAAGGCTGTCCTCCGTCCAATCATAGCTAAGGTTATCTGGGTTATAAATCAGCCTGATAAATTGCCTAATAGCTCCTATTAGGGAGTTTAGAAAGAGTGTGGTTTTTCTTACAGCCATGGGAATTTATAGAGTTGCCATCCTAGATGCCCTGTACCCTCGATCTGTAGGTAACTTTTGTTTTCCTAACCTTGTGGTCCTTCCTAGTTCATAAAAGGCTATCTATTTTGGTCTCTCAGATCGCAGCCTGAAAGATCCTCTCTTCCTGGTATTTATACACTTCTATAGTCCCTGTCAGCCCAAAGAGGGCTGCCCCGTGTAACCAACAGAATATTGCAGAAATAATGTGTGACTTTCAAGAAAGGTCATAAGAGACTTCGTGAGTTCTGTGCAATAATGAATGTTTACTGTTATTTTAAGCCACGAAGTTTTGGAGTAATTTGCTACAAAGTCATGGATAACTAACCCATTACTCAGTTCATAATGCTTTACATTATTCTATTTTTGTCATAACGATGATAATTATTATTCATAATTATCAATAGTGATAGTCACAATTACCATTTTTGTGGGCTAAGTCTCTGCCAGGTAATTTAAATGTATGTATAGTTCTTGCAATATTTCTTCAGAGTACATTTTACTATTTTAATTTTACAAGTGAGACAAATGAGCTCTGAGGATGGCTTCCAGACCATCAGACAGTTACAAATGGCAGAGCTGGGATTTGGATAAAATTCTAACTATTCTCTTTTCACTACTCCAAGGCACCACTCTTTTTTGTTTGTTTGTTTGTTTTGTTTTGTTTTGTTTTTGAGATAGAGTCCAGCACTGTCATCCAGGCTAGAGTGCAATGGCACGATCTTGGTTAACAGCAACCTCTGCCTCCCGGGTTCAAGCAATTCTCCTGCCTCAGCCTCCTGAGTAGTTAGGATTACAGGCATGCGCCACCACACCCGGCTAATTTTTCTATTTTTAGTAGACATGGGGTTTCTCCATGTTGGTCAGGCTGTTCTCGAGCTCCCAACCTCAGGTGATCCGCCTGCCTTAGCCTCCCAAAATGCTGGGATTACAGGCGTGAGCCACCGCGCCCGGCCGGCATTACTCTTTTTTTTTTTTTTTTCGAGACAGAGTCTCGCTCCGCCGCCAGATTAGAGTATAGTGGCGCGATCTCAGCTCAGTGCAACCTGTGCCTCCTGGGTTCAAGGTATTCTCCTGCCTCAGCCTCCCAGGCATCTGGGACTACAGGTGCACGCCACCACACCCGGTTATTTTTTGTATTTTTAGTAGAGACGGGATTTCACCATGTTGGCCAGGATGGTCTGAATCTCCTGACCTCAAGTGATTCCCCCGCCTCTGCCTCCCAAAGTGCTGGGATTACAGGCGTGAGCCACTGTGCCCGGTGGCGCCACTCTTAATGACAGCAGAATTGTAAGTCAGAAATTTGAAAAGAAAAAGGCATTGGATTTTGATTGTATAATGTGAAACTATTCAAAAGTGATCCAGCTCCAAAATAGTAATACACGTTCCTCACTTTTTGTTACTTATTTTACACAAGCGTCCATAATAGAAATGTACTTAGATAGCATTATCTTACGCAGCAGTACCTTACTTGCAGCTTGGGTATCAGTATGGTTCTCTTGGTAAGATCCTGGCTGATGGCTAATTACTGTCATCATTCAAAACTGATGTCTGAAAGCTTTGGACATTTTTAAGTTCTAGTCATATATTAAATATTAACTTCAGAAACGCAAAGCAACTACTATGTGCCCAATACCATGGCAAGCACAGGAAGAGTTCTTTTTGACCTGGAGAGTGCATTAGACTCACTGGGAAGCTTTTTCAAAGTATACATGGTTGAGAAGGGATTCAGAACTCTTGTATACAAGGAGCATGACAATAAATACATTATGTCTATTTCTTGGCAGTCCACAGTATATTAAGAGAGTCGTATATTTAAACAAATATTTATCATACAGTGGATTTCTCTTCTCTTTTTTTTTTTTTTTTTTTTTTTTGACGGAGTCTTACTGTGTCACCCAGGCTGGAGTGCAATGGCATGACCTCAGCTCACTGCAACCTCTGCCTCCCGGGTTCAAGCAATTCTGCTGTCGCAGCCTCCCAATTAACTGGTATTACAGGTGTGTGCTACCACGCCTGGCTACTTTTTTGTATTTTTTAGTAGAGAAGGGGTTTCACCATGTTGGCCAGGCTGGTCTCGAACTCCTGACCTCAGGTCATCCTCCCACCTCGGCCTTCCAAGGTGCTGGGATTACAGGCATAAGCCACGGCACCTGGCCCTTTCTCATTCTTCACTGTAGATTCCTTCTCACGTCTCCTTTTTTTGACACTGTATGTCCAGAACTCAATGCTCAGGCGTCATTTCTCTTCATCCTCATCCCTCAAGTACCTCATTTAGTCTCATGGTTTTAAATGCCATACTGACAATTCCCAAATTTCTATCTCCCACCTGAACCTCTTCACAGATTTGTATGTATCCCTGTTCAGTCACAGCATTTCTGGAATGTCTATAAGGGATCTCAAACCTAGTCTATCTCACACTGATCTCCCGGACTTCCCTGTAAACTTTGCACTTTAGCACTCTTCCCTCTATCAGTTAATGACATGTCTGTCCTGCCAGTTGCTTGGGCCTGAAACTTTGGAGTTATCCTTGATTCCTCTCTTTTTAGCCATACCATGTCCAATCTATAATTAAATCGTATTGGCTACCTTCAAATCAAACCAGAAGCTGCTGATTTCTTCCTAACCCCACCAATCCCACTTTGGTTTAAGCCACCTTCATCCCTCTGCTGGATGATGGCAAACATCTCTTAATTTTCTCCCAACTTCCACCTCTTGCTCTCTTAAGGACTATTTTCAACAAAGTAGGCAAGGGGATCCTACTTCTGTAAGTAGACAGATAACTTCTCTGCTCCAAAGTCTTTCAGTTTCACTCAAAATAAAGGACAAAGTTCTTCCAGTGACCTACAAGGTTCTTACAAGTGCTTCTCAAATATATATGTATATGTTTGCCATTAACAGCACAAAGGAAGTGGGTTGGAGCAAAGGTATACTGTGCTATAGAAATGACAAGAGATGATAAAGTAATAATGATAACAAGGTACAGTTGGGTTTGTAACATTAATAGATGTAATACCTATAATAATAATATAATAAAGGAGAAAAAAGAATAGAGCTATGTAGGAATAATGTTTCTATGTATCTCTACAATTAAACTAGTATAAATTTGAAGCAGATTCTGATAAGTTAAGATGTGTATGGTAAACCTTAGAGCAATCACATTGAAAATAGTTAAAATTATTAAAGATGTAAGATGTTACATTAGAAAATATTTACCTAAGTCAAAACAAAGCTATAAAAGAAAAATAGACAAAAAAGAATGTGAAACATACAGCAAACAAAAAGTAAAATAGCAGACATAAAATAACAATATTAAATTTGAATGGATTAAATCACCCAATCAAAAGTCAGAGGTTGTCACACTGAGTTAAAAACAAGATCCAATTCTATGCTGTCTACAGAAGACACACTTTAGACTCAAAGATACAATAGATTGAAAGTAAAAGGATGGAAAAAGATACACTGTGCAAATAGCAACCACAAGAAAGCTGGAGTGGCTTTACTGATCTCAGACAAAACAGACTTTTTAAAACAAAAAAGTTAAGAGATAAAGAGATTTTATAATGACTAAGGTCATCCATTAGCAATATATAATAATTATAAAATCAAAAGGAGAATTAGAAAATACTTTAAGATGAATGAAAATGAAGATATGGCATACCAAAACTTATGGGATGCAGGGGGTGATAAAGGATACAGGATTTTTTTTTTTTTTTGAGGTGATTAAAATGTTGTAAAATTGACTGCGGTGATGTTTGAACACATCTGTGAATATAACAACAACCACTTAACAGTACACGTATGAGGGGTGCATTATGTGGCATACAAATTATATTGCAATCAAGCTATAAAAACTTTTAACTACATATCACCTATGGGATTTTGTTTCAATATAGATTTAATTTTGTGGGTCAGGGATGGGACCTGAGGTACTGCATTCTTAACAAGCCTATCCTATGTGATGCCAATACCACTAGTCTCAGGTCCACACTTTGAGTAGCAAGGCTAATACCATCAGACTTCTTATTAACTTTCTGATCTCATCTCCTGCCACCATCATGACTGGATTCAGGAGTGACTCAGAGGTGGATTATAGCCACCCAGATCATTTTGTGTCCCTCAAACACACCATGCCTGCCTCTATCTCCAGCCTTTGCAATTGTCATTTACTTGGCCCAGAATGTTCTGCCCACACTTGCACCCCCTCATATTTGCACAGCTTACTAATTATTAATTAATTAATTATACATTTTTCAAGTATTTGCTCATTTATCACCTCTCAGTGAGGGCTTCCTTGGCCACCCTACATCAACTGCAACCCTGTTCCTAATACTTTCTTTCCCTATTGTCCTGCTTTCTTTTCTTTTCTTTTCTTTTTTTTTTTTTATTACTTAGTATGTTGAAGTACCTAGCGCTGTAACACTCTATTAATGTATGTATTATTTCAGTTTGCTATCAACCCTTACAATATAAACTTCATGAGCACATAGTGTTTTTGTTTGTTTATTTGTTTGTTTTGAGATGGAGTTTCACTCTTGTTGCCCAGGCCAGAGTGCAATGGTGTGATCTCAGCTCACTGCAACCACTGACCCCCAGGTTCAAGCAGTTCTCCCGCCTCTGCCTCACAAGTAACTGGCGTGCACTAGCATGCCCGGCTACTTTTTTTTTTTTTTATAGTAGAGATGGGATTTATCCATGGTAGTCAGGCTGGTCTCAAACTCCTGACCTCAGGTGACCTGCCGGCCTTGGCCTCCCAAAGTGCTGGGATTACAGGCATGAGCCACCATGCCTGTAATCCACCATGAAGGACATAGATTTTTGTGTTGTGTTGATTACTACTGATGCATAGAACAGTGTCTCATGCATAGCAAATGCCCAATACATATTTTTTCAATAAATACATGAAAAAAAAGGGTAAGTGCTGTAGGGATATGTAATAGATATAGGAGTTGTGCATAGGAGAGTCAAGAGGGAGGGAAGGGACAACTCAGCGTATGTGAGTTGGGACAACTGAAGATGCAAAAGGTTAACAGCCACTCATATATGGCTTAAGAATCTTAGCAGGTATTCTGTGCATGCTTGCTCATTTACTGTTGTAACTTCAAGAAATGGTGAAATAGTGAATTTATTGGTTCTATCAGACTCTGCAATTTATAGGTCTTATTTGTAAAAACTGATGGTATAAGATCACTAAATTGTCACTTTCATCTCTGAATATCCTCTTATATGTCTGGAGATTTCCTTGAACCTTGAAAGGTGGGCCATTGATTTTTTCATCTTTAGAAATCTTATAGTGATTGTATGACAAGAGGAAATATGAAAATCTTAAATATCAGACTCATTATTTGTTTATTCATTCTCTTTATCCTGGTGATATATTTGCAGGTTGCAGATATTTGTAAAGAAGAAGTGATACGGTTTGGTTGTGTCCCCACCCAAGTCTCATCTTGAATTATAGCTCCCATAATCCCCATGTGTCGTGGGAGGGACCTGGTAGGAGGTAATTGAATCACAGGGATGGGTTTTCCCGTGCTGTTCTTGTGATAGTAAATAGTTCTCAAGAGATCTGATGGTTTTATAAAGCACAGTTCCCCTGCACACACTCTTGTCTGCTGCCATGTAAGATGTGCCTTCGCTCCTCCTTTGCCTTCCTCCATGTTTGTGAGGCCTCCCCAGCCATAGGGAACTGTGAGTTCATTAAACTTCTTTTTCTTTATGTATTACCCACTCTCTGGTATTTCTTCCTAGCAGTATGAAAATGGACTAATACAACTGAAAATTCTGTTTTGTGTTTTGCTGTGAGCTACTGGTTGATTTTGGCATTGTATCAAATTTTCCATTGAAGTGCAATTCAGTTACCCCAAAATAATGCTGAGAAATAGCATCATGAATAGATTGCCGTTTGTGCTATAAGATCTGATCATTCAGATCTACCATCCGTGCTTTTTCTTCTTGCTGCATGTCCTTGAGGCTGACTTCCTTGGACTACATTAGTTGGACCCTCTTACCCTTTGGCTTTTGGTTAAGTTCAGCCTGTGGGAGTCATTGGCAGGAGAATGGAAGGAGAGAGAGTTTGGGGGATTTACTCCCCTGGATTCCTCCTGTGAGCTGGGATTAGGGATGCCTGTATCTTCTACCAAAGGCTACCACCCTTGTCTTCACCTACAATCACAGCTCTTTCTGGGTCACCTGTAGATTTGGGGGTGAGAACAGCTCTCTTACTCTACCCTGTTGATGGCCCTAATGTGCTCCACCAATCTGTGTAGCTTTTCCTACCTCACATCCCACCTCTTTGTAAATGGATACACCATTCTTTCTTGGTTGGCTAAGGTTAGTCACTGCTCACAGCATTTCCTAGCACATCTTAAGTATATGCCTAATACCTGTACCCGAGAAGTTAATTTTCTAGAACAAAGGAAGCATCCCTAAAAAAAAAAAAAAAAGAACACCTGGCTTTTTCAAATAATACACTTTAGCACTTTGGAGATTTCACTGGAGCTGTGAAGAAGTACATTGGCATCTTCAGGAGTTAATCTCTGAACCTATGTTCTAATATTTATTTAACTTGTCTGAGGGACATTAAAAGATATGGAGAAAATAAAAGTTTCACATCCCTTTTTCCCATGCCAGTTGACAATACCCATGACACTCTAATTAGAAGTTACCATCGTGCATAGTTGAAAACAATGTAAATTGAACTCTTTTACCTTTAGTGGATAAAATGTCAGTGCCACTGCATAGCTCAACTCAGTCTACCTGCCACGCACTTCTAGTTTAGCTTTCATACACTCATTAGCTATTCCTTTAAAGAGTATTACTCAGTGGAAATGATTGACTGTATTAACTGAACATCTTGTAGCACTGTATTCGTTTGCAGAATTTATTTTCAAGTAGAGCTGAGCTCTTCAGGGGCTTGGTGAAAATGCTGCAAAAGACTTTTTGATCTACACAGAACATCACTCAGAAAACTATTGACTTAATATTACTGTGTTATCCCCACCTATTTCAATGGATGAAAAATGGCGGGCTTTCACCATGAAGAGATGTCATAGGAAACCAAGTCAGTATCTCAGCTGCTTAAATAAGACTAGTAAATGAGTATCTCCAAGATAACTTCTAGGTACGTAGTAAGTACCCAATACAGTAGTCTCCCTTATCTGCATGGGATATGTTTCAAGACCCTCTGTGGATGCCTGAATCCACAGATAGTGCAGAACCCTATATATACCATGTTATTTCAGTCTCATAACTGAGACAGCTACTAAGTAACTAAGTCAGCAGGCAGGTAGCATAGACAGGGTGGATCTGCTGAACGGAGGATGATTTACATCCTAGGCAAGATGGAGCAGGACGATGTGAGATTTCATAGGCCACTCAGAGCAGTCCACAATTTTAAACTTATGAATTGTTTATTTCTGGAATGTTCCATTTAATATTTTTGGACTGTGGTTCACCATGGGTAGCTGGAACTGAAGAAAATGAAACCATACGAAAGGGGGAACTACTGTAAATATTTAATCATTTAATTAATTAACCATAAATTCTAGTGCTTTATAAGCCCTATTTATATCTTAATTGAGATAAAACTAGTCACAGCATGTGGGTCTTCATCTTCAAAGAGACGTTTCTAGGAAAATGTTTAAAATTTTAATATGACATTTATTATCATTTAGTAGGTTATTTATAATTTGTGGCTCATTTTGAGTATTACTAATAATGATTTAAATAGACATTATTTATTCTTTTGAACATAACTTGCTGCATTATTTAGTGTGATTTATTGTATGTCTTGGGACAGAAAACGTTTCTGATGGGATTAGTTTTCAGTTTCATTATGAAAATAGATGAGACACAACATGATATGTTGGAAAGAGCCAGAATGTGAATCAAAAGACATGAGTTTAATTCTTAGCTCATCTACATACAATGCAATACTGAGCAAGCTGTTTATCTTCTCACAACTCTCAGTTTTGTCATCCAGAAACACAGAAATGATATCTGAAGCAGAGCTACCTCCCAAAATTTTGGGGTGAGATATATGCTTTGTAAACTGAAAATCAACTCTATATGTAAGTGTGCAGAAAATATGATGTGATTTAGAACATTTTACTTAACAGGAAGCTGTTGCAGAGACACGCCTATCCCCAAATTGGCCCACAGCTGGAGCACACATGTGATTTTTCCTCCTCAAATGATTTTTGGTTGCAACCATGCTTCCATTTTATAGTTGCGATGATCCTGTGGCAATCTTAATTTTCTCAAAAAGCTGTTGGTGATTTAACTTTCACTAAAAAGGGCAAGCACTTAGAAAAAACTTCCCTTTGATATCCCTTATTCTTGTTTTCCCCTCTATAATATCAGAGGATAAGGCTTCATTTCTAGATTGGACATAAAAATAACTTTTTGAACACATAATCTCAGGGAGTAAGTACCTTGAGGACTGTCTTCCAATATAAAATGACCAGAAGTATATCTAATAATAGATGGGTCTGCTATAAGGTATTCACTTCATTTTACATATCAGTGACCATAAAGTCAAAGGCTGTTTTATTCAGCTAACTTACCAGTAAACTTAGATACATTATGATTGGCATCTTTCAATATTAGGTTAAATTGGAACCAGCTACAATATACAGGGGGAGGGATGTTTAAAACAAAATATTTTAAAGACTATCCGTATTCTACAATGCATGTTTTTCCCAATTGTCCGTGGATGGCAATTTTAATGTTCCAGACTAAGCTCAATATACAGGCAAGAATGACTGCAAAAAAATCTCTGCTTTTCAAGTAAGCTAAAGTAAAATTATTATATACTCAGGAGCATTTGCACACAATTTTGGTGTTAATAACGTCATCTTTAATTTGCCAAGGTAGTCTTTGCTGTTTGGATGCTACATGTTAGTTTTGTACAACCCAGAACCACTCTGGATCAGTCTTATTTGATGAGTTAGAAGTGGCAGCAAAATCTTATCTGGCCTTTTCAGCAAGCCTCAGTGAAGCTCAAACTATGGGGATAATGAATGAGTGGGAGCCAGGCCAATAGGCTCACAGCTGGGATGAGAAGTATACGAGCTATGGTGAGCTCATTCATGTTTTACTATTAGCTTGGGTGGAGGGGGGAAGCAGAGAAACCTGATTTGTCAAATTTGCCAATTCCTGTGGCGTAAATGCTTCAACTTTGGCTGATTTCAAGCTACCAATGGTTTAATAACCTGTTCACAACATTCCTGAAAACTTAACAGTCAGCTCCCATAAGCTTGTATGAGCCAACTCCCGAGTATTAATAAGATAAAGTATGAAGGAAGGAACGAGAGGATCCTTAACCCACGCCATGCCAACAAAGAGGGCTGAGAAAGGAGATTTCCCTCAAGTCCAAGAGTCAGCCAAAAAGAGATAGGGATTTATTGTATTCTTTAAGTTGCAGAGGTTAGATCTCTACTACCAAGCAATATAACCCCCTTTCTCCATTTCCTGTGACCGAATCGGCAAGTTCTACATTGATTACTATTGATGGAGCCCAAAAAGGAAGATGGGTATAGATAATGTATACATTACTCATGGAAAAAGGGGGTAGTAGTTTCACACACACACACACACACACACACACACACACGCATGCCTTTAATACTAAGAAACTGGGAAATTAAGAAGGGTGAATTGGATTACTGGACTGAGAAAATTGACTAATGAGCTATTAGCTCTAATGTGAGAATTCTCAAGCGATAGATAAATTGAAGGAGGGCTGGGCTTTAAATGGGGAGATTTGTAAATAGGAAAAGTCAGTGGAAGTCAGTACTGAGGGAAGTTTTAAGTGGAAACCATAATCCAAGCTTTGAGCTTATTCAGAATAGTTTATGACCTTATTACATGTTGTATTTATATTTAAACATGCATTTCCAGGCTGGGCGCAGTGACTCAGGCCTGTAATCCCAGCACTTTGGGAGGCTGAGGCGGGCGAATCACAAGGTCAGGAGTTCGAGATCAGCCTGACCAACATGGTGAAACTTCATCTCTATGAGAAATACAAAAATTAGCCAGGCACGGGGATGTGTGCCTGTAATCCCAGCTACTCAGGAGACTGAGGCAGGAGAATAACTTGAACCGGGAAGGCGGAGGTTGCAGTGAGCCAAGATCACGCCACTGCACTCCAGCCTGGGCAACAGAGCAAGATTCCATCTCTAAATAAATAAATAAATAAATAAAATGCATTTCCTAGGTTAATAAAAACAAATCAGCATGTCGTAGGGATTGTGCTGGGCCAGAAATGGTCGGTCCTCAAAGTCCTGAGGGGAAGGGACAGACTGAGAAACCAACATGTAAACTCATAATTAAATTTAACGTGAGAGAGGCTATTATAGTAATGTTGGTCAAAGCAGTCTGAGAGCTCATAGGAGGGTAGCAACTTATTAGCTATCCAGGGAACTCTTTAAAAAAGCGTATCAATTTAAATATACTCTAGGTTCATAATAAATCATATTTCAAATTTTAAATATTTGATCCTTAAAAACAGCTGATATATAGTGCTTATTATCTTAGTTATAGCATCATGGAAAATACAATTTTTAGTTTAGTAATAAACATTTAAAAGTTTTTTGAGGAGTAATGTTCAATGAACTTCAACTCAAGTGTATAATTTGTCAAGTGTTGGCATATGTATACATCATTTCTATGATCATTAGATGATTATGACATCTCTGAATAAAGACAGTTTTACTATTTCCTTTTTAATCTGGATGGCTTTATTTCCTTTTCTTCTCTATTGCATTGGTTGGACCTCTAATACAATGTGGAATAGAGATGGTAAAAGTGGACATGCTTGTCTTTTTCCTGATTGTAGGGGGAAAGCATTCATCATTCAGTCTTTCACCATTAAGTATGATCCTAGCCATAGGTGTTTTTGTAAAATGCGCTTATCAAGTTGGAAATTCTGTTTTTCACTAAATTTTGTGAAAGTTTTCGTCATTGCTGAATGTTGGATCAGGTCAAATCCTTTTGTGTGCTGAGATTATTATTTGTGTTTTTTTTTTATTCTGTTAATATGGTGAGCTGCCTTGATTGATTTTAAAATAAACCAAATTCCTGATATACACCTCAGTTGGTCACAGTGCTTTATCCTTTCTTCATGTTGTTGGATTCAATTCAATTATATTTTGTTGAGGATTTTTTGCATCTATCTTTATAAGAAATTCTGGCCTTTTTTTTTTTTTGAATATTTTTTCCTTATTTTTGTATCAGGGTAACCCTGTTCTCATATAGTGAGTTGGGAAGTGTCTTACTCCCTTCAATTTTCTAGAAGACTTTGCCTACAATTGATATTAGTATTCCTTAAATGTTTCATAAAATTCTTCAGTGAAGCCATTTGGGCCTAGTGTTTTGTTTGTTTTTTTTTTTGCAGGAAGAATTTTAATTACAAAATCAATTTTATTAATGGCTATAGGACTATTTGTTATCAATTTCTTCTTGAGTGGCCTTTGGTAGTTTGTGTCTTTCAACACATATATCCATTGCATCTAAGTCACCAGCTTTGGCATAAAGTTATTATACTTTTAATGTTTTAAGGATTCTTAGCACTCCATCCTCTCTCATTTCTGGTACTGGTCATTTGTATCTTCTCTCACTTTTTTCTAATCAGTGTGGCAAGAGTTTTATCAATTTTATTGATGTTTTCAAAGAACGAGTTTTTGATCGCATTGAATTTTAAAGATTTTATCAATTTCTACTCTAATATTCTTTGCTTGGAAATATTATTTTCTTGTAATAATATTCCTTGCTCAGAAATATACTATGAATATAGCCCTTCTAACTTTGTTTTAATGATTCTTATCTTTTTACTTTTATTTATCTTTTTACTTTTATATTCTTATCTTTTTACTTTTAATATGTTTCATGTAGACAACATGTGGATTGGTTGATTATTATTCTCCTTCTTCTTCTTCTTCTTCTTCTTTTTCTTCTTCTTCTGCTTCTGCTTCTTCCTCTTCTTCCCTTCTTCTTCCTCTTCTTCTTCCTCTTCCTCTTCTTCTTCTTCTTCTTCATCTTCTTCTCCCAGTTTGACATTTTTTGCCTTTTAATTGGTATGCCTAGATCATTTATATTTGTTGAGATTAGTCACACAGTTGGGCCTAAATCTGCCATCTTGCTGTTTGTTCTCTACCTGTTCTTTATTCCCTTCTCTCTTTTTCTGCCTTCCTTTGGATTGAGTATTTTTATGATAACATTTTTATGATTTTGTTTGGTTTTGCTGGTTGTTTTAGGTGAAGAGTATTCATCTTTTTCTTATTGCTGTCAGTTGTAAATGATTTATATCACTTCAATTTCCACTTCCCCGCCTCCACCTCTTTCTGGCTTTTGTTCTGTAGTTGTCATGCATTTATGGCTACATATATAACCCCACCTCAAATATTATTATAGTCACTTTAAACAATTATCTTTCAAGAAGACTTAGAAAAATAAGAAAAAGTCTTTCATATGTATTTTCATATTTTACATTCCCAGTACTCTTCATCACGTTCTGTCAATCTAGATATCAGTCTGGTTTCATTTTTCTTCTCCATTATGTCTTCAACATATATTCTATCTCATTGTTGTAGAGCCTGTGATCACTAATAGCTGGCAACTAATGAATAAGTTACTAATTGAAATAAAGTTTAAGAATTTTCTCACTCAAAGGGATATTTGCATTTCAAATGAGAACACAAAGACTAAAGGATATTCTGTGCTTTATAAATTAATACTTAATGGTGGAATTTCACATAGGGAGAGATCTACTGGGGACTGGGATCCTGCTCAGTGCTTCTCAAACTATACCACTCTAGCTATAGATTTTTACGTCAATAAACTTCTCTCTCAACAGTTCAATCCGGGTGTTGAATATACAGTTCAAAATTATAACTTAGTATAATTATTTGGAGGAAATTTTTGTCTATACATTCCGAGGTAAATATGTGAACTTAGAGTCTGAAAAAAATCTATTGAGTATGTATTTATGGCAAACATCTATAAAACATCTATAAAGATATATTTATTTGTCAATTATTTCAAGCCAAGGTGCAATGTCCATAAGATATATATGTGAGTTGGTGTGTTGTCATGGTTTTTAATACTACACTTGGCTTATGGTATGTGCAAGTTATAAATCCCTAAACCAGCATAATAATCATTTACAAATTGTATTTTCTCAGTGTTTTGAAATGAGTGTGATTTTAATTATTTCTGCCTCATCTTGTATCATAAAATATTTAGACTAAAGTGAGTAGATTATAAAAGTATCTTCTAAGAACACTCACATATGAGATCATTATTTTCTAATTCTATTGACATTTAATTTTTAGGTATTCAGAGAACGACTACCTTCAGATTATCACAGATATACAGAGTTGTCCATGGAAACGGCAAGCAGAAGAATATGCAAATTTTAGGTAATTTTTTTCATAAATAATATGAGATTTTAAAAGTGTCTTGTTCATTTGCTTTGTAGAGAAATAGGCAATATGTTATTAAAAAGAGAAGTAGAACCAACCCCAGCTGGCAATGAGGCCGACTGAATTCTAAGACCCTGTCATGAGCCACAGGGCATTCCATCTCCATTTCTTGTGTAGAAATTTGCATTATGTCACTGTTTTAATTACAGGAAATGCCAAATTCAAAAGAAAGATTTTATTATGTTTTTAAGTTATATTTTAGAAGATGTTGTGTTTTTTGGTACCACTGATATTTGGTATTTATTTATTTAGTAAATAAAATATCATAGTATTAAAGAATGTTTGGAAAACATAATAATCTATAATCCCATCACTTTAGAACAACAACTTTTGTTTCTTCCAGTTTTTCCTCATTCACTTTTTAACACAAGTGACATTCATGGGCGTGAGTTGCTCTAAGTAATAACCCAGAGAGGAGGTGTCACTTGACCATTATAGGGCTGTGGTTGGAGAACTTTAGCCCATCCAGACAGAAATTAACTTTGTCAAAGCAATATGCAGTGAGGGAGCATCAATACTTATCTAATAGTTCTTACCCACTATACCTCCACATATCATAAATCAAGGTCAGTTGTCTCTGTGCTTGCTTGGTCTGGATTGTTCTGGTTTTTGTTTGAGGGAGGCTTCTTTTCTTTTTCCTCCTCCTCCTTCCTCTTCATCATCTTCTTCTTTCTTCTTTCTCTTCTTTCCTCCTCCTCCTCCTTCTTTTTCCTCTTCCTCCTTTTCTTTTCTTCTTTCTTCTTTCCTCCTCCTCCTTATTCTTTTTCTTCTCCTTCCTTCCTCCCTCCCTCCCTCCCTCCCTTCCTTCCTCCCTCCTTCCCTCCCTCTCCTCCTCCTGCTTCTTCTTCCTCCTCTTCCTTTCTTCCTCCTCTTCCTCCTTTTTTTCCCACATTCTGATTCTTTCCTGTACATACCATTCCAATTTTGTCCTATGCCAAATTCTTTTATCCTATTACAATCCAGAGACATGTCTTTATCTTTACTTATTATTTTCAAAGTTTACTTGAAGCATTAAACTTGTAAAAAATATTACTAAAGAGACTTTGTTTTCCCCTAAAATACTCTTAAGAAATATCTGCAGTATGGTTCTCTTTTTTTATATGGGAAGGCAGCTCTTCTTGTTTGCCTTATGTAGTGGCTCTGCCTGTTCCTTCTTTAGCAGAATATGCTGGTATGATTGGACCAACTGCCTTTGATTCTGCTGCCAATGTGAGGAGGGTTCTGCTCCACCCCCAGTAGGTGAAAGAGTACCTTCCTGGTGGTGTCAAAGCTAAAAATGGGTATCTTCCCTCCACTGGGTAGACACATGGATATCATGACTTCCTGCAGGATACCATTAAACATCTTTCCAACCTGATATTTTAGGAAGAGAGGCTGGAAAGGGGATTCCTGTTTATTTCATTTCCAGGACGTTTTATGCCAAATCCAATCTATTTAAGACTGGATCTGAGAGGTCCTGGTGGCAGGAAGATGAGATTGAAAATTGCACAATCATAACCTAAATGATCACAGGGTTAGCAAGTGATAACAGAGTCTGATTTTCTGCATATACAGAATAGACAAGAAGAGGGAGAGATTCAGGTCGTGAGCTACTGAGGATCAATCTAAGATAATTAGCTGGAAAGATAGATTTGTAATGACTGTAATGATCCAAGTAGGGAGTATAGGAGCTTTTACTTGTGGCTGTTAAGTTGAGACCAAGCCTCCTGAGAGTAATGAAAATAAAACAAAGTATACCAAACACCTGTGTGAGGACACTGGAGCGCCACCAAGGCAGGGAGAATTTAAAGGACTAAAGCCCAGAAGGTGAAGGGAACCCATCAATTTGGGCTGGTTTTTCTTATAAAGAACTTGCCGAATACAAAAGCAAAATTCGGCTGAGAGGCAGAGAAGCTGAGCAGAGCTTCCAGCAATCCCTGGAAAAAACACTGTTCAAAAGAACTGAAGGCCAACTTTGAATCCCTGGAAAACCCAGTTTTTAAAATAACTCAAGGGGCTGGGCGCGGTGGCTCACACCTGTATTCCCAGCACCTTAGGAGGCCAAGGGATCACCTGAGGTCAGGAGATCAAGAGCAGCCTGAACAACATGGTGAAACCTCATCTCTACTAAAAATACAAAAAAAAAAAATTAGCCAAAAGTGGTGGCACGCGCTTGTAATCCCAGCTACTCAGGAGGCTGAGGCAGGAGAATCGCTTGAACCCGGGAGGCAGAGGTTGCAGATCACGCCATTGCACTCTAGCCTGGATGATATGACAGAGCAAGACTCCGTCTCAAAAAAAAAAAGAACTGAAGGCCAACTTCGAATCATTTCCATTCTGAGTTGGATTTAGATCCGCCCTTAGCTTAGATGCCTGATAAGAGCAAAAGGAAATCCCCTTCTTGGGGATTCTTTTGGGGGAAGGTAACCCAAGAACAGGCACAGACACATTTATTTATTGACTTGAATATTTATTATATTGTAATGTTCTTTTTATGGGCATATTTCTAAACTAAATTATAGAAACCCTCAACAGAAATCTATGCAATTAAATCATAATAAACCACCTACTTTCCTAAATTTTTACCAATATAGCTAGCCAAATCTGGGGAATCTCTGGCTTGTTTATAAAGCCGGTATTATAGATATGTTCCCTGTAATTATAGATGTCAGGTAGTTAAATTATTTTTAATTTTATTTACTTCGAGTATTTTATACCAACCAAATTGAAGAACAGTAGAATGTGAGTTTTTTAAATGTGGTAATTTTTAAACAGCAATTACAAAAGTTACATTAAATTTGGAAGAATACAAACAAGTCAACATATTTTAAACTCATCTGCAACCCGATTTTTGAAACTTCCAACTGTTGACACCTAGGGATTATTTGAAAATTATAGGACTCCTGTGGTCAAATGATCTAACAATAAGAGAGCTTAAAAGTTATTTTTCTTAAATAAATATGTCACTTGCTATCAAAAAAGATAAAGTTTACTCAGCCGCAAATATTTAAGATTTACAAAGTCAGAGCACTGTAGCCTTTTTTCATGCCTGGTAGAGTGCTGGGCACAAAAAGGGCCTCAATAAAAAAAAAAATTAAAGAAATGGATGCATGAAAGTAAACAAAAAAAGTGTAATGTTTTCTTACTGAACTTGAAGAACTTATAGTCACTTTAGAAAGACAAGAAATATAAATATGAATATTTATGATTGAATAGCAGAATGAGTGATTTAGACCAATACTGTGATATACTAATGCAAGAGCACTGTGGGATATAGTTTTGTGAAATGTTTTGTGAAAAGAGGCAGAACTTAAGCTATAGCTCCAAAGGTGGCTAGAAAGGGAGGGTGAGACCAATTTGGGGCTGATGAGGCCAGGAAGAAAGGCCAATAAGTTTCAAGGCCAGTTGGGTTAGAGCAATGAACTTGTACTATTAGGCACGCAAGGTAAAGGGGATAATTTCAGGTAGACAAGGAAGGATCTGATGCACGGAGATCTGGTTATCAGAGTAAAGTCCACAGACATTCTGTAGATACCACGAGCCCAAGAGGAATATTGCTAGCAAAGGAATTACAAATTGAATTTATTGTTTTAGGGAAAGTATTCGGACAGCATAATGAATGAAAGCAAGTTGGAGTATTAGGAGGGAGGGGTAGTGTAGAAAAATCAGAGCAGGTAGGGGCTGGTTGTAGACAAGTAACTACAGAATGGTGACCACCTACAACATCAATGGTAGTTATGAAAATATTAAGAGAGAGATGCTTCACTATGAACCCTTTGGGGACATGGCGAGATCTTGTTTATCTTTGTATCTCCAGTGCCTATCACATAGATGGTACCCAATAAATTGCTCCATGACTGAAGACTTGGTAGGACTTGGTTACTTGTTGACTTCCAGTTCTCTCATTGAAGGAGAAGAAAAATAAAGTCAAATGAGAAATCTTGCATCTGAAATACTCATGCTGCTACTGACAAATAGAAAGATTTCAAAGAGAAATTGGATAGAGAAGATGAAAGCATCTCGGACAGGATGTGTTTGAGCTGATTTTAGGACAACTGGATACAGAAGACCTTTTCCGTGGTCTGGAGAAAATATAAATGCTAAGAGAAAATGAATTCTCTCAAAAAAGAAAAGCAACTGCAGTTTACATCTGGCTTTTGTAAGAAATAGGGCTTCTCTAAATCTATCTTCTCAGCAATTTTAACTTTCTTTTTGTGCTTCGGGGGGGTTTGTCCTCTTTTTACAGATTCCTAAGCTTTTACTCGTTTAACACTGAGAACTTGGCAGCTTGGCGCTTGAGTCTCAAACTTCCTTCAGCTTTTACCTGGAAATATGAGAGGCTTAACTAGGAAGATTCTTAATCTGAAGTTCATGAAAGTGGTTTCCTAAAACTCTCGAAATTGTTTGTGAGATTTTGTACGTGTTTCTGGGAAAAGAATCTGTGACTTTCATCAGATTCTCAGGGAGTCTAGGACCTTCCACATGGACTAATGTATTTCTAAGGATCTTTCTGGCCCTGAGACTCTGTTTGGGATTCAATTGCCTTTTTCACTTTCCATGATGGCGTGATTATCCCAAGCATAGGTGTGAGTCTGGCTCAGATTTACCTGAAATTTACCAGAGATTCTAAGTTTCCGCTATGAATCTGCATTTTGTGAGATACTAGTTGAATACTGCATTTTGTGAGATACTCAGTTAGAGAGAGATTTAAGTAAGACTTGAAGATGTCCTGCTCTCTCTTCTTTCTTGGTATCTAATTTCTTTTAGTTGTAGCTGTACAAAGTCAACGATGTTGAGGTGTGTGCTTTTTCTGCTTTTAAAAATTTGATTGATTCTCCTATAAGAGGTCCCTGCCCCCTTCCCTCCAAGGACAAGCTAATGCACAGAATAATTTGTGAAAAATCTACCTGGATTTCAGTCTAAGAAATTATTGCTCTTCACAGTCTCTCCCTCTGATTTTTAGAAAAATGATGGATAATCCTTTGCTTGAACGTGACACTCAGCTATTTGAGAATAACATTGAGATGCTTAAATTTAAATTAAACATGATATGAGACACCCTCTACTCCTCCTTCCCCACTTCTGCTTCACCCTTGAAGGCTCCTTTGTGAAACTCTGGAAACTTCTGGTAAGCAGGTTTTATCCCAGAAGATCAGTAGCTTCAGTAATTAGTCTTAGATTCCCTAGGTAACTTGCATGGTAATTACTGCATTAGTTTCTTGAATGGTTTTCTAACTTAAAAGAACCGTATTCATTTGTGTAACCAATTACAGAAAACTAATAGGTACACAGTAACAGTGCTTAATTTCTAGTTTACTTCCCTGCTCCCCCCCACCCCAAGAAATACACACACTATTATTTTGTTTCTTAATTTCTTTTGGAGCCACTAATACCATTTGATTTTTTTAGACATCCTCACATTTCAAAGAGATGAGTTGGAATCCAAGGTGACTGAATATTATCAATCACATATTTACTGAAAACTTAGTGGCAGGAAACAGTGCTGTTATGTCAACCCACACATTTATGACTCATGCAAATGAGATACCTTTCAAATGACTTGTATAACAGGTATTTTGTGCCCGATTACTTTGTTACAGATAACTATTACATGGTGGCAATTTTATTAAATCTTGAATTATCCCCTCGGGTTTGATTACATTAAAATTTCTTGGAAATTATTCCTTTGTCTTTCTTGTGTTGGATATGTGAGAAAAGATTCCAGTACTGTATTTGTAAATTCATTGATATTTCTAAAATAACAGTCACTGTGTTGCTTTCATTTTTATTTTCGCTCTTTGAAGAATATAGTGTTAAACAAAATACACATGCATATCTACCACATATGTTAATTGTTTTAACTATATGACATTTACATTATTCAAACCATGCCATTTAATGATTTAACTTTGTGAAAGGACATAAATTATGAAAAGAGATGGGATAAGTTAATCAAATTTTTGCATTAGATAATAAAACTGGAAAACCACACTTAGTCTTACCACAAAGTTTTCAGTTATTTTCTGAACCATTTCTCCAAAAGCAATAGTATTGTTTGATTTTGGTAAGTGTTTTGTGAGCTTACACTTTTTCTTTTCTTTTTTTTTTTTTTTTTTTTTTTTTTTGAGACGGAGTCTCACGCTGTTGCCCAGGCTGGAGTGCAGTGGCGCGATCTCGGCTCACTGCAAGCTCCGCCTCCTGGGTTCACGCCATTCTCCTGCCTCAGCCTCCTGAGTAGCTAGGACTACAGGCACCCGCCACCGCGCCCGGCTAATTTTTTGTATTTTTAGTAGAGACGGGGTTTCACTGTGGTCTCAATCTCCTGACCTTGTGATCCGCCCGCCTCGGCCTCCCAAAGTGCTGGGATTACAGGCTTGAGCCACCGCGCCCGGCCACTTTTTCATTCAATTAACATTTATTGAACCTTATTATGTTCCAGGCATTTTGTTCTGTGAGACAAAGTTCTTGGAGAAAACCAAAAATCATCTCTGCTAGGGGCTTCTTTTGAGAATACAAGACTAAGTTCATTTTTCTGAGCCACTATTCTCTTCTAAATGTTTGCTGTTTACAATTCATACAGGGTGACTACATTGACAGCTGAAAGCAATACATATTTTGTTGTTTTTTTTTTTAATTTAAGAAGATGTATACTTTATGATAGGTGATTTGGGTCAGTTGTCAGATTGAAAAAGCTTTTTTCTTTGTTTCCTCTGCATCGAGACCATTTTTCATCATTAATATACTGTCATATCATCTTCTATTTGTCATTGCCATACAGCGTGCCTGTGCATTTAGAAAAAGCAACAAAAACCACACCATGTCATTACTTCTGCCGTATTTAATAACAGAAGCTAGCTCTTGCACATTTAGGGATTAGCTCCTCTCCTTGGTCTTCAGAATATAAACCTTGCCATCGAAGTGTATAGAACTCACATGGCGTTCACTGGTCCTCTAAATTCTATTTCAAAATTTATCTCCCAAGTTTTACTCAGTATTACCTATATATTTTTATGTTCACATGTCAAATAAGCTCCGTTTTAGGCTGCCTTGTGTTTCAAATTCTCTTTTCCTTATATAACATTGCTTGCCATGTCTTCACTGGTACATTACATTGTTTACATTGGTACAATATCCCAGCAGACAGATCTTTCTCCAGTGTTTTAACATTATTCCTTCACTTATAAGTTTATATTTCAATTGCCTTTCTATCCTTTGCTTTAATCATCATATTCTTTTATATTTCATTTCACCTTGTGTTAGTTCCGACATTCTACTCACATATGTCAGCTGATCTTTTATAAGCTTAACAATATCAATGTACACATTAGCTGTTAAGCGAAAAACTTAGACATCTGAGTTGCTGATTGAATTTGGACTTTTTGAAGAGTTTTACTTATTATTCTTTTAAATTTAAATGTTTATTTTTAATTGATGAATACTGTATCTATGGAATAAAATATGGTGTTTAGATATATGCATACATTGTGGAATAATTATATCAGGCTAATTAACATATCCATCAGCTCACATGCTTAGCATTTTTTTTTATAGTGAGAACTTTTAAAATCTACTCTTTTAGCAATTTTGAAATATGCAATACATTATTAGGAACTATGGTCACCCTGCTGTGCAATAGATCTTGAAAATGTATTCTTTCTGCCCAACTGAAACTTTGTATCCTTTGACCATCATCATCTCATTTCCCTTGCCTCCCAGTCTCTTGTAACCACCATTCTACTCTGTACTTCTCTAAGTTCAGCTTTCTTAGATTCCACGTGTAAGTGAGATAATGCAGTATTTGTCTTTCTGTGCCTAGCTTAGTTCACTTAGCATAATGTCCTCCAGGTTTATTCTTAGTGTCTGCAATGACAGAATTTCCTCATTTTTTAAGGCTGTATACTATTCCACTGTGTGTGTGTATATATACACATATATATATATACACACACATATATATATATATGCATTCAACCATTGATGGACACTTAGGCTGATTCTACATCTTGGCTATTGTGAATCATGCTGCAGGAAACATGGGAATGTAGACACCTTTTTGACATATTGATTTCGTTTCCTTTGGGTATTTATTCATTTTCTTTCTTTAGCTGTCATGTTACGTGGGGCCCTAGGAGTTTGGGTTTCATCTAATATGTGATGGTGGAAGAATGTAACGTAAAATGAAGGCTAAATACACATGTCCTGGTTACAGTACTAACAATTTTTTTTTACTTTTATTTATTCTGGAAGAAATTTAACCGCCCCCCACCCCCCGCCATTTAACAAATGAAGAGGTAAAGGTTCAGAGAGTTTAGGTGAATTTTCCAAGGTGTCATCACTAGTAAATGAAGGAACTGGATAGCTAATCTTGGAATTCTCAATATCCATTGACCACTCTGCCATATCATGTCAAAAATGATTAGTGCAGTGGACTTGTACAGGATAGATAGGACAGGTGGCCTCTCCTGCACTGGGCCAGGTGTGAAGTGATGAAGACTTGGACTGCGAAGCCTAGTAAAGCAATTAGAAGAGAGATGCTGGGGTGGGGGCAGGGAACACTCAGCAGTTCCAGGGAAAGGGAAAAGTGGCAAGATGATGACATGAGGCTTCTCCAGTTGTTGAAGTCTCATAATATTCTTGGCTTTTCTGAACACAATGTCTTCCATTTTGCATCTCACTAGATTCATTAAGGGGCAATCACTGATGTCTGACTTTCCGATTCTAAATGTGTAGGTCATGCCACCTTCCCAATTTTTTTAGGGAGTCAGGAGTTTGAAGATCAAACTCTACTCTGAGATTAGTGTCCCGGATTAACCTGAACCAGGGCCCACTATAAGTGCCACTATCTTATCTGTCAGTGTGATGTCAGCCGGATGATCACACAGACTACAGGCATCTGCCCTCTAGGTTGCTGGGATTTTTCCCAATGTACCAAGTGGCTAGTTCAAGAGACAACTCTGTTTTAACGGAGGTATAGATGTACTGCTAAATAAAAAGGTGGTGTCTATTTGAAGCTCTTAATTTTCTTCCAATCTATTAGGGCTGAAATGGTATGTTTTCCTGCCTTTAGAATCCCTGAATCACTGGATTTCTTAGATCATTTTTGTTTTGTTTTGTTTTGTTTTGTTTTGTTGCGATGGGGTCTCACTATGTGGCCCAGGCTGGTCTTGAACTCCGGGGCTCAAACGATCCTCCTGCCTCAGCCTCCTGAGTAGCTGGGGCTAGATCATTGTTTTCTTAATAACACAAACTACTCCTTTAGTTTGAAGCAAGCATTCATCGTGAGCCAGTTGATTGTAAAATCACAGTATGTCAGCATGCCATCTCGATTTTATTTTTTGTTTCATTTCTTAAACACTCAAAGATGCTTTGTCCTCCTCTACACAGCCAAATCCGGGAAGGAGTTGTCCATACCCACTCTCTCATAGTACCTTCTACTTAATCCATGACCTTCAAACTGGTCACCATGAACCATGGTGAATCCTTCTCATCTACTTCTTGCCCAGTAACTGGAGGGACCATGGACTTTGGTCACATCACTCCAACAACTTCCACCCCTGCCCCAACCAGTTTAGAACCAGTTATCCCCTCCTCTGGGAAGCCTTCCCTGGACAACCTGATTAAGTCATTGCTGCCATACTATCCTGAAATTCACCTTCATTACACTAGCCGCAGTTAATAAATTTTCATTTGTGTGTGTGTGTGTGTGTGTGTGTGTGTGTGTTTAATTTACAGGCTTGGTTAATCTGAGCCATGTGTTTTATGGAGTGTATCAGGAGGAACAAAGGATCTTTCTAGGTGGTTCAGAAAATAGGTCAAGACTCACTATAGGAACTAGGAGTTGGAAAGGGTTGAGGAGTACAGTCTGGTTTCTAGGCTCAGCTTTAAGTTGACTCCATGTGTCTTGTTTGTTTCAGGCGTTTTATTATTGATGTTTCTTGTTTGTTATCCCTAATCTTTCATTTTCTTTTAAATTTGGTCTCCCCTGTAAGTGAATGAATTCGTACTAGAACATCTTAAAGGCACCATTTTACCTTTGCTGCTGGTTATTGATGGCAACATCTTTATTCTTATTAGGCTAAGCCACTTTTCCCAGCCAGTGTCTTTATCAGTAAAATGGAAACAATACATACCTGTGTGAGTTTTTATGAACATTCAACATGTCAAATGCTCAGTACAGAGGCTGTTACATATTAGAATTTCAGCACATCGTAGCTATTGTGATTATTTCCAGTTTAATTTTTCTGGCTTACAATTCATATTTTACTAACTAGTTTAAACTCTTGGTATCTGCAATAAATACAGCAAGTCTGTGATGGAGCAGTAGCGCTATAATAGTTTCTGTTCCAGTCCTCTGCCTAAGGGGATGTGTAAACATTTATAAACCCCAGTCTTGCTTTTGTGATCGTTTCATATGCATCACCACGCGCTTGGTAAGGTCCAACCCTTCCTGTTCAGTTCCTTCCGTTCGAACTTTCTTTGGTATTTTCATGATGGAAAGTAGGTCACACGGAGCAGAAAGTATTAAACTTCAACTTTCTAGGTTATCATCTTTCTGTGCATTATTTTCTATAGAAACGGACTTACCTTTATATGGACTATCTGCGGCTTGTCCCTCCCTTTCAAGATGGCCGGTCAAATCACGGGCTCTGAGGTCTAATCAGGAATCGCTCTGAATTCCCTGAAAATTCATCAGCTCGAGTATAGGCAGAGCCAAGAGTTACGCTTCCTGCCCTGTCCCCAGATTACTTAGCCCTTGCCTAGGGCTAAATAAGGGCTGACAACCCAGGGTAGGAAGGGATCATTCTTATTTGAGATTCTGCTGGGTGAAGCCTAAGGGCAAAGATGAAAAGTTAGGATTTGGAAGGGAGCCAGAAGCCACAAGCAGTTCCCAGAGGCCAGGCAAAAACAGAAGCTGAGTGCAGGGCTGAAGCCAAAGAGCAGAAGATGATGAATTCCACAGTGAACCGTGGGAGCTGTCCTGGAACAACGCCTGAGATGTGCGCTGGCTTACGGCCCCTTTAGGTATGTGAACCCGGCTCATTTAATGACCATGAGCAGAAATGACCTGCCTCCCTGTTTCTCCACCTGTGCAAGACACAGTTTCCCAGTCAGAGCACAGATGAAGCTCCTTGAAATACACGTGCATTGCTGGTCCTTGCTGAAGCCTACAGTTAGGACTTGGTCTGGTAAATTGAAGTTCATGAAATAAGATCTTTTATAAAAGACGGTGGCATAAATACAAAATATACTGTGAACATTTCCCTTAAGAAATTAGCACGTTGGTGTAATTACACATAAGACTGATTCAGCATTATAATTACAAAACTGTTTTCATAGGATTCAGTATTGATTCAGGCTCTCAATATGTTGCCAGACAACGTCTGCAAAAAAAAAAACCACAACAAAAAAGTTTCCTACTCTTCCCTTTTCCTTCCCTAAAAAATCTAACTAAATAAAAGTTTATAATCCGTCAACAAAACTTGGTTTCTTTACATTCTCTTCTTCACACATGGAACAATAATGGCAGTGACCTAGATTTTTTTTTGTCTGCAAACTAAACTATATTCTGAAATCTTAACATTAATCATAACTGTTGATTTTGTATTTTTAGAACTTGCATTTTTCACACTTACAATCGGCTTTAATTTCTTTTTTTTTTTTTCTTTTGAGACGGAGTCTCACCCTGCCGCCCAGGCTGGAGTGCAGTGGCGCGGTCTTGCCTCACTGCAACTTCCTCCTCCCGGGTTCAAGCGATTCTCCTGCCTCAGCCTCCTGAGTAGCTGGGACTACAGGTGCCCGCCACCACGCCCGGCTAATTTTTTGTATTTCTAGTAGAGATGGGGTTTCGCTGTGTTAGCCAGGATGGTCTCAATCTCCTGACCTCGTGATCTACCCACTTCAGCAGGCATGGGACACCCATGCAATTAGAGCTCTGGGGGGTCCTTGCAAGTCACTTCTGTCACAGTTTTATGCTCATTGCAAACGGCACCTGAAGGCGGCCACATGGGTGCACCCCTCACCTCTTTCCAATGATTTCACAGTCCCACTTTTTCACAATCTCACTCCGGTTCTGCAACGTGATCCCATTTTTTTTTCTTTACAAGTCTTAGCATGAATTAAAACCACAACAGGTCACCACCTTCATTATTAACCTATCGTGGTCCTCTCCCCTCTCTTACACTACTCTGTGTGTCAGAAAAAGCACCATCCTTCTCCCAGTGGCCTGAATCAGAAACCCCTGCGTGACCCTCGCTGTCTTCTTCAGTGCCCGTTTCTAGTCCGTCGCCAAACTTTTGCTAAAGTCTTACACCCTAAATATGTTTTAAACCTATCTTCTCTTTGCAATCTCACCACCCATCTCTGGTCTGGGTTACTTGGATAGCTAATTGTCTGTGTCTACTTGGTTAGGCTCTAGTACCGTTATTTAATCAAATGCTAATCAAAGTGTTGCTGTGAGGTATTTGGTAGATGTGGTTAATATCTACAATCAACTGACATTAAATAAAGGCACTTACCATTGTTAATGTGGGTGGGTCTCATCTCAATCAATTAAAGCCCTTACAAGCAAAAACTGAGGTGTCCCAGAGAAGAGGTAGTTCGACTTCAAGATTGCAGAATCAACTCCTGTCTGGATGTGCAACCTGCAAGCTTACCCTACAGATTTTAGATGTGTTAGCCGTTGCAATTGTGTGGACCAATTCTTGAGTCTCTTTAGATAGATAGATAGATAGATAGATAGATAGATAGATAGATAGATAGATAGATACATACATACATACATACATACATATATACACACATAGATACATAGATAGATAACATAGATAGAAGACAGATAAGTAGATGATAGATTGGTAGGCTGTTGATTCTATTTTTCTGGAGAGCCCAGACATACATAGCTATTGTTCTCTCTTAACTGGCATCTTGGTTATCTATTGCTGCATAAGGAACTGCCCCCAAACTGATGGCTTGTTTGTTTTCAATGATTTCATATTCTCTCTCAGTTTCGTGGGCTGCCTGGACTCAGCAGGGGAATTCTTTTCTTGTTGTTGTGACTGTTTTTGAGACAGGATCTCACTCTGTCACCCATACTGGTGTGCGGTGGCACCATCACGGCTCACTGCAACCTTGACCTCCTGTGATCAAGCAATCCTCCTGCCTCAGCCTCCTGAGTAGCTGGGACAGTAGGAGCACGCCACCAAGCCCAGCTAATTTTTGAATTTTTTTGTAGAGATGGGGTTTCCCTATGTTGCCCAGGCAACTCCTGGGCTCGAGCGATCCTGCCATCTCAGCAAGGTGTTGGAATTACAGATGTGAGCCACCACACCCAGCCCAGGGAACTCTTAATGGAGGGCTTTCATAGGGTTGCAGTCCACTGAGTCATCTGAGAGCTTGCCTGAGCTGGACGTCCAAGATGTGACACTCACATGTCAGTTCAGTTACCACTGACTGCTTACTAGGAATTCAGCTAGGGCTGCCATCTAAAGGATCTTCAAAGGAGCCTCCACATGTGACTTGAGCTTCTTGCAGCTCAAGAAGACTCAATTCCTTGGGGGAATGGCTGGATTTCTTGGGGAAGTGTCCAGAGAATGAACGTTCCAAGAGATCCAGGCAGAAGCCACAACACTTTTTATGACCTGGCACTGGAAATCCCAGAATGTCACTTCTTCTGTAGTATTCTACTGGTGCAAGTACTTTCTAAGGCCAGCTCCAATTCAAGGGGAGGAATTTTAGGTTTCATTTTCTGACATGTGCATGTAGGGAGAGAATGAGTTCATGGTGGCCACTGCAACACTGGGTCATTGCCTATCCTTCTAACTGATCAGTGGGATCTTTCTGCAGACCCACTAATCTATCCTCACTGAAGCCAGGGTGCACATGCTAAAATGCATATCCCGTGTGTCACTTCCATAACTAAGACCCTTCAATGCTTTGCCCTTTCCCATAGAAGAAATCCACATTGTTGACTTTGTGATGCCTATAAAACTCTTACTATAGTTCTCCAGCATTCTCCACCTAGTTCTCCATCTCCCAAGTCACACAGGATTTCTTTCAGAATTTTGCACATTCTATGCTCTCTCTCTCTCTCTCTCTCCTCCCGGCTTTCACATTCTCTCCTTCCTGCTTCTCAAACAGTCTTTACCCCTCCATCTCCTTCTCTTGCCTCACCTGGCTAGTTCTGTTTATCTTTAAGTTTTCAGCTTAAGCTTTGTGTTTTGTGGGGAGCTGTCCCCAAACTTTGGGTGGCTTAGGTACCTTCCAACATGCTCTTGACCCCATGGCTGGCCCAGTTCCTTGGGCTTGCATGACTATGAAATTGGACTCAGCCAAACTTGCTTGTACTTTGCTTTATTATGGAGCCAGCAAAATATAAACACAAGATTAAGGATTCAAGAGAGTGGATTGTCCCACTCAGAGCAGCACCTGAAGTGCTCCAGGCATCTCAGTCTCAAAGGTCCACTGTTGTGACAAGAGGAAGCGAGCTTTTGTGCTGCAGTCTCACCCCTCCCAGCTCCCTCTGTGAAGCCTCAGAAGTATATAGTAGGCCTGGCCTAGCCCAGCTCTTCCCTCCTCCTCCCCCTGTTGCAGTGTAGACTGACAGCACCATGTTCTAATTGTCTGCTGTTGTCTCTCTCCCACTAGCTAAGAGTTCTCCATGGGATGTTCTCTGTCTTTTTTTCTGTTACATTCTTAGTAGTAAGAACAGTAGTAAGTGCTTGATTTGTTTATCCATTCATGTCCACGTGAATTACATTTGTTCTTCTGGGTATTTCCATCCTATCTTTTTGCAGGAGTTTGTCTTGGTTTACCCAGCCCCAAGCAATCTGTTGCCTGGGCAGGGATTTCCACCCCTAGCCTTGACCCCATGTACTTCAGTTTCCAACCTGCAGCCCCTTAACCTGTATCTGGCTGGGTCTTCCCTGGCCCTTTCGAGGGAGGGATTTGGGCACTGTTTCCCTCTTTTATTATGCACATAGCTGTGGATATTCAGCACAGCTTAAGAATATTTGATCACAATTTCCAAAATTTCCGAAGATGTAGACATTTTCCCATGAAGGACAGATGATATGGTTTGGCTGTGTCCTCACTTAAATCTCATCTTGAATTGTTGCTCCCCTAATGCCCATATGTTGTGGGAGGGACCCAGTGGGAGATAATTGAATCACTGGAGTGGTTTCCCCCATAGTGTTCTCATGGTGGTAAATAAGTCTCATGAGATCCAATGGTTTTATTAGAAAAGTGATCCAAGTGGTTTAACTTACTCTCCTTCTCTCTTTGCTTGCCACCATGTGAGATGTGGCTTTCCTCCTCCTTGCCTTCTGCCAGGATTGGGAGGCCTCCCCAGCCACGTAGAACTGTGAATCCATTAAACCTCCTTTCCTTTGTAAATTACCCGGTCTCGGGTATGTCTTTATTAGCAGCGTGAAAACTTCTAATACAACAGAGTTTATTCATGTCTTGTGACAGTGACTGTGTGGGCTTTCTTCTTGACTTTTACCCCCTCTGTGCATCTTTGCCATGGTTTATTTGGGTATATGTCAGACAACAATTACAGGGATGTAGGGCAGTATTAAGAGCACACAGCTATTAATAAACCCTAGACTGCCTGCATCCAAGTCTCAGTAATGTTGTTAGCTAGCTGTGTGACCTCAGGCAAGTAACTTCACCTCTCTGACCCAGCTTCTACATCTGAAAGATGGGGACAACAACAGTGATGATAATATGCTTTCCTCATAAGGCTCTTTTAAGGATTAAATAATATATAAAATGCTTGGAAGAGTTCTTGAGACAGTAAAAGCCATGCATGTATTTATTATTATTATTTATGCATCTATAGACATGAGCCTCAAACACACGTTTCCCTTTTTATGCTCCTATCTGAGCCTCTGTCTGGCGTCTCTCTTTCTGGGCCTTTTCTGTGGAACGTTCTGTCTGTGTAAACCTGCTCCTCTGTGATCTTGTGTTTGCATTTCTGTCTATTTCACATGTCTCTATATCCTTGGTTTCTGTGGGTGACTGTCTTTTGCCTTCTGTCTTCATCTCTTCTGTTTTTCTCAGGGCTCTCTTTCTGTGTTTTATTTCATGTGTCCATCACTTTTCTTTCCTCCTCTGTTTCATGAAATGTTCAACTGTTTCTTCTTTTTTTTCCTTGGTTTCTGCACAGTCTTAGTTTGCTCTTTCTCTTTAACCTCTCCACCTCTCTTCTGCCAGTACCAATAACATCAGAGCTGAAATTTAGAAACTATTTTCTGAGCTCATTAAATAGTTTTCTATTCCCTTTTCAAACATTTATGAGCTTATGAATACAATATTTTCTATGGCTCTCTAGGGGGGAATCAAATTGTTCTTTGCTTGCACAACCGTCTATTGATTTTTCTTCCTGTGGTTCAGTGACCCTTTGTAGAGAAAAGACTCCCTCTATCTTGCTGACTTTTCTTTCTGGACCATAGTTAACAGCCATTGTTCACCTCTGTTACCTTGTTCAGAGGCTTCTTCCATCTTCTGCTTCTCATCTACATTGTGCTGTCTCAGGAGCAAGATGAGGAGAGGCTGGGGGTCCAGGTCATTCTTTGGCATATCCCCAGAGCCTAGCACAGTGCAAGGCACCTGGGATGCCCTTGATGAATATTTGTGAAAGGAATGAATTCATTTGGGAGTACTGAGGTTTAGGGGAAGACCAAGAAGAGCGTCTCATATCGAGCCATTATCATAACGCTGTGCTGCCTTTGTCACTCTTATTTTTATTTTTGAGGGGGTGTCTCTGGCACCCAGGCTGGAATGTGGTGGCATGATCTCAGCTCACTGCAGCCTCCATCTCCTGGGTTCAAGCGATCCTCCCACCTCAGCCTCCTGAGTAGCTGGGACTACAGGCACCCGTCACCATGGCCGGCTAATTTTTGTAATTTTAGTAGAGATGAGGTTTCATCACGTTGGCGAAGCTGATCTCAAACTCCTGACCTCATGATCCACCCGCCTTGGCCTCCCAAAGTGCTGGGATTATAGACATGAGCCACTGTGCCCGGGCTGTTCTTTCCACCTACTAAATATATCTCAAGTCTCCTTCCTCCTCTTTTCAACTCTAAAATTACTCGTTTCATGTAGGCCCTTTTAATCTTTAATTAGGTGACTCTAGCAAAAGCCTCGCAGCCAAGCCCCAGCTGACATTCCTCCCTCTGATCTCCTTCCACTGCCATCCATCCTATACGACCCAAAGAATTATCCTCAAACACAGGTTTATTCATTCAATGAGGAAATATCTATCAAGTGCCTCCTGTGCTGGGTGCTATGTTAAAAGCTCCATCACAAAATCTCCCCTAACTTCCAGGTTGGTTAAGTGTTCCTCCCCTGTGCTGCTCTCACAGCCTCATATTATGGTGAAATGATACTTAAATACCAGTGATGCTTTGTGTCTGTCTCTCTTAATACACTTAAGCTCCCAGAGGGCAAGGCCCGTTCATGTTTTATTCATATTTGTATTTAATACTTTGCAAATTGTAACACCATGACCTTGGGCCATGGCCATCACTGCTGGCTGCTCAGTGAATGTGGGCTGAATTGCTGTATATATTGGTGTTTGTCTCAGTCAGCTTGGGCTGCTGTCACCAAATGCCATAGACAGGGGGTTTAACAACTCACATTTATTTCTCATGGTTCTGGAGGCTGTGAAGTTTAAGATCAGGGTGCCAGCATGGTTCTGGTACGTTCTGGGTGAGGGCCCTCTTCTGGGTTACAGACAGACAGCTTCTATTTTTTTTTTTTTTTTTGAGATGGAGCCTTGCTCTGTCACCCAGGCTGGAATACAGTGATGCGGTCTCCACTTACTGCAACCTCTGCCTCCTGGGTTCAAGCGTTTCTCCTGCTTCAGCCTCCCACATAGCTGGGATTACAGGTGCCTGCCACCACACCTGGCTAATTTTTTGTATTTTTAGTAGAGACGGGGGTTTCACCATGTTGGCCAGGCTGGTCTCGAACTCCTGACCTTGTGATCCGCCTGCCTCGGCCTTCCAGAGTGATGGGATTACAGGCATAAGCCACCGTGCCTGGCCCCAGCTTCTTACTCTAACCTCACATTTATCAGAGCTCCACTTTCAAGACCCTAATCACCTCCCAAAGACCTCACCTCCTAATACCATCGCACAGGGGCTTTGGGTTTCAACATACTTATTTCGGGGAGACGCAAGCATTCTGTCCATATCAGTCCTCATTCTGTAGCTTGAAGCTACAGAATTTAAATCTAATTATTCCTTTACCTTATGGTCCTTAAAATATTCAAAGAGAGCTATTGAATCCCCCGAATCTGCTCTTCTCCAGCTGGGACATTATTAGTTCTTCACCTACCATGAGTTTCAATCTGTTCCCTCCAGACAGGCCCTGGTTTGTCAATTGCCTTTGAAAGTAAAGCTTCCACAACAGACTCAAGCACACCAGGCATGGTTTTGAACATTACAGAGTAGCACGTATCTCTCTCTTCCCTTTGTAGGCACGATTCCTTTAAATACACAGTTTCAGATCACGCTTGAAGTTTGGAAAGCCAGTGCACACTACTGGGTTCTAGAAAGTCAAGCAAAAGCCTGTAAATCTTCTTCTTGCCTTCAATGGCCTCTAACCAGAGATGACTTGTTCTCAACCTCCAATACCAGAGTATTCTTTCTCTCTCACCTTCTCCAGGCCTTGCCTCCCATAACTGCACAACGCAAGCCCAGAGGCAAACACACAGACTCCTGCAAAGTCTAGAGCAGTCACTGGGACATGAAGACTGTGTGTGGAGGCTGGGCAGCTAGGGTGCAGGGGGTGGGTCTTCTACTCTATGTGACAGCAATGGAAAGGCTCCTTGAGCCCAGAAAGCTCTTTTATTTTTTGTTAAAGAAGTTCTTCCAAATACGAACTTGAGAAATCTAGAAAAATATTTTGGGTTGTAAGATACGGTGGCTCAGGTAAGAACATTTTAATTTCCCCCATTGCACACCATGGTTTTGTTGGAAATAAATTTTTAGTGCCACAAAAGAAATAGCACTCAAACATAAATTTTCTCAGCAAGGCAATTTTACTTCTATAGAAGGGTGTGTCTCATGAATGGAGCAATGGCGAGAGCACACCTGAACAAGGGAGGGGAAGGGGTTCTTATCCCTGACACAGGTAGCTCCTACTGCTGTGACATTCCCCTGTTGGCTAGGGTTGGACTGCACAATCTAAGCTAATTCCGATTGACTGTTTTAAAGAGAGCAGGGGTACGAGCCAGAGTGGCAGGATGAGCAGTTTTTGCAGGAAATACAGTTACAGAACAGGTGACTAAAGGTGACTCAGGTCAGAGCAGGTGACCAGGCGTGACTCAGGACAGAGCAAGTGACCAGAGGAATAGATGTGAACTACTGGTTACAACTGGTAGGAAGGTTGTTTACTGAAACTAGGGGCAAGGAGACAAGGAGAACGAGGAAGTTAAACTTTAAAATGGAGAACAAAGAACTGAACATACTGACATACTGATTCTTTGAAGAGAAACTTAGAACTCACTGTATTTAACAGTTCTTTGCAGTACAAGCGCTGGCAGTGGCTTTAGAGGAAGAGTTTGAATTCTGGGTTTGAATCTTTGCTTTGCTACTTACTGCCTTACAAATCATCTCTAAACCTTTTTATTTTCCTTCCTACTGGATCACAAACACTATAAAGGCAGAGACAATGCTTAATTTATTGACCAATGTGTAGCCAGCACTTCTCATAGAGCTCAATATTTAATAGGTGCTAAATAAATATGAATGAGTGAATGAATATGTCATATATGACCTTCTTAACTTCATTATCCTAAGTTATCCTCATCTATAAAATGAGAATATTAATTGCATCTATTTTGTAGGGCTATTCTAGGGCTTAAGTGAAATAATCTACGTAAAATATCTAGCATGCAGTGAGAATGCACGAAATGTTGGTTATTGTTATTATTATCGGTCAATCCATGAATTACATGTCAAATAGGGCAAGAAGAGAGGCAAAAAAAGGGGGCATCAACAGGAGAGAGGCAAGTTCTGGATTGTTGGCTTATGTATGTTATGTTTTCATGAAGAAAAAGAAATGTGGCTATTTTAGAAGTGGTTTGGATGGTAAATAAATCCTTTGACTTTCTGCTGGTGCTTACATTTTAAAACTCTTTTTCCTAGGACCCTCATTAGATTCATAGAAAATGAATTCTGGAAAGGTAGGTCTTTATCAATACCTAGACAGTGCCTGCAGCCTCTACCTTATGGGAACTTTTTCACATCTCATTAGGGAGGCTCAGAGTTTAACAAACAGAAGAGGTGCCTGGGAGTCATGGGTTTGGGCCTTTAGGTCGTTAGTATTCAGGTGTCCTGGGTCTGTGAACTGTAAGCCTTAAGTAGTCATTAACACTTCATGGAAATCCAGGAAGCACTGAATTTAGAACTGAAGAAGAATTTTGACCTGAGACTTGAAACAAATAAAAACAAACAACAAAAGAAACAGAAAAAGAAAATAGCACCTACAGTGAAAAAAAAACAAAAAGGAACTTTTACAATTTTAATAAAGATCCCTTTCTCAAAAGGAATTTGTAATGCAAAGATGATTTGACATCTGGATGCAAAGGTGATTTTGCAGATCTTCGATTCCATCTTTATAGATCCAGGTGAAAAGCATTAAGTCAGATCCTCCCAGAACCAACCTACTCCTTGAAAGTTAAGCATTTTTCAAAGTATATGAACCTTCCTGAATTCTAGAACTCGGTGCAGTACAGAAAGTCCCAATTCTTTCCTGGGGGGATGGGGGGCAGTGTATTCTCTTTTGAACCTGAGTTGCACGGAGGAAATTGCTCAAGGTAGAATGCAAGAAGAATTAGACTCTCATCAAGCCAGAGGCTTCTTTTCAGTTTATTTTAGGGCACATTGTTCAGGTCACCTGATAATCCTGCTCCCATAGGGCGGCTTATATATCTTCCATGTAAAAGGAGAACCTCAAATGCCTCAGTTATACAGGCTTTGAAGCATTTATATGTAAGTTGCATGGTGGCCTTTGAATTGAGTCTAGGTAGGTTTTCAGCAAGATGCTACCAGCAATACTTCGGGGGCAACAACCTATGCTATGGTTACCATTTTGGAAAGGATTCTAGGGGAAGAGGCTTAGATAATGGCATTTCCCCGGTTACAACATACTCTAGTGTGAACTGCAGAGAACTGAACGTCAAAACACAAAGGTTTGAGTTGTTTACAACCTGCAGGCTTTGGTCATATAACTTACCCTCTCTCAACCCCAATTTTCTCATCTTTAAAATGGGAATAATAACCAGGCATGGTGGCTCATGCCTGTAATCCCAACACTTTGGGATTTTAGGGCTGATGAGAAATAGAGTAATAGAGATAAAAATTCCATTTTGTTTTATTTGTTGTAAGAGCAACACTGGCTCTTACTCTCTGCCACATGGATGAGCTGGAAAGTGACAAAGACCGTACACTTATCACTCTGCCACTGCACACAAAAGCTGGAAAAGTCCCCTTAGCCTGTGACATCTTAGATTATAATTCTGATATTTTTCCTGGGAGATTATAACGAGTGCTTTGGGGTTGAATGTTGATTTTTGATAGTGAGATCTTCAAAAGTTGCAAGGGGAATGGCTAAACCAACCCTGGTACATCCATACCACGGAATACTACTCCAGCAATAAAGAACAATCTGATGCTACACGAGGTGTGTTAGTCTGTTCTTGCACTGCTCTAAAGAAATACCTGAGATGGGCTAATTTATAAAGAAAAGAGGTTTAATTGGCTCACGGTTCTGCAGGGTGTTCAGGAATCATGGCTGGGGAGGCCTCAGGAAACTCACAATCCTGGCACAAGGCAAAGAGGAGGCAGGCACATCTTACATGGCTGGAGCAGGAGGAAGAGAGAGAAGGGGGAGGTGCTACCCACTTTGAAACAACCAGATCTCGTGAGAACTCAGTCACTATCATGAGAACAGCAAAGGGGAAATCCAGTCCCGTGATCCAGCCACCTCCCACCAGGCCCCTCTTCTAACACGGGACTACAATTCGTCATGAGGTTTGGATGGGAACACAGACCCAAACCATATCATATGGCAATATGAATCTCAAAAAACATTTAGGCTGTGTGAAAGAAGTCTTACATAAAAGCGTACGTGTAGGCCAGGCATGGTGGCTCACGTCTATAATCCCAGCACTTTTGGAGGCCGAGGCAGGCAGATCATCTAAGGTCAGGAGTTTGAGACCAGCCTGGCCAACATAGTGAAACCCCATCTCTACTAAAAATATAAAAATTAGTTGGGCATGGTGGCGGGCGCCTGTAATCCCAGCTATTCGGGAGGCTGAGGCAAGAGAATCGCTTGAACCTGGGAGGTGGAGGTTGCAGTGAGCTGAGATCGAGCCACTGCACTTCAGCCTGGGAGACAGAGTAAGACTCCATCTCAAAAAAAAAAAAAAAAAAAAAAAAAAAGGCATACATGTGATATAATTCTGTTCATAATACTAGTCATATACTAGAACAGGGAAAACGAATTTGTGGTGAAAAATCATCACAAAAGTGTCCTCTGGGGCTTGGCGGAGGGTCTGGAGATAGGAAGTGTTTGGAGGTGACATGCACTCAGATCTATAATTTACTTTGAATTGCAACAAGTACCACTATAAAATTGGATTAATGGACAGATACACAATAAGGCAAAAATAGTGAAAAGTTAATTGTCAAATCTAGCTGCTGGTTATTCAAGTGTTTATTGTCCAGTTCTTTTAACTTTTCTATAGGTTTGGAAATTTTATACGATATTTAAAATATACAATTTCAGAAAAAGGCCCAGGGTGGTGGCTCAGGCCTATAATCCCAGCACTTTGGGAGGCTGAGGCAGGCAAATGACTTGAGGTCAGAAGTTAGAGACCAGCCTGGCCAAGGTGGTGAAACCCCATTTCTTCTAAAAATACAAAACATAAGCCAGGCGTTGTGGTGCACGCCTGTAGTCCCAGCTACTCGGGAGGCTAAGAATCTCTTGAACCTGTGAGATGGAGGCTGCAGTGAGCTGAGATCCCACCACTGCACTCCAGCCTGGTCAACATAGTGAGACTCTATCTAAAAAAACATTTCAGCAAAAACTCTATTAATATTTTTAAAAAGCATAAGAGGAGATCTGATTTAGTGTTTTTGGTGATGCAATATTCTTGTAGGCACTGAATATCCTTAGAGAAATTATTTGCCAAAGGTAAATGAGGATTTATTATGTTGCCTTTTCTCAAAATGCTGGATAAAAGAGCCATTACAATTATATATAAGTAAGAATTTCTGAATTTGCAATATGTCACACAAATTTTTATCAAATTAAACGTATAATTAAAAACTACTTAGTATCATGTTTTTGACTACATACTATTTATTTTCATCTTTTTCTTTTGTTAATCTCCATGAACCATCTTTTTTAAACGGTAGATTGTAAAATACAAGAAGAAACAATAAATGGGCGACAGAATCCAATTAAGAAGGACATACTATTTTAACGAATATTGTAACTTATCTAAGTTAACTGATAAGAAGTATTATTAAAAACCTTAACTTTGAGGTGCAAATATCACCCTTACTTTTCATGCCTTGAGAATTATTGGAGTTTAGAAGACTAAATTTTAGATGACCTTGACAAATTAGAGCATTGTATTTTTTCAAAAGGGCAAAATTCAGTAAAAACATGTATGGAAGCTTACTCTTAAGGACCAAACTAATAATAGAAGTGTGGGCTGAGGACGGACTATTTCTAATGACTCACTACCATCAACATTTCTTTTGAATATTCACTGACTCTTGTCTTATGACCGAATCCGGCTTGGATACAGATTTTTCAGTAATATGGAGAAATAAGTTGAGGTTGAAAGATAAATGAGATGACTAAAATCATGAAAAACTGGTTGTATGAGGAAAACCTGAGAGAAGGGAAAATTCTGTAAACTCTTCAAGACCGAAAAAGGCTAAAGCTTTGCCTGATTTCCATTTTCAAGTACGTGAAGTATTTTTATAAGGAGATTCTATGAAAACCTAATAAGGAAAATGGATTTACATTAAAACATAGTTGCATTGTACAAATGCAGAAATCTCTCTGATTGTAAGGTTGATTAAACCCTGGAACAATTATCAAGAGACTTTAGGGAGTCTACATCGTTGGAGAATTGAAGAAATGAAATATGAATTATAAGTAGTTCTGCATGCATCTGCCAGAGGTTGGGGGTTAACTCAGATGATCCTTGAAAGCACTTCCTAGGTCTACATTCTAATAATAATGTTTCACTCCATGGTAATCATTTTGAAATGTAGCTTGGTATTAATTTATGCTTCTCTGGCCTTTCTATAAGGAATAGCAACTTTAAATTTGCCTCAGTTAAAAATTCACTGTATTAGATATTTCTTTTTTTATTGGACTTATAATAAATGATTATGTATTGTTTTAGTGACTGTGATACTCTTCTTAACTTAGTTTCTGTATTTTATAATTATTATAAAATTAAAATGAATCCTCTCATTTTTTGTTTTTAGTGTTATAACAGTATTATCAGAAGAAACTTTGTATTTTTAAAAATGTTACATTCATGAGCATTTTCTATTGATAAGAAGGTTCCTACCTGAGTATAAGTATGTTTAACTGCTTTGCCATTGATCTTGCCAAGTCACCATGCTACGATCCAGGGCCAGTTAGAAGTCTAGTGAGATTAAAAAAAAAAAAAAAAAAAAACTACCAGGTGCAGTGGCTCACGCCTGTAATCCCAACACTTTGGGAGGCTGAGAGCGCAGATTACTTGAGGCCAGGAGTTCAAGACCAGCCTGGCCAACATGGTTGGACCCTGTCTTTACTAAAAATACAAAAATTATCTGAGCATGGTAGCAGGTGCCTATAGTCCCAGCTACTCAGGAGGCTGAGGCAGGAGAATTCCTTGAACCTGGGAAACAGAATTTGCATTGAGCTAGATTGTGCCACTGCACTCCAGCCTGAGGGACAGGGCAAGACTCTGTCAAAAAAAAAAATAATTGGCTTTTGTTGCAATTGCTTTTAATGTTTTTGTCATGAAGTATTTGCCCACGCCTATATCCTGAATGGTATTGCCTAGATTTTCTTCTAGGGTTTTTATGGTTTTGGGTTTTACATTTAAGTCTTTAATCCACCTTGAGTTAATTTTTGTATAAGGTGTAAGGAAGGGGTCCAGTTTCCGTTTTCTGTATATGGCTAGCCAGTTTTCCTGGCACCAGTTATTAAATAGGGAATCCTTTCCCCATTGCTTGTGTTTGTCAGGTTTTTTGAAGATCAAATGGTGATAGATGTGTGGTGTTATTTCTGAGGCCTCTATTCTATTCCATTGGTCTATATATCTGTTTTGGTACCAGTACCAGGCTGTTTCGGTTACTTTAGCCTTGCAGTGTGAAGTCAGGTAGCGTGATGCCTCCAGCTTTGTTCTTTTTGCTTAGGACTGTCTTGGCTATATGGGCTCTTTTTTGGTTCCATATGAAATTTAAATTAGTTCTTTTGAAGATTGTCAGTGGTAGTTTGATGGGAATAGCATTGACTCTATTAATTATTTTGAGCAGTATGGCCATTTTCACAATATTGATTGTTTCTATCCATGAGGATGTAATGTTTTGTCATTTGTTTGTGTTCTCTGTTATTTCCTTGAGCAGTGGTTTGTAGTTCTCCTTGAAGAGGTCCTTCACCTCCCTTGTAAGCTATATTCCTAGGTATTTTATTCTCTTTGTGGCAGTTGTGAATGGGAGCTCATTCATGATTTGGCTCTCTGCTTGTCTATTGTGGGTGTATAGAAATCCTTGTAATTTTTGCACATGATTTTAAACTACAGAGCTTCTGCATGGCAAAAGAAACTAGCATCAGAGTGAACAGGCAACCTACAGAATGGGATTTTTGCAAACTACCCATCTGACAAAGGTCTGATATCCAGGATCTACAAGGAATTTAAACAAATGTACAAGAAAAATGAAACAACCCCAGGATGTGAACAGACACTTCTCAAAAGAAGACATTTATGCAGCCAACAAACATGAAAAAAAGCTCATCATCAATGGTCACTAGAGAATGCAAATCAAAACCACAATCAAATACCATCTCACACCAGTCAGAATGGCAATTGTGAAAAAGTCAAGAAATAGCACATTGGGAGGCTGAGGCAGGCAGATCACTTGAGGTCAATAGTTCGAGACCAGTCTGGCCAACATGGTGAAACCCTCTCCCTACTAAAAAAATTAGCAAGGCCTGGGTGGTGCACACTTGTAATCCCAGGTACTCAGGAGGCTGAGGCAGGAGAATCGCCTGAACCCAGGAGGTGGAGGTTGCAGTGAACCTGAGATCATGCCACTGCACTCCAGTGTGAGAGAGAGTGAGACTCTGTCTCAAAAAATAAAAAAATAAAGTCAAGAAATAGATGCAGTTGAGGCTGTAGAGAAATAGGAACGCTTTTACACTGTTGGTGGGAATGTAAGTTAATTCAACCATTGTGGAAGACAGTGTGACGACTCCCCAAGGATCTAGAACCAGAAATACCATTTGACCCAGCAATCCCATTACTGGGTATATAGTTAAAGAAATATAAATCATTCTACTATAAAGGCACATGTACATGTATGTTTATTGCATCACTGTTTACAATAGCAAAGACATGGAACCAACGCAAATGCCCATCAATGATAGATTGGACAAAGAAAATATGGCACATATACACCATTGAATACTATGCAGCCATAAAAAGGAATGAGATCATGTCCTTTGCAGGGACATGGATGAAGTTGGAAGCCATCATCCTCAGCAAACTAACACAGAAACAGAAAACCAAACACCAGATGTTCTCACTCATAAGTGGGAGTTGAACAATGAGAACACATGGACACAGGGAGGGGAACATCTCACACTGGTACCTGTTGGGGGTAAGGGGAGGACAAATATCTAATGCATGTGGGGCTTAAAACCTAGATGATGGGTTAATAGGTGCAGCAAATGACCATGGCACATACATACCTATGTAACAAACCTCCTTGTCTGCATATGTATCCTGGAATTTAAAGTAAAATTAAAAAAATTAAAAAGAAATTAAGATAAGATTAAAGGAACGACAAAAAAAAAAAAAAAAAAAATAAAAAAGAGAGTCAGTCCCAATCCTTAAGGGATTTAGAGCCTGGAGGAAAAATAACAAGTCATCTTTGTGAATAATCATCTTCTTTTTGAAAGTCAGTCTGACAAAATCCTCTTTTGCATCATCCATTGTGGTGTCTATTTTCAGTTTCTTAATCTTATACCTTGGCTTCCTTTTTATTCTTTTCCTTTGCAGAGCAAAACTTGCTTCCTGCTGTGATGCTGTTCAAAACTTTGTTGTTTCTCAGAATAACACTCCAGTTGGGACTAACATGAGTTATGAGGTGGAAAGCAAAAAGAAAATCCCAATTAAAAAGAACATTTTTCATATGTTTCCAGTGGTGAGTAAAGATTTGTGGTGGGTTATTTGTGTTACCATTCCAGGTGAATTTTCTTTTACTTTAAGCTGTAACTTACAATTATGATGGAATTAATTAAAATACCATATTGTTATGTTGTATAAAATTTGGATAGTGGGCCATTTTTTAAAAGGGCCGTTTTGAATGCAGTGTGGCTCTGTAGGGAAGGATTATTTATATCTTAAATGATAAGCTCTTCCACTCCTGAGTCTTCCAGACTCTTCTTCGAATGAGATGAGACGCTTGGGCTTCCTGCTTAGTAATCACTGAGGCATGTGAAGATGGCCATTTTTCACCTCAAATAAGATTCTTCCAATTGTCAGTTATGGTGACTAAATCAATTCCTTCACAAGGAACGGTGCGTTTATGTGGCTCATCTTTGGGAAGTAAATAGGTGAGGATTTATAGTCAATAAACGTAGCCACCATAAGATAGAGATTGTTGTCTGCTGATATATCCCAAACCCCGAGAACATTTCCCAGTACGTATATGCACTCACTACCTATTTGTAAAATCAGAAGAATGAGTAATGATAGGATAAAAAGCCACTTCACACAGTGAGGAGAAACTCGACCCTTAATACAAATCCTCACGGGGAAATTTTGGTTCTGAGGAACGTAAACATCTCAATGCTTCTAAACATATGCTCTCCAGCATCTTTCTACGATTCCATGACAAAGCAATTAGACCATGTCAGGATGGTCAAAACGGGATTCCTCTACATATGCAGTACACTAACTGTAGGATATGAGATTCCTACAGTTTTCTTTTGTTGGAACTTTGACCTCTTTCAGCTAATTTTTGTTGCTTATGTAAGTTGTTCCAATTCTTTTTTTATGTTAGGATTCAGAGGAAGAATAACTTGTTGAGTATGAGTGAGAAATAAATAGAAAACGATAGAGAAAAAATACTGTATATTTTCTGGAAGAAAAAGGGGACAAAAAATATAACTCATAAAGCATTCTCATGATGCCCTGAAATGACCAGTGATTGAAAAGATGATAAGGAAAGAGTATTTATCTTTCCTATCAGGGAAAGCCTTGGAAAGTTTGACAGTGAACCCTTTCACTCATTCATCCATTCAGGTTTTGCCAGTGTCTGCCATGTTTTCCACTGACCGGAACAGAGGAGCAGCAACTACTTTACCCTCATTTGACCCTTTGAAAGGATTAACTTAATATAGGCCTGATAATTATGTATGCCACCGGGAACTGCATCCACTTTCCAAATTTATACTTTTTTTTTTTTTTTTTTTTTTTTTAAACTGAGGAGAGGAAATTCTGCAGTCAATACAGCACCAATTGCAGCGCCAGGTCCCATTTTTTTGTGTTGCTCCAGCTTCTCCTTTCATGGACGGGGCTCGTGGTGGAGATGTCCTCTTTGCCACTTTGCTTTACTCTGCCCTTCTGCATGCAACTCTCCGGAACGAACTGCTGGGCACACAAGAAGATCGCATTAAGTGTTTTGATGAAATGATGTGGAGCCACTTCCTCCACAAACTTTGCTAAGTTACTTGCAGAGAAAAAAACCAAAACTTGATTTTCAACCAGAGTGGGCAATGAGCAGGCAGTGGAGTGTGCAAATTTGCATTTTCTTAGGAGGTTTATTTAAGGAAATGTTGAGGTTTGTAATTTATTTAAATTCATATGGAACATGAGATACTGAAGCATATAGATGTTTTCCTCCCAGTTGACCAAGAAACCAGAGAAAAACATTCATTATTGTGAATGCATAATTTGAGATATGTTTCCTTCAGTAATCTTTTCTATTTTATACCATAAAGAGCCTATTTGCATTTTTCAATCCTACCCTATCTATAAAATTCGGAATTTATGGTGGCACCATTTAGTAGATACTGGCTGAAGACGTCGTGAGCTAGAAGTTCGGTGACATGAAATAGCCTGAGGTATCTGGGAACCATTCATTTAAGAGCCAATCACTCTGCTAGCCATTGCAGATATAACAAGGAATAAGATACATAATTATACATCATTAAGTTATCATTTTAATCCATGGAATTGTGAGAAACGATAATGTGTAGTGGTTTAGAGCAGGTACTCTGGGGCAAACTGTCTGGGTTCCTATCCCAGTTCTGCCACTTTCTGTCCGTTACTTGGACTCATGCCTCCATTTTCCCATCTGTAAAATACTCAAAAGGTTGCTGTGAAGGCTAAATGTGCTAATAAAGTATGTATTTGAAATAGTGCCTCTTGCTTAAAAAGCTCAATATGACTTTTACGTTTCAAAGACAAACCCACAAAGAGAGTTGTACTGAAACCGAGTTTCTTTGCTAGTTGGGCAGGCTCCCAGAGCCAGCATCAGGGGCAGACAGCAGTCACGGTGGTTCTGGGGCATCTTCTGTCACTCTGGGCTGCTCAGAACCACGTCGGCCCTGGACTGTTGCCAGTGGGGCTGGTAAACTGACTTTGGCAAGTTTGACATGCCTTGATTTTGTAACCTTTGCCAAATTCAGTGGCGTCAATACCCCCATCCTGGACACTTTTTAGTGACCAATGGTTTAAAAAACCAACTCACAAAATTCCTGAATATTTACCAGTGGCCCCTTCAATGCTGACAGGCCAGGGTCAGTTTCGTTCCGCGCACGTGCAGTCAATTAATTACTGTGATACCGGTTTTGCAAAAGAAATAAGATTTATTCACAAAGCCACCTTTCTGTGTGAAGGGTGAAGAGCTTGTTGAAGTGTGTGAAGTGTGTGTGTGTGTGTGTGTGAAGGTGGGAGAGCTTGTTGAAGGCCATGAGATGGATATTGAAAGCTGTGCACATTGCACTACACAAGATCGGGAGGGAAAAATGAGAGGAAATTAAAAATAATAAACAGCCTCTCTGCTCTCAAGGACTTACACCTTAATCCTACAGACAAAATCGGTAGATCAGGACCTCGTCACTGGGAAGCATGAGCTGGCACCCCGACTGTGGGCTCGAGGTCACATTATTACTTTATGGAAGGTGACCAGGAAAGGGGAAGTACGCCATTGAATCGAAAAGTTAGATTTCGAGACTGCAGAGAACTTGGGGAAAATAGGAAACCTTCTGGGGTAAGCAGGCCGGGTCCTAAAAGGAATAAAAAAGATTCAGGTCTTGGAAATTAATGTGAAATATATCAGTCCAGTTGGTAGACCTCCCTGAAGCACGCTGGCTGGTCATTCGCAGAGACGGCAGGCATAAATCTAATGCCTTACTAAGCCTGAAGGTCTAACTGTTTAAGAAGCACAGGAAATTTTTGCTAAATCACCTATTAATTTTATGCCTTAGAATAAATAGATTTAATGCTGCTTCCTAATTTCTTTATTTTCTCTTTCTTGCTGAAAATGTCCTTGTTTATCAGAAAGGCAGAATATGGGGTTTTGCCATTCTAATTTTTTTCCTTAATCATGTGATGAAAAATACATGATACTGTATTTTGTATATTACATTATGCCGTGTATTCTATGCTGTCTGTTTCTCTCAAGAGAAATGAAACTTAGGTTCACATAATGATTTATTTTATTTTATTTTACTTATACATTTTTTTTTTTTAAATTTAAGAAACAGGGTCTTGCTCTGTCGCCCAGGCTGGAGGGCAGTGGTGCAATCACGGCTCACTGCAGCCTGGAACTCCTAGGTTCAAGTGATTCCCCTACCTCAGCCTCCCAAGCAGCAAAGACTACTGGTGCTCTTCACCAAACTCAGCCAATTTTTCTACTTTTTGTAGAGACAGGATCTTGCTTTGTTGCCCAGGCCCATCTTAAACTCTTGGCCTCAAGTGACCCTCTCACCTCAGCCTCCCAAAGTGCTGGGATTACAGATGCGAGCAACTGCACCCGGCTGGTTTTTTGTTGTTGTTGTTTTGTTTTGTTTTTGAGACGGAGTCTCATTCTATCGCCCAGGCTGGAGTGCAGTGGTGCCATCTTGGCTCACTGCACCCTCCGCCTCCTGGGTTCAAGCAATTCTCTGCCTCAGTCTCGAGTAGTTGGAATTACAGGCGCCCACCACCACGCCCAGCTAATTATTATTATTTGTTTTCTATTTTTTGTAGAGTCGGGGTTTCACCATCTTGGCCAGGCTGGTCTTGAACTCCTGACCTTGTGATCCACCTGCCTTGGCCTACCAAAGTGCTGGGATTACAAGTATGAGCCACTGCACCCAGCCCCAGCTGATTTTTTATACTAAGTCATAGTAAGTTGATTAGCAAACTGGGCTGCTGCTTTTTCTTGTTCTTATTCTTCTCCTTAGCATGCATAAAAAGTTAAGTCACTAGAATTAAGCTGTTGTCTATGGTTCTAAAATTAATGGTATTTCATGGTAGTTTTCCACTTTCTCCTGCTAGTCCCAGCCTTTTGTGGAGTACCCTTATAATCAGTGTGCAGTGGTCGGAAATGGGGGAATTCTGAATAAGTCTCTCTGTGGAGCTGAAATAGATAAATCCGACTTCGTTTTTAGGTAAGATCTGTCGAATTGGTTTCTTTGAAACAAAAGATCAGCTGGGTATTTCAGAGGGGGACAGTGTAAAGATATCCTTTGTATATTTTCACGTTTGAACTCTGTTACAAAAGTCTACTAATTACCCAGGAAGTTTTTCCTGAAGTGTTATATGGCTCATGAGATCCTCAGAATGTCAATACCAGAAGAATCAAAATGTGCTATATTTATATATGTTCAGGAAACCCCGGGTGAAGTTGTGGTGAAAGAGGGTTTGGTACTGCAGGAACTTTCAGAGCGTTCAGCGTGTTCATGGGTACCTTGGCTACCTTGGGAGGACTCCGGAGGGCAGCATGTCCCAGACGCACCTGACCTTGAAGATCTTTTTTTATTTGTTTGTTTGTTTTTGTTTAACAGAGCATTTCAAGGATGTTTTGTTCTTAGACAACACTTGGGAAAATGCTGATCAAGACGTTTTACAGCCATACAAACTATATCATTATTTCATTTTCTGGCTTGCAATTTAAAAAACAAATTTGTACTGCTTCTAAGTTCTGGTCTTTTAAAATGTTTTCTATCTGAGTGTCAGTTAGCATGCAAAAATAGAAACAAAATGGTTTTCATGCGTTCCTTGTACTCATAAGCCATACCAAAGCATCTCCACTCTCTCAGTGTAATGGAAAGGTAATTCATCCGTCTGAGGATGGGTTTCAATTGAAATGCACCTTTTTCAGGAGTAAGTGGAAGTTTGATTCTTCCTGTTTTAGGAGCACTGATTTCATACATCACAGGAGATGCTTTGATCCTTCTTGATTTAATGCTGCCCTTTTAAGCAATTGAAAAAGAAACACGGTTTCTAGTAAACAGCTCCCTCCCAATTTTAATCTCATTTTTAAATTTTGTGCTGAAGGTAATCATAAAGCCACAATAGACCTGACAGTGCAACAATTATTGAATGTGGTCTTCCTGATTGGTGTTAAAATGGCCAATATCTGAATGGTTTAGCCATGTTGTTCAAGTACTCAATGTGAAAAAGCCATAAGGAAGATAATTCTTCTTGCTGTAGATTTTTTATAGGCTTAAAATTCCCGAAACATCTGTGATGAGGATGAGGCCTAAACATTCATTATAC